>NC_092543.1:6446560-7091216 GCF_037038585.1 Patagioenas fasciata
AGCCGTTGTTCCCAGTGCACGGGGAGGCGAGAGGGGCTCTCTTGGGAGCACAGGGCTGCTTGGGGTGGCCATAGGCTGCCAGCCCCCAGCTAGTGAAGGCCCAGATGGCTCAAGTGCCCCAGCTCCTCTCCCAGGCAGGCAGGTGCGGTTCCCCATCCCCATGCCACTCACTCTTGTCCTCCTGCTGCAGCTCTTGCCCATTCTTGTGCCATGTGATGTTTGGGACTGGGAAGCCGTTCTTGCTCATGCACTGGGCAATCTGTGTTGGCAGAGAGAGCCTTGAGCACAGCGTGTCCCCATGGGGAGAGGGGACCCTAGAACAGCTGGGACCCTGTTCCTGCCCCAGGTGGGGCCCTTCCTCACCTGCGGGATGTCACTGCTGTGCACCGAGATGCCCCCTGGGTTGGCCACAATCTCAGGGGCCTCGGGGACCTCTGGAAAAAGAAGCAGGCAAGGGAGGAGAGGCCATGTATTAGGAGGGATGGGATCCCCCACCAGCCCCACAGAGCAGACGCACAGCCGCTCTGCTCTCCTGCCCCATCACTCACTGTAGATGTGGAGCTCAGTGCGGTTCTCGCCTGTGCCTTGGCTACCTGCCCCAACCTGGCACACGAAGGTCCTGGCATCCTGCATCGTCACCCTGCTGATGGAGAGGGCCTTGTCCTCGCCCACCGACAGCCGCCCTTTGTAGCTTGTGTTTTCTTCCAGGATCTCCTTGTCCGTGATGTGACACAGCTTCACCCAGTTGTTGCGGTCAATCTGCAAGGCAAGAGTTCGAAGCTGGGCTGACAGGGAGCCCAAGAGAAAGCCATGGGCTAGCTTCCACCCCAGCCCACCAGCCACGGCCCCCCTGCGGGCCAGCACTCACGTAGAACCAGTTGATGTAGGTGTAGGAACCATTTCCAGGGATGTAGAAGTTGCACTCGATCCTGGCTGTGCCCCCACTCTCCACTTCCACCACCGCCGGCATGGAGACTTCCAGCTTACTTGCTACAGCTGCGGGACAGATACCATCAGGAGTGGGAAGCACAGGGAAGGCGCCACGTTTGAGCGAGCAAGAGAGCTGAGCCCAGGCCTGTCCCTGTCTCCATCCCCTGAAGGGCGTGGGACAGAGCCATGTTCTGCACCAGCATCCCCCAAGCATCATGTTCCAGCCCAGCGGGGGCACCAGCCAGGAGCACAGCCCCACTCCTGCCACCATGCTGCCTTCTGCATCCAGAAAACCCACAGGCTCAGGCCACCGACCCTGTTCCCAAAGAGGGGGTGGGAAACACAGCAGTAGTCTCCCTGGGACACCAGGAGATAATCACTCACCCCATCGCTCTTGCGGTCCTGCCAGAGCTGCCCTCCCCATGGCATCTCAGCCTTGCTGGAATGGGCAGCTGGACCGCCGAACCCCCAAATCTTCCTGCGCACTGCCAAGACAGGGAGCGCTGCGCCCCTGCAGAGCGGACCCTGCTCACCCCAGCACCCCACCTTCCACCTCTCCTCCCAGCTCAGCTGCCCGCTTGCCCGCAGCAGTAATGGAGATCCTGGCCGTGCTCCAGAGCAGCAGGGGAAAGTAATGGCTATCGATCCCGGGCAGGGAACAGAGCAGCTTCCCGAGGGGCTGGCGGGAGGACCACCCCAGCAGGGCGCCGCACAGACAAGGGCTGTGCCTCAGAAAAGCTGGGAGTGCATCGCTGCTGGCCCTGCAGATAACAAAGCAATGGGCAATTGCGTGCCCCGGGCTGGCATGCAGCCCTGCAGGAGGGGACAGCAGTCTGTGCCCCAGCAGCATGGTCAGCCAGCTCAGCACCCATGGCCCAGCCCAGGTGTGGGAGCTGCACACAAGAGGCTGGAGGAAGCCAGCTGTGTCAACAGCTCCCTTGATAGCGCTGCTCAGTAACAGCCAGGGAGGATCGCAAGTGGGGCTACTTCAAAGGGCAACGCCGTGCCCATAAAATACTCTTTGTCTGGACTGGTTACATGTTGTCACAGCCCCAAAATGCAGCCACGAGCCCTTTGCCCAAAACAAGAGTCCTGGCTCACAGGACTAGCCACCTCAGAACACCCCACAAGCCAGCTTTTGGCCCTCACTTGTCCCATAGGCACAGTACAGTTGGCACCAAGTAAAGAGGGATGAGAAAAGTACTGCACAGGAAAGGAGGTACTGGAAAAACAGGTGAAAGCCCAAGAGATAAGCATGCACTGGGGTCAGGAAACTGGACTGAGTGTACACAGGAAAAGATAACTTTGCATCGGAGGTACCTGCCCACCTGTACAGCCACAACTTGGCTGCCTGGTACAACCAGGAACCTGCAGATTTGGGCATGCCTGGGGCTGGGGTGCGCCCCAGCTGCCCCCCTGTGTCCTCCCTCAGCCCTGACACTTCTGAGCTGCAGGCAGCCAGGCCAGACTTTGCCCCCTCCATCATTTTCAGACCTTCAGCATGGGCCTCGGGCAGAGCCAGCCCTGGGACAGGAAGGGTTCCTGGCCTGCCCCACTGACCTGCTCGGCATGAGAGCCCTCACCCAGGCAGCGAAGCAGCAGAAACCATGAGCTCAGAGCTGGGGAATGGCTGGCATCTGGGGCTGGCATGAGGCGCACGTCCCTCCCACCCATCCACTGCCCTTGAGGAGGTGGCCATGTATGCTGCAGCCCCCACTCTGCCTGGAACAAGAGCTTGCTGCTCCCCACCTCCTGCGGGGCAGGCCGAATACTAGCCCTGCCCCAGGCTGAAAGGAGCACCCAGAACACCGTCAGTGTGGCTAGCTGGAGGACACAAGGCCCCCCACAACCCTGGGGACACAAGGCTTCCTCCTGCAGCTCCAAGACCCCACAGCCAAGCTCTGGGGACATGGCAGTCCACCCTTGCACCCAGCATGACTGCAGCCACCAGCTTGTTGAGGGAACCCAGGCAGGGCTGGAGACCCATCGGCCACGCGTGGAGCCGCCGAGCTGCAGAGCTGAGCTCCAGCCCACGCTGTGCACCCCAAGCACCTGGCACAGCTCCAGCGGCAGACCTAGAGATCTAGAGAGGACGTCTGCAGCAAGCAAGCAGGGAAGGGAGGAGAGCCCCCGTGCCTTTCCATCTGGCTGGCGGACAGCCGGCCGGCAGCCAGAGCTCTACAAGAACAAAGATTTGCTTTTAGAGCCGGAGAAGGGGGTGGGGAGTAGCACAGCCCCTCCGCCAGCCTCCTGCGGAGCCGAGGTGTGTGGGGAGCCGGCCAGGAGCGCGGCTGCGTTGGCGGCGCAGAGTCCCCAGCACAGAGCCCTCAGCACAGAGCAGTGAGAGAAGGGGCAGCACAGAAGCCTAGAGCTGCACATGGGATGCCTGAGGTTTCCGAAGGTTTCTATTCCCCTCTCAGAAAAACCAGCTGCAGCCAAACCCCTCCTGCTCTCAACATGTTCTGTCCTCCTCTGCCCTGGCAAGGCCACCATGCACAGGTCCCCCAGACAGGGTGCCCCAGCTCCCATGGAATGGGATCACCTGCACCCCTTCTTTCTCACAAAGAGAAGAAACGGGGTGTAGAGCCCCAGCCCTGCAGCAAGCAGCACCACCGGCAGCACCCAACAGCCTCCGCCCCAGCGCCCTCATTGTGCTGAGGACAAGGAGGGAGCCAAGGCTCTGCTGCAGGAGGGACTGGCACCTTGCACACCCAAACAAACTCTACCACTCCATCAGGACCCAGCCATGGACACCAGGAGAGGAAAGGCTCAGGAGCCCAGCCATGCAGCCGGGTGACAACATCCACAGAGAGCTAACAGCTGGAGACGGCAGCGCAGAAGGGGCCAAGGCGGCACTGGCAGCGCCAGTGTGGGCTCAGCCCCCTGCTCTGGGAGCACAGTGAGCCCCCCTGCCCATCTGGGGATGTCTTGGCTGTGGCCCCTCATCCTTCTGGAAACCATCAAGCCTTTCACTGTGACTGGGCTTGCAAACACACCAATGCCGCCAACCAATAAACACCTCGCTCGACACATGTGCTGTGAGGAAGGGGATCCCAGCCCGGGCCAGCGGTGGAAGCAGCCTGCCTTTGGCTGGAGCGTTCAGCATTCCCACCGCGCCAATGCTTTCGCCAGAGCAGGCTTCCCCAGCGCCTGGGGCCACCTCCGCAGCAGGGCTGGGCAGGGACAAGGTGAGAAGGCGTTAGGGAGCAGCCACCCCACCGGGACAACTCCCTGGCCCCCGGCGAGGGGACGGCATGCTGTGAGGAGCAGGACAGGTCAGGAAATGCAGCTCCCTACCCCTACCCACCCCGCCCTGGAGGTGAAAATTGACTGGAAAGTGGATAAAAAAAGAAAGTGTGAAAAAAGCCAAGAGAAACAAAGCGCTCGGGGGAAAACTCCTTAGAAGGAAAGGGGTGCATGCTTCCTAATAACTCGACCAATTCACCCTGCTGCACATTGAACACACGTGGGGGCACCTCAGCACCCTGCCCCTCACACCCTGTCCTCTGCCCCACGGAGCACGGCTCCAGGAACCGTCCACCTTCCCCGGCCACCGGACCAGCCTCCCCGGCGATGCAGACGGCATCCCACACCCTGCACTGCCTTAGGGAGGCTGCAAAGGGTTACCGAGAACAGAATGGGGCATTCGCGGCTCCCCACATCCAAAGCCGCCGCCGCCGCGAAGCCCGGGGACGTGCAGACGAGGACATAGGCTCGAGGCGCTGCTCAAACCCAGGCCCCCCGGCACCACAATTTTGGCATTCCTAGCCCCAAGCCAGGCAGCACCCCGAGGGCGTCAGCTCTGCTGGCTGCCTGGGCTGGCCCCGGGGCGGCTCTGCAGGGCAGACCGCACCGGCTGCCACCCCTCGGAGCGCGCAGAGTGGCGTTAGGAAAGGGCCGACCCCAGCGGTGTTCGCTGCAGCCCGGCGGGCAGCAGCGGGAGCGGGGCGACAACCGCATGGGGAAGGGGCAGCCCTGCCCGGGGCCCCTCGCCTCGCCCCGCCCCGCCGGCGGCTGCACCCGCCGCTCCCGCAGCGCAGCCCCTGCCCGGCCGCCCCGGAGCGCTCCGCGCCGCCGCGCCCGCAGGTGCGCCCGCCCGCCCGCGGCACGGATCGGCACCGCCCGGCCCGGCACGGACCGGCCCCACCGCGCCCGGCGCCACTCACCGCAGCAGAGCAGGAGGCAGCAGCCCCAGCCCAGGGCGAGCCCGGCCGCACGCCGCCCCCCAGCCATGCCCGCCGCCGGCCGCCCGCGACTGAGTGGGGCCGCGGGCTGACGTCAGGCGAAGAAGGAGGAGGAGGTGAAGGAGGAGGAGGAAGGTGCGGCGCCTGCCCACCGCCCGCGGCCGCTTGTCACCCCCCAGCGGCAGCCGGCCGGGCGCCGCCGCGCCGAGCTCCGCAGCGCCCAGCGCGGCCGGCGGGGTGCGGACCCCGCCCGCGGGCATCGCGCGTCGCCCGGGTGACACATCGCGAGTCGCGGGCGCCCGGCTCTGCCAGAAGGTCCCGTAACTCTGAGTTCCGAGCAAATGCTCTCCCAGTCTCGGTACAGGTCGTTTTCAGGCATTTCTAGTTCTGCTGGAGGGGTTCGCTCCAGCTTTGCTTGCAGACCTGCAGTCTGCCAAGTGCTGCCTGTCCAGGCTTGCACAGGCTGATAGGAGCAGACTGCTGGGCGCTGGAGGTGGAAATCATTAAGCAGGGGAGGGGGCAGAGGTGTGGGGTGGACCCGCATTCCACAGAGGCTTGTGGAATGCCAGAAAGGGGTCAGTCCCTAAGAGTCCCACTTCCAGGGGTCAGTGGATCTGGCTGGCAGTGCTTCAGGGCAGAATTGACCCACTCCCTTGCTCAGCCCTGCTCTGCCCCAAAACCCAGCCACAGCTTCTGGGTTGGCTTTGAACCTACAAAGGCAGACTCAAAAACAGGGGGACCAAACCACTTTTCATCATTGCCTGGGCTCTGAGAGACACATGGGGACAGTGGGGTCCTCAGGAAGCAGCAGGGACAGGACAGTGGTGCTGTCTCAGGCAAGTCACCAAGTTCTGCAGGGCTTGCATCCCAGGCCCTGCTCTGCCTCTGTTTCCTTGCATGCGCTGCCCCCAGCCCTGCAAGGACACTCCCTGCAAAGCCCCGTCCCTGTCCCTGAGGCAGGGCCCCAAGGCACAGCCCCACTTAGTGGTGCACAGCACCCCTGCACAGCTGTTGAACAGAGCAGCTGTGGAAAAGCCGTTAGTTGCGGTGGCCAGAGCAGCCCCGCTGGCTGGGGGCCGGCCCGGGGGCGGCGGGGCTCTCAGGGCTGCACAAGGCTGCTATTATCGAGGGGCAAACACCCAGCCCAAACACAACGGTTCTCCTGCAGCCCAGAGACAGGCCCCTGTGCAGGCTTGGGGGAGCACAACAAACCTCCCGAGGTGCGGGGAGTTGCCGACAGCCAGCGCTGCAGGACACCCGGGTCCAGTGCCCCTGCTCCATTGCAGCCTGGTTCTGCACCTGGGTTAATCAGAGCCGTAGGGTTGTGTTGGGGGACAAAGCACTGGGCTTTTCTTCTCCCTCAAAGCCCTCTTCTGCCTTCCATACTAACACTCCCTGTTCACACAGGACTCCCAAAGCTCACTGACCCACGTTCACCTCACATGAGGATGGGCCCAGAGCAGCCTCAGCATCTCCCAGGAGCAACAAGAGTGTTCTCCTCCAGCTCTGGGCCCAGAGACTCTGAACCTTTGCATATCCTCTTTACTGCTCTGCTTGCTTCTCCTGCAGCATGAGCTGTGCTCTGGGCCCTGGGCAGCATGGACTGCTTCTCTCCAGCCACCCTGAGTTACTCCAGAGCCAAGCTGCAGGTTTCCCTGTGTCACAGCGTCCTTCCTGGGTGTCCCCAAGCACCTCTCACACTGCCAGCCCCAGCAACCCTGTGCTGGGCCCCAGCCCCACTCCCCCACCGGTGCCATGCAGCGGCCCTTCCCATGCCCTCCTCCTGCCTCTCTTGCATGCCTGGCCAGCCCCCCCCCATCACTTTCCCAGCCAAATAGACTTGATGATTCATCGGAAATGATTACATTTTTTTCCTGTGAGATTACTTGCTTAAAATGGCAATGCTGGGCAGTGATAAGACTCTTCGCCTTCACTTTGCTGTGCAGGAGGGCGGCCTCCTCCCGGGCGGCGTGTTCGCTGGGAGGAACAAGTGCAAGGGAGCTGTGCCATCAGGCACAGGCTGCTCAAGATCTGCTCTCTGGCCCCACTGTTGCAGGGATGCTCTCACAGCCACACTGGCAAAAGCTCCCTGCCTGCGTTGGGAACAGGCACCCCTTGGAGCCGATGTCCCAGCCTTGGGGACCCCCTGACAACCTGCTCACACTTTCCTCTCCCTCCGAAGGGGAGGATGCAGCACCAGAGGAGCCTCAGGCTCTGCTCCCCTTGGAGGAGGGAAAGGGATATTCCATTTTGTACAAAATACTGCAATTTAAGCCCCACAAATGCCACCCTGTGAGGGAGGTGGGCCCAAGGGGTCCTGCTTTCCCGCGGGAAAGTATCCACCAAGTCAAACAAACAAGTGGGAGAACTCAGATGACACAGCGCTCGTGAATTTTGTTCTGGTGCTAACTTTTATTCTGTGTTTAAAATAAAGCTAAGTGTTGCTAATAAAACCGCTGCAGAAAATTCCCAGCAGTTGGAAAGGGCAAAGTTGCTCTCTGGAGAAAAGAGGCTGGCCAACCGCTGCGGCAGGGAGCATGCCACCCTGAAATAGCTTTTTCTATTACTGCAACAGCCATGCCTCCAGTTGGTCGGGCTTCTGCTCTTCAGACTGTTTAACTTTGAAGAAAACTCACTTTCCCTACCAAACTAATGCTTCTAGGGAAGATGGGCAGGATTTGAAAGCAAAGGCCCACTCCTCTCAGAGCTGGCATGAAATAGTCCCGTCACGCTGTGTGTGGCACCCAGAAAGCTTGGGGTCTCTGCCTGGGGAGCACAGCAGGCTGACCAGCTTCATCTTTCTTCTCTGACGCTTTATCTCACGCCTTCTTATTTATTTGCTTGCTTAATGGATTTGGCTTCGGCCCCCGTTCACAGCTATGCAAACAAACAGTGTGGATTAGGCTCCCGTGTGTCGCCGTCCCACACACACAACCAGGGTGGGAAGGTCAGGGCACACAGGTCCAGCTCCAGCCAAGGCACAGAGCTGCTCTCAGCCTCTAGCAGCTGAGAGAATAGAGGCATCTGGATCGTCCATGGCTCTCAGCACTCATCCTCCAGCCACCCATCCACCGCTGGGGTCAGGGGCTTGCTGGCCCGGTCAGAGCTGCCCCAACAGCCACTCTTCTCTGCTGGAAACATGGGGACCATGGGCCAAATCATGGGCACAGCCTGCCCACAGTAGGGCTGGTTGCCCATGCGTTATCTGAGCATCACCAGTTGCAGGCGCAATCTGGAAGCATGTAATTGCATTTGCCTTTCTTCTTTGGCTCCTGCCAAGCCTGGCTCTCCACCTTTCCCTGCCCTCCCAGTGAGACCCCTGGGGCTTGACTGGGTCCTGCCGATGCAGCCGGAGGGAGCTGGCCCCAGTGAGGGCTGTGCTGTCAAGCAGCACTCTGCTCCGCTGCTGTGCATGCTCCAGCATGCTGCTCGGCATGCCCCAGACGGGGATGGGGGCCCCATGCCCTCCCCAGCCCCTGAGCATGCCAATGGGGCTCAGAGCAGCCCAAGTGGCTCCGGGTGTGTCTGTGGGGTGCCCAGGTACCCGTGTGCCGGCTCCCTCCCATCAAGCCCCCTGCCCGTGCCAGTGAGCGATGAGCTGCCGGCTCCCGCTGGCTTCCTGCGCGGCTCCGGGGTGGATGAAAGGCAGACGTGCAGGGTGGAAGGCGGCTGCCACATCCGCCCAGGCCTGCACCTCTTCACACAACACCGGCAGGGCTGAGAGGGGCCCCGTTCCCCAGGGAAGGGACGGGATGTGGGCCAGCACCGTGTTTTCCCACACTGCCCAAGAACAGCCTGCTGCTTCCCGGCCGCTGGGGCACAGCAGTGCCGAGGCTCACTGCCTCGGGGCAGAAACCCCCGAGGCACCTTCCCACTGGCTCCTGGTGCCGCATTTTGGGGTGCTCTAGGGCTCAAACAATGCATCGTGCTCGCTGTGAGTACAGTGACCTGCCTGTGCTATCTGACCTCTGGTCCCTGTTTCCTGGGCAGGAGACCACAAGGGATATGGTATCAGATGTACCATGAGGGCAAAAAGCCGCCTTGGGGTACCTCCGCCCTGCCCATCTCCGGGAGCTCTCTTCGAAGCCCCTGTTCTACAGCTCAGGAAAACGCCTTCTTCCACCCCCTCTTCCTCAGCTGTGCTCCCAGTGGCTTCTTTGTGTCTCCCCTCTCCTTCCTCTCCTCTTCTGCAAGGCCTTTATGTTGGGATTATTAACCATGGCTACAGAGCCTTTGTTTAGCGGGGGCCTGGAGTGGGAGCCGGGCGAGGGGCTGGGCAGGCAGAGGAAGGAAGGATGTGAGCAGAAGGGGGAAGGAAGGTGACATCTGAATTTCTGCACCGGAGGAGCACAATCTCCCGAGGCAGCTGCACGGAGATGGCTGCAGGCTCAGCAGATGCGGGGCAGTGGCAGGTCCCCGAAAAGGACCCGAGCTGGTGAGGGTCACCCACCCCCATGCCATCCAAAGCACCTCCCCCAGCATCCACCCCAGTGATGGTGCCGCTGTCAGAGGATGGACCCAGGAGCCCCAGAGCTCCAGCTCCCCGGTGAGGGCTGGATTGTGACATACAAGCAACACCATAGGTTGCTTGCATGCCATGCTCTGCAGGAAGCAGCTCAGGGGTGGCGAGGAAAGCTGTGGAGCCATGCAGCCCTCCCCTCGCACCCTGCTCCAGGGGCCTGACCCTCGCTGTCTGCAAGACAGATGGACAAGGACAGCTGGGGGGGCAAGCACTTGTGAGGAAACCTTAGCTAGTCTACGGCCACCACCAAGGCTCGGGGAAGGAACCCTCTGCTCAGGGCTGGCCTGTCACTTGACATCCCAGGGGTACAGGCTTCCCACGTCCTGGAGCAGGTGCAGCCCTGGGACAGCATGCAAACACCCATGTCCTGCCCTTTTGCTTGCATGTGCTGGGTTGGCCACGTATGTGCCCCAGGCTCCTCTCCCAGCCCCAGTGCATTGCTACCCTGGTGTGGGGAGCAAGCTTTAGGACTGGGTGGGATGGGGGCTGACGGGGCAGCAGGGGGAAGCTGGGAGCCCAGGGATGGCTATTTATAAACTGGCCTTTTCCTTTGGAAGACTTCTGAGCTCATGTCCCCCCAGCACCGGCCGGAAAAAGGTCCCATTGTCTCAGCGCCAGATGGGCTGGGGCCGGGCACTCGCCCGCACAATGGGGTGGATTATGCACCCGGCCAGCGGGGGTCTGGCAGTGGGACACCCCGGGAGGAGCAGCTGCCGTCAGCGCCCACGCGGCAACCCCACGACAAGGGCTGCTGGGCAGAGGGCGAGGCAGGCAGGGGTCCTGGCCTTGCTCATTCATCACCCCCGCTAACACCACAGCTCTTGAGCTGCGGCTCCCTGGAAGAACAGGGAGGAGGAATGGGGAGGAGGAATGGGGAGGAGGAATGGGGAGGAGGAATGGGGAGGAGGAATGTCCCTGCCCTGTGCTCTAACTCACCTGGCTTTCCTGGCTTGCTGCAGTATTGCTGCCAAGGAAGGGAGGACAAGCCAGCACAGGGGCTTGGCATCACCCCCATGCTTGCTTGCAGCCACAGGCAGTGAAGTCTTCCTCCCAGCTCTGTCTGAAAGGCTTGGGGCTCCCCCAGGACAGCTCATTAGGAGCAATTGCAAGAAAGCATAATGAGAGATTAGCCTCAAGATCCCTTTGGAGAGGTTTGGGGAAGGATCCCCACTGCTGTGAGGGCACAGTGCCCATGCCACGTCCCCCTGCCACTGGCCCTGCACCTTGCTCGCCACCACAGCAATGAGGACACGCCAGAGCACCAGGGCCCAGGGGAGCTGTGGGGCTGGCCGGGCCGAGCAGGGATTTCTCCTTGCAGGACTTTCCCATGAAAGAGGAATTGCTTTTCCCAGGCCCGTCTGGCTAAGCTCCAAAGGAGAGAGATATCCCAGCTCCCTTTGTGGGGAACCACACAGCCCTCCAGAAACACAACAGGCAGCCCTCATGCTCCCACTCTTCCACTAATCTGCAGGGCAAACCAAAGCAGGGAAGGTGCTCAATGCTGGGGACACTGCCAGAGATGGGTACCCTCCAGATCCCAAGACTTCCTATGGGCTCTCCCCAGCAGCCTCGACCATGTAGCACGCAGGGCGGATGCCGGCTGTTATTCCCTACCAGCGGGGACACGTGCAGTGAGGGACAACATCACCTTCAGCTTCAACACCAGGCTAAGGCCAGAGGAAGAGCAACCCACGCTGTCCTGGAGCTGAGCCCGAGTGGGGATGGGGACTTTCCTGGAGCAGATGTACCGGAACAAGCTATTGTTCCAGCCTGCCCTGCAAGCATGGGGCTGCAGGCATCCACCACCATGCTGAGGCATCTGCCCAGCCCTTGGAGAGGGCATCTTGAGGTGACTGGAGGTAAGGCTGCTGGCAGCGCCTAGGAGGACCACGCTGGCTGGCTTCTCCCAGGCACTGGGGCTGCTGCATGGCCGGGGGTCCACAGGCACCTTGGGGTGGTCCCAGCTGTCCGGCCAGCTGCCAGCATGCTGGGAGCGCTGGTGTGATGTTAGCAGGACCCACACCCCAAAAACACCCTTCCTGCCTCAGGGCAGCAGCAGGGCAGGACGTGCCCCTGCAGCATCGGCCTAGGGATGCAGGGGAAGATGCTGGGGCTGGGGAAGCTGCACATACCCCTGGAGAGGCAGGGAGCCATGGTGGTCCCCAGCACCATCTCCCTGCTCTGCAGCTGCAGGCTGTGCTGCCAGCCCTTTGTTCGCCCCATTTTTCCCATTCCTCTGCCACCCACAGCCTGTTCCCAGCCAGTCTGCTGGGACCTTCACAGGGTGCGATACAAGGCAGCCCCAGCACTGCTAGCCTGGCCCCAGGCTCCACACAGCCTGGACCCCAGAGCACAGGATTCTGATCCTGCCCAGCAAGCATGTTGGGCTCCAGAGAGCTCCTCAAGCACCATGACACCCAGCCCTGGGAGTGCTCCCTTCCTCTCTCTGCTTCCAGCTAAAAGCTGCAACGATGCAGCAGCTGCAAGGGCAGGGGCAGTCCTACTGCTGACTGCCCAGTTTCCCGAAAACAGAGGGCAGGTGCCCAGCTGCGGTGAGCTCAGCAGCAGCAGGACGGCAGCTCAAAGGCGTGATGCAGCAGCCTGTGCTGGGCTCGGCGCCAGCACTGCCCAGCCCCTGGCCAGCAGTGGGTCTGCAGGCAGAGCTGCCTGTGGGGCAGGCAGGGGTGCACACACATCCCAGGCTCCTGCACCCTCATGATGTGCTGTGGTGGTCCCAGTCAGCATCAGCGAAGCCCAGTTTACAGCACAGACCCATCTGCTCCATGCCAAATGGGAACTGAGAGGCTGACGAGCGGAGGGGGCACACAAGCAGGGCCCACCCCGTCCTGCTGCCAGCAGCTGCCACAGGCACAGCTGGGAATACGGTGGCATCGTGCCCAGACCTCCAGCAAGTGTGAGGACAGCTGGGGGGACCCTCCTCACAAGGAGGAGTCCTGGCCATGGTCCAGATGCTGAGCACCCTGGCAGGGACCTCTGATCCACCCATAGGGCCCCAGGGAGGCATTTTCCATCCCTGCACCACAGCCTCACAGCCCCTCCACCAGGAGCCCCATTCCACCTTGCTCCAGCCAAGTCAGTGGTCCAGCCTGAACCTGATCCCTTGGGTGCTCCCAGCCTCCTGCACCCTTTCTCGTCCTGTGCCGGTGCACCAAAGCCCTGTGCCTCTCTTCAGACAGTCTGAATGCTGTGGAGCCGCACACCCTACAGCACAGGAGAGTGGGCACAGGCTCTCCTTTGCCCACCGGAGCACGGAGCAACAACAGAGAAGCCCTGCTATGGAGCTGCGACTTCTAACCCCTGCCGTTGTTCCCTGCCCCTCTGCAGCCCCACAGCGGGGAGCCCGCGGGGGCACGGTGCCCCAGGCATGGCAGAGACCTGGGCAGATGCTGGGAGAAGGAAGGGGGAGGCGGGTGCACAGGCGGAGGCAGCAAAATGAGTGGAATACACCCAGCCTTGGCTCAGCTCTTTTTTTTCCTTCTCCTGTTTGCTACAGCAATGAGAAATCCAAACATTACCATAAATGCTGAAAGCATCCTGGCTGTCACGTGAGCACGGGCGCACGCACTGCCAGGGGGATCCAGGCACCCGCTGGGAGGGAGTCCACAGCCGAACCCGGCCAGGCAGGGAAGGGAGGGGGCTGGCAGAGAGCCAGCCGGCAGCACAGACCACAGGTGGGCAAGGACAGACCCCAGACAGGGACAGACAGACACACATGGATCTGCTGTCCTGGCAGCTCAGCCTGTGCTGTGGCTCAAGGAGAGCTAGATGGCACCAAGCAGCATCAGCCCATACCTACCGTGGCTCCTGCCCCAGCTCAAAGTGTTACAGGGGAAACACGCAGGGGATGGGGCAGGTGGCTGCAGGAGGGGGACTCCTCGCTTGCTGCCTGGCAGTGCAGCACTTCCCTCCTTGGCTCTGTGCTGGCCAGTGCCTTCTGGGGCTGCAGATGTCTTTCCCATGGATCATCCACTCCACTCGCTCTCCCCTTTCTTAAAAAGCCCTAGGTTCCAGGGCTGGATTTCCCTGAACTTGTCATCAGCATCACGGCGGTGGGGCTGGGCCATCTCCTGGGGGCACAGCAGAGTGAAGGCCAGAGATGCTGGAAGCCCCACAGCCTGCCCAGGAAGCTGGAAGGGAGGACAGGAAATGCTCTGGGACCATAACCTTGGGCCAGGCCAGGGCCGCGGGTTTATTCTAGGACCTTCTGCAGGAAATTGCTTGGTGGGGTGAGAGCAGCGCTGCCGTGGCCTGACCCTGTCCCTAAGACTCCCCAGGTACCCCGCTAGCAAGTGCAAACTCTCCCCATGCCAGGGCTGAGGCTGTCACAAACTCACCACGTGAGCAGCTTCAGGGACCCTGTGGGTTGTGGGTGTTCCCTGTGCTGCTTGGGACCACGGGTGAGATGGCTGCTCACCATGCCCCGGCCGCCCCGCTCTCGCTCCAGTTCCTCCCGCCCCGCTGGGAGCGGGTCCCGATTGCCCCGAGATCGGCGGCTCCGCCGGTTAAACGCGCGCCCCTGGCCCTTTAAATGTGCGCCTGTGGGCGGGGCCCGCCCTGGCGGCGACAGCCAACCAGAGGCGCACCACTCGACAGCGACCACGCCCCCAGCTGCCGCGCCTCCGGCGCGTCCTCCGAACCGCCCAATGGGCGGCAGGGAGAGGCACCGCCCTCGCCGCCGATTGGCCCGGCGTTGCGCGGCAGCCGGGCGACGATGGCGGCGCCCAGCATCGTGGGGCCCCGACCGGTCCGCGGCTGACGGCGCCGTACGGGCCCCGGTGGGGCTCCTGGCGGCCGCCATGGACCTGCTGTTCGTGCTGTTCCGCGGGCTGCGGATGGTCCTGGACCTGCTGCTCCTGGTGCTGGACGTCAACTTCTTCCTGGTGTCCTCTCTGGTCTCGGCGCTGCTCTGGCTGCTCGCCGCGGCCTGCAGCCTCCCCGCGGCCGCCGCCGCCGGGGCTCTGGCCTGCTGGGACGGGCTGCTCCTCTCGCTGGCCTCCCTGGCCCGGGCGGCCTGCGGCCTGGCGCTGGGAGCCGTGCAGGGCCTGGCCGGCCTGCTGCGGGGCTGCTGCTGCGGCCTGGAGGGGCTGAAGGTGGCCG
Source organism: Patagioenas fasciata (assembly GCF_037038585.1). Lineage (NCBI taxonomy): Eukaryota > Metazoa > Chordata > Aves > Columbiformes > Columbidae > Patagioenas > Patagioenas fasciata. The sequence continues at coordinate 6,461,315 of NC_092543.1, forward strand.
GGCACCTCCTTTCGCACCTGGCGCTGCGGGGCAGGGAGCTGCTGCACCGTGGGCTCTGCGGCCTCCTGGGCTGTGGGCAGGCCCTGGCCAGGCAGCTCTGTGAGGGCCTGGCCATCAGCACCAGCCTGCTGGCCTACCTGGTCAACAGCCTGGTCAACGTCTGCCTCATCGGCACGCAGAACCTCTTCACCCTGCTCGTGGCCCTGTGGGACTCCATCGCCGGCCCCTTCCTCAGAGTCACAGACCTGCTGGCTGCTTTCCTCGCTCACATCTCCAGTGGTGCCATCGCTGTGTTCATCCTGCTCTGGTCGCCCTGCCAGCTGGCCTTTGAGCTCCTGGTCTCTGTGGCAAAGCTCTTCATCAACATCTTCTTTGTGAATATTTACGGCCTGGGCTTATTCCTCCTCATTATTGCTGTCAGCACCTTTGTATTCAACCCTGGGCTGCTCTGGACGCTGACAGGCTACGTGCTGGGCTATTTCAACACACTGCCCTCCTACCACCGCCTGCAGCGGGAGGTATGGCGGCTCTATCAGGTGGCGGTCCTGACGCTGGGTATGGCCATGGCCTCCCAGACCTGGCGCAGGTTGGTGGACTGGAGTCTGCAGGTGACCAACTGGAGCCATGGAGGCAGAACAATAAACCAGGAAAGCAACCAGCGAGGGGCAGCTGTCCCTGTCCTGAGACCTGCAGCTCCTGGCAGGTTGCCGCTGGCAGGGTTTGGCCAGCTGCCAGCTGAGCATGAGGACCAGCCGGATGCGGAGCAGGTACCACAAGCACGGCCTGCTCTGAGTCGAAGCGCCGCAGCAGGACAGCGTCTCCAGCTGCCCAGGGACGAGCCAAGCACTTCCTGGAGGAAAGCTCCGAGGAGACAGCAGCTGAACGCAGCAGCTGTGGATGGTGAGGACACTCTGGATAATGACCCCTGGATGCTCCTGAAAGAACAAGAGGAACGTAAGAAATGCGTCATCTGTCAAGACCAAACCAAGACAGTCCTGCTTCTGCCCTGCAGGCACCTGTGCCTGTGTCAGGAGTGCACAGAAGTCCTCCTGCAGCAGGCCATCTACCAGCGCAACTGCCCACTATGCCGCCAGATGATCCTCCAGACGCTCAATGTGTACTTGTGAGCCCAAGGGGCGGGTGGCTTGGATCATTACTCCAGGAGCTCAAGAGCCCTGTCTGCCTCTTGCCAGGACGCAGAACTTCCCAGGCCTACCTTGAGAAGCTTCCAAAGAACTAAGGATGGTGCTGAAAGGGCAAAAGGCTGTTGGAGGTGTCTGCTAGCCACATTTGCTACGTAACTAGATTGTAGCTCTTGCTAGCAAGCACAATAACTGATGTCTGCAGCAGGCAGAAAGATTTACCTTTTTTTTGTTGACAACTTTTGCTGTTTCAGGGCCTGTTGCCTCAAGCCTGCAGTGGTCTGAGATCCAAAGCAGAGTGCAGAAAGATGCTCTGGTACCTCCTAGCCAAAGCTGATGGAAAGGTTAAAGGCTCTGTCCTCCTGGGAATCACAGGGGCTGGTGCAAAGCAAGGGATGCTTTTTCCCCAAGGTCTGACCAGAAAACTACCTGGCAGACTGCACTCAGGCCTCTTGTTTCCTCCTTCTGCCATCTAAATGGAGGAGCTGCCTGAGAAGGGAGAAGCGTGTCCCTTTTGCAAGGCTGTAGGAGAGCAATGAGCACACTTAGGTTTTTTAGGCTTTGCTACCAGAGGGCTGAGCCTGGCTCTCAGCTGGAGGAGAGCAGGGTTTCTGGGGCACTTCAGTATCCCAGCCACCATGGCTTTGGTTTTTCAGCTTCCTATTCCCCTTGTCAGGACAATGAGGAGCTGTGATGAACACAGGCTCCCTGCAGAGCTCAGCGTTGCTGCCGCTTCCACGCATCACCTATGCAAGACTAACAAGTACATATCAGGTTACTCGCATGGGGAGGCTGGAGGGAGTTACACTTTCTGTTCTGGTGCTGTTTGGGGCATCTGAGGGGTGCCTGGCTGGCCCGTGCTTACAGCCCTGGCAGCAGCAGCAGCATGCATCTGAGCCAATGCTGGAGAATCCTCTTTAGATAATACGTGTTTTCTTCAGGTTTAGAGTGCCGTGGAACTGGGTGGCTCACAGCAGTGCTTGCTTGCTGCCTCCCAGGCTGGGCTCTCTTTGGGAGGAGAAGGCACTCCCCAAAGCCCCTGGGAGCCCAGTGAGACATTCCAGCTCCAGACACAAGTTCTGCATAGCCATGCTGTGGATCTGCAGTTGTGTGCATGGAGCAGTAGCAGGACCATGGCTATCTTTGTTTAGGGCAGGGTTACATTGCTGTTCTGTCTTACTGTCTGTCAGAAATGTAGCTAGTTTCATTTAAAAGTGTCCCCTGAAGTCTAATGATGGCATCTGATCCTGGCTGGGGGAGGGCCTGAGGTGGCTCATCCCAGCTTGGTCAACCAGCACCATTCCAAAAACATTGCTGGGCTGCGAGAGGGCCTTGCACTCAAAAGCTTTTCCTTTTGCAGCTGCTTGCCTGAGGTCAGCCACGTGCCACAGCCCGTTTTGGCTGGAGCCAGACTGGAAAGAGTCTTGACTGCTGAACTGCAAGCCAAGAGCCTGAGGGCGGCTGGCAAGGTCTTCCTTCTCTGTTCTCCTTGATTAGTGATGTAAGCCAAAACAGAGGCAGCAGAGAGGCCAGGCCATGCTGGGAGACGCCTCTGTGCTGTAAACCTGAGCTGTGGCAAGATAATTTCTTGCTGGAGAGTGGCTTTGCTCTGGGAGGCACTGCAGGGTCTGGTTCCCCCTCCTTGTTTGCTGGGGCTGGGGGAGCCCTTGGGCCGAGCTGGGCTCCTCACCATTAAAGGGTGTTACAAGGGCCTGGCCCCAGGGCTGTGAGGTGCTTTGGTCAGAACCAGCTCATGAATCTTGGGGCACAGTATTTCCTACATGAATTACAGGGGGGGGAAGGACACCTCTCCAGAACTGCAGTTTTTTTTCTTCAAACACTTTGTATATTATAGCAGTCACGCTTATTGTTTTAGGGCCTGTTTGTTTGCTGCCTGTTTATAAAAAAAACAAAAAAAAAGAGGAAAAAAGAAAGCTTTGCCTTAAGTTTAACTCCTTGCACTATGGACTAGATACTGAGCAAATTAAAATCTCCTTTACCTAAAACTGCCTTGTGCTTCATTCTTGGGAAGGGTTTTCTCTGGAGGGATGGTGTCTTCTCTCTGCTCAGCCCTGGGCTCCAGAGGAAGCCCCTCACTCCCCACCAAGGTTGGAGCTGGAGGGACAACACCACCAGCAAGCTCAGGGATACTTGTCTGAGGGTGCTGGTACCCAGAACAGCGGTGCTGGGGGATGCCCCTGAGCCAGGCTGCTGCACAGAAAGTCTTCACTCCTAATTCATGCCACTTTGAGCTGTTTAGTGAGAAGCAGTGATTGCTTTGCAGAGGGGCTTGTACACACAGCTTTGTCTTTTTTCAGGAGTAGTACCTCTCTGTACTGGAGCGAAGGGATTCATGCTCAGGTTCTCCAGAGCCAGAGCTCCCCAGGGCCTGAGCAGCTCAAAGCAGAGGGACTGTGGCTTCCCTGAGCATGCACAGGGACATGTAATCCCTGCTCCCACATGTCCGTGGCACCTTGATGTCCTGCTGCTTCCAGGGGAAGGTGGTGGCAAGCCTGACTGTCTTGGGGATGCAGCAGCCAAAGCACCAGGAGTTGAGGAGCAGCCAGCAGTATATAGCTCAGTCTTGCCTCGCAGAAAGGCCATGGCAGGCTCAGCTGTGCTGGGCTACTGATGAGCAGATGCATTCATTCTCTTCACAATGAGTTGCTCCCTGGCCACGATCTGAGCTCTTGGCAGGTTGCTGTGTGCTTTTAAGCACCCTCTGCTTCTCCAGCATCCTTGTAAATTGCTTGGAAAAACGTTTTGGGACCCTGATGGGCAGAGACCCCAGGAGTTCTGGCTCACCCTGCCCTGAACTCACCTGCCTTGGAAGGGCCACGCCAGCAAACTAACTAATTTTAACCAGGATGCTCTCACAACCTGGCTGAAAAATCACAGAGTGGAGAAGGGGGCTGCTGGGATGCCAGAAACAGATGGACGTCTGCTGCAGGAGCACAGCTCATACCTGGCACAACACAGGCACAGCAAGAAGGGCAATGCCATCAGCCCACCCGAGCCCTGTGGGGGTCTGGCTGCAGACAGGTGACAACTGGGGAAACGGAGGCACTGCTCAGCCTTCCTCTCTTGCTCACAGGTTGTGAGAGCTGAGGCGGGCTGGGCACCCAGGGGTGGGAGGACAGGGCAAGCAGTGGAACGTCTCCCATCTCCTGCACAGGCAGGGTGCCCCCAGCCCACCAGTGTGGGACAGAGAGGTGTCCCGCTGCCTTGGCCCGCTGCAGCTGAGCCTGCCGAGCAAGGACAGGATGTGAAGGACACAACCTTCCCCCGGGAGCCATCCTGTGTGTGCTTGGCTTGCTCAGCGGCCAAGCAGCAAGTAATTACAGGAGGAAAATGCAACCACCTCCCAGCTGATGGGCAGCGCATAGGGCCCCCCTGCCCCGAGACTGATGGTCAGCCACACCAGACTTGCCTGCTCTGGCACTGTGGCTTTTGGTGCGGGGCTGCACTGCCTGGGGAGGGCGTCCAGCAGCAGCAATGCTCACAAATCAGTCCAGGGCATGAGATCTGGAGTCCTCAGTGGTACTCTCAGAGCTTGCTTGGAAGCCTCATGCGTGAGTCAAGTCGGGTGGTCTCAGCCTATCGCTATACCAAGACCCTTCTCCCTTCCCCAAGGAGGGAGGAGCACGATGCTGCTAGGTTACTACAGTTCGGGAGCACTGGGGTGGTGGGGGCTGACAGCTTGCTGAAACCAGGGCCCCCCAGGCCTTGGGAAAATCCCCAGGATTCCTTTGTCAGCCCAGCTGCAACACCCCAGCCTTAATGAGCCGCTAGTCCCAGCCCTGGAAACAACAGCCATCGTCTGCCTGACAGCAGGGAGCTGGCATGAAAGACTCTTGCTGCAGATGCACAGCAACACGAGCAGCTAATGATACCAGGCCGACAGGGAGGGAGCAGGTGATGATCAGCAGCCGAACCACGGGGGGCCTTTAGGCTGCTTCTGCACGCCAGCTTTGCTCCCTCATTAGTGTCTCAGCATGGGGAGCCACACCGGCTCCCTGAACACACTGGCAATCCCAGCACCTCAGAGCAGCAGGGCTGAGGCCTCAGGGACAGTGTGGCTGAGACTGGCAGGGACCTGTAGATCATCCAGCCCAGCCTTCTGCTCAGGCAGGGTCAGCTAGAGCAGGTTGCACAGGGCTGAGGCCAGTTGAGTTCTGAATATCTCCATGGATGGAGACTCTACTGCCTCTTTGCGCAACCTGTGCCAGGGTTTAACCACTGCCCTATCTGTCTCCCTATGCTGAAGTGACCCCCCCCTTCACTCCTGTTTTGTTGGCAATAGTGTCCCTGCTGTTCACACCCCTTGAGCCCTTTTCTTGCCCACCCAATCCACAACATCCCCACCTGAGTGAGGATGGTCCCCTCTGCTGCCATTCCCAACTTCAAGATCTCCTTACCAGGTCAGCTGGCCTGTTGGCAGAGTTCACCTGGAGATGACTGCAGAGTGTCACGTCATCAGGAATCAGGGTGCTGAACCTATGCCACAGCCACAGGCTTCTGAGTGGAGCAGGAGCCATCCTGCTGCCAGGAGTCACCAGCACAATATTCACCATCGAGGACATTTCCGCTTCCAAACCCGGGAGGCACACTCTTTGCCACCGTAGCTGAAGATTCGGGCTCTGCATGTTGTAGGGTCTCAAGAGATGATCCAGTTGATCTTTTACATGCCCTTTCTGATGCCACACAGCCTACCGACCTCCTCCAGCAGCTCCTCCACTTGGCAGCACAGCTCCAAGATCTGCACAATCACATAGCCCTTGCAGGCTGCTAGCCAGGTGCACCAGCCCCAGTAAGAGGCCCCAGGCACCCTCTACAGCCCAGGACTAGCCAGACTGTGTCCTCCAGCATTGCAGGAAGAGTTGCTCCAATGGCTTCTGGGGACTGTGACCTTGGTGTACCAAGGACCTGTGTGCTGCTCTGAGAAGGCATGCCGCCTCTTTAAAAAACACCACCACCAAAATAAACAAACCCACAAAACCTACCTTTGTACACAAACCACTGCCTCCGTCAGCTGCACTGTGAGCTGAGCCTGGCTCTTACATAGGCTCCTCTCTCACACTGGCTGAGGGATGCTGGCTCCTTCCTAACTTGGGTTTAGCTGGAACAGGGACTTTAAGTACTCTGCTCATGGGCAGCTGGTAGAACTTGTCAGAAGCAGCTGGGGCTTACTAGAACTTGTCAGAAGCCCAGGTCTCCTGTGGCCCTCCTTCCCTTTTCTTTATCCTCATCCCCCATGGGCAGCAGCAGGCACCCGCGTGTTCCTCAGGTTTCCCAGCAGTCCCTCAGTGATCCCAGACAAAGTGTCCAGAAGACCGAGAGCATCTCAAAGAAAGTAGAGCCCAGAAACTGCTGTGTCAAGTGCTATGTCTGTGGCTGCCGCTGCTAGCTGTGCTCCCTCGCATCGTGATAAGGACCAGAAGATGCTCTCACCCCCCCCTTCCCCTAGCCTCATCTCAAGAAAAGTCATTTTCCTCCTCCCGAAATAGACAGCACCAGACATCGATCTCCTCTGCAGCGTTGTTTGCCCCTGGGCAGCTCTGCTTACAGAAAAGGCCATCGACAACCCAAACAGACACTTCCACTGTAACCCAATCCTGCAGCTGGGGCTGGCAAGAGGAGCCTGCAAAGTGGCTAGCAGAGTCCCTCTGCACCCCAGCGGGGAGCGAGGCTTCGCTCTCCATCCCAACACCTCCGCCTACCCCTGTGGGATGGGGGTAGCCCTTGGCACTGCTGGACAGTTCAGCCTCCACAGTCCCACACAGCCAGGCAGGTTGCAGTGACATTCCCTTGACCCCAGGTCCCTGCATGGTCCCCAGTCCAAGCATGGGGAGCTGTGGGGCTGCAGGCAGCCCCCTTTGGGGGTGGTGCTGGCCCTCCATAGGGGCACACAGGTGCCCCCACAGCTGCTGCCAGCCTGACCCAGCTCCCCCCAGGGCAGGTGAGCAGGACTGCAGGGTTTGTTCATCCCAGATGGGCACGGTTGCAGTCCTGGGAGCGCCATGCAGCACGGCTTGGGGAGCAGCAGGGGGGCCGGCCCAGAGGAGAGGTGGCTGTCTGGCCGTGTAAGGGGGGTCCTGGGCTGCTGAGCTCCTGCAACGTCCTGCTGGCATCATCAGGAGAGGAGCCCGGCCCAGCTGCCACGCCACGGTCAGGCAGAGCATATACTCCAGCAGCAGGACCATTAATGAGTTCGGCCACTGGCCAAAAGCCCCCTTCCTGGCTGGTCCCCGCAGGGACCTATTTTGGGCAGGAACGAGGAAGCTCTTCATTCCCCTGCTAAAAATAGGGACCTTTCTCAGAGGCGGGTCACCGCGTTCACACTGGAGCGCGGAGCTGGCAGGGGGGCAGGCAGGAAGAGGGCCCCGCAAGCCCCCTCTCGGGAGCGTGTGGCCAGCGCTTCCCCCGGCCTTCGCTCCCCACTGTGGGGCCAGGGTCCCCGCTTCGCCCCGGGTGAGCCCGCCCCCACCGGGGTGGCCCTCGAAGCAACGGGACCCTCACGCCCAGCAAGGCATCGGTCCCCGCCGTCCCGCCGCAGGGAGCCGGGGCACCGCCTGGGGGGGGCCCCCATCGCCACTCCCCTCCCGAGGCTTTGGGGAGGGTGCACGGGGACCGTCGCAGCGGCGGGTGTCCTCGCCAAGAGATGCCGATGCTTCCACCTAGCGGCTCCTGCTGGCCCAGCCGCAGCGCCCGGCGGCCCAGGACTGTCCCCTCGCGTCCCCCAGTCCGGGACCCTCCGGTGACCCGACACCGTCAGCACCCCTCGCTGCTTCCGCGGGCCCCCAACAACCCGGGCAGCCCTTGCCAGCCGGGAGCAGCCTCCCCAGAGGGGTGCCAGCACCCCAGAGAGCCTGGTACGGGACCCCCGGGCATCCAAGGAGCCGGCAGGAGCTGGCACGTAGACACGGACGCACACGCAGCAGGCACACGCGTGGCTGGGGAGCCTTTTATTGAGGCTGAAGGAGGAGAGGGAGGCGCTGGAGCTGCCGGAGGGCAGGGAGCGGGGTGACTGCTGGCCCTGGGACGTACCAGGATGGGCAGACGGGCCCTTTGCCGTGCCAGCGGCCAGGCAGCCCGGGCTTTCTCTGTGCGCGGGGACAAGCTGGCAGCAGGGGTTGGGTGCCATGCCGGTGGGGTATGCTGCATGCCAAGGTAGCTATGGCAAGTAACATACAACCAGGTTAGTGCGGCTTCCCGGCATGGGTGCCTCACCCCAGAGGTGGGTGTACAAGATAATACTTATGTCTTACACAGCGCTGCTGAAGGGACACTCCCTACCACCTGTGGGGTGGCAGAAGGGCTGTATTCCCACCCTGCGCTGGGTGGCAGCAGCAGAGCAGGATGGATGTCCTGGGGCCCTGGCTCCCACACGGCTGGACCCCAGAACACCATTCCCTGGGGTGCTGGTGTCTGGGAAGGGGCACATGCCCCAGCTCCAGCCGCAGCTGAGAGCAGGCTCAGGCAAAGACAGCGGAGTTTTGCCAGTAGGAGTAGACAAGGAAGCCGGTGAAGGTGCTGTCCGTCTTGACGCTGGCGTAGAAGCCGATGTAGTCCCCCACACCCACCTGCACCCACACCTCATCCTCGGGCTCCAGGCGGACCAGGCTTCCCCCTGAGAGTGAGGTGGGCTTGGGCCAGTTCCCATAGTACTGGAAGAAGGAGGCAATGGACTGGCCATTCTTCATGATGTCAAACTGGAGGCTGGCACGGTAGACAGTGGCGTGAACGGCAAAGTAGTAGAGGCCGGGCACCTCGCAGGTGAACTTGCCCGTGGTGGGGTCATAGTGGCCCTGCTCATTGATGAGCACCACATCAAAGCGGATGGGCTGGTCAGCCAGCGGAGGGCTGCGTGACTCGGAGCGCTTGGCGCTGAATGCTGAGCGAGGGGCCACCGCACACTCACCCTGTGCCCCCTTCTCACCGGGCATGCCATCCACGCCAGGGCTGCCCATCTCCCCACGGGGACCAGGTGCTCCTGTGGCAGGCAAAAGGGGGACAGGGTTACTTCTAAGCTACAAGCACTGGCACCTGCAAATCCCCCTCCCCAGCCTTTCTTACCAGGAGGGCCCATCTCGCCCTTCTCCCCCGGCATCCCCATTGCCCCATCTCGTCCATCTCGTCCATCTCTGCCTGGCAGACCCTGGCCCCCATGCAGGCCTGGGGTCCCCGGGATGCCTGGTTGCCCTGAGCACAGCCCAGGGATCTTGTTGTCTTCTATCTGCAGGGAGCTGGTGACAAGGCCAAGGAGGAAGAGGAGAAAGAGCTGCTTCATCTTGTCTGCCGTGCAGGGGCTGGAAGGGAGCAGAGAGGGGAAACAGCTCTGGGGACCTCAGTGAAGAGGGCAGGGAAACAGACTTGCAGTGCCCAGCAGGGAGTGGGTGCCAAGGGTCGGTGTGGAACAGTTCCTCCTTTTTTTCTCCCTTGCTTTTTTGGCTGCTCCACACAGTAAGGCCTGACTGCCGGCTGCACCTGCCACAGCATCCCCATCGCCAGCTGTGCTGCTGCACCATCCCACAACCACCCGGCATGCCCTGCCGTGGGACGACTCGTGGGGTTATCGGGGACAGGGAGCTGGGGAGGGAGCTGTGCCACGTGTGGGAGGCAGAAGCTCTATGCGTACAGATGCGGGCTGTTTAGCTGCCACATCGGCAGCGTGCCGGCTATGGGCGTGCAGGTGGGGGACAGTTGAGGTGTCAGCCGGAGGGCAGCGGGTGAGCTGCGAGCCGTGCGTGGGGTGGGGTTGTTGCATCCGGGCGGTGCGTGGCGGGGCGGCAGCTCGGGGAGCACAGGGCTGCGTCGTGGCCCAGCCCTTGGCAACATCTGTGCTGCCGGCAGCTCTGCTCCACACCCGGCCGGTTCCCTGGGGCACGGCTGTCTGGGCTGCAGCATCCCCGGCTGCGCTGGACCACCCTGGTGTCGGTGACCACCCTGCTGCCCGGGCTGCCCCCAGCCCTTCCCACATCAGCGCAGTGAGAGTGGAGCCCCACAGCCAGCGCTGGCCCCTTCCCCGTGGCCTTGCCCAGGGAAAGCAGCTCTCTCCCCGCTCCTGAACGCGACGGCTGCAAGAAAGAGGAAAAGGAGGAGAAAAAGTGCCTCTCCTCCGCCCAGGCGCCGCAGCCAGGACCCCAGCGAGCCCCAGCTCCCCCCGGCACAGGGCGGACAGAGCTGGGTAGCCCCACTCACTGCGATCCCGCGGCTCCTGCCTGGCTGCTCTCCGGCGTGGAAGGGCTGTGGCTCTTCCTGACCACTTTGCTCTGACGAAGGCCCTAGGAAAGGCAGCCTCTCCACCCCCCCCCTCCTCCTCACGTCTCTCCTCCCAAACTCCAAAGGAAATCAAGGGCCTGAGGAGCCAAAAGCTACAAGACACGGGGAAAAAGAAAAATAATCCCATGGTGTCAGAAGTACTGTAAGCAGGGGGAAGGGAGAGCAAGGCAAACAGCCTGGCAAAGGGGGAGGAGGTATGAGCTTCAAACCACTACGGCTGAACACGTCTGAGCACCCAGGCAGCAGGATGGAGGGAAGGGAAATGAGAGAAAACAGGCGGCAGAGTGGAAGTGGAAAAAGAGAAAGGCCAAGGGAGGGAAATCCAGTGAAGACGGGCAGGGTTGGAGCAGCAGAAGGAAAAAGGGAGCCCTTGGAACACGCGGGTCCCCTGACTGGAAGCCTCAGGGCCGTCCCTGGCAGCAGGGCTGAGGCAAGGAGGATGGCAGGGCATGTGCGGGCTGGCAGTGCCAGCCCCGGGAGCACCTGCAGGGAGCCGGAGGGGCCAGCTGGGGGTGCCCGGGGGCAGCTGTGGAGCTGAGCAGGCAGGGATGCGCTGGGCAGCAGCAGGCAGGCCACACCAGGCAGAGCAGCGCTGCGGTCAGGCCGGGATGCAGGGCTAACCCTAGGGAACCACAGGGCACACGGCAAAGCTGGGACCATGCCGGGCTTTCGAAGGCACTCCCAGCTTGCTTTTAACTTGTTCCAGCACAGAGTGCATCCAAGGGACACGGTCAGGCGCTGACTGGTGGGGCGGCGCTGTGGCTGGGGGGAGTCCCTGTACCCTGCAGCTGGCTTGCAGCAGCTGGACATGCAGGAAGCAAAGGAGCCCGGAGGGCTCGAGTCCCCTGCACAGAGGTGGCTGTGCGGGAACAGCAGTGTTGTGCTGGCTGCAAGGGCAGAGTGCTGCCGGCCATAGAAGGTCCTGCTCCCAGTAACCCCACTTGAGCACGGGACTTTCCCACGGGCCCAGGGTGAGAAAGGGCAGCAGGAAGCATTCTGGCACTGCTGGCTTTCTCCTCCCTGTGTGTGGGTGACATTGCTGGCTGAACATTCCTGTGCCAGATGCCCAGGGCCAGGCTGCATGCTGGCAGGGAGCTGTCTGGCTCCTCTCTCCCAAGGTGTGAACGGGCTGTTGTTTTTGGCCAGTTTGGAGCTGGTTTGTGGCTGCGGAGTGTTGACAGGCTTGCGGCCATCAGGGTGGCCTGAAGCCAGCGTGGCCAGAACGAAGCCAGCAGGGTCACGGCCCTTGCTGGAACAGGATCCCCTCCATGCACCATAGGGCCACCAGCCTGACCCACTTCAAGACTCATCCATCTCTCTGGGTCCCTGCAAGCCCCCCAGTCTGTCAAGGGCACAGCCAGCAGTCCATTCTCTGCTGTAGCCAGGCAGTCTCTCCTGTGACCCTACATTCCTGCTCAGACCCCTCCATTTCAGCTCTGGCTTCCCTCCCTTGGCCCATGTCTCAGTTTGCCCTCAGATCTGGCACAAGCCACACACAGACCCTCCCCAAATGAGCCAGCTCCTCCATCTGGTTTGTCAGCTGCTCACACTGTTTATTCTGCTGGCTCTGGGGCTGCAGGACATGGGCAGGTCTGGGCTTTTCTTCTGCCTGCAGCCTGGCCCATCTCGGCCCAGCCTTGCCCCATTTGGGGACCACTAAATGTTCCCCTGCTAGGCTAGCAGCTACCTGAGGGCTGCTGGGAAGAGACGGCACACAGCCTGGAGAAGCTGAAGCCGAGAAGTGGGCTGGGAACATCGCACAGCTCTGGCCAACACACCTGGTGATGGCTGAGGATGGAGATGCAGCACCCAACCCTCTTGCCTCTGTCCTTGTTGGTTGGCAGCGGGACTTTGCACGGGCAAAGCCCTTCCAGCACAAGCCCGTGGCATCCAGGCACTGAGCTGAGGGCTGAGTGGAGGGGCTGACCTCAGGGCAGGCAAGGAGAAGCCAGGCAATGGGGTTCTACGGATGGGGACCACCCCAGGAGCTGGGTATCTGCAATAGGAGGATGGGATGGACTTTTGGGGTGAGGTGGCAGCTCTGGGCAGGCTGCTTCAGCCCCTGCTCTTCTTCTCTTGCTGGGTCAGGGCTGGAAGCACTCTATGGGGTCATTGGAGTCGGGGAGGATGTTGCAATTGATGGGCCAGAGGATGCCAAGGAGGCCAAGGGACTGCTGGCACCGCAGCTCAGCAGCCAGGCACACAGCTCGGCAGGGCTGCAGGACACCCCCATCCGGCGTGCACTTGGGCACGAAGAGGCTGCAGATGAGGAGCCGGAGGTGCTGGTAGCAGGCGAGCTCCATCAATGTCTGTGGGACGGTGGTGGTGAGCATGGCATGGTGTGGTGTGGGCAGACCCATGTGCAGCCCCCAGACAGCTCACCTGATAGTCCTGCAGCACCTCAGCGGCTCCCTCCTGGTCCGGGATAGCCAGCCAGATGTTGGGGAAGGAGGTGGCGTTGTATCCCAGCCCCAGGCACATCTCCACTTCCACGGGCTCACAGACAGATCCTGCCACAGGGCAAGGTGCTTCACTTCTTATAGCAGCAGCGATGCCCACCAGGTGTGCCTCGGGCAGACGGTAGCCACAGGGCAGCTGCCAGCGTGTCTCCCAGGCCAGGTGGGCTCAGGTGAGGCTGAGTGGAGCACCCAGGGGTGGCACTCACCAAAGGGTGGGTAGGAGACCCCAGTGCAGTTCAGCTCATCGGTGCCATCAGGGCAGTCGTGCCAGCCGTCACACACAGACTCCAGTGCCCGGCACTCACCATTTCCACAGGAGAACTCTGCAGGGCTACAGGTCTCTGTAGGATGAGAGGGGCCAGCACAGCAGGACGTGGGCTCGGGCATGGGGATGGACAGAGAGCAGGCTGGTCAAGGCTGGGAGTCAGCCTGTTCCCACGCTGACCACCCCTGTCTCTGCTCTTCTTCATCGAGAGCATTTTTTCTGGGGCTTTATCCAGTCTGGCCTTGAAGACCCCCAAGGACGGTGCCTGCACAGCCCCTCTGAGCAGCCTTCATCCCTGCTTGTCTACCTACTCTCTGTGGCATTGCGGGCTTGGTAGGTGGCAAAGAACCCATCGTCTGCTACTCCCTCGTCTGCCACGAAGAGGACAGTCATGACATGGCGTGAGGAGGTCAGGGTGGGTGGCACCTGGTGGCCACAGAACCTGCCAGGGTTGCGGGGCAAGGGTTGGGGCCAGGGTGGGCAGCAGGGCCGACCAACACTTGCCCAAACCCTGTCCTCCAGTGGCTCTTCCTCACCGCCCCACATCGTGCCTCAGCTGAGCCACGTGAGCCAGGTGCACCCAGGTTGGTGCAGCAGGGCTGGAGGTAGCAGGGGTGTGCCTGTACCTGCCCATGAGGCTGGCGGCCCCTGTGCCTGTGCTGTCATGAACCTCCACGAAGTCGAAGCTGCAGTCCTCGTGTGACTCCAGGCTGAAGTTGTGGAAGTGCAGGTCAATGACGTGGCCCACAGGCACTGAGATCTGCCAGAGGCACAGCTGCAGGGCAGGAGGCAGCCGGTGACACCCATGAAGCCAGATGGTCACCCACTGGGAGGTTGCCTTCCTCCCTGCCTGCCCTCACCCTCCTCCCACCTCCATCCTGCCCGCATCCCTTCTCTCACCTGCTGGTGCGGGTATGGCTGGGGATGGCCTGGGGTGGAGAAGTGCCCCTCCAAGGCGGTCAGCGGGCCCCCACACTCTGGAGAGACTCACACACATGCAGCTTTACCCCCTGCCCCTCTCCCTTCACCATTTCCCCACTCCCCTGCCCCTGCATCCCACTGCCCCTCGCCGTGCCCTCTGGCCAGGTGCCGCAGGGGCTCTGGGCTGCAGGTAGGGGGCTGGCCCACCTTTGTGCTTCAGGCTGCAGTTGGCCTCATCGCTCTTGTCCGTGCAGTCATGGAAGCCATCACAGACGAAGCCCAGGTGCAGGCAGAGGCCCTGGTCGCACAAGTGCTCGTCCCAGGCACAGCTCTCTGCAGCATAAGCAGAGACAACCAGGCTGGTAGTGGCATCCTATCGGGCAACTTCCCCTCCACCAGGCGCTGCGGGAGAGCCCCCGGTGCTGCCCCCTGCCTGCCCGCAGCCAGGAGTCCCGGCAGTGCCTGGGTGGGGGTACTCACTCTCACTGGGGGCCACGGCGCGGTAGCGGGCACTGAAGCCTGGGGCACCCACACTGCTGTCAGAGACGAAGGTGACGCGCAGGTGGTTGGAGTTGGTGTTGAAGGTTGGAGGGGCCACATTGCCACAAAACCTGGGGGTACAACAAGGGGTGAGACTGCTTACCCATGGAGATGCTGCCCCCTCCCCACTGCACCACCATATTCCCTGGGTGCGAGGAGCCCTACCTGGTTGGGCTCCCCTGAGCCGGGGTAGAATTCATGCTGCCAAACCCCTGCTCTTCATAGAGCTCCACACGGTCGAAGAGGCAGGAGGCAGTGCCCTCCACGCTGAAGGTCTCCATCTTCAGCTGGATGGCGAGGCCAGGGCCCACCTTGATGTGCCAGATGCAGAGTGCATCGGGTGGGTAGGGGCCCGGGTAGTTGGGGGAGCTGAAGGAGCCCTCAGGGCCACGCAGGGTCCCGCCACAAACTGCACAGGGCAACAGTGTGGACATGAGCTAGTGCTGCAGGGCACTGCCACCCCAGCACCCTGACCCACATGGGACTTACCTGGTGCCACCGTGCTGGCTGTGGGCAGCCAGCTCTGGGTTGGGATGGCAGCTGTTTTGGGGGCTGGGGAGTCCCTTCGGGTGGGTGCTGCGGTGGTGGCAGCAGTGCCGCGGGCGGGCAGGGCTGCAGCTGGGGCGCTGGGTAGCTGCGGGGTTGTCAGCTCTGTGCCCAGGAAAGAGCAGGGACAGCTCAGCCCCAGCAGAGAGAGATGGCTGCGGTACAGGGAAGGGGCTTTGGAAGCCCACCCAGCCCCATGTCCTGTGCTCCCACCCTATCCCACACATGTGCAGGTCCCAGGGGATCCCACACAGCTCTCATAGGGGCCAGTCACCTTGCCACAACCTGGGGAAGTGGAGATCCTCCTTTCTCCTGTGCATGGGGGCACTATCTCATCAGGATGGGCAGACCCTAGGAGGTCCCAAGTAGGATGGACGCTCTTGCTGTGCCCCTGTCCACCTCCGAACTGGTTCTGTGTCCCCTACCCCATCCCCCGCCTCTCCCTGCTTGAGCACTCACGGTGGATGACGATGCCCAGCAGGAGGGCGATGAGGAAGAGGAGGACGGCACTCATCAGAGCCACACAAAGCCAGGTGAACTTGCAGTCAGCACGGTACTGCCAGCCCACCTGACCCCAGAGCTGCTGACCTGCGGGAAGGCGAGGAAAGCAGGCAGAGCCAGGGTGCTACTAGCCATAGCCCCACGCTGCTTCCTCCCTGCATGCCTGGCTGAGCCACGGCTGGACATGTCCCAACTTCTTGTCCCCAGGTGCTAGTGGGTCCCCTAAGCAGCCCCAGAGCCCTGCAGAGAACTTGTCCCACCACCCCACTCCCAAAACAGCAGCTGCTTCTGGTGGCCCTGTGGACAGACGTGTATACAAGCCCCCAGGCTAGTACCGAGGCCATCTGGGGATGACTTGGGGCTGGTCCTGTCCTTGTCTGGTGGGTGCTCCATGCTTAGCGTTGTCTGAGGCTCCTCGCCCTCAAAGACAGGGTTGCAGAACTCGGTCTGTAGGAGAGTGAGCACAGGTGGCACCATGAGAAATATGCTGTGGGGACCTACAGGTGGCAAGGTGGGGACCCCTAGGTAGCACCCGCACCCTCAGCCCTACCTTGCTGTGGTCCAGAGCCTCAGGACAAAGCGTGATTTCGGTGCAGTTTTTCATGGCAGCAGATGATTCCCGGCGCAGCCTGGCTAAAAGCCTCCCCAGCACGCTCTGCCCCCCGGCAGCGCCGCCTGCCCCACCACCTGCTCCCCCCCAGCTGCCCCCATTGCGGCTTGGGGTCCCCTGCTCCATGCAGCAGGGCAGAGATGGTGGCAGTGCCAGCTGTGCCTACACGTGCCACCCCAGTGCTGGACCCCACAGAGCCTCAGGAGCCATGGCCACCCTGCCGCAAGTGTGGGGAGCCCTGGGAGGCTGGCAGCCCCAGTCCCTTCTGCAGGCCCCTTCCCCCTCACCCCGTTAGTTAATCCAGCTCAGCTGAGGAAGCCGAGGTCAGGCTCTGGCACGGAGAGCCAGAGTCTTAAAGGGGAAGGCATGCTCACACCTGCCTTGCAGGGACCCCGTCCCACCAGGGACCCTGCTTTCAGGTGCCCAGAAGGGCTGTTGGTTTGTCTGCTGCCTCTGGGCTCCCTGCCAGCACAGGGTGGCACTGAAGGGGCTGTGTCAGGGAGCCTAGGCTGAACATGTCCCTCCTTCCCTTGTGCCTCCCCAGCACCGAGCTCCTGAGCCCAACTGTCTGCATTCCCATTGCCCCTTAATGCCTTGGTGCTGGTCTCCATCCCTAAGCAGGGGAGAAAGGGGGCATTGTTCAGGGGCTTGGGGTGAAGAGCATGAGTGCCGGGAGCTCTGCTGGGCAAGAGGAGGAGGAAAGGCTCCCACCGCACTTGGGCATGCGTGGCTGGATGAGACAGACTGCCACCTGCACCCACATCTCCCTTGCTTCAGGAAAACCCCTGGGCATGGGAGACACGGTCCCTCACCTGCCAACCCACAGACAAGCACATGTACACAGCACCCTGTTCAAGCTAAAATTTATTCCTGTGAGTCTCACGTGTTTGAGACACTTCCTGCCCACCTTGCTTACACAGTAAACAAGCCACCTGCCAAGCAGCAACGCTGCCCCCGTCCGGTACCTGCCGCGGGCAGCCCCTCCATCCTGGCCTGCCCTCCCTTGAGCCCCCCGGGGTGCTCCAGGGGCGGTGGGATGCTCACGGTGTGAGAGTGCTCAGCCTGTGCCCACAGGGACAGTGAGGGCAAAGCAGGACAGGTTGCTGGATTGGATGTAGCTGCCTTGCAGACTGGGGCTGGGATTGTGCTGGGTTGGGCCCATCTCTCCTCCCGCTGCACCTCAGGCAAGGCAGGAAAGGGAGGAGAATAAATTAGAGAGAAGGCTAAAAAGGCCACTGGCGTTTGCTAGCTAAGGGACAGAGAAGCTGGGTGGGTGGGGACGCACACCCCTGGGTACCCAGCGGGGCTCCCAGTTGCAGGGAGAAGAAAGCCCCGACTGCAGACAGTCCCAGAAAGCCACTG
Organism: Patagioenas fasciata; assembly: GCF_037038585.1. Lineage (NCBI taxonomy): Eukaryota > Metazoa > Chordata > Aves > Columbiformes > Columbidae > Patagioenas > Patagioenas fasciata. Next base: position 6,478,943 of record NC_092543.1, read on the forward strand.
TCCTCCCCTCCCTCTCCTCTGCAGGATGAACACTCTTGTGCAACCCCAATGGCCTCCTGCTCCCCTAAATGGTTTAAGGCACCGTTGTATGAGGAGGCAGGTAAAAATCCACCGGAAGCACCCGCCGGCACAAGTCCCTGGAGAGCCAGGAAGCGGTGAGGTGCTCCAGGTTGAGCAAAGTCCACTATAAATACATGTAAATTCCACAAAATGTTCTCATCCGTCCTGTCTGTAAGTCTGGGCCTGAACACAGGCTGTTTTGAGGAGTGTGCAGGGGCAGCTGGTGGGGACGTGCTGCCTGAGACAGGACGGAGGCAACTGAAGGGCTGGGGTCCTTCGCCAGGAGGTTCAGAAGCGCTAGGAGGAGGCCAGGAGCAGTTCATGAATCCTCTGGGATGGCCAAGCAGCAGGGGAGTGCCAAGAGGCCAGGAGAGATGTGGGAGGCTCTCCTGGGTCCCCAGCACTGGGTGCTCCTCCAAGGGAGCAGAGATTCTGGCTGTCAATGGGGCAGGAAGCCCCATGCCCGCAGAGTCCCTTGCCTCAGTGTTTTTATTACACACCAACAAAAAAAAAAGGAAAAAAAAAAAAAGAAGAAGAAACTAAGGTAAAAACCAAATGGCAGCGATCAGGAGGTGCCTGAGCTGCCTTGGCCCTTTCCTGCCACGGGTTGCCCTCCTCAGTTCAGAGCTGGAGTGTCCTTGCCTGGGGTCTGCTCCTGGACACCTCCAGCCTCCCATTGCAGCCACCTCAGGTTCTCTCCTCTTCGCCTCCATCTTGCACCTGGGGGGCAAATGGCCAAAACCTGGAGGAGCTGGCTCTAAGGGTGGTGCAGCATGTCCCCAGGGAGGCAGGGCTGGCTACATGCGGGAGGACGGACTGGCCAGCTCGTAGAAGAGCAGGTAGGCATCGCTGCTGCGGACGTGGCTAGATGACATCGGGGTAACACTGCGGAAATGGGGAGATGTGCTGTGAGCAATGGGGACGAGGCATTGGGATGTCTTTGGCAAGGGGTCTCTGTTTGCCCCAAGCCTGAAGCTGCCCCCGTCCCATGCTCAGCCTTACCGGGAGTCATTGAAACTGTGCCACTCGCTGGAGATGGGGTTCTTGCAGTAGGCAGTGTAGTGTCCCCCCATGGTGGTGCCCGAGTGGTTGGAGACGGCATAGAGGTTGTAAATGGCGTGGTCTGTGGGGAGCAAGAGCGGTGCTCAGCAGTGCTGGCTGCTGCCCAGGTGCCCACAACATGCCAGCACAGAGCTGTGGCCAGAAGGGACCGGCACAATGAGCGTCTGTGGTTCCCACCCCCTGTGCTTCTGCCCCCTGTCATGGCTGCAGCACCCTGGGGGGTGCGAGGAACACAGCCAGGAGACGCCAGCACTCACTGCAGCTCTGGGAGGCAAACTCCCGGAGGTCCAGGTCCTTCAGCTGGAAGTTAACAAAGGTGGTGAGCTTGCTCGTTCGTATCCTGGCCTCTGAGAAGCGCTTCAGGTCTGGGGGATCATGTCAAGGAGCCAAGGGACAAAGGGGAGCCCATGAGGAACCACCTGTCCTCCCACCAGCACCAGCCCCTGGCCCATCCCTCTGCCTGAAGGATACGAAGCACAAGGATCTTGGGGAACTTCTGGATGCTGAATTTCTTTGTGCACCTTGTCCTGGCTTTGCAGCGACAACACGTCTATTGTAGACAAACAGCACAAGCAGGAAGGTGAGAACAGAGGCATTGAGCCCACAGTCCTGGCAACACAGATGTGGAGGGAAAGGGGCCCAGCCTGTACCAAGGCAAGCCCAACTGTCTCCATGCCCCACACCCCGTACCGGTTTCTCATCCCCATCCAGCACATCCTCTTTGGTGAAGAGCCGTAGGCAGTCCATGAGGGTCACCTCCCCGTAGCTTTTCTGTGGGAGCACAGCGTGGGTCAGGGACAGTGTGTGTGGGACAGGGGAACAGGGGTCAGCAGGGACCCCTTACCTTGGGGATGGGCAGGGAGAGGTCCCAGAAGGGGTCAAAGGCTGTGGAGCAGTAGCCACACTCACTGCAGGTCAGAGAACTCTTCAGCTGCCCAACGAAAAGGTCTAGTGGGGATGGGACAAAGTAGGGTGAGACCCCTAGTTCCCAACCTCATTCCCAGCCCAGCTCTGCCCTCCTCACAGCCCTGCTCACCACTAATGCGGCTGTCCTCCCTCTCCTGGTACCTCCTCCACATCTGGCGGCTCTTCTCGTCGTCACTGCAAGAAATTGGGAAACAGAGCAGTACTGAGTGTGACTTGGGGGATGCCAGACCCTGTGATCCATCCCAGAGGGACCCATGCCTCTGCTTGCAAGCAGTGAGCTTGTGCATGGGGCTCGTCCACAGCCTCTGGCCCAGCCATCACTTACGGGAGGTGGTCCAGGGTGTCTGTGCTGGCCCGTGGCCGCACAAGCACGCGGTTCACCTCGCTGTGCAGCCCGTCGAGGAGGAACCGCAGGAACTCCTGTGCATCCTGCTGGCTGCAAGACATGGGGCACAGCCAGTGAGTGGCGGCAGGGAGCCGGCTCCCCCCTGCCACCTCCACACCAACAACACCTACTTGTAGCCAACAAAGCGGGGGGCATATCTCTGGATCTGTGTCTTGAACTCAGAGGGGCTCACGCTCTCATTGGGGGATGAGGTCCAGAGCAGCTGAATCAGCTTTGCAAACTCTGTGGACAGAGAGGCAGGTCAGTGGCACAGCTATCCCCGGCCAGCCCTGGTGGCATGTCCTCACCGTGCCCCCCAGAGAGATCAGCACTCTGCTCCACGGTCCCCACGGGACCACCCGGTCCTTCCACTGGCTGCGTACCCACAGCACAGTGCCTGCCCCAGCAAGGCTGAGGAGAAGCACCAACCTCTGGGTGGGGGTCCCCCAGGACACAGGGTGGCCCAGGGGATCAAGGATGTGCTGCAGGGACGGGAGGCACGGAAGCCCTGCCTGGTTTGGAGCCAGGGGCTGGTGACTGACGGTTACCTGACATGAGCGCAGTGCGCATGCGGCTGTTGTTATTGAGGTCCCGCAGGTACTGGTTCTGCAGGCAGTAATCCCGCAGCTCCTTGGTGTTACTCAGGCACTGCAGGATGGAGTTCATGAAGCACTGGGGGAGGCAGAAGAGAAAAAACCATGGCAACAGGAATCAGAGGGAGGCAGGCAGTGGCAAGGGGACACCTGGGGTGGGTGGGCAGAAGATGGGGATGAAGCAGTGCAGAGCATGGGAAATCCTTCCTCCACCAGCACCATCAGGAGCAGGGAGTTGTCAGGGTGAGAGCGTGGATGCTAAGGGTGAGGCGAAGGGACAGAGCTCCCCACTGCCCCATAGATGTGCCCACAGAAGAGCACTGGGTGAGCTGGGGCTGTGAAGTCAGGTGCCTTGGTAAGCACTCACCGTATTGCCAAGGTTTCGCAAGCCAGTCAGCCCCTGCACTGCCTTGGAGCTCTGCAGAGAGAGAGAGAACAGGACTGAGACAGTGCCTGGTGCAGGCTGGCTGTGCCTGTGGGCAGCCCAGTGAGGCCACGGTGCCAGGAGCATCCTCATGGAGCAGACCCTCAAGTGCATGCAGAAGCCCTATTCCCTTGTAGGCATCACTGGCAGAGCCAGCACCACAGCTTCTCTCTGCACCGGCTGCATGCAGGAGCATGGCCAAGGACCGGGTAGGAAGCCATGACCGGCCTGACCCATCCTACTTGCGCGGTTGCTGCTGCTGCTCAGCTCCCTGGTGTGGGACAATGAGCAGGGCTCAAAGTCCTCCCTGCCTGGTGACAATGCTGCCCCATGCCCTGGGCTGAAGGCCAGGGCAGCCACCCCCACTGTCTCCCCTTGCCAACCCTGTGCCCCAGGACACTGGGGGGTGGCAGTGCCCGATGCCTGCCTTCCAGCTGCAGGAGGCGCACAGTGCCCCATCACTGCCCACCTTGTCCACTCTGGGTGTCCCCTCCAGGGCACCCTGCACAAGCACAGCCCAGACATTGGCACAGCTGTTTTGCAGGATAAAGTTCACCTGGGAAAGTGCAAGCCCAGCCCTGAGTCAGTGAGCCTGAAGGACGGGGCTGCACACCCAGCAGTGCCCTCCCAACCACCCTCTGACCTGGCTGTGCTGCGCCTGTGCCGTGGGGCTCTTCCAGCTCCCCAAGGACTCCCTGAGCCAGGCAGGATCACACCAAGAAGAAACAGGCATAGGTGACCAGGCACTGGGGCCAGGAGGCCTTGCCACTCTTTGCTGGAGACACTGAGAGTGCAGAGGGGTCTGAGGTGCCACACGGTTGCCCACCCCGCTCCCAAGTGTAAGGGACCAGGTGCTGGTGGGGATGAGAGGTGACAACCCAGGGGTCCTGCTCCCAGCCCTGCGTGTGAGCCCATCACAGAGGACAGTGGTGGGGTGAATCTCCGCGGAGCAGGGTCCAGGGCTGACAGGGATTATGGGGTCAGACTGCTGATCATGCCCCTTCAGCTAATCAGGTTTTAAGGATCCTCAGGCAAACACCCCAGCTGCCCACTCCAGGCACAAGGAGGGGGAGGAAAAGAGGAGGGGAGGGGTCCCAGCAGCTCCGAAATAGCAGTAGCTGGTGCGTGTGTGGGAGGTGCTGAGCACCCAGCCCTGACAGCAGCCAAAAATAACCCAGATCCAGTTACACGTGCTCCTTAGCGACGGTGCAGGCATCACCCACCACACGGGGGACCAGCATCAACGGGGACCAGGCTGCCCTGTGTGGGCACACACAGCTCTACCAGACCCACCAGGTACCCTGTGTGCCATGCAGGTGCCTCTGCAGTGTCCAGCACACAGGGGTTACCCCAGCCACAGCCAGCCCCAGCGCTCAGTGCTGGGGGGTGAGCAAAAGCGCCACGTAACCCCACCACCTATCCCCAGACAAGGAGCTCCAGGCTGGGGTCAGGCTCAGCTGAGCAAGGGGTGCCAGGCTGTGGTGGGTCAGTGACGCAACATGGCTGGAGGATCTGGCCTGGCTCTGGTCCCTGAGCAGACAAGGCTGAGCAGGCAGTGAGAGAGGTGGGTCTGTGTCCCAGTCCCTTCAAGGGGCCATCCCCCCAAGGGCATGCTGCTCATGTCCCCACACTTATTGCAGGGAAGGTCATGGTGTCAGGGGGTAGCAGCAGCTCCTGCGAGATGCTTCAGTGTGCCACCATCATCCCCACCAGGACACTGCTCATCCAGCTGCCCTGGTTGGGCAGCTCCTGCCATGTGCTAGAAGGGACTGGAGTGTCCCACTATTCTGGGTGCCAACCTCCCCACAGTCCTAGCATTCACCCACTGCCTGGCCAGGCCAGGACCTAGGCTGCCCACCCAGAGCCTGGAGCAAGCCCAGGGGAGGGCTGGGGTGAGGGGAAACCAGGCACTCCCATACCAAGGCACAAACCTGTGTGCACTGAGGTCTTCTTTCCTCCCCCCGGCTCCCCCGGTTTTCCCTTCCCTGGGTGACTCAACTCCAGCTAATCCCCCTCGCCCGTCCATGGCTTTATCTAGGACACGGCACTGCTCAGAGGAGGAGAAGGAGAGCTGGCTCACGCGGCAGCGGCTGGGGAGTCCCTGAGGCTGCACTGCAGGAGGACGGGGACAGGGGATGGGGACAAGTGACAAGATCCAGACTGTCCTGCCCCATCCAGGTCCACATGCCAAGTGCCTGTTGGGGCAGCAGGAGAGCCCGAGCAGACAGATTTACATAAGTGCCCAGACTGCGCCCTCCCTGCCCCTTGTCTCTGCCATTCCTGCAGAGGGAGATCTGGCTGCCTCCAGGAAAAGCCAAGCTCAGTCTGGTGACACTGTCAAGGGGCTGGTGTGGCCAGGGCCCCCTTTCTTGAAGCAGGTAGGATGGGGTACGGGGACTTGGCCAAGGTCACTGCAGGGCAGGACTGGGAGGAGGACCCAGGTGTCCTGACACATGCTTTCACCTGCTCCCTGCCCCTCCTGCAGGACACCGGGCACCCCAGCCTCACAGCCAGCTGGGATGGGCACACAACCCAAGGCACCCCATCCTCCAGCAAGGGGGATGCTGCAAGGTACCCCATGCTCCCCAGTGAGGACAGGGGCTGCCCCCTCCCCATGCCCCATTCTCTGTCCCCAGGCTGGAGGACAGGGGCTGCAGGCAGCTGCAGCGCTCATACCTTGGTCTTGTTGAGGACGAGCCCAACGAAGGTGGAGACCAGTAAGGACCCCGGCATGGAGGTACGAGGTCGCAGTTCCTTGTGAAGGTCGGGGAGCGCAGGGGGCTCCTCGGGCAGCGTCACCGTGTAGGAGTCCCTCATGGTGGCCCTTACAGGCACGGCCAGACGACAAGGGCCAGCCGCGGATGGGGGAATGTCGGGGGGTGCCGAGTGGGCACCCCTTGCCTCGGGCTAGCCGAGGCTTGGGGCAGGGGGGTCAGGCTCCCCTCCTCGCTGGAGCAGCGCCGTGCTCAGGCGTGCAGTGCCGGAGCCGGTGCCGGCTATGGGGCTGACGGCACCTGAGCGGCGCTGACATCAAATGGGTGGAGAGGCGGCAGCCGGGCTCCGTGACGGCCAGCCCCCGCCGCACCGCGTGGTACAGCCGCGCCGACGGCTAAGGGGGCCCGCGAGGGGCGGCGGTGCCCGCGGCCGCGCTCCTCGCACGCCGAGCCGCTGGCGGCAGCGCGGCCCCGGCCCCGGCCCCGGGGGACTCCGGCGAGGACGCGGGCAGCGCCCCGGTGCAGCCCTCTGGCCCCTCTGCCCCACCGGACGCCGCAGCCCGGCAGCTCTCGGCAGCGCTGCTGCCGCCGCGACCCCCGGACGCTGGCACCGCGCTGGCATCCCGGGGCCAGGAGGGCACTGAGTGCAGGGCAGGTCGACCCCTGCCACGCTCCAGCCTCCTGGGGTGCAGGACTGATGGGACTGGCTCCCCGGGCCCGGGGAACGCTGTACCGCCAGCACGGTGCTGGCCCGAGAGATGAGCGGGTGCTTGGCAAGACAGAGGGTTTGCCCCAGGCGGGGCTCGCTTGCCGAAACTGGCTCAGTAAAAGTGGGACACTCGCACAGCATGTGGGTGACTGGAGTGCCTGTAACCAGAGGCTGATGGCTGTCTGAGAGTGATGTGGGGGTCTCGGGCCTTCCCTATAGTGCTAGTGCCAGGCTCCCAGGCAGTGCCATTTTGAGGGAACTGATCGACAGCAGACAGCGAGTGCATACCCCCCCTGCTCTGGGGGGTGTATTTGCACCAAGCTCAGAGAGTATTTCAGTGCCTTGCTTCCTTCATTGGGGAAAAACTCCCTGCAAATCCTGCGTGGAGCAAAGACCCCTTATGGTGTCCGCCCTCTTAGCAGTGGGTAAACTGAGGCAGGGAGCCAGCAGGGCTCCAGCTCTTCTCCTGCAGCAAGAGCAGATGTGAAGTCTGGCAGGGAGCCCGTGTGTCCTGCGTTCCAGTCCTGCATCTCCCTCTGTTTCACCCCTCTGACCGCAGCAGGGTGAGTGACGGAGGCTTGAGACTGCTCTGCATGCCCAGGTGTCTTATCCAACCCTCAGGGAAATTTCCATGGGCAACCAAGGCAGGGAGTGCGGTCTGGCTGCTCCAAGGACAGCCAGAGCCTCCAGCCTCGCTGAGGGACCGGCGGCACCAAGCAGAGTCTGCTTTTCTCCCATTCAGCCCCCACCGATACACCCCCAGCCAGAGCCAGTGGCTGCTGTCTGAATCCTAATTGCCGCAGATGCAGCCTCCCCTGTCCGCCGAGCAAGCTCAACACAGCCAGTGGAGGGGCTGACGGGGCGGGGAGGGAGGGAGACTATTTTTGGAACCAGCAAAAATATCTGAGGAGGCATCTTGCAGCGTTATTCATCTGCAGGGCCACAGCTTTTTGCATCACAACGGGATGCTAGTCATAATCCCTGCTTGCGTGTGCATGCATGTGTATATGTATACACACCCCATGGTGTGTACACTGTACACACACAGGGACACAGTGTGCACGTGGGGGTGTGCACCCCACCAGCCTTGTGCAGACTGCGTGAGTGCCCTGCAACGCACTCCCACAGCACCTGCAGGTCACATCCTGGGCCCTGGGGCCATGGCACAGCTCCCCGGTGTGTGTACTGCTGTACTGCTGCTGTGCACACCACCCAGGGCTCCCCCCATCCTGCCCTGAAGCCTGGTGGGTGGCCTGGGGGCAGGATTTGCCCAGGTGCGCAGCCTGCTCTGAGCACCATGCAGGGTGCTGGTGCAGCACTCTCCCTGGGGATGTACCATGCTGGCAGAGACAGTTCCAGGGCGAGAGGAGTGGTGTTCAGCTGAACCTTGTGCCCTGGTGACATTGGATGCCCTGAGACAAGGACCAAATTCCCCTTCAGCCAGAGCAGCACTTGAGATCTTGGGGCAAGCCTGGAGCACAAGAGAGAAGGTGAGCCCCAGCAGAATGGCATTGCTCAGAGCCAGCTCCCTGCCCGCAGCTGTCCCCTCTGCAGCGGTGACCTTCTGCCACGGGCAGAGGTTGCCACAGGCCCGGTTGGCACCGTGAAGGCAGGCAGGGCTGGGACTGGCTGCAGGCCAGCAATGTCAGCTGCTCAGGATGGGACTGCAGAGAGCGGCTGGCAATTTTGTGGGTGGCTCTAGCCCTCTGACCCTATGTTCACCCAGGGTGTTTAATGGGGCGGCACAGCTCCGGTCCTGCCCTTCCCAGGAGCCAACACAGCCCCGCATGGAGCCGGCGGCGGGGCAGGCATGGCCGCTCACTGCAGCTGCACACGTCTCCTGCTGCCCTGCGGGACAGTAAACTGAGGCACAAAGTGATGGTGTGGGTAGGAACAAACGCAGGCACCCTCACCTCCTGGCTGCAAAGTCCTCTGGATGGTGGTTCATGTAATGCCGAGGCAGGAGGCGACTGAGGAGGAAGGGATGGGAAGCAGCACGGAGCCAGCCCCACCGCGCACTGGCTCCAGCAGGAGTGTGTGCTGCTGGCACTGCCCTCGGGGCTGGGTAATGGGGCAGAACCAATGGCAGTGCTGGGGCTGCAACCTGTGCTCGTTTCCGGCACCTGCCATGACCGCAGGCACCCGAGTCTGCTTTATGATTGGTATGTTTGCTTCCTGGCTTGGGAAAGGAAGGAAAAAAAGCATGGGAGTGGAAAATAGCAGGTGTGTCCATCAAAGCACCAAGGAAACCTAAGGCAGTGTCACCAACCCAGCCTCTCCAGCTGCCCCAGCATGGGTGCCCACCCCAGCACCCGGTCCCAGCTGCCAAGCCCTGCTCACCTTTGCCACCCATCAGCCCTGACTGGAAAGTCCTCGGCTACATTCGCATGCAGATCACAAGGCTGTGGTTTTGGCACAGCCCCTCCTGCCTCATGGCCATCCCATGGCAGCAGGCTGGCACCCACACTGGGAGCAGTGTCTGGGCACCTGAGGGTGGGGATGCCTTCCCTAGCAGTGGTGGTGAGGGCTTTAGTGAGTGCCCGTGCTCCAGAGGGACGGGGGAAGACCTTTCCTGCTAAGCCCCAGCTGCAGACACATGGCAGGCAGGAGCAGATGCTTCTCCTCCCTACCCCGTGCCTCCAGCTGTGTCTCCCCAGCCCAAGGGCATGGGCCAGACCTCCACGCTGCCACTGCAGCCGTTTCCTCAGGGAGGGATATGGGGCACTGGCTGGAGAGGGAGAACTTCCACTCCAGCTCACAGGGAAGCAGGAAAGTATCCACCAGCCCTTATCCTCCTGGTTTGGCGGATGATGGTGGGACAGAGCCACAGAGAAGCAAAGGGCAGGTCAGACCCCGCACCAGGGCAGAGCAACCTCCACCATAGGTAAATGAAGGCCAGCTGGAGAGTGGGACACAACGCGAGCAGAGCCTGACCAGATCTTGGAAGGAAACCTGAGTGGAAAATTACCAGGCTGCTCCCCTGTGTGCCTGAGCTGGGCTGCATGTGTGATGCCTGCTCCTGGCCCGGGCTGAGGCTTTGAAGATGGTGCAGCACCAATTCATACCTGGGGCACCAGGTGCTTTGCCACCATGTATTATGTGGTACAGAGCAGCTGCTGCTTCCCTGGCTGCCATGGGCCGTGCTGGGCGCTGGGGCACAGGGCCCCAGGATGGCAGAGATAGACTGTGCCAGGCATCAAACATCACAGGGCACCAGTGAAAAACCTGACTGGCAGCTGGTCACTGTGCCAGACCCAGCACCAGCCAAACCAGCCTTCCCAGCTGGGTGTCTCCAATCGGGGAAGTGCCCAGCCTGGCCATGTCACCTTCTCTAGCTGGGATGAGGCAGCAGGAAACCTGCTTTGGCACGCATTGGGCTGGGGCCAGGAGGGAGTAGAGGGCAGGGGGTGTGGGCACAGTCAGCTGTGCGGGGACACATTGCAATGTGTGCACCTGTGCAGGTTTGCGTGCACAGGGGTGTGAGTTTGCCTGCGTGTACCATCACCCACTGTCCCACACACATGCACACAGGGCACCCACAGGGAGCCCCCTGCGCTGTGCTCCCAGTGAGCACAGCCCCTCCGAGGACACCCACCTGCCTGCACATGACTGTCACAGCAGCTCTGGCTCAGCAAGCTGTGCCAGCAAGTGTAGCTTGAGCGGTCAGCAGCCACCCTGCATGGCGCAGACGCAGAAGCTGAGGCACAGAGCAATGCACCGAGATCCCCAGGGAGAGCATGCAAGGTGCCTCAGGCTCCCTGGCTCAGCACAAGTGGGCACAGACCAGATAACCCAGCACAGCCCAACTTCCTCCCCCAGCCCCAGCAGGTGTCACGTACCATGGGGTCCCGGGCAGCCACGTCACAGTAGCCGTCATTCCTTTCGCAGGGCTGGCTGGAGCAGCGGGTGCCTGAGGGCGGCAGGGCAGAGCCAAGGCCAGCTTGTGAAGGGCTGAGGGGGCTCGTGGGGAGGTTGCTGGAGCTGTTTTTCCTCCCATAGCCATCCAGGTAGCCGCGGACGTAGTCAGAATGTGCAGCAGCCTGGTAGAGATCCTGCAGGGCACCATGCTCCTGGCGGTTCCGGGTGCTAAGGGGACCATTGGTGGGTACGTAGGTGCTGTCCGAAGCGTGCAGCCCTGAAAATTCCCGTGCCAGGTCTGAGTGGCTGATGGATTTACGACGGCTGAGGGATGATGTGGTGGGCAGGTAGCCTGTAGGGCTGCTGGGAACCCCAGAGAAGCCGTAGCACGCACCCCCGCTCAGTCCACCGCCGGGTGGCCGGGTCTGGGTGCGGATGTACGTGGGGCTCAGGTGGATGCTGGAGTCAGGGTACAGGGACAACCGGCTGCTGTCGTAGCCACTGGTTAGGGGAAGCCCTGTGTGGCGGTACCGGGGGGAGGGCAGGTAGCTGGCTTTGAAGCCAATTTTGTCACTGTCCGCATAGGATGTGGCCAGGGTAGATCCATAGGTGTAGGAGCTGTAGCCACCGGGCACTTTGCTGTAGGTGGTCTCGGCATAGCGGGATGAGTCAACGTATCGCTTCAGGGTGGAGGAGAGCTGGGACATGCTGGAGGATGGTGCTCAGAGGGCGCTCCTGGAGGCATTGACTGCAAGAGAAGAGCTGAGGATCAGCTTCCACAGACCATAGTGAGCACAGCGGGGTTCTCACCACCAGCACGCACCCAGTAGCTCCTTCCACCTTGCTCAGAGACCCTGGGAGGGTGTGCAGGCAACAGTGGGAACCCAGGGGATGAAGGGTGCAGGGGGACTGAGGGGTGCAGTACGGCCATGGCTCCAGCCAGCCCTCCTGGAGAGCCTGGAACAGCAGGGTCCAGCTGGCACTGCCATCTGTGTGCCTTCGGGTACCTCGTGCTACAGAAGGGACCCTGGGGCACAGCCAGCAGCACCCAGCATACCAGCACCCCCTGGTGAGGTGGCTGCTGTGTCCCCGCCAGCCAGGCAGGACCAGCCCGTAGGGGTGGGTGACAGCCCAGCACTCCATCCCCACAGGGAGTGGGTGGCTTCAGCTGCATGGCGCCTGTATGAGGCAGGAGAGAAACAGAGGAGGACAGGGACAGAGGAGCCCAGAGCACATGCGGAGCCAGCCTGGAGACAGCCCAGGGCAGCGTGGCAGCCAGCAGCCTCCAGTGCAAATGTGGGCTGTCCAGAGCTGGAGGAAAGTTTGTTCTTGCCATCCACGCGGGCAGGCTGGTGGCTGGTCCCCTACCTGTCCTGGGCTGCAGTTGGTACTGCGATGGGCAGGACCCCAGCCGGTTCCTCTGTCCTGGTGTTGCTGCTCGGCTCCCTGGGTGCCTGGTGTCCCTTCCCTGGCAGGACAGTGGCTCATGTGGCTCGGAGAGTCTCCAGTCACCCAGGAGATGACCCTGATTCAGAGGTTTTTCCCAGCCCAGCTGGGGCGGGCTCTGGCTCAGCTCCAAGCCGGGAGGTGACCGAGACGGTGCCTGGCCCAGCCCTCGCACAGCCCTGGCAGCACGCAGGGCGCATCCAGGCTTGGGGATGGGCACCAGATCCCTGTCAAGACGAGCCACCACAGCATTTCTCCCTGCCTGACCCTGGGGGAGACCCAGGCTCCTGCTCAGAGCCCCGGAGTCACCAGGTGTGCCTGCTCCCCTTGCCTGGGGGAGCCAGCAGGACTGCTCTGCAATCCTCACCCTGGGGATGGGAGCTGCCCTCAGCCTCCCTGCTGCGGCCACAGCCTGTGTGCCAAAAGTGATCCCCGTGACACTGGAGTGGTGGGAGGGAGCCACACATCGTGGGGACAAGCCCCCTTGGCTCCACAAACCCTGGGGTGGGGGGTGAGGTGGCTGTGGTGCCAGCTCCCCCAGCCACCCCTGCCCATCTAACTCCAGCACGGAAATACACTGGGACTGCTTATAGGAGACAGTGGTGAGAAGCACCATCCAGCCACCGTGGCAGCTCAGCTTTCTGGCCAGCTGGATGCATCCCTGTTGCTGTCGTTACTGCCCAGGGAACAACCATCCCACACTGGAGAGGAAACTATTTACAAGCAAGAGCAAGGTGGAGTGCACAGACCTGTTTGGGAACGGAGACTGAGGGGTGAATAATCTGCTCCCAGGCAAGTACTCCATGAAACATCTGGCTCTTCCCAGCCAGGCTGCGGCCACCGTCACCCACACTGGGAGAGCCCTTGAGTGGTTCTGCCAGCCAGGATTCAACATGCACAGTGGGGAATTTTGCTCAGAGGGCCGTGGGACCCCAGCCAAGGGCCTGGCACTCCCCACAGGTGCCACAGTGAGAGTGATGAAGCCCCTTGACTCCCAGGGAGTCCACACCTGGCTGCCTGCCCTGCTAGGACACGCAGCAGCTTGGCACAGGGACTCTCTTTGGGCTGCTGCTGCTTTCCATCCCCAAAGCCAGCAGAGATGATCTGGGCTCAGGACAGGCACTTCAGTGCCAGAACAGCCTAATTCCATCACCCACTGCCAGCAGTGCCTGTGCTCTTAGGGCACACCGTGCCATCGCCCACTGCCAGCGGCACCCATGCCCGCCCGCTGTCCCTACCACTGCTGGCACCAGCAGCAATTAATCGTGGCTGTGCACAGGGCACCTCTGCCCCCAGGAGAGACAGTGACTGGGGAGCAAGAGGGCAGCAGGTGCTTTCTGGCAGCAGGACAGGTCTCTGCAGGGCAGCACATGCCCTGGGGACAGGGGGGAGCTGATGGAGGGGGAACCTGCCCCAGATACAGCGGTTAACCCTTTAGCGTTGTGGGAAGAGAGGTCTTACCATGGAAGACTGTTGCATCTGCTAGAACCTCCTGTGCTGCGGAGTCCCCATTCACATCAGAGCAGACCCCAGGGCTGTGGGAGAGCAGAGTGTGCCAGAAGCCAGAGGAGCTGACAGGGTGTGAGAAAACCCCGGATCCTCCCGTCCCTTCCTGGCCTGCCTGGCTCCTCCCTGCCCATAATAGTGCTGAGCTTTCCTGCTGCCTGGCGAAGCCCTGGGGCTGGCATGGCTGAGTCAGGCCTCCTGCACCCTCGTCATCCTCCCAGGGTGTCGGGGGAAGCTGAGGCACAGGAATGTCCGGTCCACCATCACGTGGCCAGGCAGCCGCCAGCACCAGGGACCGGGGAGCTGGGGCGCTGCAGGGATGTTAAGGCTGCTGGGGAGTCCTTCCCTGGCCTCCAGCTCCAGCAGCCTTCCCAACAGCAAGCTCAGCACAAAGCTGGGAGGCAAACCCTTCACCCTGGAGGCAGAGGAGCAGAGACCCCGCTCCTTTTCCCGCCTCTGTCCCCTGCTGGAGCCCTCCTGGCCATGGCCCGGTGGCAGCTGTCCCCTCCGCAGCCCGCAGGCTCAGGTTACACAGCACTGGCTCTGTCCAAGGTGTTACAGCACAGCTGCTTCTCGCTTACGCAGGCTTGGAGCCGTGTCCCCTGTCCCCTGAGACACAATGTCCCAGCACGGAGGTTACATGGGAGCACCCAGCCCTCTGCAACAGTGCAGGCAGAGAGGGGGACACTGTGAAGGACCTTGCCTGCTTCGGTCCTCAAGTGGTTTGGGATAGAGAGGCTCCGTGTCCACCTGACAGTGGCAGAGGCATAAGACAGCCTCCTGCCCATTCCCCAAGGGGGACGAGGCAAAGGGTCCCTCTGGGTATTTGCTTCTCCCTCAGGGAAGGATTGCCCTGAGCAGACCTGGAGGGAATGTGCTGCAAAGCATGTCATCCCTACAAGGGACCGGGATCACGAAGGGGTGCTCTTGATCAGCAGAGAGACACCCCAGCACCCCAGGGTGCTGCCAGGAACGCTTCTCATGGCTCTGCTCCAGCACTCAGGGAGAAGCCACCCCGGCTCCAGGGCTGTCCCCCTGCTGTTTGCACACCCCAGAGCAGCAGGACCTGCCCAAGGTCAGGTGTGTAGCTGGGCCAGCCCCCACCAGCCATGGGGCCTGAGAACCCTCCAAACTCACACCACACGTGCTGGCCAGGAGTCATCACCCTGGCCTCACTGTTTGCTGCTGACACATACCCACCCAGCTGTAGAATCTGCTACTCACCACTCCCGGGCCTCCCCCCCAGGCAGTAAAACCCAACATCCCCGGGGAACCCTAATGTAAGACCGATAGCATGTTATTGCTTTGAGGTCTGTAGGTGGGAAAAACGAAGGGACCCTGGGGAAGTGCCTGGGCACACATCTCTGCCCACGCTGGGGGGTGAGGAAGGTGCTGGGGAGCGGGGCTTGCTGGCACAGAGCTGCCAAGTTTTCGTTAATGAATTCTGAACCTGTTCTCCAGAGACGCAGAGCCTGCGAACCTCTCCCCTGTAGTTTTACCCAGCTGAAGGAAGAGGGGGGTCAGTTTTACCAGCATCTCTGAGCCTGTGGTGCTGCAGCCCCCGCCCCAGGGCCAGCGTCCCCGTAGCACCCCTCCACTCACCTGTGCGTGGTTTGGTGGGACAGGTGGCCGGTGGCTGGTCAGGGCTGCGAGGCTGGCATGGCAGGGGGCGAGCAGCTGGCCATGGGGTGATGCCCGTGGGGCTGGGTGCGAGGAGCCGAGCGTGCCTACGCAGGGCACTTCCCCTGGGGCCAGGGGAGAGCGAGTGACACCGAGGGGCTGACAGCACCCAAACCCTTTGCAGGGGACAGGCCACCCCACGGCTCAGCTCCTCCAGCCTTCAGGAAGCAGACGCAATGGCTGGAGGGGGCCGAGCTGGAGGGCTGTGGGGCCGCATAAAAACGCCGCCACAGAAATTCACGGCTCAGGTTACCAGCTAGATAAATATAGTGTCTTTATCTGACCTCACAGGGCGCCGAAATGCTACTCTCACATTCCAGCTTCAGGGAGGCTTAAAGGGGACGTGAACCCAAGGGGCCTGATGGCCCATGGCAAGGGTGTGCTCGGCAGGGAGACCACCGAGGTGGTAGGGGCTGTGGGAATGAAGAAAGATGACTGAGGGTAAGTGTGGGAGATACTTGAGGAGGTAGATGGGGGTCCAGAAGAGAAAGGATGGACAGAGGATTGAGAAAGGGAGTGGTGTGGAACACAACTTGATACGGGGCTCAGGGCAGCACAACGAGGGGGTGCCCATGGCTGCCAGTAAGGTCTGGAGTAGAGCATCAAGGTAAATGGAGAAGGTGGTCCAAGTTTTGCCCTCCCTGGGCCAAGCTGTAGGGAGAAGAACCCCCTAAGCCTGCAGCAAAGGTGGGCAGGAGACACCCAGGATGATAGTGTGGGGACACCCAGGATGATGGTGTGGGGACACCCAGGATGATGGTGCGGGCACGGGATCACCCGCCCCTCGTGGCACCCACCCGGCGCTGCTCCCTGACGCCTGACCCACCCGGGGCGGCACAGCCTCGCGGTGCACTGGCACCTGGGCAGCCGTGACTCAGAGAGCACCTGCCAAGTATAATGAGGAGGGATGCAATCATGGTGGCATCTTCCTCCCTCCTGACTGTCTCCAGTCCTGAAACAGGGAGAGCCACGTGAGGGATGTGTCAGTGTGACTCTGGGAGCCCGCTAAGGAGTCACCAGTGATGTTTGGGGGTGTCAGACTTAAGGGCGGTTCCCAGCTCCTAGGGCGGCACCTTGACCCTAGGCAGGGAGCAGTGCTCAGCTGCTCTAGAGGATGCAGGGCCCCTTGGCAGCCCCACAGGCAGCACGCAGGCACAGGGGTGTGCAAGAAGGACCCTGGAATGACAGGCACACTGCCCTGGGGCTTGGAGATTCAGCGCACGAGCACATCCAGTCCTGCTCCCAGGCGTTCTCCCAGCCCTGGAAATTCCCTTCTCGGAGGAGGGCTGGGCCCCAGGGTGCCCGCTCATACCTACCATGCTTTGCCCCCCTGCCAGTGTGGTGGGCAGCCCTGGCCCTGAGGTCACAATGCGGGGAGTACGGGGCCTCCGCAATGGATGGGGGGGATAGGGGCAGCAATGGGATGGGGGCGCAAGGGTCTGTGCTCCAGGTGGGCAGATGCGGTTGCCCCCCAGGGAAGGCACATGTTGTCCCTGTTGGCCTCTCTCCACAGGGCTCAGGATGCTGGAGGCCTGGGGGGAGGCATGGTGGGGGCTGCCTGGGAAGGATGACTCCCCTCTGCCAGAAGGCTGAAGGCTCAGCCCAGCCCTGCCGCCGCACACATGGGTTGCTGTAGCTCCAAAACACAACCCAGGGTTCTACCGTGCAGACAGAGGAACACTCCTGGAGGATAGTTTTTTTGTTGTTGCCTTTCACAGGGTTCTTTTTTTCCCTCCCTCCCTTTAACAGAATTTCTTTTACAACAAGCTGTGGAAACAACTACAAATGTTCACAAAAAAATGAGACTCGAGACGCATCCGTGCTGTGCTGGCTGGGCTCTGCGCCCGCCCCGGCGCTCACCAGCAAGCCCAGGGAGCTGGGCGCAGCCAGACCTCAGCTTTACACGGCCTCAGCAGCACTAGACAGCAAGCGAGCAGGCAGGGATGGGCATGGGGTTAGGAGGCACCTCGTGGTGTCTGGAGAAGAGCGAGGAGTGGGGAGCAGTTGCTGTGAATTGCTCTCAGCCATGGTGGCACAGCCCAGGCTGCTCAGCGGGACTGCGGTTCATCCCATGGACCCGATGGTCCTGCCTGCACCTTCCCCTGCCACCGTGCCCTCCCACGCAGGAGCGGTGGCCCTCTGGTCTCTCTCCCCATGGCTGGCTGGGCTGTTCCTTGCCCAGGAGCTGCCAGGTTTTGGGGATGCAGCAGCCCGCTGGCTCCTCAGGGTTCCATGGGGCATCAGGCAGGCTTGGGCTGGCAGAGGTGGGCTGTGCTCGGCATCCCTCTCCCCGCTCTCACTGACCCCTGGGAATGTCCTGGGTGGCCAACAGCTGGGCTGGCATTAGGCCCTTTTCTGCTCTCAAATGGAGACAGGGAAATGCTGAAAAGGAGAAGGGAGAGGGCACACGGGCTCCTCCCAGCAGCATGGAGGGACTGGAGGAAGACTGTGCTGGCAGAAGGCTGCTGAGCCTACCCAGGGCCAGGCACTGGGGCATGTGCCATGAGGAAGGGTCAGAGCCCCTAGGTGTTACCTTGGGGAAAACAGGGTGTCGGTGCAGAGGGGTGCCTGCAGAGACCTTGGGGTCATGGTCCTCCCCACCAGCATGCCTGGATCCCGCTCCAGGAGCCTCAGGGAGGGAGCAGGGGCGAAGGCAGGGCTGTGGCTAGCTCAGAGAGGCTCTGCTTGCCTCTACTCAAGTGGCTGCTGGCAGCAATTCTCTCGTCACAGCTAAGGGCTGGTCTCCAGCTGATGTCTGGAGAAGGCTTCACTGTAAAAAACAGATTAGTAAAAACATTTGCCCCTCCCAGGGCCCCTAAAGAGCCCTAAGGAGGCAGGGGCATTTGATGGGTGTCTCCCAGACCTGATCCTCTCTCTCTTCCTAGCCTGGCCAGGCCCAGCATCGTCCCATGCTTCCCTTGCTCCCTCTCTCTTCCTTGCTTGCTCTGAGACAGGACTTGCCTCATGCCCCCTCCCAGCCATGGCATCTTGGGGTGACTCAGGGTGAGAGGAGCAGGCTGAGAAATCAGTTTGTCACCCGACTAGTAGGCAGGGCAGGTTGGGGACACCAGCAGCCTCGTCTGCTCCGTGGGCTGTGGGCACACCGCACCTCTGCACGCTCTTGCATCACCTCTCTCTTACCTGCCAGTCCAGCTGTCTTTCCCCAGTTGAGAAAAGGCAAACCCCAAAAGTTAAGGGGATGGGAGAAGCGGGCTGTGTGGGGCTGAGGCTTCAGTGCTCCCAGCACGAGCAAACCAGCCAGCCTACCGAGCAGGGAGGCGCGATGGGAGAAGCAACACTGCCTAGCAAAGCCACCATGCTTCAGAGCAGGGCACGTGTGCGTGTGATGGCAGATCTCAGCACAGGATGGTGGTTAGCATTAGATATACGGCTATATAGAGATAACACGGAGAGAGGTTTCACTTGTTTCAAACGGTTCAGCTTCTCTTTCCCAGGGCTGCGTTCTGGCGGGGAGGTGAGTTTGCTGGGGTACTCGGTGTGTGCGTGTGTGCGTGCGCGTGTTTGTGTGCTTTTCCTTTCACAGGGACACGAAGTCTACGGCTTGCAGGAGAGGCAGGGAAAGAAGAAGCAGCAGGAGCCATGAAGTGTTCTGGATCAAGAGGCTGAAGCCGGCGCATTTCTCCAGTTTGTCTGTGAGGACAGGGAATGGGGAGGGAGAGAAGAACCACAATGAAATCCCTCAGGAACAGTGACCAGGCTGGGTGTTATAAGGGGTGCTGGGACTCAACTTCTTGCCTTCTCCACAGAAATGTACCAAGTCCCATCCCCGGCTCGTTTCCTCCCACCTTGTGCTCGTGTAGCAGCAAAGTTTTTGGGGGCACAGAGACCTCTGGAAACATAACTCTGTGCCTGATTGAGGTGACAAGGGGATGGGCAGCAGGTGAGCCCCCTGTGCTCCTGCTCCACACAACATACCTCTTCAGTCCTTCACCAGCAGACTTGTCCCCTCTGCTGGGACTGACTACAAAGCACCACCTTTAGGAGGACACCTGGGCAGTGCCCCTGAGGCAAGGCTCAAAAAAGGCAGGGGTAAGCAGTGTAGGATGGGGCACCCAGGATGGGGCACAGTCCATCTTTGGGGCTGACTGCTCTGCTTGTAGTGGGAAGGGCATGTAGGGGCTGGGAAATGTTTATGGGACTCAGGGAGGGTTTGGGAATGCCACAGGGAGTTGTGGATTTCTCTGCTGGCCCTGCCAAGCCAAGGAGCAGGTGGGAAGCAGTGGCTGAGGTCAGGTGCCACTGCCCATCTCACCTTTGATGACAGTGATGTTCTTTATCTGGTTGCCAGTGTAGTCGTTGGTGGCCTTCAGCTCGCACATGTAGACACCCTCATCGCTGGTGGTGAAGCTCTGCAGGTAAAGGCACACCAGGTTCTTGTGCATGGTGACGTTGGCTCGGCTCCGGTAGATGTTCTCGGACACACTGATGGTGCTGTGGATGACGTGCTTCCTGTTGTCCTTGGTGATGCTGAACTCATAGGTCAGGGGGTTGCTGGTTTTGTTCTCATAACGGCAATCCACCCGGAGGCTCTGGCCCAGCAGGCAGGCACTCAGGTCCTTGATCATCTGGCAATTGGCAGCCTGGAGGACTGGGAGAGGCAAGCAGGGGTTGGACAGGGAACGGGGAGCACTGGAGATGCCCGTGCAGCCTCCCAGCCCCTGCCCAGCTGCTCTGGGCTGAGCTCGCTGGAGAGCAGGGAAGAGATTTGCATCCGCCATCTGTACCTGTCAGGATGACAGCGATGCCGATGGTGGGGTTCATCTCTCTGCTGAGGTGCCCAACGGTGGCTGTCACTGAGAGGGGGGCCTGGGCAGGAAGAGAGAGAAGCAGTCAGCCAGGCCAATGCCCCAGCACTCAGGGGCGGGCACTGGGGGATGCAGACACAGGCACACATGGCACAGGCAGGCAGGCTGCCTCTTCTTGCACAAATGATGCTCGATAGCCTGCTCCTCATTGTGACACCTAATCCACTGCGCAGGGATCGGCTGGCCCTGCAATGAGCTAAGGGATCGGGAGCTCTGTGTCTCCCAGCATCACCTTTGCATCTCTTCAGGCCTGCCAGCCCCTCTCCAGCTCCAGCGGATGAGCTCACCAAAGATGACTCATTGCGATGCAGTGAGGGAAAGGGGCCAAGACCAGCGAGGAGGGACACAGCAGCTGGACAGGGAGCCAAGACTGCCGAAGGGTGGCACCACGCCTCCAGAGGCTGAGCGGAGCCTGCCCGGCCACAGGATGTAAGGGTTTTGGGGTGGCAGAGTTCACTCTCTGCATCCCTGGCCCAGTGCCTGTCTCCCTTCAGGTTGCCTCCTGGTCTGTGTTGGTAAGGGGCCTGCAGACGTGCCGTGAAAACCCTAGGGCTGCCTACAGTCCAATCCAGCTAAGAGGAATCAATTAAAGGTTTGCAACCCAGCCAAGCAGCCACATGGGGAATCCAGCCGCAGACATGCGGAATGGAGGGAAAGGGCGGGGGAGCAGCAAAGCAGATGCCGGGACTGAAGGACATGCAGACTGCCCTGCAATTGGTCTTCCAGGCTGGGGAAGTGGGCCAGGTCCAAGCCAGGGTGGTGAATTACCACCCCCGTGGGACGCCAGGCTGGCAGAGAGAAGAGCAGATCCCCAGGTTTCTCCCTCTGAGCCTGACTAAGCATCCAGAGAAGACATAGGAATTGCCTGCACTGCAGCCAGCTGCATTTTTCTTTTTAACATTTTTTGGGTCTTTCATATAATGTTCTAGGAGGAAATACCAAGCACATTTGCTCACCCTGGAGCTGTAAAAGATCTCTTTATCCACAACCCCAAACCCTGGCCAGGAAGAAAAATATCTTTCTGTTTGATCTGGACAACCAAGAGCTTGCAAATGGGGGCAAAGGCATGATGGAAGAGATTACCCGCATCTCCTCTGGGTTCCTAGAAACTGGCCCCTGTCCCTTGCTTTGTCATTTCCCAGCTCTGACCCACTCCTCTTTGAATGTTCTGGGACACAATCTAGGTCACAGACAGGCTTTCCTCCACAAGATCAGTGCAAATAACCTCCCAGAGAGGGGGACTCATTCCCATCTTCTAAGCTCTGGCTCGTGTGCCCTTGGATCACCTATACCCCTCCTCTCCTCCGGACAGTGGTGCTGGGAGCAGCGCTAGCCAGGTAACCCTTGGTCCTGCATGATCCCAGGGGCTGTGCATGGGGACAGGACTCATGAGAAGAGCAGCATTAGAGAGCCTCCAGCCCTTGCAGAGCGAAGCTTTCTGGCATGGTCTCTACCACCTGCTGGGGCCACATCATGGTCTACCTCTGTGCCCACCACTGTGACAAGCTAAGGGTGACGAACGGGCTGCGGGGGTGGTGGAGGCGTCAGGGAAGAAGAGAGTCAGCCTGGTGAGCTGAAAGAAACCAAGAGCCCCGGAGGGGTCGGGGCACCAGCTGCCCCCCTTGCAGGGAGCGGGTACGTGTGTGGAGGTGCGGGGCGAGACGAGCGGGCTGCGTCCGTGCGCACAGGCGTGCCCACGGAGGAGGAATGCCGCAGTCCCGCTCCTGGGGAGGGGGGGCACCAGTGCCCACGCAAAAAAATTGAGAGCGTCTCCCGCGCTGACCGCCGCCCTCCAGAACCAGCCTCTCCCCGACAACCGGAGCGGCAGAGCATCCCGCCGCCGGGCGGGGACGAGAGGCTCCCCCGGCGCTGCCGCCTCGCCCGGGGGCTGCGGACCCTCCCCACGCCGTCCCGCGGCGCCAGCGGCATGTTCCCCCCCGGCCGTCGGTGCGACGGGAGCGGCAGCCCGCAGGGTCGCGCCGCAGCCCCGGGGCTGCCTGGTCCGCGGCGCCGCGGCTGCCCGGGCCGGGCCGGGCCGTGCCTACCTGCTGGGCGCTGTCCGGTGCTGCCCGCTCTGCCGCCCGCGGGGCCGCCGGCGCTGTCCGGTGCTGCCCGGTGCTGCCCGCTGCTGCACGGCGCTGCTGCCCGGCGGGGCTCTGGGCGGTGCGGCGCTCCCGCAGTTTGGGAAGGGCCGGGCGGGCGGCCTCAGCAAATCAGTGCCGGGCGGCGTCACGCAGGCTCGGCCCCCGGCCCTGCGGCGCGGGGGGGGCTGCCGCTGCGGGACTGCCCCCACCCCCGCCCCGGGCCGCTGCCGCCCCGAGCTCGGGGGGGCTCAGTCCAATCCCAGGGCGCCAGGTGGGGTGCAGGGGCACGGGGAAGAAGGAAGCCCGTTGTAGGGGGACATGGGTGGTATCGACAGGGTAGCCCCTCAGCCTGGCCCGGCCAGAACATCAACGGTGCAGGGGGTGCTGTTCAGCCCCCTTGTCCCCCCTCCACGCTTCGGTTCCATCTTTCTGCAGATTGGAAAGGGTGGCAGATCCCCATTGCCATGGGAACATCACATTTTGCAGAAAAGCTGTCAGCCCTCATCCTTCCCAGAAACGTGGGAGTTGTTTTGCTGGAAAAAGGGTGTTTCAGAAGTGGAAAGAAGAGCTTGGCTTGGGCTTTGCTGAAGAGGGGGGAGCTATTCCCTCTCCCCAAATGAGTAGAGCTCAGGTGCCCAACAAAGCCAGCCTGCACCAAGTCACCAATGACCTGTGCAACATAGGTCTCCCCTATGTAGGAAACAATGCTGGGAATGGTGGGAGACACAGCTGAAGCTCTGTGATGCCACCGGCCACACACCTTAAGTTTTAGGCCCAGGGCTGGTGACAGTGAGGATGCAAACAAGGGCTTGCTTGCCACAGGCTCCCATCACCATGGGGTTGGGAAGGAGCTAAGCGGAGCTAAGCAGAGCTGCTTCTGCACAGGCAAAGTGTCTTTGGACCCGGAAAGCAGCCTGGCAAAAGGGTCTCTTACCTGCTCTTGGGGCAAGGTGGAAATGACAGGAGAGGAGGGCAGCATCAGGGAGCTGCTCACCCTGGGAGTTCGGGTCCAAAGGCACCCTGGGAAGCAGCAGAGGCATGCAGGATGGCCTGCCCTGTCCTCACCTCCTCCTACACCCCCTGGCTGGGCTCTGCAAAAAGGGCTGGCACCGTGAAAGTTGATATGAAAAACCATATTCTGTTCTAGCAGAACCTGATCCCAGGTGATATTCGAGTGCTGAGGTTTTGCAAGCTGGCTGTGCAGTGCGGTTTTGCAAATTGTGCAAAATGTGGGCTCTGGGTGTGCTGCCCCAAACAGGACCAGACACCCAGGCTGGCTGGAGAGCTCACAGTGCCCAGGAGCGTGCAGCAGAGTTCCCAGTGTGCTGCCATGAGGAGGGAAAGGCCTGACCCTATCTGCTATAGAATGCACCCAGGCTGTGGGCTCATACGCAGCTGCGTGTGGACAGCAACACAACCATACCAATGACCCAGGATGGTACAGAGTGACAGTGCTTGCTAAGGATGGGGTTAAAGGCACGAAAAACTGACACAGAAAGCCACCATTAAGTCAGCTGGAAGAAGATCGATGCAATGCAAACAGACAAACACAGGAGATGTGTTGCCACATTGTCAGGGTGCAAAAAATCCAAGCATCTGGCATCCAAACACAGCTGTGATGGGGGCAGCACATGTAACCATGTGCACACATATACACACACACACACACACACACACACAGGTCTGTTTTACATCTAGTCCTACACTTCCCCAAGCTGTGTCTCCACTCTCAGATCAAGCTATGTGAGCATAGGAAAGCAGGGAATTTAAGCTCAAAGGACTGGCTTTTGGAGGCATGCAGTTGCCCAAGTCCCATTGCCAGAGATTCCAGATCACTTTAAATCTCTGGCTGGTCGTGCTGTACAGGCAGGCATGATTGTGCAGTTTCTGGGCACTGCTGGCAGCAAACATCCTGCCTAGGTATTTGCAGGAGGCTCCTTGCAGAGTTTGCCCAGCTGAATAGTCCCGTCACTGCAGATTGCAGCCTGGCTGCCATCCATAAACCAGAGAAAATCAGTCCCCAAGTTACACCTACTGCAGAGGCCTCCAGATAGTGGCTAAAGGAAAACAGTGGGGAGAAGAACATCTAATAATGGCAGACAGACAGACAAATGGAGTGGGGGGACATGCAACTTTTGCAGTGACATCTGTCGGGCAGAGACAGGCAGACAAGCACAAACAGGGGCAAGGAGGTAGCCAAACAGAAACAGTGCAGCACAGCAGTGCAGATACCAGCAAGTGTGGGTCGATGCAGCAGGACAGATAGACAGGCAGGCAGAGGCAGGGCACAGACAGCCCTCTTAGGAGCTGAGATCAGCCAAACTGCCCCCAACCGGGGTATTCATGGAGTCCTTCTGCTCCACTGGAGTGTGTCAGGGGCATCACCGCTCCCTGTAGCTCAAGGATTGTCCCCAGTAGCTGCAGGCGGCAGGCTGGGAGCAGAGGCACTGAGGAGGACCGTGATTTGAGTGCCTGGTGCTGCTGCAGCAATTAAAACCTGGCCTTGGCCAAGGACATCCTGCTGCAGGGGATGCACTTCTTCTAGAAGGAAGGTGGGTGCGCATACTTCCCAAGAGGAGCATCTCTCCCCTGCTCTCAGTCTACCCCAAAACATGGAAAGAAGAGAGTGTTTCTTCCTCCTGCTCGTGAATCACTGCACAGCAGTACACTCTGGGTCCTGCTAAAAACATGACAGCAAGATGCCCACACAGCAGCCAGTTCCTACCAGCAACCATTTGCTTCCCCACTGCTAATTGCTGGGGAGGGAAGATGTGAGGTCCCAGCCACCAGGACTAGAGGGCAGCACTCCTGAGAAGAGACTCCTGGCATCCTCTCCAAGGCCATTAACGTTCGGGAGTTACTGGACAAAGAAATGAAGGAGGGCATATGTGAGAATCAGTGTTATTGATCTAGTGGATCTGGCAGAGATTGCAGCTCTAGGCTTGACTGGCAGAAATACTCTGCTGCCTCACAGTGCAGTGCCTGTCCCTGCACACCCCCACATCCCCCCCACAGCCCCAGAGGTCCAGTTATCAGAAAGGCTGCTAAGGATTCATACTTACCATTGCACTAAACCAAACCTGGGCCCTTCCCACCCCATCTTTGGGGGACAAGAAAGGCAGTCTGCAGAGGAGCTTTGCCCTTGTTTGGAGAGACAGAATGGCCTCTGGGAACCCAGTGAAGCCCCATGGATGCTATATGTAGCGTGGCCCAGATACAAAGCCCCTGGGCTTTGTGGCACCACTGCACAGAGCAGGGATGGAGGAGACTGCGTTCCCCTCCTTTCTGCATGCAGCACAGCCACAGAAAATGGGGACAGGTAGGGCTCCTGCTGCAGCACCGGCCTGAGGTCTGCTGTGCTTCAAGCAGCCGTGTTAGCCTAGCGGAGGAGATGGCTGGCTGGCACAAAGCCCCAGCTCTGCCTTGTCTGCAGTGTGCAGGGCTTGTCCTTGGTAGCCTCTACCTCTTTTATAGCTGTGTCCTGGGTACAAAGAAGTCCCAGACACTGAAGAGCTCAGTCTAAAAGAGAGTAATCCAGAACTAGGAAGTGCCTGTGAGGAATCAGCTCCTCTCCCTGCAATGATAAACCTGCCAACAGGAACATCCCTTCTTCTTTCCCTGTTTGCCTGCATGCTCTGGCTAACAGAAAGCCCTGGCTCTGTGCTCCCCCCCAGTCATGCAAGAGTGTCTCAAGCCAGAGATGATGTGCCCTCCTGCGTGAATGGAGGCTTCTCTGGAAGACTGCTAGAGGTATTCAATACAGTGTAGGATCCTGCACAGTAAATCCCTGTTTCATCTGGCACTGCTGCCTTTCCACCCTCACTGGAGAACCACCAGGCAAGATCCCAGCAGTGCAGCCCTCCTGCCCAGCCAGGGCAGAGCAATTATCCTTGCAGCCTGGTGTCTGCCTGGAGGAGTGAGGAACCATCTTAGTCAGCCTCTAGCTCCTCCTGCCCAGAGCCACAAAAATCTTCCTGCAAGAGACTTGGAAGTCCTTGTGGGAGCCAACCAGGACACGAGGAACCAACTCAGCCTGGAAGAGAGGGTTGACTGAGGCACAGAGCTCTCAGCACACTCCATCTGCTCCCAGACTGAGTGGGAGGGGTGCTTGGCTGCCTGCACCAGCCTCCTCCCCACTGCCTCGCATTGCAACCAGTGATGCATCCTGCTGCTGCTTGGCTGGGGCTTGTTTTTATCCCACACAGTTCCTGGGATGAGAAAGCTGCTTTCTGCACCACATCCTGCAAACCTGATCTCTGCTGAGCTTATAGGAAGACTTATCACTGGGGGAAGGAAAAATCAAGGCAAATACCTACAGGGGCTAATGCCAGGTTGTGCAGTGTTAGAAGCTCCTGACAGGCAGCTGATCGCCAGAGCAACTTGAGAGCCTTTTGTTTTGGGGAAATTTACGTGTGTGGGAAGGAGAAGCCCCTAAGAGCTGCCTAGGAAGACGCTGCACAGGGAAACAGGTGTAGAGCACAGCACTGCTTCTGCTCACCATCCCTGGCCTAGCTTTCTCCTCTCTGTCTCAGGAGAGATAAATAATGCAAGCTACAGAAAATGGAAATAGCTTCCCTGAATTTTCTATTCCTACCTGCTGAGGCGTAAGGAATAGAAACTGTTTATTAGCGTTCTTTATTTATGAAGAAACCATCAAGCCAAGATGGTTAACTCTCACCGTGCAGGTTCTGGCAGATAGTTCCATAGCAAAAGAGCCACTAGAAACAACTGCCTGCAGGGTGCCTTGTGCTCCAAGCCTGCCAGAAAGGTCCTCCCTCTGGAGAGAGGCAGGTTAAATAAAGGCAGGCAGGTTTGCCCCTTTCCAGCACAGAACTCAGATCCACATTGGGGCTGCAGACTGCCAGGACTGGTGGAAGATGGAGGAGCGGTCCTGGCTCTCACCCTGGCGATGCTGGAGGGGCAGGAGCTGTCACTGCAGCACACACAGTGCTGCCCTTTAGCAGCCAGCCAGCTGCTCCTCACGCTTGGGTTTGTGTCATCGGCTCACACGCTTGCTCATCTCCCCCATTGTTGTTGGGGACAATGGGAGCGTGTCCCCGCGCTGAGTGAGGAACGGCTTCCCCCGCTCCCTGTCTTCACTGCAGCTGATGTGAGCAAGCAAGGCTGTGGTGCGGGCATGGCACCGCAGCCCTCCTGCCCCAAACACACCACAGAGCCTGGGCAGAGGGGGACACAGCACTGCCCACCCCGAGCCTGCTGCCAGCTCTCCTCAGCACCCAGCAAGCCCTGCTCTTTGCATTACCCTTCTGCTCAGTATCGAGCCACAAGCACCAGCATCCCTCCAACCACAGGAGGCCATGCAACCAGAGTGGTGCTGTCCTTAGGCGCTCAGCAATTGCTCCCAGTCTGTAATGGTGAACTGTTTGGAGCAGAGCTTTTCAAGCACATCCCAAGCAGGTTTGTACCCATTGTTGCCTGCTTCTGTTTGCTTAAGAGGCTGAAGAAGTTTTTGGACTCCTGAAGCAGAGCTAGGAAGCCAGAGTCCCCCATTCTCATCTCTTCTACAGTCTCCTTCAACAAAAGGAAGTGAGTCACTTGGTATCTCTCTGCATCAGTTTTACCACAGAAAAACATGTCCTGAAGATATGTCTTCCTCTTTTTTTGTCCAGACCAACCTTCTGATTTGAATTACTGGTCTCTAAGAGACAGATAACTCATACAGCACAGTCAAAAGAACCCATTGCACTTTTGTAAGGAGAAACCCAAAGCCATGGATAAAAGTTAGAGATTAAAGGGAAAGAGAAAAATTGATTGTAATAGTAGAGAAATTACCCAGACACCCACCGAGAACCGTGCTGGTGTGAGTGGTCTTCAGTTTACCCACCAAGTTACTACAAGCACCAGGGTGACAGGCTGGGGCCCTCCAGCAAACGCAGACTCGATCAACAGCAAGTGGTTTCTGGGAAAGTTTAGTTACAGACTCAGCATGAAACTAATTAATTAAACCCCTTAGTAGCCTTTAACTTCGGAAACCAACCCCCAGGTAAACTTCTTCTAAAAACTGCCAATAAAACATTTCACCCATAGTCAAATCTCAGGACCTCTTCTTGTACTGAGCACAAATTATCATTTTCAAGCATAAGCTGGCATCAAAATATTTCTTAACTCGAAGTATCACTGTCATTTCCTTACAAAGATAAGCCTTATATGCCGTTTTGGTTTGCGTGTTAGAAAGATTAGCTTCCCATCACGATTTTGTCATCTTTCTCATCTATTGCTATGGTATCTAAAGCACTATTAACTGAATGAGTCAACACATCAAAAACGAAAAAGCTTGAGTAAAGGTCACTGAAATGACACCAAAACCACTCCCCAAAGAGTTTTGTATCAGGGTTCTCATAAACCAGTGTTTTTATTTTTCAAAACACTTGATATTTTTCCAGGGTAAAGCAGATGGATACCAGATGCTGGGAAGGGCCGAGCTGTTCGGTTTAGAGGCTCTTTTCTATTCTACTGACCCCTGAAAATGTATAGAGCTGTGTACTGTTACCACAAATAAACACGTAACACCAACACATACAGAATAAAACTTGGCAACTTTTAAAGTCTTATTGAAAAAGGTGAACATCCCCACTTAACTTTACTGGAAGAAAATCCCTTTGTGTGGCTTCCGCATATTCAGAATGAGAACCTACTTAACTCGGCTAAAAATTTATTCCCAATGGAGTTTGAGATCCTGCCAGTCAGCACTTGATTACAATTAACTTACTCTCCCATTCTTTTAAAATGAGTTAAGTGGTTTATTAATCTGTGCATTGCTTCTGACAGCAACATCCAGTATGTTAAATGCACAGCTAAATAGTTTTCTGGAAACAAACCACTTGGCAATAGGCTGTGGAACCATCAACATTGCAAAAGCATCACCTGCCTTGTGAGCATATTCACCAAGCTCATGCGAACAGCCACACCCGACCCCAAAAATGCTGCAGTACCACCAGGCAGCCCCCAAAATTGCCCCTCATTTTTTGGTACGTTGTGATTTGTTGTTAATATTGTGAATCTCTGTTTCGAAGAGATTCAGATTTCAGTCAAAAAGTATGTTGGGCAAGATATTCCAAAAAGCAATGTGTAAGAACATGACCACAATCTAGCCTAATGCTAGGAAAATATATTCCTTGAAATACATGTCATTGGAATCTTTCTGTTGCTTAACTCAAAGGAAGCACTTAAAGGTATTTCTGAGGCCACACATTAGTGAACTAAAAACCAAATGAACCCCCCAAAGAAGTTATTGGCAACCAAAAACTGGAAAGCTCTGCTGGTGAAAAGGAGACAGGGACAGAGAGATGGGCAGAATGAGAAAGATAGGGCAAAAATTAGGAGAAAAACACATACTATCAGAGGAAAACACTGCTCTATAATCATGCATGCAGATACAGGGGAAAGCTCTACTTATGCACAAACACCTACTTCACAAAAAGGACACTTATTAAACATCACAAACAATATAACCTGTTGTTTACTACACAAATAGTAAATAACGACTAGGAACCAATCCACAGTATATTTCATTGTAACTCCAGTCTGTGTTGGCAGACCAAGGCTACATTTCTGAAAACATATCATAAATAAATCACAAAAAGCTCTATTCGAATAAAACAGAGCTTTGTAAATATGGATTAATCAAGTGTGAACGGCCAACAAACACTGACCTGAAGTCTCCATGTGTCCTCCTCATGTGAAGCAACATCTTAATAGAGCTAGCCTCTCCCTCCACTCCCTTTAATGCTATATTAATTGCTTTTGCTGTGGAGACACATGAGGGAATTTACACAGAAACCAGCTGAAAAGAATCAGAAACAGCTTTAATAAGGGGGGGTGGAAGTAAACAGCTCCCTGGTTTGCACAGGTGAGTGTGAGCACAGCCTTTTGCACCTTGCTGTGTGTAGTTAATGGCTTTCCAGGGTAAAGCTGGTCTGCGTTATTGGGGTGAGGAGGTGGGTTAGTGAGCATGGTTGGTCTTCTGTTCCTTTTGCAGTATCTTAGGGCGGTGTGGCTCTCTCGGTGGTGAAGCTGCACTCTGAAGGTGAGTTGGTCTGTGTGGAGGGATGTGGGGAAGCAGCCTGATGAGCACCCTTGGCTTGCAGCCCCTGTGTTAGCTCTGGTGAGTAGCACCCAGGCTTTCCCACAAGGCAGCACCAGGTGGTAGCATTGCCTCTTGCTGCGCTCTGCTTGTCGGCACCGGCATGGTGCTGTGGTTTTCCCTCTATTGTGAGACTCGTCGGCGTGGAGCGGGTTGGATCCCAAGGTCCTGCAGTGGTGTGTTCTTTCATGTGATAAGAAATGCATCGTAGAAGGCAAAAGTCCTATGTTTTGTGTGTGGACTGCAGTCCATCGTTAGGGTGGTGTTTGTTGCGTTTCTTTCTTCTAAACGATCCTTGGGTTTTCAGGGCTTAGCTTTGTCTTGGTAGGGTGGATGGGGGGATGAAAGTGAACTTTTTGGACTCATCATGAGTTGTACGGCTCTATTTTGCGTATATTCTAGCAAGTCTAAACTACTGAGGCAGAGCTCTAGTAGAAAAGCACAGGAGGGAGTTATAGCATTGCTGGAAAGCCAGACTGGTAGTGACTCTCAACAGTGTTAAATTCCGCCTTCTTTGTCCTGAGCTTTCTAGGGCCAGCAACGTTGTTGACGTACCTGTGTTTGCTGGTGAGGGAGTGAGAGGCTTAATTAGGAACTCTCATGGCTTGTTCTTCCAGGACTAATGTCTTCCTCCTTCTGCAGGTATGGGATGAGGAAGGACCCCAAGCCTGTCTTGATGGCTGCAGCCCTCAGTTGCATTGTGCTGGCTGCAGCTCAAGCTACCTTGATGTATAAAATCACTTTCAGCCTCTTGCTAAACACAATCAGTAACCGTTCTTCGGTCACGCAAATGTTTTGCTGTCTCCTATGTAGCCAAGCTCTGTCTTTTTGGCACCGTTTATGACACAGAAAAACTTCAGGCAGCAGAAAAAAAATTGTTTATCTGTTTGCAAAATGAAAGGAAATAACAGTTTGCTGCTCAAGGGATGTTGTTTGCCCTGCTGCAGCTTGGAGTGAGTTTTTATGGGCAGGTTATAAACCCCTGCACAGCAAGCTCTGTAATGTTGACAGACCTTTCAGTGTAGCTGCTTTAATACCTCTTCTCTGATAGTAACACCACCATGCATCTCAGGGGATGGGATCAGAAGCAGACAGATATTCTCAGTTATTGGCAGGCTTGTGTGTACTTCGCAGAAGCCTTTCCCTTGCTAAGGAAGTCGAGACCTTTCAGTGTCTCTTGGTGAGGAGAGGAGCAGAATTCAACACGAACAAGGCCAACCCATTTCAGTCCTGCCAAAGCTGCTGTTTTGTGCTGAGCCTTAGGTTGCTTACAGCAAGGACTGTGTGTCCATGCCATGGGACAGTGACAGTGTCCTGCTGCAAAGGCAGCTGCATAATCTTCTATCCACAGCAGAGCGTGGGATCCTTCTGTGAGCGGCGTTAATGGAAGGTGGGGCAGAGCTTAATGAAGTGTTGGTCACCTGGTTTCCCATGCAGCTTAATGGGATGTGGTGGCCTAACTTCATTAAGTGATGCTGGAATGTGGTGAATGCTTTCTTGTTTGGCCTCCTGCTTTAGGCATTGTGGAAATATAGTAGCTTTCAAGGTCACTCGGCAATACTGGCCAGTAGTTTGGGAGCTAAATCCTGTGAAGTCCGCAGTGTTAGCTCAGCTCCAGCAAGGGGCAAGCACCTAAGCAAACGCTTCTGTGGGGTGAGGGAAATAGGGTCTGGCTTACCCCTCAAAAGGCTCTTGAGAATCGTTTAGGAAGGTGAGAGCTGCAGTATGACATGCTCAAGTTCTGAATTGTTCCATCAGGGAGACGAAGGAGGAAGGAAGTGGTGAATTCTGCTGGAGGATGGGGGTCAGTACCTGGCACGATATGGGGAGGGGGACCTTTCTCTGTGGGGGGCAATTTAGATCCCTGATTGCTGTAAGATGGGGAATTTTGACGAATTCCCTTTCCCCTGGCAGCTTGCTGGTAAAGGTTCTCCAGGGACATACCTTGGTACGGTATATAATGGAGAAGGTGCCAGCAGCCACGAAGTGATGGGGTGAACCTCATTCTAGAGCTGTCACCTGGCCGGTGTCCAGCCACCAGTGTCACAGCGCTGGGGACCCACAAACACCCCTCGATGTTCTCTGTGCCCTCTCTCTGCAACTTTTACTTCTGCAGCCTTTGGTTCTTCCTTATCGTAAATCCTCTAGGATTTAACTTCCAGCTACTGATCCTTTTGACATTAATGGACCATTAACTAACTAGACATAATATTGAAAGTGTAAATCCCTCTCCCTTGGGGAATTAGAAAGCGGGTTTAGGATGCAGGCCATGAAATACAAGAGTTCATTGTAATAGCAAACAAGGGCTGATTAACTCAGTCTGCCCGGCATCCCCAGATCTGTGCCAGCTGATGAACAAGAAGGCAGAAGCTGAGGCTAGTGCTGCAGAACAATTTGCATCTGCCTGGGGAAAGCCTTTAGTCTCAGGGTTTAAGCTTGTTTATCCCATTGCCAGGATCTTCCCTGTAGAACAGGGAGCCAAGTTTGGGCTGCTAAGGAATCATCTCCAGAGACAGATGCTGTCCCTGATTGCAGGCTTGGTGTGTTTTCCTGTTTTTGGGACAGCGTGAGGTGTGAAGACCAGGAGCTTTGCTCCCATCACAGGTGAGGGTGAAAAGCACCATTTTGCTCTGTCCCAGGGGAATGGCCCCATTGTCTCCCACCAGGGAGAAGGCTGAGGTGGTGCAGCAGCTCTGCAGGCTGCTGTGTACAAGTGCATTCGCCAGCACTTTCCCTGGGATCTCCAGTAATGAGGCAGAGCTCTGCTGTGGACCTGTGGGAGTGAGTTTGCTGTTGACTCTGTTCTCTGGACCTTGAGATCAGTGCCCACTGATTAAAAAAGTTAATTACTTTCCTTATGCAGGAATGGTGTTACTTTCAAGGTCTCTCAGGCCTTTAATTAAGCATCTTCCTCTGAAAGAATTTTCGATTGAATTTGCAGTAAGCCCTCATTAGAGTCAGGATGGACAGGTCAGAGGGGGACGAGTTCAGAGACCTAAATGGGTTCTACTTGTGGTGAATGGAGTGGTCCTAAACTTCTCAGGAGTAAGTGCCTAGACCAGAGAGAAGAGGGGAGAAACAGATTCAAAAGCAGTTTAGTTATGCAGAAGTTAAATATCTTGGGCAGTCTGCATGCCACCTCGAAATTATACAGGTTGCAGTAGAAAAACTAGCAGCATATATGGAGGCTATTTGGCATGGGAACAATGTAGGAGAATGAGAGGACCTGGCCTAGATTCAGTAGAGGCAGTTTTTACAAGATTTGAGTGCTCAGTAATAAGTAGTTTGGAGCTTTATCTTCTCTGTGCAATGTTTTTTTCTTCAGGGTCTGCTTTGCAACCACAGAGTAATAGGATAACTTGCTCCCCAAGCACAGGATTCTCCAGTAATCACTTGATTGTAGCAGCTGCTTTGGGAGGGACAGTGCTGGCAGGGGCTGGCAAGGTGCTGGATGGCCATGTCACCTCCTGTCACACTGCCTTGAGTTTCCCCTGAGCCTGCAATGCGAGGCACTCCAGGCATGGTGCTGGTGGCAGGCAGGGCTGGGTGCAGCCTGCATTGCTGCAAGCAGCAGGAACCCCCCTGGGAAGTGAAATGCCCGGTGATTGCAGGCCCCCTGCACACCTCAGCCAGCCTCACCATGTGTGGATGTCCTGGCATTTCCTTGCAGCCCGTGGCTGTGCTCCTGCAGCCGAGCTGCATGTTGGTGCCTGTGCCATTCATCACACCGGCAGCACAAGAGCAACTGCAGAAAGTGTCTGGGATTCATCACCCGTGGCACCCTGTAATAAAAAAACAAAACAAAACATTTTCCCCCTCCTCTCTTCTAGTGCTTTCCCCCTTCCCTTCTCTTATTATTATTATTAAGAAGCTTAATGCCATATGTCTTGCTGTTTCACAAATAACTCTTGTAATCAAACAGCACTGGGTAAATGGGCAGTCCAGCTTGTGCAATTTGTTTGACAAAATGAATCCAGAAGAATATGAGTCTATGGAGGAAAGACAAATAGAGCAGCTTGGATGAATGTGTTAACCAAGAGAAAAATGGCTTGGCAGAGTGGTTGATGCTATATTTATCCACACCAATGAAGTTCAGGGCTAATTTATTAAAAATAGAGTGCAGAGCTTGCCAGAATGGTCAGTGTCTCCTGGTAGGGACAGCAAGAAACGTGGCCCTGCTGGGGTCACAGAGGGGAGCTGGGCTCAGGCTTGGCTGGGGGAGATGAGGTCTTTCTGTGCTGCAGGGTGCCCCTGGGCTGGTGGTCCTGGCAGCCAGCCAGCATCAGATCACAGGGAGATGCCACAGAGCTGACAACTTGAGGCTCAGCAGAGCCAGCTCCCAGCTGATACAATCCCAGAAGATGTGGGGTAGCCAGGATTTGAAGCTGTAGCCCTTTCTACTAGCTCTGTCTGACCCTGGGGTGCATTCCTTTTATCAAAGGGGAGCTTTGTCTTTCTCCTCTAGGCAGGGTCCAGACCCTGCATGGCTGCTCACCTTCCACTGACTTCAGCTGGGTTTTCCTAAAGCAAGGCCAAGGCTGTAGGTTGGGCTCCCCTCAGGTGCTGCTACAACACAGTACAGGTGATGGCATTTCTAGGCTGTGACTGCCTCGTGTCCCTCCAGCCAATTCCTATAAACAGCAAGCACCACGCACACAACAGCGAAAGCCTTTTGCCTTTCTGAGAATTCCCCTAATGCTTTCACGCAAGGAACCAGGCAGTGTGTGCACATAGCAGCAGCCCTTTGATGTGCCTGGGTTTGTTGGGAGGAGAGCTGTGTCTTCCTGAGCATCCCTGCAACTGGGCTCCTGCAGCCTGTACCCTGCTGCCAGACGTATCCAAGCGCATGAGTGAGCTTCTTGGGGCAAGAAAAGCTGATGTATGTTGTTAGTCGTCTCCTGTAAGGTCACATCTCACCATGAGTGCTATCTACAGTCTCTTCCACGTGAAATCCACCGCAGAAGTTATTGAGAGACTGCTTTAACCTGGGAAAAGCAGCAGCTTGGAGGAGAAATCCCTTCATACTGCAGCAGGGCCATGCTGCTTCTTCACCATCAGGTGGCAATACAGGCTCTGGTGACTGGCGGGGTTGGGATGTGCCCAGAGCCCAGATGAAGAGCCGCATTTTTCACTGATGAGAAATATCTTAGCTACTGCTCCCTGCACCTCACCTTCTACAGGCTTGGCCCTTGGCCTTGTCAGCTCAAGAGCTGAATTTTTAATCAAAGAAATGATCGTGCTTTTAGGTAAGAGGTACGTGTGCAGAGGGGGATGTTTTCCTGCCTCCTCACCACCTTCCTGCCCTCAGAGCACCTGAGCTGTCTTTGCTCTGACTTTGCAAACACAACGCGGTCCTGCAGGCTTGAAGGGAAGCATGTGGGCTGACCTGCGCGCTGGGATGCAGGGTGGGAGAAGGCAGAGGCTGCTGCTCCTGCAGACCTTTGCTGGGGCTGAGCAGCATGCGGAGGGAGCCGCAGGCGAAGCTGCAGCGCAGGAGGCTCACGTGTCAGACTGCACATCCACCGGGAGCGATGCTGGCTCATTAGTCAAGGAAACACCTCTCTCCTGTGTGCTTCCCTTTCCCTCCTCCAAGTGGGAGTTCAGCTCCCCCCACTCCTTTTTCCCCTTTCCTGGTGTGTGTGAGTATTCTTTTTTAAGTGGCAAGCTGAATATTTTAAACAAACACTGCTTAAAATCTATAATTTATGGGCAAAGCTTCAGAAGAGGAGATCAGTTGTCTCTTTGTGCCGAGGGTGGCTCTCCATCTGCAGCAGCCCCCACTGCTCTGTTTCCAGTCAACTGGCATGGCATGAGGGATTAGCTTTGGGCAGGGCAGCCACCCAGCAGCACCCAGAAAACTCCCAGCTCTGAATGAAGAGAAACCAGATTGTCTTCTCTTGCAGGCAGGAGCAATTCTGAGCCCTCCCCAGCAAGCAGGCCCTGTCCTCCCACCAGCTCGCCTGGGAGCAGCTGGCTGGGCCCTAGGGTTTGGCTTAGAGCTGGGCTATTTCAGCCTGAGCAGCTCTTGGAGCACAAGGTTAGGAATCCACAGCCTTCCTTCAGGCCCTCTTGGTGCAATGTGTTGGATCCTGCTTGGGGTGAGAGGGATGCCCTGACCTGACGCAGGACCTGAACTTGAGCTTAAAGGCACTGCTGGAGAGCGAGAGACCCACAGTCCCTGGGAACAGACCCTGCCTGTGCTCTTCTTCTCCCTTCCGTGCCCATGCATGTGCCCCAAGCTGAGCTGCCTGTGGGGAAAATCCAGGCTTGTTCATTAATGGGAGTGGAAAGACTTTTGCTTCGATTAATTAATTTGCCGCTCTTCCCCATTTTCAGGACCATCTTTTATTCATGGCCAAGTGGTGCAGACACCGCTGCTTGCTGCTGTCTCAGGATGCTAACATTAATATTTCATCCCGGAGCCTACTCATGCTGAAGAGAGCTCATGTCCCATGTACCTGCTTCTTCCCGCTGATCTCCTGCCCTGGCCCAGCTCGCATTCCCCACTTTCAGCCCCAGACTGAGCCCCTCTGTCCCTTTACCGCTGTAAAGGCTCTCCGCAGCTCATGTTCCCTGGCAATTAAATGTGCCACACTTAGAGATGGGGCTTGCAGCTCACTTTCTTTGTCTTCTGTGACACTGGGTAACCAGCTCTGTGCAGAGGGCACTGTGATTACTGTGGCAATAATGAATTCTGGGAGCAGTTTGTTTTGATATCAAGCAACAGGGAAGGGGAGTGAGCCTTATTCTTCTCTCTTTCTGCTCCCTGCCTGGACCTATATTTCAATTGCCCGAGGAGCACTTTAGTGCTGTGGCTGCAACCTGGAGGGAAAGAAGGCTGCTGAAGAAGAAAACCCTGTCTGTACCTGTCAGAGGAGCAGCAGAAATCATGAAAAGAAGCTCTCCTCTTTCTTCTTCACCTCTCTCCTGGCTCCTGTGCATGCACTCTCAGGCATCACTTAGCTCTGCAGAGCTCCAGGGCCAGGAGCAGCCTTTGCCTGCAGCTCTGCAGCCCCAGCAAGGCGCTCCATCTGAACAAGGGCAGGCCACAGTGCAGCCGTTTGGAGTGGCACTTCATTTGCTGAATGGCAGCTCCATAATCCTCTTCAAACAAAAAAGACTGAAATTTCTGCGCTGGATGCTGGTGAAAGCCTTTGCATTCAGGCAGGTGGCACAAAGGAGCATCTCCTTGCCGGGTGTAGGAGTTCCTGGGTTTTGCTTGGGCTTTGTTATTTGATCATTTGTTTTCTTCTTCACTAGGAGCTTTCAGAATTCTTCAGAGGGGCTGATAGCTCATTCCTGGTTGCCCTCTTCAGGACCAATGTAGCCTCTGCACATTTTATTTGGTGCTCTCAGCAATACACTGATCTCAGGCTGTTGCAGTTGAGGATGCAGATTAGTTATGGTCACCTTTGTTACAGTTCAGCTGTAGTTTCCAGGGGTGCCTTTCATTTCAGAGTGAGCCTGTGATGCTTTTGGAAAGTACAGATGTGGCACTGAAGAGTCACAGTCCTCACATTTGTCCTGTGGCCCAAGGAGCCTGGGAGAAGGCACAGGCAGAAAGGGGAATCGGAAGCAACTGTTCTGCAAAGGGTGGATTGCGTTGGAGAGCACGTGAGTGTGCATTTGTACATGTGTAGTGGGACGTGTTCAATTAAGGGAATGCGACTGCAGGTTGCAGGATGTGGAGGCTGCAAGTGGCAGATTCTCCACAGCCTCATTAAACTCTCATGTCCAAATTAAATGTCAGATTTGCATACCGGTTCTGTTTTTCCAGGCCTGTTACACAGCAGCCAGGGGGAAGTGCATGGGTGGGGGTGTTGTGGAAATCCAGCAAGAAGTGCAAGCCCTGGTGTCTGCTGGATCAGAACACACCATGGAAAGTGCCCAACAGGCAGGAGAAGGAGCTGGTGACAGAAATGTGTGCAGGGCAGTGGTGGACTGCAGGCGATATTTGCAGGGAGGAGCAGCCTGTACTCTTCACTGGTGCATTTCAGAGCAATTTATCAAGGAGGGGACCAGAGCAATTTGCCCATCTATGCCTCATTTTATATTTGGGGAAACTGAGGCACAGGGAAAGGAGGTGACAGATTCACCTGGCAAAGCCTTTCTGGGGATAAGACACAGGGCATAGCATGTCTACGAGCTGCACTGGCAGGAGCAAACCACAGGTTGCCCAGCACTTCTGCAAACCAATCCTTCCAGCTGAAGAGCATTTCAATACAGCACAGTCCCCTCCTTGAAGATTCTGAGGTCCAGCAAGCCAGTCCTTCCTTCTTCCAGAGGGATGTGCAGCCTGGCCACCCCTCTGCAATGGGAGCACTGACGACACAC
Organism: Patagioenas fasciata; assembly: GCF_037038585.1. Lineage (NCBI taxonomy): Eukaryota > Metazoa > Chordata > Aves > Columbiformes > Columbidae > Patagioenas > Patagioenas fasciata. The sequence continues at coordinate 6,517,655 of NC_092543.1, forward strand.
GGCGATGCTGAGAGCAAGCTCTGAAGCTGCCCTGTAGGAGCGAGTACCATGCAATGCTCCCCTGGTTCTGGTCCTGGCTGAGGGGCTGTACAGGAGAGAGGAGATTGCTAGCTTGCTCCTGGGAGCCCTGCAAAGCCAAGCATGTGAAAATGTATGGAGAATGAGAGACTAAGATTGGTTTAACACAAGGTTTCTTATGGCTACCTCCATTCCCATAGGTGCAAGGAAGAGCTGCATGTGATGAGCAGTGTTGTGCTGAGACATTTGAGCAGATCTGTGGCTATGGACAGGTTCTCAAACCAGCTTCTGTGGGTTTTTCACTTCCCCCTTTCTTCCAGGAGATGGAGAAAGGGCAGTGCACCGCCTGGGCTCTGGTTGTAGAGCGTCACCTCCAGAAAGCCCTTTGCAATTTCCCCCAGGCTGGATTCCAGTAAGATCTCATTTTAATCTGGATTTAATTACCTGTAAAGACAAACAAGCCTCTTCCTTGCCCCTTGGGAAGCCCAGCCAGCAGGGTAGCTTCAGGTATTGGTACAAAGCCAAACTGCAGCCAGGTTGGAGAGCCCCTGAAGTGCACAGGAATATCCGTTGTGGGTGGAGACTGATAAATGTGTCAGGGGAGTGAACTAAGCAGCACTCAGAATCAGTGATAAAGCAACTGAGAAGGGCAGATCCCCCTTCACAGGCAGCAAGAGGTTTCTTCCTTCAGAAAAACACTCATGGTTACTTGGGTACTCTGTTGTGTGTTGCCTCAGAGTCCCTGTTGGGACCTGAAGGAGCCAAGCAGACTGTGTGTCTTCAAGTTCCTGAAAAGAGATAGTGAGCAAGAAGGAGGAATTAGGTCTGTATTGCTCTGCAAAGCCTGTGCCTGCTGTTCTGCACATCTGCAGAGCATGTCACATCCCTAATGGGCCAGATGCTGAAAGATGCTGAACATCCTTAGAAGGTCAAACTGAGATGACAGGAAACACTCCTGGCTAACTCTGAGACATGGAAGTGACAGGGTCTACACGACAGGAGACGCCTGGAAGGCAGAGCAGTGTCTGAGTCAGCCATCTCCCGAGGAAGGTCTGTCAATGGCTGGGCTAGTTTTCACTAGTTGCACAGCTGGTGGCGGTTTCTGCGCTTCATGCGAGAAGCATCTTGTGTGGCTGACATGCTGGTCCCTGGAGGGGAGCCAGGGGGCCGAGACCACTCCTTTCTCACTGGGGGTTGATGCCTGTGGACCTTATCCAAGCACTCTTTGCACTGCAGTACCATTTTCCCAGGAAGAAAAGTGATGGAGGACTGGGATAAAACTTCGAGATGTGCCATAGACTCCCTGGAGGGCTGTAAGTCAGTTGTATAATTCTGTCCCCTCGCAGCTCTCCTGTCCATTAAAAGCTGGGCTCCCTCCTGCCGTGGCTATGAGGAATGCAAAACTTGCAGGGCTCAAACTGCTCCTGCTGACCATCACAACAACCATGAGAATAACGGAGTTCCACATGCTGCTCTGCTGACTGCTCCAACCCTGACCCTGGGTTGGCAGAGCTCACGTTTCCCATCCAAGTCTCCAGCTGTAAGACAGCATCCAGCTCCCTCAGCCCGCAGTGGTGTTCACCCCAACAGCCTCTGTGTTCTCCTGGCATTCCCTAGTGTGTTCTCTTCCCTGCTGGGAGGAACGACAGCCGCCCACCGCAGCAGAGCAGCAGAAAGGCTGGTGTGCTCGTTGAGCGGTGCAGGGGAGCATCCTCCACGGCACAACAGGAGCGGTGAACCTGGGGCTTCTGCAGGTGGGAGAGCAAGCCATGCAGGACAGCCGAGGTCGTGGAGCTCTGAATGGGAACAGCATTGTTCTTTTATGTGCGTGATCTTTTATGCTTGCCTCTATTCATCCCGGGAAGGAAACTGCTTTTCCTGTATCCGTCTTTCTGTCAGGAAATCCCTAGCGTCTGAATAGATTTACTCTCCATCCATAAGCTGTTTAGCACCAAGCCTGTCTAATGGAAGGAGCTGAATGAGTCTGGACGGCTTTATTGGCAGGATAGTGCTCTGGAGAGGAGGCTGACTTGCTTGTTATTGATGGGACCCTTTGCTGGTGGAGAGAGCCTTGAAGATGGGGAGTCGAGCAATGATGGTTAGCCCAAGACTGCAAACTTAGCTATAGGCTTGACACTAAGATCTGCCACTGCCCCTCCATCCTGCACCCATGAGCAAACCCCCAGTATCCACTTTGCTTCTGTAACAGTTGATTTTCTGTAAAACACAGTGAAATGCTTGTCTCTCTCCATGGATGGTGAAGCAGAAGTCTCCTGTTCCCTTGTGTTTAAGGTCCAGAGCTACTCGACTATATCAATAAGTAGACAGGTAGGTTGTGGAGAGCATGCCACAACAGAGCGCTTGCTCAGCCTCTGCTTTCTGTCATTGCAATGACGGTGTAGACAAATCCTTGGCTCCTCTGGCTGGGTTCCCCAGAGGCTGTTGTTAATGCTGTTCTCCCGGCTCTTCCGCTGAGCTGTCTCTGCCTACTGCATTTGTATAATCAGAAGTTGTAAAGCCACTGACAGGTCCATAGACCAGAATGGAGATTACATGCAACATTAAAATTAAATATGGGCCAGACTTACCAAGCCGTCTTCATTAGGCAGCTGTGTTTTATTTGTGGGTTTTATTGCCAAATAAATAATCTTTCAGGTGAGTTAGTTAAGCTGTCCTCAGGAGCAGGAGAAGGTGAGGGAGGAAAGAGAGTTCTGCATAGCCACTGGGGATTCTGCCACAAATCAGGCAGTCTGGGGACTACAGAACTGGTGTAAAATCAGGATGAAAGCCTTAAAAACCCATAAATACTCCCTGAATCCTCAAAACTACACAGAAAATCCCTTCCAACCAAACCCAATGCAGAACAGGCTTAGGCACTGAGAGTAAATTCAGACATTTGAGCCTCTGTTGGTTTCATTTCTCTCATTTTCTGTGAGACTTCTAGCTTTAGGAATGGTCCTAGGGAAAGTATTAAGAGAAGGCACCGTTGTGGGTACTTAGAGGCAGTGTTAGAAGGCAGTGTATTTGTGCCTTGGTACATTCCAGGACTTCTATGGAGAAAGTACACTGGTAATACAGTCACCCAGGTTTCAGTGCTTGTGGGTTGTATTTCACATGGCTACGGCCAAAGTTGCCAGTAGAAACTGCAAAGCATTAGTTGCTTGGTTTGACTTTATATCAGAACCAGCTGAAGTCTTGCGTTCTGCGCTTCCAGAATCTTGAAAGGAGTGACATTTGTTCCCCCAGAGATCAGAAAGTCTCATGCAAGCTACTGCAAAATAAGAGAAGCAATTGTGCCAACTCTGCCAGCAGAGTCAGGGTGAAAGGAGCTGAATTTCTCTACTTCCTGCCTGTTGTGGGCTGGGGCTCTGCCTCCCTGACCACTTCTGACTCCCTGATGTGCCTGGTCCAGCATCACGGTTGACACAGAAATCCAGCCCTTCCACTTCTGCAGCTGGCAGATTGTGTCAGAAAAGCTCCGCAGTACTAATGAGAGGAGATGAGATATAACTAGGTAAGGTCAGGTATCCTCCAGTTATCTGTTTCCTCATCAGAAAACTGCTTTAATGAAACTGAAATTCTTTGCAGAAAACACTATTAAAAATAAGTATTTTTTTACAAGAAATGTGATAACAAATATATTTGTGGGAAAGAATGATACCAGTGAATCATCCTGTTTTAACATTTCCAAAACGGAAAAACTGTGCCACTTCACATTAGAAGATGCCATTTTGCTCAGAAATGAAAGTTAACTGATATTACAAAAGAGATCACAAAGGCTGAGCTTGTATGGGTGTAGACAGTGAAGGACCCTTGTCCTCCTCCTGCTCAAGGATTTCACACTGGGCTCAGCTGAATGAACTCTATCCTTTTAATACAAAGCAGGTCTTTTTCCAGTCCACCCTTAGACTTTCAAATACCATTCAGCGCAAAACCGTTTCTCTGAGCCAGTACATTGCACATTTCGCGCATCACATCAGATAACAGGTTGAAAAATAAACAGCATGGGAAGTGGGGCCTCAGTAATCTATTCCCCAGCAGAGTGGGGACCTTTCCCTTTGTGTGTGGCACAGCTCTGCTCAAGTAGAGGTCTTTGGGTAGGGGCAGAGCACCCTGTGCAGGACACCATCCCGGCCAGGCTGATAGCACGGGGCACAAAGGAAGAAGACTGGTGGGGAGCAGTCATGGAGCATCAGATTTGGATGCAGATGTCGACGCTGTTGACACTGATGCAGGTTTGTTTCTAGGCCCTAGTTTTGCCATTTGGATAGATTTGCATAGATTGCAGCTTTATAGGAGCTGGCGTTATTTGTCACAAACACGTGCTCTCCCAGCACCCAGCAGATGTCTTGGTTGCAGAACAACACACTGCTGGGCAATGGGTGACTTCGGAAAACCTGTCCTCAGCAATGGTGCCAAAAGATGCAAGTTTCGTAGGATCACACACCACACATGTACTGGTAACAAACCACACAGACACACACACAGCTCAGTAAGGGAAGCACAGAAGGACGTGCCCAGCATGGGAGAAATTCCTCTGGAAACCTGACAGTTGGTTTCAACCAGCCATATTTCATCCAGCAGTATTGGAAGAAACTTGTAAAAGCCAGTCGAGAAAGATGGAGTGTTAGAAACAGCTGCACAAACCTTTTTTTGGTATTGCTTTTGTCCTTTTCCTGCTTTCTACCTTTGCCACCTTCCTTTGCTTTTGCAGTCATCTTGTCTCCATCAAAAAGACCCAAGTAACTCTTCCTCTCAGCAAAAGGAGAGTGTGTAGATGCTGAGAGGGGCTGGGGAGCACTTCCAAGTCTCTTTAAAAGTTTCCAGAGCCTCTATTCCTTCTGCTCTACATTGTCTCTCCTCTCTTTTCAAGCACTCAGGAGCAAATTGAAATTTACCTTCTTGCTCAATGTCAATATTTGCTTTCCTTTGGAACTGTCTGTTTAATAACAATTCTCAAACACAGAGAAGAGGTGATGGCCTGGAACCATGTCTGTGAGCTCCGACTGGGGAGAGCCGTGCTGGCATTCATGTTTTCTCTGCTTCCTCTGGACGATTTTCTCCTGGGCTTGGAGCAGTGAATGGAAAATGCCTCGGCTGTAGGATCCTCACACATGCTTGCAGATAGACTTCAGTGAAATGCATCCATTTCCTGCTCCCGTATGTTTTATCTCACTCCCCTTCTCTTTGTGATGAACGCTGTCTGCTGGACAGGCAGCTGCAGAGGGAGATACAATTTTTCTTAGCTTGCCAGCCATCAATCTCCTGAACAACACTCAGCTAATGAAATGGCAATATTATCACAAGCCTGTCACCATCAGTAACGGGGGGATCGTTAGAAACTCAGACCAGGCAGACAGAAAGCAAGAAAGATTTCAGAACTCATCTGCAACGTGTGACTCCTGGTGAACTGCTTTGGAGCACCCTCTAGCAGAGAACCAAGAGCCACCTTGTCCCATCTTGGAAGGAATGCCTTCCTCTGTACTGCAAGAGAACAGAAGCGTCCACACATAACAGCCACCGTCCTTTATGACCACAATTTGCTTTCATCCGAATTCACAGTGTGGCACCTGTAGTCACCTAAGACAGCACTTTCTTCTTTCTCCTTCAAGAATCGTTGTCACCAAGTGGGACACTTCTTCCTTTGGAGACCAAGTGGTTTTGAAGTGGACAGGCTGTGGACGAGTATCTGGCTGAATGAACACTGAGGAAATCGGTAACAACTCCAAATAGTGAGAAGTGCTAGAAATACAGGTTGTTATGTACTCACTCTTTCTTAGTAGCTTCTGTGTGCAGCAGGTGTAAGTTAAGGAAGTGCTGGGGGTGTCAGGCCATGCAGAAGCTAAAAACCACAAGATCCATTCAGCTTAGTGCACCCAAGGTTGCTGCGGCTCCCAAGATTTCTGCAACAGGTGGGTCCAGACAAATTGCTTCATCCTTTAGAAACTGTGGTTTACATGACTTCTCCCATTATAGGTCTTGGCTGGAAAAAAAATTGTTCTTTTTTTGTAATAATTGTCACTGAACACTGGAAAAAAAATGAGAAATGACCAGAATATAACCCCATGAGAGTACTGGAAAACAGTCGTTGTTGTTTATTTACTCTAGGAAAAAGAAAAATCAAAGAGAAGTTTAATAAGAAAGCCAAGGCTGTGATGAGAGAAAAACACAATTTTCTTTCTAAAGCTCTTTCCGATTTTAAAGTGACATAAGGAAAAGTATAAATGGTTCTAGAAAACTTCACCAAAAACAGAGAGAAAAGAAAATCACTACAATGAAGGGCAGTATATCGTGGGTCATATCTGCCTTCATCTCCTATAAAACAATATTTGCTGCAGCAGAGGCATGGATATTTTAGTTATTTATTGTTGTGTCAGCTACAAAATATTAAGAAAATAAAAAATTATAATTTAGCCTGGATGTAGTCTAGAGGCTGAGAGAACAAGACTGCCCTGCAGCATCGCACTGGAATGCACAAGCGAGCAGGGGTGAGGGGAGCAGACCGCTTGGAAAGCCGGCCACACGCTGAAAAGAGCCATTGCTGGACGGAGCTATGAGGAAAGGAGTTGGTGACGCAAGGGGTGGGGTGGTGTTGGAAGGAGGTGGGCAAACCTGGGTGCCCCTTCCATTGCCTGCATCCGTGGCCACATCCTTCCCCACGCAGTCTTATGCAGAAAGCAAGTCCAGGGTCAGTTCTGATGAAAAGAGCTTCTGAATGAGAAAACAGGGGCTGGTCCCTCATGTCCACCTGAAGCTGGTCCAGGGAGAACAGAAAGGTGTCAGGGCTAAACAAGGAAACGGATTTATTTAGAAAATGACAAGAACATTGTTCAGTTTACTCTGGGTTTTTGCTAATTGCTTCCACTTGTTTTCCCCACTTGTTCAGAGTAAGGGCATCCTTATGGCTAATTTCTGCCTTTTGTTCTGAGTTACCATGCAACCGGTGGCATCAGGTGCCTCGCAAAGATGAGAATGGAAGAGACAGCTGTGGTGTGCTTTGCACACCCTGCAAACTGTTGAGCACAGTGAGCGATGTGGCATCCCATGCAAGAAGCCTCAACACCTCACCGCACTGCCAGGCAGTGGCCGGGGAGCCCCGGGCAGCACTTGTTTTATCCTCCTGGTACCTGTGCCCAGGATGAAGCCACAGTGCTGGTAACCTAGGGGTCCCAGCTGCCCACAGTGGGGATTGTGGCACTCCTGAGGGTCATGGCCATCTCAGTGAGGCTTGTGGGGATCTGGAGCTGGCATGAGTGCAAGGAAGAGGAGGTCCTGCAGAACAGGCACGGTGGCAGACAGCACCTGATGAGAGATGGCTGAGTTCCTTCAGGTACAATCTCATCACAGGTAGACACTGATAAGCAAGATTTAAAAGTGCCAGAAAGCCACCACCTTCTTCAAGTGAGTATGAAGTCAGCTCATCCTCATCCCAGTCTGTGGACTGATTTTTGTCCTTCAATCCAGCCTACAAATCACTTTATGTCTCCTCTTCATGCAGTTGGTATTTGTCATTAACACATTTTATTAGTCTTTGTTCCACACCCCCAGTATAAAAAAAAAAATCTTAATAAAATGCCAGAACACATACTGAGCAGAAGAACAAATTGTTTAACGCGTTCATTAAACAAATACACTTTTCCTCTGGTCTTTGAAATTAATTACCCTCCTGGAACTTCAGCCTAGATGTGCACTTTGATTGGCAGCTGGAGGTGGTATCTGAATCCTGTTTTTTCAGGGGCTGAAGTAAAGCAGGATCTCTCTTTATCCTAGAAATGAATTGCCCTTAGACCCAGCCAGATGTACAACCCCATGCACTGGGAGTTGTAGCACCTCTCTGGCACATCGGTGCCTGCCGCACTGCAGAAGGCAGCTCCCAGGTCCAGACCCAGTGTTTCCCGCAGGGCCAGACTGGCCTCTTGCTGCTCACTTAGGCTGGTGACGTTTGTAGGACGTGTGATTGCTCTGCCCCATGATATGGGTGCATTACTAGTCCACAAGCATGCAATAATGGACCTTTTAGCTGGGAGAAAGAAAGAGAATGAATGAGCTAGGAAAGAGAGAATGACTGTGGATTCAGTTAGTTAATAAAGGGATTGTGGAAAGCAAGGTGAAGAGACAGTGGTAATTTTATGCACTGCCAGTCAGGCCCATTTGTCCTGGGAGCAGCTCCAATTTCTCTCCGAGCTGTTCCTTTTCCTTAGAAATGGAGCTGTGAAAGGGAAAAAAAAAACCCTGATTAAAATCAGCACCCAAACTGGCAGGGAAAAAGCCATTTTAATCTCTGCATCCATAGATGTATCTTCTCCCAAATAAGTGAAACAAAGAGGAATTTAGAATACCGGCCGGTCATACAGAGCAAAGGCTGAAGTCATCCAGGGTTTGGTGATAGTCTTGTCATGTCCCAGTCCAAACTATAACAGAAAGCCGATTTCATCTTTAAACCATTAATTCCCGCTCATCTACACATCTGTGCACTCCACCCCCATTCCTTTCCCATTCATTCATGAGCAAGCCCCCATTAAAACTTATTAGCACTATAACCTTGACACTATGACTGGTTCAAATCTTCTTCATGCTGTTAAATATTCGTAGTGCTGCATCATATCTCACAACCCCTGCCTTAGCCTGAGCTGAACCCAGGGGAAGAGATGGCTGCTATTCTGCAAGCACCACACAAGCAGGCCTCTATTTCTTTTAAGCTAACCTTTCAGCTGGTCTGGGAGCATTGAGGAGTGAGATGTACGTGATGGTGTTGCGTAGAGATTCAGTTTCTGATTGAGGAGAAAATAGTTATTTGGGTAAGACAGCTAAGAAGGGCATTCCTGTGTTTAAAAGCAGTCAATGGGGACTGATTGTGAAAAGGCTGGTTATACTTTAAGACCACAGGATGGGGACGTAAACAGGAAAGTGTAAGTATTAAATTCTGACTCGGCTCTGTTTGGAAGGGGATGGATGAGAGAGTTTTGCAGCCAAGTCCAAGCTATGGCCTGGTTAGAGGAGACATCAGCTAAGGCAATAAACATAGACACTCAGGGCTGTGAAAGAAGCTTTCAGGGCTTGTCTCCAAGGGAACACACAGAAAGGTTCAGGAGCAAAGCCAGTGCATTTCTTAAAGAGGATTAAATCTGATGGGGTTGCCCCTAAGCACAGGTGTTCATATGTGTGTTTAACCTCTTTTAACTTTCCTGCCTCTACCCCTTTAAGTGAGTGACCACAATCCCCTTGTTCTTGTCTTGATTACTTAAGTGCAAAAAGCTGTGTGATTCTTTTGTAACTGAGGTACCAACCGTGTGTGCCCATTTCTCAGGTTCACAGAGGATATAAACTGCTCATCTGGAAGCTGAGGACCTTCTAATTTTGGATTATTCCTCTTGGAGATGAGACACGTGGGACCTGGGAAATAAAGGTAAGTGGCATTGCTCTTGTTATAAAGGAGAATGAGAATTGTTAATGAGAAGCGTGGCATTGGGGCTCGCTGAAATAAGGTGGTTTGTGTGATGTGGCTCAAGCTTGAGGGGACGCAGAACTCCTGGCTGTCCTGTGCGTTTTCTAGCAGTGGTCATGTTGAGTCAAGGCTGTTGTTCAGCACAGTCCAGCTCTGGCACAGAGGTCCTGCTCCAGTAGGTGTCGTTGCATTATGGAGAATTAATTACCAGGTGGTTGCACCTGGTGTAGAGAGCTCCAAGAAGGCACAGGTGTGCAAAAGGGAAGGGAGAGCACTGGTAGTTCATGACATGAAAAAGTTTATGGGTGCCAAATGCATGTGCTGGAGAGTAACTGAGAGATGGAACAAGTATAAGTGAAGTTTTATTAATAGGTAGGACAAGGAGATTGGAGTTGAAAGCACCATAGTGCCTGATTTGCTATCTCTTGTCTGCACCTTGGCTGCAATTTCTGCCATTAGGGGTTTGTTAGGCACCTTGAGTGAGAAATATATGTATTCTGTGGGTTCTGCTTGTAGGGGACTCTATGCATGAGGCAGAAAGCCTGTCTGGAGAGATCAGATTAAGTGTCCCTTGTATCGTATTGCAAACAAAAACAGAAGAGGGAAAGGGACAAAGAGTTGTAATGTGGGCTTCATGCATGGGAAGGTTGAATCCTGAAGCTTAAACTGCTTATGGATGTTCTTAGAGAGAACTGGGAGGGCCTGGCACAGAGGTTTTGCCAGAGGAGCACGCTAGACAGCTCGGTGCAAAGCCTTCAGGCATCTGCACAAGCTTTGGTGTTGGAGCCTGGAGTGATGGAGAGCTGACCTAATGCTGTGACAGGCAGGCTTTGACCTACCTGAGAGCGGAGCAGGACAGGGCAGCCTGGAATTTACGGTGGCAGAAGAGGCGTCACGGCTGCTGTGTTCTCCACATGTGGCCCAAACAGTGGCTGGCCAGCAAAAGGCCTTTCCTACAGAACAGAATGTGTTTGCTGGAAGGTCTGCGTCTGTGAAAAGTGTTGGAGAGGGGAACAGAGCCCCTCACCTCTGTGAGCAGCATCTGTCTTGGTGTGCTTCCCAGCAGCTTTTTGGAGAAGGATGGTAAGTTCTCCTGTGTGCTTCCACCTAAGCCTGGTATGCTTGCAAGCAGAACTGATATTTGCACTGTAAATGTTATTGGGTTGAACAATTTCTATTTGAAAGGGGTCTGGACAGTACCTGGCTGGCATTCTGCTGCTGATTCGATATAACAGAGGTTATGCTGGGGTGTAGGGCAGGGTTTTTTCCTGTGTGAAATGTCTGCTGGACAGGAGTGTGTGGAGAAGGGGAGGAGAGGTCAGTATCCCTCTGAAATACAAGACCTTGTTGTTTCTGAAAGAATGGAAGGAAATGTTTGGACAGACCTCTCTTGCAAAGCTGTGCTTAAGAGACTCTTGCTTTCTGTTGCTGCTGGGAGGGAGAAGGGAGGCTCATGGGCAGCCCTGCAGCTATTTGGCAAGGAAGTTGGCAGAATCAAACAGGTTCACGAAATGTGATGAGTGCCTGTGGTTAATTTGGGTGTGCCAGTACATCAAGAAACCTGCTCAGCTGGTATCCATGTAGAAAATTCTGGAGAGGTCCAAGTCTGTAAATAACGCTGGTAGGCAGGCTGAGTTTTTACTTTCTGTGTTATAAAGATGGAGCAGTGTGTTGGTTTTACCTTGAGAGTGTGTTGCTGATTGAAAACTGAATCTCAGGATCGTGGATCGAATTCTCCTTGGGTTTCAGAGCCTGTTGTCTCATCTCTACTCTTCCCTCAAAGGAAAAATCTCTATTCTCTGTTGAAGGCTGGAAAACTTGGTACCCCTGGGCACTAATCTATATTCAGATGCTGGCAGCAAGTGCAATGTAGGGTCTGATCCTGTAGATCCTGGTGCTGATTGGAGATGGTAATAATATCACGACTTGCTGGTAGTTGCACAACAGGAAATTGGAGTAGTAAAATATTTCCCTCCTCGCTGCATCCCATTTACATGTTTATAATGCAGGGTTTTAAGACCCTAATGAGAAAGAATGCTCATTGCTGGGAGAGGATGATTAAAGCAGAGACAGACGTGATTGCAGACAATAACAAAAGAATGTTAATTACATCAAAGGAACCAGGAGGGCAGTGCAGCTGGAGTGGTTGCTGTTTGCCACCCTGTGATTGGGGCTGACCTTCTCCCCCCATCCTGGCACAGCTGTGCTCATCAGACCTCAGTGAAAAGCAGCTGAGATGGATCTACATGTAGGTAAGGGCAAAGCAAAGGAAAAAGTCCAAACAAAGTCTCCTTCCAGCTGCAGCCTGCAATAGGAGGGTGCTGGATTTGTGCATGGAAAACTGCTGCCTTGTGCTGGGGCGACAGGCAAAGCTGGCCTGTGTCTGCCTGTGGGGCAAGTGAGCAGTGTTCAGAGCAAGAAGAAAGATGCTCAGGAGAGGCAAAAAAAGGGGAAGAGCCCTGGAGACATGGTTGGGAGCTCAATCAACCTGCTAGGCAAGGTGGGCTGGGTAGTGAATTGATGAGGTGCAGATTAATGAGCTTCTGTTGGGTGCATATAAATCAGGGCCAGGCTTTGAAGCTATGCAGAGGTAGCTGTGGTTGTTTCTTCTTGGCCAGGCAGGTTATTTCTGAGTTCTGATTTCTGCTGCCTTGCTGGTGGAGCAATGCCCCAGGGAAGTATCTTCCTGAGTGGAAATCTCCACCTGCCCTCCTGTGAGAGTATCGAGCACAGTCCTGTTTTAGGAAAGGTGTTTGAGGAGGTGCACAGTTGGTGACAGAAGAGACAGAAAGAAAGGGATAAAGGAAAGTGCATAATTCAGCATAAGCAAAAATAGCAGGGAAAGGAGTGAATTAATGAAAGGATGCATGAATGAGTGAAAGAACAAATGAAAAAGAGGTCATTAGCAGTTGCATAGGGCCTAATATAAGCAGAATAGTCCAGATATTTTTCTCTTTAAATAAATAAATCAGCCGAGCCCAAAGTGTTTGAGTTGGTCCCATTCAAAGCCCCAGTATCAAGCTTTCATCTATTCTTGACAGAGCAATTAAAGGGAGGGATATAGGCTCTGAAATGTAGCCCAAAGGAGAAGACTGAATATTTTATACAGTTTCAGGCTTTGAAAGTCCCAACAAATCGGTGGAATGAGGAAGCTGATAACAGCTTTATCTTAATAAGGAAAAGGAGGGAAAAACTCAGCTGGCATGTGTTCTGCAGAGAGGGAAGGCCTCATTAGGAGGAGAGGCAGCAGTGCTACTCCAAGGTGTGGCTGGGAGCATGAACACCTGTAAGTAAAGGACAAGAGGGATGTGTTGACAGACACAGGGCCATTCCTGCAGAGCAAAAGGGAACCAGGTAGGATCGCATGGTTATGCTTTTAGTCACGTCTGACTAGTGCCCTTATACCTGAGTGAGGAGTCTCTCTTAAAACCAGAGGGGGAGAAACAAAGCATCAGTGCTTGTAGGAAGGCTTCCTGCTCATAGGTACTGTTTATCCATTACTGAATGACTCTGGTCAGTGACTGAGGCCAGGTTAGTGAGGACCCTGGCCATGGGCTCCATGCCCCTTTGGTGTAAGCACCCCCTTTCAGAGGCAGCAGAGGTGTGTACCTTACCTCTGTGGGGTGCTGTTCCTTAGCTGTGGGTCTGGGGTGCTGTGCCCTTCCCAGCCCAGCAAGTGCCTGCAAGAGCTGACAAAGCATCATTAACTCTAGTGAGCCTTGAGAATGAATGACTGAGAGTGAATCAATGAGAGCTTTTAGCCCTTGCACAAAGCCTAATTTAGAGAGAGCAGTTCAGTTCAGCCTAAGGTGCACGAATAGCCCAGGGTCATTCCACCCTAGTTCTGTTTGCTGCAAGGAAGACACTGGCTTGCACTTGCCATGGCTGCGAGCACAGCCTGTGCTGTGTGTGATCCAAGCCTGGGCCCTGAGGCACCTGGAGGGGAGCCCAGCAGAGCAGCTCAGCACCGAAGGAAGCTTTAGGCCAGGCTGTGTCTCGTGTTGTGATGCTTGTGTTTTGAGTTTTACAAGCATCTTCCTTGTTTTGCTGGTGGAAGGCTTTTATTTACCCCTACGTCATCATACATGTAAACCTTCATGGGACTGATGGGTGCTGGCCACTCTTCCAGCTCTGGATGCTAGAGGGAGAACCTGATGTGTAGCATGCCTGGGGCTCTCTGAGACTGTTTCTGTAGTGCTAAGGTATAACAGAATACCTTAGGGCTTCTTCCCCACTGCTGAGGGCCATCTCTTTGTCTGCAACCTTGAATTGGCAGCTGTGTGTCTCTGGCAGGAGGTGATGGTGAGAGCTTGTGAGGGAAGAGAGGAGAGCTGTGAGTTAGCATGCAGGTTAGCTCAGCTGCCAGAGCTAAAGCAACTCATTAAAGGGATTAGCCACTATCCCTGACTGGATTTAGGATGGTGGCTGTTGTTATCAATACATAATCCTGTCTCCAGTCCTCTCTAGTGGTTTGGGGAAGGCAGAGAGGACAGGATGGGTAGGAGGGGAGGAGGGACAGTAAGAAATGAGAGGGATAAATTAAGGGAAGTGCTGGAAACAAAAGAAGTCATCCCTGAAGGGAAGATGGCTTGCTGACTGGCTAAGCATCACACTCTATTCCTGGATCAGTTGGCAAGGCGATGGAATCTGCAGCTGTTTCACTGTTTTCTCCTTCCCCAGAGCTGGAGGTGCTGAACTCCTACACAGGACAGCATTGAAAAAGCAACCTCTGGCATGGGACCCCACTTCAACACACTGCACAGGGCTTGCAACCATTCAAGCTAAACTCGTTGGAAGAGGATTGTGCTGTGCAGTGACTGGGGGATTGAATTTTGATTAGCTCTGACACAGTCACTTATAACCTTTTCATTAGAAAATTATGTTCAATAGAAATTGTTCTGACACCTCTCAGCAGTGTTTTCTCCTAATTCATTACAGGCTTGCAAGGTAGGAAGGAAGGGGAGCTAAATGGAAAGGTATCTGTTCAGGCAGTTTCTGTTTGGTGGCAATATTTACACTAATCGGGCTGTGGTGCGAAGTGACTGGAGAACAGGAGGTGTTAGTGGGGGGCGGAAGGCACAGGAGCACAAAAGATGGTGCTAGTGAGGATGCTTTCCTGGAACCCCGAGGGAGAAGAGGCAAAATAACCCAATGCACACAGCAGGGAAATGTAAAACAGCTGGTGGATATGAAAACCAGACAGACAAGGAGTGAGGAGCTGCTGCAGCAGCGCAAGAGCTTGTGGTGGTTTCTCAAGGGTGGTTGGTGCCAACAGCAACTGCCACACTTGGGGATCTAAAGCCCTAGTGAGCACCCCCAAGACACTACCTGCTGATCTTTCTGCCCGTGTGTCCTGCCTCTCACTCACAATTACTGCGTGTTCATCTGAGCATCCACCTGCTTATCTTTGCTCCTTCTAGATCCACGTTTATCTATTAATCCATCTACAAAGTCCATTCATTTCTTTTGATCTACTCACCTATTTGCTACCTTGTCTATTCCCCTGTCTACAGTATCCATCCAAACCGAGGATGAGGATGTCTGCTTCGTGTCCTGAATTCGAATCCAATGTTACTCTATCCTGTGAAATGTAATTTTTTTGAAAGAAACATTGTTTTGGGCCAACTGCAGTATTTCTTTTCAATTGTGCCTTGAAAAGATAACAGTATAAAAGCCATGTTCTGACATGGTAGGTCTTAAAATGAAAAACTAAGGTGTTCCTTTCTAACAGTGCCAGAACTGTGATTCTGCTTTATCAAAAGGCATCTCTACTTTTTTTTTTTTAAACCAAAATTTCTTCCTAATTGATGAATATAAGAGTGTTGGGGTAAAAGCAACAGAGAAAGCATGGAAAATGTCTCCATGTCCTCCTCTGCATGACGCAGCCCAGTATCAAAAAACAAAGGCACACATACAGCTTATGCTTTGGCATGAAGGATGTGTGCAGGGGTGCTGATGTGTCCAGCCTAAAATACCAGTCCAGATAAATGCCCTGTGGGTCAGTACATGGTGTGTCTGCATGTTTTGGGTTTCGTAGAGTGTAAGAGAGATAAGACTTGGCAAAGAGTTTGAGTTGGTCATAGCAGTGCCAGTGCATTGGTCAAATTATTAATACAAGGTGCTGTTATGTGATTATTTGCATTAGCTGGCTTCAGGCACAGTAGACACTAAGTTCCTGCTATAGTCCATGAAGAGAGAGGACTCTTCAAAGGGCATTTGTGTCCTGTTTATCATTAATGTGGAAACAACTTGGTTAAACTAAGCTCCTGTAATGTTAATATCCCCCCCAGACCTTCAGCTCTTCTTTAACATCTCAGCCAACAGCAGATTTTTCCAAGTTCATTGCAGCTTCTTGGAGAGGTCATGAAGTGTGCTGGAAGCTAATCCTCCTGCCCTCTTTTTCCCTGATACCATGTATGACACAAAGCAAACCGTGTCAGCTCAGCCTCTATATCCGTATCTGTATGATGGAAGGGAATACCACATGTGGGAACATAAGGAAGAGCAGCTACTCGCCTAGCTCTTTGAGATCCTTAAAAGGAAAACCCTGGAGAGATGTAAAGTATTATTATAAGGGCTGTAAGTTCTTTTCAGGCAGTTAAAGGGATAATAAATTCATTGCCCAGGAGATCTGGTAGTAAAAGTTCTGTATGGAATAGAGCAAAAAGGTAAGACTGCCAGAGACCAGGATCTTTTAAAGATGGATGCAGAGCCAAACGACAATATAGCCAGGGTTATCAAGTTGAGGGTTATCTTGGTTCTGGGTTCAAGTCAGTGGGATTGAAGCAGAGTCTGAGAAGGGTCAGTGTGTTTGTGCGTGTTTTTGGGATGGTCTGTGCTGTGTTTTAGCCCTAAGGTTTGACTTTCAATTCCCTCCCCAAGGATGGGGTTGCCCAGCTTGGAGAGGGAGCAGGTAGATGCACGGACAGCCAGGAACAATAGCATGGGGCACTTGTTTATCTTGCTTGATAACATGTGTTCAGCGGTTTCTTCCCTAGGCAGGATCAAGGGAACACTTGACGAAGCTTTTTCTAGTTCTTTGCTTCATTTCTAGGTAAAGAGAATGAACATGAGCCCACCAACTTTTTGTTGGTTAATGCAGCCCTTCCATAAAACACTAAATGTGTCTGGAGCTAAAGAATGTGCCATTCCCCTAGCAATTTGTTAGTATTTAATCACATTGTGGTCAGGCATTTGAGCCTAATTTCTCCTTTGAATTTCTTTGGCTTCATATTGCAGTCACTGGATTGTTCTTATGTCTTTTTTGGCAGATTAATGAGGCCTTTAGTACCTGCTATTGTCTCCTCATGACGGTTTTCATCTGTTCTAGTCCACTCACTTCTCAGTCTCCGCTTTATAAACTAAATGACTGAGCTTTTTATGTCACCCTTCAGGGAGCAAGGGCTCAGTGCTCTCAGCATCCACCTTTGGTCTTTACCATGGAAAATGGTTCTTCAGACTGGGCAGGAACAACCCCAGTTTCCAGTAGAAGTTGGGGAGTGACCTATTAGAGAGCAGCATAGGGGAAAGGGACCTGGGGGTCCTGGGGACAGCAGGGTGACCATGAGCCAGCACTGGGCCCTTGTGGCCAGGAAGCCAATGGTACCTGGGGTGGGTTAGAAGGGGGTGGTCAGTGGGTCAGAGAGGTTCTCCTGCCCCTCTGCTCTGCCCTGGGGAGACCACACCTGGAATATTGTGTCAGGTTCTGAACAGCCCTGTTCAGTGAATTCCTGCTGCATGGACACTTGCTAGCCTGCAAGTTTTCCCAGCCAAGTCGTTTGTGAGGCTACAGATTTTCAGCATCCTTTGGACAGCAGAGTGGGAAACGGTGTTTGATTGCTCTCGTTGGAGCTGTATCCAGTAGAGGAATTGCCGGAGCTGTATCCAGTGGAGGAGTTGCCGCTCTGCTGCTCGTTCAGCCGGGAGCTGTGAGCACCAGCTGCTGAGTTACTCACCTGCATCCTGCCCTGGTCTCTCTGCTTGTTGTTCCCTGTCCTGTGAAGTTGGAATAGGCCCAGCTTCCTGAGTGATCCAGATCTCTTCCTGAGCAATTTGCCCTTTATTGCCATATACTTCTCCTTAGATCTTTTGGCTTTTTGCGAATTTCATTAGTAGTAACTTGAATTTTTGTATTTAGGAAAATTGAGTCCAAGCCTAGTAATGTGTTAGTAGCATGACTTGTGCCTTCCATCCTTGTTTAGTGATATTCCTCTATTGACAACCCCTTTCTGAGGAACTGCCAGAAAGCTGATTCTTAATCCATTTAACATGTGCTTTACTGATACTGTATAGCACTGATTTTTTAATCAGAAGGCTGTGAGATACAAAGTCAAACATTTTACAACAGCTAAATATATTACATCTTTGCAGTTACCCTTATCAACCAAACTTGTAATCTTATCAAAGAACGAAATCAGATTTGTCTGACAAGACCTATTTTCCATAAAACTGTGTTGACTCATGTTAATTATATTTCTCTCCTTTAATTCTTTATCAATTGAATCATATATCAACTTTCCTGATTACTTTGGCAGAGGCAGATGTTGACTGGCCTAGATTCCCTGGTTCAATTGCGTGGCAGTTGTGAAAAACAGGCACCGTGTTTACATTATTCTTTTGCCATTTCCTTTGTTTTCCAGGGAACTGTATAGTCATGAGCTCTAATGTATAGGAGAGCATGGCTGGGGAGAAAAGATATGTAAGGGGGTGGGTGGAGGTAGAAGCGCATCTCCTGCTTTGGCTACTTGATTTAATATTCCCGTCACCTTCATATTGCAGCTGGTTGGCCTGGTGTCCCATAGTGACTGGGCAGCGTGGATCTAAGTGATGGCATTGCCTTCATGCATTCCAGGAGATGAGGCTGGCAGGGTGGTGGCTCTGTCTGCCCTCCCCCAGCAGGAGAAGGTGGTGGTCCAGGCGATCACACAATGAACCCATTATTTCAGGGCTTGCTTTGGACTCTGAAACGAAATAAAGGGCTTTTCCCTTATGGGCTGCAACATTTTTCTATATTTCCCCATAGATCAATGTTTCTGATCTCCTCAAAGATTATACCAGGCCCAAAAATGCTTGTTCATGCTTGGAGATCAGATTTATCAGCTGCTAGGTTTATTCCCACTGAATGCGCAGGAGACAAGTCATTTAAAGGTCTTTCTGCTTCAGGGCATGGCAAAGCGCTATTAAACTGGTGTGAAGGAGTAGCTGCAGCCACCCTGTAGCTCGTAGGTGTGATCTATCTTTGGAGCTCACTGCCTCAGGATGTGAAGCGAGTTGAAATACTGACCAAGACTCGTGTAAAAGCTGCCTGGGTTTGGATGTACTGAGCAATTCCACAAGTATGTTAGATCTTATTGTGTCTATCGATCCGCTTATCAACTAGATCCTAGGTACAAACTGTTCCTTGCTTGGCAGGATTTGCTCAGCGAGGAAAATTCTGTGGTTTGGTGTAAAGCAGAGAGTACTTTCCCATGTTACCGGACTGCCCTGATGCTCCATGCTGCTGTAGCGCTTATCCCGTGAGTTTCCAGACACCAGAAGCAATCTGCTATCTCCTACCGCCTGACAGCGTCAGATTGTTTTACCTCTCCCGATAAGAACTAACCTAGCATTTTACAACTGTGTATCTGAAATTAGTAGCAGCTTAATCTCCCTCTGCTGGATCACTCAGAGGTGTAATTGTGCAGAAAAAAAGGGTATTAAAATGCAAAACACTCTCCTACACTTTCTCATGTTAAATCCCTTCTTCCTTCTATTCTTTTAATTCTACAAGAGGGTTTTTGCTTTTTCCTCCCCACGTGTCTGTGCGTCTTTCATAAAGAGAATGAGCTGGGCACGCAGAGAGAATAATTTTAATTTCTACATAAATCTCAGAAATTAATACTTAAATTCAAGCAAAAAATACATTCTTACACCTTTAATTTCCTCTCTATGAAGTATAATGAAAAAGCCTGATTATTTTTAATTCTTCCCTTTAATAATTCAGCAGCGGAGTGATTTAAAGCTGGGGATGATAATTACCTTTTCACTTCCCTGGTAAATGGAGTTTTAATAGAAATGGAAGCTCAAATGCTGGAATTAATTCAAATAGGTCAGCATCAGGTCATCCATAGCATCTTCTGTATGAATCATTTATCCGAAAAATGGCCTGCTTCTCAATTTCACAGGAATCCCTACCCAGAGGCTACATTTAAAAAGAAGATGCAATGTTTATATCTTGTAAAGCATGGATAGGGGGAAAAAGTAGTGCAATCTACATCATCTTGGAAGGATTTTTTAATGCAAATTAAGCTGCTGGTTGAAAGACAGGAAAGCAGTGGCTTGTCTAGATTAGGGAAATTCAGCTGTAGCTACAATGATCATTTACTGTGAAAGCTTATATAGATCACATTATCTAGGCAGTTTGTGCTACTCAGTCTATTTATCCTCATACTACAGCTGCTACAGCCATGGTATAGATGAGGGATGGAGGTGAGCACTGTCATTCGGAGGGAACAGAGCAGCTGACACTGGACCCCCAAAATGGGGATAAGTCCCAAGCTGCTTCCAGTTGGGGTTGGTATCTCTGGGCATGGGGGATGAGCCCAGCACTCTGTTGAATTGGGAGCAGCTCACAAGCAGGGTTTGGCTGCAATCAGGCAAAGCATCCAGGGGTTAAATTTTCCATGAGAGCTAAACATAAGCTGACTGGTCTCTAATTAACCATCCGGACGATGTAACTTTAAAGCACTCCAGCTCTGATTTGCCACAAGTGCATGGTAATGATTTCTTTTCAAATGTCAAGCAGTTTTGTTTCTATTTCCTTTCGTAAATAATTGGTGCTGAGCCGGTGGCAACACCAGCATCCAGCTGGCAGGAGGAGCGTGGTGATCCACTTAGAGCATCCAGCCATGCACTGGGGCTGATACCGTGTGTCCCAGGAGAGAGGTGGGGAGCATCCAGCCATGCACTGGGGTTGATACAGCGTGTCCCAGGAGTGAGGTGGGGCTGCTCCACCCTAAAGAGAAATGGGAAGGGGGTGAGGGTTGGGAAAAGCCACTTTGCCCCAGCGGAAATATGCGCTTTCCTGCCCTCAGTGCAGGCTGCAAGAAGCCATTGCAATTTCTTTGAGGTTTCCCATTTCATTTCATCAGGCCTTTGCAAATGCTGGGTTAATCTTACTGAAAGCAAGAGTGTGCTCATGGCACTGAACTCTGGCTGCACACTGCAAGGATGGAAAAAGATGTGCTGTTCCACAGGAACAAGGGGACACTTGTGCCTAGGCCCAGGTGAATGCTGGACAGCTTTTGCTCCAGCACTGGGTCACAACTGGAGAGGAGAGGAGCATGGAAGGGAGAGTTGTGTGGATAAATGTTTTCCTATCCTGCGTGCTGGGGAACAAGCCTGGTTAGGTAACCTGCTAAGGGCCATCCTGCTCTTACTGCAATGGTGAAGCTGATCATGTAACTGTCTTTCAAAGGAATGCCTGGAGTTCTTCTGGTTCCTGGACCTATCCAACCTAGGAAAGCAGATGCTTAAGCCATGATTTTGCTTACTTCTTACTGTATTCCTTATTTAGCCCAAGAAATATTTGAAGTGGCTATGCAGCGTATTTCAAGAGGGAAGGAGGAAAATAAATTAGACAAAGTAGAAGCTGGTTTGTCTGCTTAAGGCATGTTAGAGAGCTGCGTGCGTGGCCGCCTGCCTCAGCTGCAGGGCAGTGCCACGGCCAATATCTATTCCTTGCTCCTGTGTGTCAGACACCTGCTCGGGGCAACCAGCTTGCACTGTGTGAGGACACTTGAGACCTGCATCATATGCATTTCACTCACAGACCACTGCCTGGCTTATGTGTAGGAGAATTCTATGCATGCCCTGGTGTCTGCCAGTGTGCGGCATATACACGTATAGCATGCATGATAGCTATATCCCCATGTGTGTGTGGCTGTCCCATAGAAACCAGCTCTCTGTTATGGGAAGAAGCTGAAGCAATGCAATGGGATGCTTGTTCGTCAGAGCCTGTGCTCCTTGGTGCCGCTGCTCTCTGAGTCTCTGCTGGTTGCTTTGCTCTGGCAGGGCAGCTTGCAGCCCCTTGTATAAACAGAACTTCCCCTCTCCTGTTGCAGTAATGATGTGGATGCACACACAGCTGCTCTCCTGCATTTTTCATGGCCTTGCTCTCCAGAGACAGCGCAGCCTGTTAATCAAACACCACCAAGCCAGGCGATTGCTTCTGCGCCCTACTACAGCTGATAATTACCCTCCCTCCCCTGCAACAAGCTCTGACAACTGTCACCATGTTGGTCACTAGCCACAGATTTAATTGATGAGTGGTCTATTAGCTCTGCTCACGCAGCCTCTCTGAGCGTTAGGAGAAGGTGGATGGTGGCCTGTCCATCTTTGAGGGGAGGAAACAGGCTGCAGTGTATGGCTGGTACCCAGCCACCAGTGGTGTTCTTCATCCTCTGATAATAAACTCTGCCCTTTCCATTATTATCAGAGACACTAATGTTACATATACGCCTTTGTATTTTCATCCATCCCCCAGCCATGTCTTCCTCTGTACAAACACAACTGTCTCCCCAGCCATCCCTTTCCATGCTTGGCTTTCTCCCTGTCTTGCACGCACACCTCAGCCTTCCTGTGCTTTGCCACCACGCTGTCCCCAAGTCTCCCTCAAGAGCACTCCATTTCAATAGGAGATGGGACCTGGGAATTTGGCTTTAATATTTCATAAGCTTCCTTCTAAAATGTAAAGCATATTTATGTTATTTGCATAAACCACCAGGAAAACAAATGCCTTCGATTTGCAAGCAGATCCTAACCTGCTGCCCATTTTGCCAGGGCTTGAGCATAAATAACACAATTTATTCAAAGGAACCGTTTCTCTTATTTACATTTATATTGAATAATTTAAATCAACTTTCTC
Organism: Patagioenas fasciata; assembly: GCF_037038585.1. Taxonomy (NCBI): domain Eukaryota; kingdom Metazoa; phylum Chordata; class Aves; order Columbiformes; family Columbidae; genus Patagioenas; species Patagioenas fasciata. Next base: position 6,540,022 of record NC_092543.1, read on the forward strand.
CACTTCCATAAATTCTTCCTTCTAGGCTGGGGGAACCTGTCCATGTCTAAGGAACATGCTTCTAAAGGGAACTTTTAACTACACAAGCACACATGTTTGCAAGTCTGATCATGTTCATCATATCCATCCTCCAGGGTGGACTGACCATACTGAGCAAAAAAGAGGGGGCACTTAGTGTTGGGATCTTAGAAGTAGGGGAGGCAAAAGTGAGCCCAGGAATGAGGGCTGCGAGTTGGATCATCCTGAGGAAGAGCTTAGATAAAGGACATTAAATGCCAGGGTGAGGCAAAATGAGCACTCTGGTCTCGTGCTGATAACGTTGTACTGTGTGTGTTTGTTTAGGAAAGCGGGAAGAGTTTGTGTCTCAGAGGTAAACTGGCATTGTGGCTGGAAGAGCACTGGGCCAAAAATCATCTGGCTCTTTCCAGATTCTGTTCCTTCCTTATTTTGTCTGAAAATGGGACACGCAGTGACTGCATTACAGATCAACACACACTGATGCAAGAATGTAATGCAACAAACTCAGGGTCCACAATCCTAATGCTGGATAAAAGCTTGTAGGATTCAGCCTGAAGAATGTTAGGAGCTCCTCCCAGCAGCATCCAGGGAGGTATATTCTCAGCTGGTGCCAATCTGTGGTGATCAGTGAGTTGATTTAAACCCACTGAATACCACTTTCATTTCTTCTCTACCTGGACAGGTTTAGACTCTGTCTCTTATCTCTTTCTAGTCATTTATATTTTCATTACTTTCCCTTCCTCAGGGTTTCTTTGGCAGCATTCTCTTAAGTTTAGTTTCTTTGCTAGATGCGGGGTTAATGTTATTATTCTATACTGGCTTCCAGATGTATGGTCCATCACTTCAGTGTGACAGGGAGTTGAGCCAAAAATGAATCAAGCTATCACACCTCAATGGATAGGAGAATCTCCCTTGGAAACCCGAGCAAGAGCAGTCAGAGGAAATTCTACTGCAAGTCTTATTTTGGGAGTGGGTGTCCAGATTAACTAGTGGAAGTTTGTATGAAGTCTAGCTGCTTAATCCACAGGCTGTAGTACAGTAGGAGGATCTTCCATGGCTGGAAAACTTCCTGAGCTTACCTTTAGTAAATGGTAGTTTTTGACTTGCTGAGGGGAAGCCAGAGAAGTGGAGGAGAGCCCTTGAAGCAGACCAAAGGGGTGGTAACTGGTCATACAAGATCCACCACTCCTCTGTGGTAGGAAACTCCAAGTTTTAGACTTGCAATTTGACTTAGTGTGTTTGGAGATGGGATACTTGAATGCTGGAAAGTGCTATCACCTTAGCACCAGTTAAAGGAAGAAATTTTGTAGAACAGAGAGAAATTGTAAGTAATTTGCTTATCCTTTGGGAATAATTCATGCAAGCATTGACAAAAATCATATGTAGCTTTATGGAGAAGCCCAGGAAACTGATACAAGGCCTGATACAGCACTGGGGAGGTGTGAGAGAAATAGAAATAGAGAAATGGACTGAAACACCAAACAGTGAGGGTAGGAAGTCTCCTCCTTTTCACTGCAGGTTTGGTTTGTTAGCAAGAAGGTATTCAGGCCCTCATTTGCTCAGTGTTTGCTTGACTGAGAAAGTGGTCAATTTATTCCAGAGAGAAAGTAGATCCTAAATTATGGGCAGTCACTGGCTGGGCTGAGACCTGCACAGCTGGGTTAGAAGAGGCTCAGAGCCCACAAGAAGGTTGGAGTCTCTCATTTATGTTCAATGAAGGTTCAAGGGTGAAGGTTCTTGGACCCCAGATAAGAAAGTCCGTAACTCATCATTTTAAAGGAGAAATTTGACTGACCCCAAGAGGTTTTGTCCACAAACCAAGTGGATCAGATCACAAAGGGATGGGAGTTGGTCATGCTGGGCTGTCCCAGAGGAAAATCCGGACAAATGGCACGAAATGCTGTCCTCTAATTGGTGTAAGTTAAGAATCATTCAAGTGAAGTCCAAAGCTCTCATGAACTGTTCAGGTAAATACCCTTTTAATCTGGTGTTGACTTCATTAGAAATAGAGGAACATAATTCCTGCTTCCGGTAAAACTAGAGAATGGTGCTGGCAAATCAAAGCTGATAGAGTAAGAGAAGTGTTAGTCTTTTAATTGAAAGTGCAATAAATCCACCTGCATAAAATACCACCTCAGAATGTTCCTGCTTAAAGATATCTTCCTTTTATTTTCTCAGTCATTACTAAAATTTCAAGGTTAGGGATTAATTGTAATGGTAATATTACCATTTATTTTACTGCCAGCTGTACAGGGAGAATAAATCTAACTTGAAAATAAATTGTGATTACTGTGTCCACACTTAAAAGCTTGTGATACTGCCTCCATATTAATGAAATATTATTGACTAATTCTATTGAATTGTGTGAAAGCTCTCCCTTGCTGCTTCCACTGCGCTAAGGCACAGATCTTGGAAAAACAAGATCTTGTTTAAACAAGAGTTTGACTCCTGGTATCTAGCAAAATGGAACGTTAGAAAAGAAAATGCTGAACACCCTTTCCTTCTTCCCCCTTGATCTAAAATAGCTTTTTTCCATTTGCCCTTCTTTGGTCTTGTTTATGTGTCTGAAGTCCAACACGCAGCAGGTACCTCCTGGTGGTGTTTAATGTTTAAGGGCACAGATAACCATTTGATTAACTCCATAATTGTATGGTGACTGCTGGCCTTCACATTGCACAGTAAGCAGCAGATAGTTTGACAGTAATTTAATGGTTTTATTTATCTTTCCTGACTGCTGGTCTCCTAAGGACAAATTTGGATGTCCCTTGTGAAGCTTGTAATGAGGCAAAGCCCGCAACCTCTGCACATGGCTATTGACCCCGTTGTTAATGGTATAATGCAGGGAGCTGGAGCTTCCTACTCGGGGCTCAGCAGCTCCAAGGGCCACGTGGCAGAGAATCCCTGTCTCTTACAGCTTGTGATATGAACAGTTGGGATGGGGAAATAGAGGCAGATGATGAGGAAAGGTCTGATTAATTTATCAGGTGTCTTGATAGGAGTGTTGTCACTTCCTCTGCAATGCAAAGGAAAGGAGAACTTCTGAGGATGATCCAGCCCATCTATAGAGCTGAATGGCCTTCATGGGAGAGAGCGTGACGGGGTGAATGATCGGGGTGAAGGCAGCTCTGATGTCTCCTGAGCTCTGCTCCATCTGTCCAGCAGTCACCTTGCTGATGGAGGTGAAGTCGTCAGGCTGTGCAGGGGCAAGAAGGTGCTCACACCAGCCATAGGGAACACACTGAATAGCTCTGGAGTGAGTTGATCAAAGAAGCTGGGAGAACTCTTGCAGCAGATCTAGGCCAAGGCAAAGAAAAAAACACGCTCTTCTCCTTCATCTTAGCACCTCTTTTGCCTCTTGCAATATCCTTGCTTGTATAACTGCCTGATTGCTATACCCTCGTATGCAATTATGTCTGTCTGAAGCCATTCTCATAACTATAAAGACAGATTTCCCATGAGCTGCTGGCACTTAGAACTGTGGTCTGCAGGCAAGATCAGCCAGGAGTCTTTCTGGGAGCTGCAACTTCATGATACAACGAACAAATCCTACATAGCTGCAAAGCATGAAGCTCTTGGCTTTATTAACGCAGACTTCTTTACTGATACTTGACTTGTGATGCCCACAGAAGAGATTGCCCATTAGCTAGGTAAATTGTCAGGAAATAACAAGAAGTTCTCTTCTCCTCTGCCAGCTCTACCAGTCCATCCCAACTGGTGTGTTATGATCTTGATTTTTTGTTTGCTTTTTGTTAACAAGCAGCTTACATCAGATGTGAGGGTTTAGAATCTAGAGCTGCATCAGAAATGACAAAAATCAGAGGGATTTCACCATCTCTGACTCTGGAGGTCATGGAAGACTTTCCCCTATATGACTAGATGCTGTGTCAGGACTCAGAAAGGATTAAAACACAAAATAACAGGTAGGAGCCAAATGAGAAATTGAAATGACTGTCAGTAAGCACTGACTGACTGAAACTAGAGCAAAGCCGACATCCAGTGGTAGTTTCCACTGGAACTTCAAACTGTCTTTACTTATGCAAACACCTGGGAACCATATGGTACTGATGGCACTTGCCACAGAGCTTGATGTACTACTGGAAGTTCTGTTCAGAAACCAAAATAAAATCTTCTTTCTGTATATATTGCTTAAAGACCAAAATTGTGATATCCCTTCAAGCACCAAACGGGGGCCCATTAGAGTACTAGTGTTTCAACATTTGAGGCAATTATTCATGTTCATCCAGCTCCAAATAGCTACCAAACACCATGTGTTTTTCCTCAGTCTTAATAAAAACCTAAATGATTCTTCATTAAAAAGCCCATTAAGATGACTGCGGTTTCCTTGAAACTCATCAGAGGATACTCTCACCGCTAAATTATCACACTAGAGTTTTATAGAAGTCTGAGGAAGATGCCCTGTTGTGATTAATTCATGATAGATTTTCCTGCCCTTCCTTGCAGTCTGTTCCCCAGACTGACTTTGCTGAAGCAGCCATGGGCAATCCCATGGAGATGCATGCAGGGTGAGAGCAATGGTGCTGAGCTCTGCCTGTGCTGAGTGCAGCTCTGCTTGCTGGGCACCGAAGTCCCACACTGCACCCATTAACCACACACCTTCCTCTTCTACTGAGCTGGGACCCAACACGCTGGTTACCCCTGAGTTCTCCCCTGTTGACTACGCCATCTCCAAAGTACTAGGATCAAGAGCAGCCTTGGAGGAAAAAATCTGAAGACAAAACAGTAAAAACAATAGCAGAAGACATAATTATTTAAGTGAAGTCTATGCTCGTTCAGTTTGTCCTACCAGCATCAGGTTCTCCTAAACCCTGTGGCAAGCTCTTGGAGCTGGGGATAGCTGAAGTGTGGGAACAGAGGCTGCTGTAACAAGACAGGACTGCTCTAATCTCACACTGAGCATTAAAATCTCATTTTATGGTACACTATACGCTTGGCCTTTTGAACAATCGGGGACCATAAATGGTGTTTGCATCTTGAAGCCAAATCTAGGGAAAGACAAGAGAATCTGTCTGGTTGGAGTGGATGGAGTGGGAAGGGCCAGCACTGCACAATCATTTATGTCCATTCAGGAACGCAGGGAAATTAAGTGCATTAACTGGACTGCCAGGCTCTCCTCAGAATGAGACTTTAAATGATATTGATGTGGTGCTAATAGGTGCACAGTTTCTTTTTTTATTATAGCTCAGGGCTTAGAACAGGACCTTGGATAGCGAGTTTAGGCAAGTTCTGTCTCTTCAGGAGGGTTTGTTTCTAGGGATTTGGAGTTTAAAAAAGCTGCAGAAGCCATTTGACCCAACAAGAGGATCAGGGAGGTATCCAGAGCACCCAGGCGCAGTGCCTGCCCAACCCAAACCCAACACAGGACCCCTGGCATCCACTGTTTTGATTCAGACTTAATTTGTCCATCAAGGGTCAAGACTCCTTGAATCAGGGTTTTACCTGAAGGAGTTAAAGTAATATTCCCCATCTAGATGGGGCATTGCCAAGCCATGGTTTGAGGCAGGCAAAAGGTCTCATTTTTTAAGAAAAGTGCAGATTTAGGACCAGCTCTAAAGCATGTGTGACAATTTTTGGAGTTATTACAAGTGGGGACAGATTTTTGTACTTTCAGAATCCTGAATGTGCCTGGGTTACTATCTCCTTTGGGTTGTTTCCAAAACCACAGGGTACTGCTGTTATCCTGTAGGGATGTGCAGGTAATCTGCTGGCCCTGCCTGTAACAGGGGCTCTGTGCAGGATGTTCTTCTGTCTGGACCACTTTGAGTATCAGCCTGGGGATGGAGAAGGTCAGTCCCTGGGTGGGTATGGGCTTTCCTGTCTGGCTTTCTGCTCCCAATTGCCAATAGGAGTTGTTTGAATTCATCCCCGAATATAACAGCAATAATAAGACTGTGTGAGGTGTTTGACTGAAGTCCATGGGCTGCATACAAATGAAGCTGCAGCGTTTCCCACTCAGATGCTGCGGAAAAGTTTTTGAGGAAGCTGCGAGAGGAACAGCTCACGGTTCTTTCCTGACTGCTGAGATTCTATTAGTAATTCCATTGACCCCATCCAATTTTATTATTTCTGAGATTTCAATCACTTCTTATCCTTATGAAGGGCAAAATTGCCTATGCAAGTGTCGTGATACCACTCCATTGATTTTCAAGGGACTGTGCTACCAGCATCTGGGTTGCATTTCATCCTTAAGTGCATTTTACACCATATCCTCTTTTTGTGCAGAGCTCTGCTTTGCACGTTTGTGGGTGGTCTCTTGGACCATTTAAAGTAACTGGGCTGTGACCAGGTGTGAGTAAATACTGCCTAAGTGGGAATGGGTGTGGAATTGAGAAGAAAAAGGGTAACACAGCCCTTGTGCTGAGTTTTTTGTGCCAGAAATCTGCTCTGTGTCATGGGCTGTGTACCGCTTGCATGTTTCTGATCTGAAAGTGATCTCCAAGTGCTCCTGAAGCAGGATGTGTGTAGGCATGACTATCTCTGGAGTGGTGTGTCCAGGCATTTGGAGCAGGCATTATACTTAGTGTGGGGACTGAAAGGGCTCAGTCCTTTGCTGGTCTCTGATCCAGAGAATTTCTTCTTCGTTTGCCTCCCTAGGGTTTTCAGACATATCTTCTGTAAGAGACAGTCTACTCTTTCAGACCCTGTGCCTGGCCTTGAAAGGCTGCCTAGGAAATCCCTCCCACCTATGGACAAAAGTTCCTTGTATGTGGCCTATTCCTTTCAGCTTTCTTCTTCTCCAGAATCAGCTATTAAATCAAGAGTGTGTGCGATTACCTGCTGTCATCTTTGGAGGAAAAGGTGCAGAGTTTGAAGGCAAACGCTGTTTATTCAGTTCCTACTGCAGCTCAGGCAGAAATGCTGATCTTGGCACAGAATTAGTGGAGGAAGGGCAATACTGTGATTTGTTGTCTTGATTTGACAGGCGATTTTCAGATCAGGATCAGAAAGCTATAGTGAAAGTTTTAGAAGTGGCTGTATTTGGGTTTAGCTTTGGGGGAGAAGTGTTATTTTTACTGTATTTTCAGAGAAAAGATATGAGAGTTCATAATGTAGCAGCAGTTTTTAATGGTTCAGTTCTATTGTTATAGTGTCAACCTAAGCTATCTGAGACCAGAGACCAGTCATGCTATGTACTGCAGAGGCATCAAGCAAACACAGTCCCTCCCCACAGAGCTCAGATACGCTACCAAACAAAGAATAACTGAGCAAGTTAACCATTGAGTAATTAATCACAACAATGGATGGATGTAATACCTGTTTATTTTAATTCCTCTCCCTATTTGAAATGGGAAACGCACCACTTAGATGAGCTGAGTGAAGCTGGTCTGCTGTCAGAAGTCATTGGGCCACATCTGTGCAGTGACCAAATCAGGGTAGCAAACTTGTGCACAGGGTGGTTTAAAACATCTGGTTCTTAAAGGAAAACTTTCTCCAGATGTCTTAGGGAAAACAGCAGCAGCCGAGATGATTAGATGGCAACTCAGACCCAGGCAGGAGCCAGCCGGGCCATCTGGCCACGTGCTGCATATGGGGGTTTTCTTTCTCCTTCTCTCTCTCTCTTAATGAGCTGAGATAATTATTTCTGTGCATCACGGTTCTAAAGTGAACATCCCTGATACCAGTTCTGCCTCTTATCACGAGGCAGCTGCGAAATTGCTTTCAAATTGTTCTACAATTGGATTTTGCTTATGAACCTCTTGATTGAGCAAGGCGAAACTAACATGAGAAAAGCATTTGGGAAGGAGGGAGCAGAAAGGAGGCCAAGAGTTTGAGACTGTGAAGGCTGAGGAGATGAAAGATGCTGTTTTCACTAGAAGCCCATGGGTCACAGCAGAAGGCATGGCTTCTGTAGCCTTTCAGGGTGAGAAGCAGCTTGTGTGCTGTGCCGACGAGTGTTGCTGCAACCCTGTGTATGTGCAGAGCCTGGCACATAGCGGGTCTGGCACATGGTTAGAGAGGATGCAAACTACGACAGGAAGGCAAATATCTTTGTGCCCATAATACCTGCTTGCACGTTATGGTTAAAATACCACCAGTTGTTTGGGACAGACCCAGCATCCGTTCAGCCTGGTGTCTTTTCTCTAGCAGTGATAGGAAAAGGGGAGTCACAGCCATCGCGCAAGGAAATACGGAACCTAGTGAAAAATTAAATCCTCCAGGTGAAATTGTGTCCTCTGAGAAGCGAAAAGTAATTTTTCTACTGACTGCATCTGACCACAGTTCAACCCTCCCCATCAGATGCTCGGCCATAGCTTGCACTGTTGCCAAGGTATTTCCTTGCAGTGCAATAAAAAGAAAATACTATCTGATCCGGGAATTCTGACAGCAGTGACTTTGTTTAAGCAACTTTATAATGAATCCTAGTTCTTATCTCAAGAGATGCCTTTGCTATGATATCCTAGAGTAGCAGTGGAATAAAATCAGCTTTTACAAACTCATAAACACATAGAAGGGAATGTAAACCAATTTCTGATCTAGTTGAGGCGCACTGAGATTTTACAGAGTGGCATGAAGCTTGAGTGGATTCTGAAATTGCTCTTGAGCCTGCGAATCCATCTATCTCTCCTCTGCCAACAGAGATGTTGATCTTAAACTGTTGAACACTGTCCATGTATTCACAATTTGGGTCTTTCTCTATGTGTGTGCTGTACTGTCTTGTGTGTAGGTTTGTGTGGGTAAACCCTAGCATGCACATACGCATCTCCCAGGGCTCTTTAGGAATGAAAGCTGAGAGAACCCAGATTTTCTTCCTGTATAGTGAAACATCTCTTACTCCTTTTGCAGAGCAGGTTTTGGCTTGGTGTCTTTGCCTTGTCTTGGTTATTTTGCATTCTCTGCTGTCTGCAGCGTGGCTACTTCCACCCTGGATGTGGCTTCATTGCCAGACAACACGGCCAGGCTATTAAGTGCTGCATGTTCCCAAGCATTGCGGCATCTGCTGGAAAACCGAGACACGCTCTCATTATCAGTCTGTCTTCACAGGAAACAAATGCCCATCCACTGTGTGATTAACCCAGTTAACAGAGACATTGATGCATGATAACTCCATGAAACCAGCTTATTATCTGCACTGCTAATTAGCCATGGGAAAACAGACATGGGTTTTATGAATATCTGTTTAAGAAGGGAGGAGAAGAAGGAAATTAAAACCTGTTGAAACAGATGGGGTTTTTTTTTTTGCTTGGGTTTTTTTTGTTGTTCCTCCCATTCTTCCTTTTCCTTTTTAAAGAGAGATGAAACCAGAAACAAACTAAAGTCACCCATGCTAAGGAGAGATTGTGTTGATAGAGCGGGACACTTCATCTGAGCAAAGTTCAGTTTTCAAGGCTTCCCTTTCAAACACTCAGCTGCCAAAACTGCATCAGAGGCTTTGCTGCTGTGCATGCTGCCTGAAGGCCTGGGGGGTACAGCACTGCAGTGACAAGGTGAAGATGGAGAGGAAAGCTGGCAGTTGGAGGGCGCCATACCTTTGCAGGCTGTGCGTCCTGGTTGGCGCAGCTGGAGATGGGAGACCCGTTTCACGTGGATTCTTCCACAGATGCCGAAATGTGCTGACATGATTAGCGTCGCTGGCTCCCTAGCACACATCCTGCAGGGAGGGGACATCGCAAGAGGACTCGGGAACAAACCACGTCTGTAATGTGGTATAGGCTTCACTTGGGCATGTGGTTGCTTGAAGTGCAGAGGAGGCAAAGCGGGAGTCTTCCTCCAGCAAGATGTGAGGTTAATCTCAAGGGCTGTTATAATATAGGATACTCAAGGCAAGGGAACACAGGGGAAGGTTTTTGTACTTACTGGCAAGCTGTAATTATACTGGAAGTCTGTATTGCCAATTACGCTTGTTCTGCTTGTACAGCACAGGGCTGGTGGCTTGTTTAACAATGCACAGTGCATTGTTCTTGCTCCAGCCCTTAACGCCACAAAATTGATATGACTTTTCCACAGGCGCGGAGATAAGACGTGTTCAGTACACTGTCGGGGCTATGATACCATCGCCACATGGGGAAATTAAAAATCTTGACGTGGCAACAAAACCCCCCTTTCCCTGCTCAGCACATTGCTGGGCAGCACAGAAGTTTCCAGCAGGAATAGTAAAGAGGGCAGCAAGAGGGGATACGCCATAAGGGCCAGCCTGGGGCTGTGGGAAAGGATGGAGCTCCTTCTGTATAGGAGAAAGAAGGGTGATTAAGAGGCAGTGAGTGAACTGAAAGAACGGTGAGCGTGAGGTTACCACTGTTCCTGCCTGTCGGAGGCAATTTTTTCACTGCGATGCATTTTCGGTCCTTCACTGAAAAGTGCTGATTTCTTACAGCAGAACTGCTCAAGATTAGGAAGCATTCATGGTGAATTTTCTGGGTTGGGAAAACATAGTTTGAAAGTAACCGAGGCACTCCAGTCTCATATAATCAAGGCACAAAGTCTAGGGGAGTCTTAGTTGAAATTCACCATTTCACTGGAAGTTTAAACTTGTGTACTTCCAAATACCCCGAAGCTTGAGATCAAAATGGAACAATCTAAAGTTATTAGAGTGAAGTGTGGAGTGACCCAATCTAAACTGTATTTCTACTGGTCATCTTGGGAAAATTGGCAATCCTTTGATTTCTTACCTCAATTTGAGATGCACTTCTGTCAGTAAGAAAGTTTTCCACCCCATCCTTTTTTCTCCCTGTTGGTGTGACACCAGCACACTGAAGGGTGTATCTGCAGTACCTGGCTATAGGGAACCCTGTAGTCTCTGTGCTTGGTGCACATCTCTAGAAGAGCAAAGAAAGCAGCAAAGCAAAAGGGTGGATGATCCGCAGGGTTATCACCAAATCCATCTAATTGTTCTGACTTAACATAAGGAGCTTCCAAGTTTGACCCAAAAGAGAAATAATGTGTTTCTCTGTCTCATGCCCAGAATATATGATTTCTCCTGTTTCTAAATCAAATCAACCCAGTTTTTATGCACCTCCAGCCAGCAAGATGCTTTCCCCTGGCTTGCGGGAGGTCCAAGAGCACAGCAGGGAGGCTGAAGCTCCACAATACCGATCGCTGGGCAGGCGGGGATGCTGCAGTCCTGGGTGGCTGTAGGGGCTGTGTCAAGCCCCACAGGCAGCTCTGCCTTCTCTTCCTGAAACCAAGCAACTTGAAGACGATGCGCAGTACTCCATAGTCTCTGCTTTATGCCAGTAACGATTCTCTGGAGTATTCTGTTTCCATAGATTTACTGGCTTAATGCTTTGTTAGAATGATAAAAGCTAGTTAATTATCCCTTATGAGAGACTGCATCCCCACCTGCCTTACCCCCCCCATTCGCAGCATCCCCATGGCTATATATTTATCTTTTGTTTGTTCATTTGATTTGGAGCTGAATAAATTGGAAAAAGCTGGAGTGATTCATGTACTGTGGATTGCATATTGATCTGGCACACTTTCCTCCTAAAGTCCCTATTAGTCATGCCGATCAATGGTTCCTTCTGGCCGGGCATCTGTGTTTGCGGAGCCAAGAGAGGAGGCGCAGTCTGGGGGAAGGTCTGTGCACTTCACAGCCCCTGACCAGTCCCTTCTATCTTGCACCATCTCTTGCCAGAAACTTGCATGCTTTAAACTTCGTGGAGGAGGGATGGTTTTGCTACAGTCGTACCTCCCAGAATGGCCCAGCCCACGGTATCTGGAAAAGCTACACAAGAGGCATCAACACAGCTTCAATCTTGAAGTCCTGGCTCCGAGTGTGGTTTGAGCAGTGTTTCAGATGCTCTAGGAGACAGCCTGCAAGGGGCTTGTGCAATACGTAACCCCATTTCTGTAGTACTTTTAGGGATCCCCTGGCTCATAACAGAGTATTCATAGCCTCTGTCTCCATAGTGATGTCTTAACCTTTACCTTCATCTCCTGGATGCTCTCCTGAGCTAGCAATGCCTGAAAGCATCCACTAGAGCAACTGAAAACGATGTTCTAACTGCACTAGGTGCAACAAAATACAATTCCTCCTTACCCGCTACCGAGACGCATGTTCACCTGGGTTTACGAGCAGCTATGTCTCCAGGCTCACAAAAGGAATTAGTGGTTGAAGCAGAGACTTGATCCCAGCCACCCTGTGCACTCTGTTTAGCATTTCCACGGTCAGGCGATGCATCAAAAAAGCTGCTCTAAGGGTTGATTGTATCTCTGCCAGTGCACATTTTTGATGGGCATCAAAACTCAGGAGGTGAAGCGAGGTGTTATTTTGTGGGCTACTAGGGAAATATTTCCTCCTACATGGAAAAACACAAGGTTTTCTCCATCGAGGCAATTTGCTATCAAAACAATATCACTCTGCATCTTCCAGCAGAGCTCCTAAAACACTTTACTGAGACACAGCAGCATGATCATCCTCAGATACAGACACAGCTGGCATCTCCACAGCTAAATGGGCCATTTAGAGTCATCAGCCCCACCACATCAACCCTCGGCCTCCTGACTCCCCGGTTTTTGTCTGAATCGCTTTCACATGTGGCTGGGTAAAACCGCACAGGAATATGGATCCATAACACATTTTTGAATCCTCTGGTGTTGTGGAGCAGTTTTCAGCTGGGTGCTGAGGTGGCAGACATCAAAATGCTACAGGTCGGTGGTTTCCAGCCTGTGCTTTGAGGATTGTTGGGGGTCAACAGATTAGATCCAAGGAGGTGCAAGAAGAAACTCAGAAAAGCCAACTTTTTGTCAGCAGGTCTTCAGGGGTCAGAGAAACTATTCCTTCTTGGGAAACTTAACAGGCTCAGAAATCAAAAGAAGACTGCAAGCTCAGTATGTGACTGAGGCTAAGTACTTAGCTATGGGGATAATGCAGGGAGAGCCTTTTAGTCCAAGTTTTTTATATTTCTTTTTTTTTTTTTTTGTATTTTGCCCATGCTAGCAAAGAAAATTCAATTGATTTGAGTTGGGAAACCTTTCTCTGCCACTGCCTCAGCCTTGGGCCATATGTGAGTCCCCTGCTCTCTTTTCAGGACTGGTCTCTATCGGAACAGCAGCACTGGGAGTGGGAAGGAGCATTTATCCTGTGCTGTTTCATGTGCTGCAGCCCTGCTTGGGCCTGGCAAAAAGATCTTGCTGCATCTCAAACTCTGCTTGCAGACCCAGTCTTGCCCTGAGGCTGCTGGGAGCTGATGTGTCAAAGCTACATGTGGGCCTGATTGTGTCCATCCCATAGGATCTCCTCCTGTATGTCTGTACTACATACACAGCAGAACGGGAGATGGGTTTGCCTTGTTCTGTCAGGCTGATGAAATCCTTCAGCAGCTTCAGATGTGCTAACACCTTCTGCCTGCCAAGTTCAGGATGATCAGAGCGTCTGGCAGACAGTAGCTTCCCTGTGTGCTAAACATTAATATCTTTCCGGCTTTGCCTCTGGATTTTCTGTTGCCGAGACCCGAGCAGCCTCTCTAGAGATGTTGGTCCACAACAGAACAATTGCTGCCCAAGCTCCACCCTTCTGAAGAAGCCCAAGGGCTTCAGCACTGGAAGGGAATGGATTGCCCAAGAGTGATTAAGGGAAATACGGGGGCATGAAGGGACTGAATTGAGGTTGTGTTGTACAGGGTGGGAGCAGAGGACCAGCTGCCAGGTTTGGAATCCCTCTCTGCTGAGGAAGATGAGTGCTTTGACTTCAGAGAGGTGTTATCTCCAATATCTAACTACTCACGGTAGCTTGGACAAAAACTAGGGCCGTGGTCCAATTTTGCCACCCGTTTCATCTGCTTCCTCTGCTCCACTCAATTTGATTAACTTTCCAAGTACTCATCTGCATCCTCACCTAATGTATTTCTGCAGACTTTGGCGCTCTGCTCTGCTCCTCTCCAGTGATGCTGCTTTTCAGGGAAGCTGCTCAAGGATGTAAATACAGCAATGTTGTATAAAGTCTCAGCAGCTTTTTTTGCCTTTTCTTCTTTTGCATATGATTCACGATTTTGTCTTTCAGGAAACCTCATGCCAGTGAAATATGTCTGCTCCATGCTATTTCACCAAGCTGAGGGTTTTCTTTGTTGAAAATATCTCAGACTGTAAGTGTTAGAGGTTTTGGTACAAATCTGCCTTCATGATGTTCACCATTTGGAACTGATCCAAGGTTTTCTTCATAGCCACGTGATCTTTCACATAGGAGAGATTGGAAAACAAACTCATCTTCTCTGCCAAAAAGAGAGGAATCCTTTCACAAAACCAGGATAAGTTCCAATTCAGCAATGATCCATGTAAACACAAAAATATAGGGTGCCATCTTTCATAAAGCTAGGCATTGAAAAGATCAGCTAACAGAAAATGGCATGGTTGTGTTGAAACCTACATAATTTGCACTGTTGGATGGAAAGACATGGACATGTGCAATAAAACCAGCAGAATACAGGTGTTGATTGCTAGGGAAACAGTCCTTTTCTACGTAGTGTGTGTCTCTGTAGGTCTCTTTCTAGTTGTCCTGCTCTCTTCTGGCTCATGAACCATAAAGGTGTGTGTCTGCTGGTGCTCCATGTGGAAGACACCAGCTCAATGTCTGAGCTTAGACCTGCAGGAATTGGAAAGAAGAGACCCAGTTGAGCCTGCTACTGGATATTTTTGCTAGTCCCATATCACTTCTCAACAACACAAGACTTTGCACAGACCCGGTGTCACTGCGGGAGGGACAGATGTCTTTAGGGGCAGTAGGAGTTGCTGAGCAAGGGCAGTGTGGGGACTGAGCAGCTTAGGGGAAGGGGTCCTGCAACTCGTACGTCTGCGGGGTTCACTCTCTGCTGTGAGAGGACCAGAGCACTGGGGAAGGGCCTTGTCCGCACCTGGAGGTCTCACAGTGAAATCCTAAGCACTGATTTTACAGATCTTTGTGTTCTGGTTAGCGTGTGATTCAGATTGCCTGGCAGAGGGTTTGCCTTGTTCAATAGGAAAGCCCAGCTGCCAGTTCTCTGACTGCATCAGCCTTGGGTTATTTGAGGAGGCCGGGTGCCTTGGAAAACACATTCCTCTTCTCAAAATGCTGGTGTTTTAATTTATTTATTCATTTTTTCTTCCTGTTGTGGAGTGGTGCAGATGGGCATGAGCAGAGAGGTGTGTGGAGCGAGGGGAACTCCAAACAGCTTGCAGCTTGAGACGTGGATTTAGCCTTGACGAAAGCACTGGCTCAGGCTGGGACAGCTGTGGCACAAAGTGAGGACAAGCTCTCTGCCATGCTGCTGTGCTTCCCCTGATAGCAGCGGTTACCGGGGGGGTGCACAGCAGCAGTACACGTGTTTCTGCACTGGGGAGCTGCGTGACACTCGTGTGCTGGCCGTGGGGTGCTGCAGGATCCCCCTTCCTGGTCACAACTGGGACAACATGAAAAGAATGTCCACCTGTGACCCAGAAGCTTAGTATGAAATAGAAACCCTGCAAGTTTCTCCAGCCTCAGCAGCTTTTTGCAGCGGAGGTTTGAAGTGACACAAGCATGGTCTTCAGGGAGCGTGGCTAGGCAGGGGAAGCAGCGTGTTACACGGTGCTGTGCTCAGCCCTGAGCCCTTGCAGATCAGAGGGACTCAGCAGACCCTTCCCTCAGCAAGTAGAAGGTCCCTCTCCTCTCCTTTTCTGCTCAGGGAGGAACACTGAGCCTTCCCTGTCCCCATGTCCCCCTCATTCCACTCAGAGCATGCTTGCCTGGCTTCACTTAGGAGTCCTGCCCATAAATACTTTTATAGCTGTATCCAGACTCTGAGGGATTATATGGCCTAATGGTTCCATCCATTTGCTTTTGTAATAGTCATATTAGAAATATTGTGAGTGCTCGGAGTCACAGATAAATCCTGGTGCTATAAACCCACTTCTGCATTTCATGCCACAGAGCCCTTTTCACTCAAGTCACTCCTCTGTCACAAAGCTCTCATCTAGCTCAAGGCATGGATTGCTATTCTCCAAGGCCCTAACCAAAATAGTTAGGGACAAGACCTGTTGCTTTAGTCTGTAGATCAAGTTTTCCTCCACTGTTTCCCCCTGACATGCACGCACTTCATTATAGTGCAAGTGAAAATGTCTATTAATTTCTCACTGTGTTTATCTGGTGAAATTGTTAGAAGGGGAGAGAACAGATAGGTGCTGTCTTGAATGAATGAAAGAGCAAGCCTGTTTGTATTTCTTTTTCTGGCAGCAAGGGAATGGAGGCTGACAGTTTGAGCTGTGGTGGAAGGGGAGAAGAGACTCCGGCACCTGAACATGCTTTCCTCACTGTAAAATACTGTGTGTGAAGCACAGGAGAGCTCCTTTTAGGAGATTAATACTGGATGGGCTCTGGGGAGCAGATCCAGAGCACCAGGACCTGTCACCACCAGACTTGCGGGTGAGCTGCAGCGCCCCTGGTGCCTCAGTTTAGCCCTGTGACCGATGGAGCTGGTGGGGCAGAACCTTCCTCAGACCCCATTCTGCAATGGAGAGCCCCACCATGGTGCAGAGTCACTTTGCACGTAGGTAGCTCTGCTTTGATCACACAGCTGCTGGTACTGGGTCTGAATGAAAACCTCTTGTCATGGTCTCGTTTTCCAACACAACCACCCCAGCTATTTAACCTTCCCTGGTGAAAATAACTTTGAGGAGATGAGAACAGAGGAGAAAAAGGAATAAGGTTACATGTTTACCAGCTTGTTAATATTTATGAGGACTGTGAACCAGATTAATTTCCGTGCACCATTTCACCTGCAATGTTTTCCTTCCATATTTACGTAAGGGAGAAGTAAACAAACAAACAAAAAGAAACCCAAATATCTTGCTTCTTTTAGATGGCGCGTGAGCCATCTGTCGTTTAAATCAGAGTGCTCTGCTTTGTGCAGACGGAGTCTTCCTCAGCATCCTTTTTGTCAATGGGAATAATTCTCCAAGCTTCAGGCCAAGGGGTGGCTTTCCTTCTGCTGTTCTGCAGCCGTCTCCTATGGCAGCTTGGGGATCATCAACTCTGTATTTTCCCCTAGCTGCATGGATTCATGATTTACCTGTTTTTTAGGATCCAGAGACCCAGTGGGCTTTTTTGGGAGACCCAACAGCAGTCACTGCACTCTTTACAATGGATGAGATCCCATGCTAGGCATTACATCAAAAAGGAGAATTTGCTGCTGCAGCAGCATCGAAGTGCTGACAGTATTATTACAGGGGTGAGTTAGCCTGAGACTGGGCTTTTCCTGTGCGTGGTACTATACAGACCTATGGGAAACAAGACCTACAGGTCAGAAATGGATGGGAAAGGGCCATTCTGAGAGTCACAGAAGCAGTAAAGAGCAGGGCTGGTGACAGCCCATGCACTGCACCTTCCATTCATCTGCACTTCTTCGACCTCATCCCAGGTGGCTGTGGATTTGTTATTCAGAAATTAAACTGCTGCTGTTTGGATACTCCCAATCCCCCAGGGAGACGTTCTGTTATCATCTCTAGGAGAAACATAGTCAAATCTGTTTATAAAAGTAGTTATTGGTATAAATTAACACTTAAAACCCCCTACCGTTTGTGTTTCTGTTTATAAAATCTTCTGTTAGGATTACTTGATAATGCAAGTTCTCATCTGCAGCCTTAATAGACTTTTCGGTGTTGGGGTGGATTTTGATTCCAATTGCTTGTTTATTTCTTCTTCTAGCAATAGGCTCTGCTATACATATGACAGATTTTTTCAGTGGAATTTTAACAAATGATATTAAATGAACTTTAAATGCCATTTATATTATCAGTTTTTAATTTGAAAAGTGTCACCCTATTGCATTTTGTGAATATGTAAATTAACGGTTCACCCACTAAACTTCATGGCGGCCCAACGTGTCTAGAATCCTTTCTGCTGATATTTCTGTTTATTTAATCCTTGCAATCTAAGAGGAAGATTAGCTGTTCATGTTTTGCTTATTTGTTTTATAATGGCTCGAGTTTTTTCATTAATGAAATTATTTAGAGTTATGCAAAACAAGGTACAAACTGTATTGGAAGTTGACTATGGAATATACAGCTTTGGGGTGGAAAACCTGGGCTAAAGAAACAGGAGGATAGCGCTGTTTGACAGCATGTAATAAGTCTTAAAAACCTCTTGTTTTTCTCACTTTACAATGAGATACATACAAAAGAGACAGTGACCATGCTTGTTACAGCTGTAAGGAGCTAATTTGGACATCCAGACTCTCTTCTTATCCTGGTAAACCACTGTTCCTCTTTGAGAAAGAGCAGTTCTCACATGGTTCACACTTCACTTACTTTTTATAAGTGTTTAAGGACCCCAAAACCACGCTGCAGAGTTTGAAACTTCATTTTTGGGGAGGCTTGCTTAGAATTGTTAATAATTCTCGCAGGGGAAAGGGAACAGGAAGGATGATCTTTTCAAGTGACGGGAATGGCACAGCTGTGATGGGGACATGGAGGAAGTATGGAAGACTTCATGTGGTCTGAAAAAGTGAGTGAAGTCCACTTTCATCAACACAAGCTCCCTGCCACTCACCTGTAACAAAAGAACCCTCCTGAACACTTCATTAGCAAGAATTAATTTAACCAGGGAGAGATGCACCTCTCATAAAGCTGTCCAAATGAGGAGAGCTTCCCTCTCTCTTACGGGCCCTCACTTCTTCTCCCATGCAGTGGGATCCCTGGGAACTTGCCAGCAAACTTTCAGGTGCACGTCCATTAATTACCGTAAGCCGGTTAACCACACAGTAATCATAAATCCCCCTCATTTGTTACTGGCCAGTGATTCCAGCAGTGATTTGTTGAGATGTAGGCTTGAGAGGCTCTTACAGGATGTTTTGCTTTGGGAAATCAACACTGGCACTGGTAGAGAAGGCAAAATGGGCAATGAGTCTGTGGGTGTCTGTGGTTTGGTGGCTCAGGACGTGGCATCAGGAGGAGGGCTGGCCCTGCTGGGACACAGCCAAGAGCCCAGCGCATGCTCTTCTCTCTCATCCAGGTTTCTCACTTCTCTAACCTGAGGCATTGAAATAGGTTTATCCCTTGAACTCAGCTCAGCAAAAGGCTGAGATACAGCTCTTCCAGGCAGGGAACACAGGACATGGGAGTGTTGGCAACTTCAGGGTGTGTTTTGAGGTGTGTGGATCAGCCCTTCTCTGAGCGTGGGGTCTGTCACATCACTACTAGCTGGCATATATAAGCACGCAGTGTCCCCTCAGTGCCACCCGAGTGGAGACAGCAGTGAGTGACACATGCAGACATAAGCACTACCTTGCACTGGAGTTCTTGTTCTGCAGGAACACGGCTCCTTTACAGCTAGATAAATAACTCCCTTTGGATCATTTTGCTACACCAACTTCATGACCCGTACCAATGTGCTCAAACACAAGAAAGGATCATCATGTTAATTGCAATCCTCTTGTTATGCAAAGTCATCAGCAGATTAATGTCCCATGTTATTACCAGGAACTGCAGACACTTCAATTCAAACAGAAGCCAGGATGTATGCAAAGACAGACCTGAGACCTACGGCTGGCTCTGCTCGGGGTACCTTGGGAAGGCAGGCAACTCATGTTATTGCTGGAGTTAGTGACTGTGACAGCAAAGAGGAACTGGTGTTTATGACTGAAGGAGAACCAAACACCCTCCTGCAAAAGCCCGTCTGTTGTTCTGCAGCATTGTTCCCCAAGTCTCTGTTTCCTGAGATGTTTCCACTGATGTCTGCTGAGCCCATAAACCACTCATTGTCGTTGCCCTGAGACGTTGCCCAGGCTGTGCAGTCTCCATTCTTGGAAGTTTTCAGGACCAAACTGGATCAAGTCCTGAGCGACCTGCTCTGAACTCACAAATAGCCTTGCTTTGAGCAGGAAGTTGGGCTGGAGACCCCCTTATGACTTGAATTCTCCCATGATCAAAGGTACTAAGCCAAAGATAGGTTAAGGCCTCTGTAGATGAACAGTTGTAAAAATATGTATTTTGGGGTCACTAGTTATTTTCTGTTGCTATTTCACAAGAACTGAAGGATTTGAGTAGAAACAAGCTGGTGGGATGAATTACACCTGTCTGTGCTGTTTTCCTATAGCATACGGTTCTGGGAGAAGGAAGCTGGAGCCAAAACAGCTGCCTGTGATTGTGGGACACACCAGCTCTGCACTGTTGATCTCATTCATTCTAAGTTGAATATAAGGCTTTTGAAGAGACACACAGCGCAGCAAATGCTTGACCAGAGGAAAGACCTCAGAGACACTGAAGGATGAGCCCCCTATGGTACTTGCTGTCGTATATCATGACAAACTGCCACTGGAAGAACACTTTGGGGTGCAATAATTCAGATTATTTATATAGACAAATCCCCCACCCTCGCATATCAGACAGAATGGTATTCAGAAGACTCCCCTGAGTTTCGGCCAGAAGCTCTGGATGAAATATTGCTTGTGTACAGTGTCAGCGGTGTCACAGCAGAGTTGCTGGCGAAGGGGAAGGGCCAGCTTAGCAAGGCCTAGATTGCTCTCAATGTTCTCTTTAGCTCAGAGTTCTCCAAAACTGGTGACCTCTCAGACAGTGGGAGAAGGACAATTAGACAATTACCTTCCTTTCTTGGTCTTTCCCTCCCTCCCTGGCCCCCTGCTCACACACTTTTGACATTTATTTCCTCATCTCTTCTTTTCTCTGAACCTCCCTTGTCTTTTCTTTTTAAGCTCCAGTGGCAGTAGTTGGGTTGGGGGAGCCTTCAATTTCCTATTCAGTGCATCACGGAGCAGTAATTTTCCACACTTCCATAATTAGGGGAATCTTAAGCAAACTACCCTGTGGATGATTACAGCCGGATTCATTTTCCGTTGCTTTGATCACCAAAGGATGAAGACGGTGCTTGAATACTTGGCTATGTGCTCTGCCTGAAGAAGAACCTCACACCAGCTGCTGCCTTTCTCTCTCTCTTTCCACCTCACTCCTTTCAGCCCCCATCACCCCTCCCTAACAATTCAGATACTGTCTTTACGCTGCTTCTTTAACTCAAATGGGAGCAAATGTCCCTTCCTGAAAGATGAAGCTCTATTAAAATCAGGATGTTTCTGCAGCTGAGAGGTAGCACGATCTGGTTGTTAGAGCAGGGCATAAGGAAAGCATAGTCAGGGGATTGAATTTCGAGGTGTGTGCCTTGGTCTCATCAAATATTAAGTGATGGGGCCAAGAGATAGGGTGTTAATTTGCTGTTTTGCTTTTTAAAGGCTCCTATATGCAATGTTCCAAGTGCAAATGCAACCCTGATTTCTTCACTCTGCAGGACAGTTTGGGAAACCCTATGATATCACGGTGTCTTTGAACTGATAATTGGTTGTTCCTGTTTTTATCAGCTTTAACACCCAGAAATAAACACGAGACCTTTTGCCATCAACTTTTTGCTTTAGCCATGCTTTAGTTATCTCCCTGATCATCTACTTGACGCTTCAGGGCTGGGAATTAATCCATGAGAGAACAGTCTATTGCAGCATCTAATTTTTAGCTCCACAGACGGGGGGGGGATGTCAGAACGTGGTTGCAGTGGCTGAGGACATCGTGTTTGTTTCCTGAGCCTCCACAAACATCTAATGAGGGCTGCATAGGGTGGGAAGGATGTAGAGACGTAGGGAGATTCATTTCAGGATTTAAGACGACAGAACAGAGGAAAAGGATTAGAATGATCAATAGATTGGGAAACAGCAGGTTTGCTCCAGGCCACATACAGGGATTGTGGTGGCAGGTGAACCAGACCTGCCACAGCCCTTCCCAGCACAGGGCGGTCAGACCTCACCTGCCGCAGGTAGCTATCGTCAACGGGGATCACGCCTAAGGATGTTCTGTCTTCCTCTTCCCAATGTGAGTGTGATAGGCTGTCAGTGCTGGTATATTAATAGACTATTAATGCTTCCAAGTTTCCTGAGCTGTGTGTATGGGTTTTGCAGAGGTTAATTAGGCCATATTTCAGGATAATTACAGCTGTATATTTCTACGCTAATTAAGTGGCTTTAAAACATACCCACAATGTGGCTCAGTGAATCATAATTAAACTTCCTCTGCCTCCTGCTATACACTATGGAACTAATACCCATAAAAGACCCAAACTCTGCTCCTTGCCAGCAGCAAATTAGAGCTCACAGAAATAATCTTATGGAATGTATCTTTTTTATAGAATCATGTATGAATTAATTCCAAATGAATATTACATGAGTCATCAGAATGTTTCAGCTTCCCCGTCTTTATTTATATTTATCCTCCCACGTGAACTGTCACCTGGGGGAATGGCGGGGAAGCAGGGCGAGGGGAGAGTGACTCATTCATGCAACGTTTGCCGACAGCAGCGTGTTTTCCTTTTCCCTTTCTTCATGCCTGGGAAAGTTTAAGGTCCATGGGAAATTCGGTGGTGAAATGCGTGCTTGTTTCTTCCACTGCTGTGTGAGGCTGTGTGCCGAAGGAAAGCGCAGGCTGCAGTTGCTGGTGGGGTGGAGGAGATCGGTACGGCTGCTACTGCCCTCTGCTAGATCCTGCAGCTTGGGAGGTGAAGTGGGTTGTGTGGGGCAGCCAGGGCTTGTCCAGCCAGAATCAGACCCATGCAGACCAGGAAATGAGTGACCAGGGACAGCAGGTGCGGCCAGTTTGGTCCTGTCCATGGGCTGTGACCTTCTCCAGTGGGGAGAGCATCTTCAGTTTGGTTATTTGTCCTCACGAATACAGTGGTTGCCGTGATAGCAAAGAACCTCCTTCTTCTTTCTGGTTTAGCTGTAACCACGGATGTTGTTCTCCATTTGCCCTTGCTCTCTGTTACTGTTTAGATGGAGGACTGAAGCTCCCTCCTTGTTTTTCCTCTGCTGTTTTTTAGATACAGATATCAGATACCCTTTCAGCCTTCATTTTTGTGACACGAGCCAGCCCCTTCTCTGCAAGGTTTGCCATTCCCTAAATGATCCCAGTAATCTCTTCTCTTTACTGGTTTCCTTTATGTTTCTCAAGACATGATCTATCTCTTTCATTGTGTCTTGTCCCAAGGTATTATCACTGCCTCCTAGAAAGCTGCTGGTGAGCACTTCAGGTCTTGTGAGCACTTCAGGTCTTGTGAGCACTTCAGGTCTTGTGAGCACAGTGTCCTGATGCTTGGCCAGAGGCTCCCAGACTCTCCTGCAATACAAATAATGATCGTACTCTTCTCCCTTACATCAGATTTTGCCGTCTGCAGTGGAAAATTGTCACCCTGAGGAAATTTAAACTGTCATTTATTTTCACCCCCACCCCCTGCCCCTTCTGAATTTTTGAATGTTCTTTGGTAGTTTCAAAGGCCCTGGAAAACTGGAATTAGACACAGGGAATTTCCTGGCCGGCGGATTTCAGACGACGTCTGTTTGCATTATTCAACTGGTTTGCTCTGGTTGTACCTCCTTGCCTTTGATGTGAGCTTGCAGCAAGCATGCTAGTGGACGAATTAATAATTAGATAGTGGAGTGATGGTTGCTCTAGAAATAAAATTATAGAAATAGACGGATAGATCAGCCTGACTGAGAGAAGTGAATTCTAAGCAATGTTATAGCACATTAATGGAAATCAAATGTGATATTTTTATTCACCCTGGAAACTCATTCCAGGGGTTGAGTTGAGCTACTCGGGAGACAGACAGAACGGCACGTGGGCAGCATAGCCAATACAGAAGAGCTCTCCTTTTGAGTCCTGATTTTCTTGCAACTGATTTCTGCTGCAAAGAAAAGCAAATTCAAAACTTCCACTAGGACCAGGGTTTCACACCCGGAGTCCAACTTGCCATTTTTATGAGTAACCTCACCTAATGAACAGATTCTGGGAGAGACGTATTTGTGCAGTGAGCTCCCCAACAGGAATGGAAACCAAATTTGTAGAACTATTGATGAATTATTCAGCCACCTCTGCCTATAACACTGGCATGTGAGTCAGTAGCTTAATGCCCTGAGGCACCACATTCATTGTGGGAGTATGAATCCTGGAGTGCTGGTTTATAATCAACATATTGCATAAATGCTTCTTGCTTGTGCAAATCAATCTTCTCTAGGTCTGAGGCTTTAATCTCAAGTGCCTCCTTTTGGGAACAAAAAATGAAGTTTTGGGTGCAGCTCATTCCCTATGGGTTGTGTCAAAAGTTCATATTGAGCAAGAGGGGGCAGAAAAACTGCTTGGTTCATTACTTATTTATTTTTAATGAATGGGAGAGGAAAAAATGCAATGAGATTATTCAGGTGAGGTATAAGGAAAAGCTTTTTAATTATGAGAGGAGTGAGGCAGGGGAACAAGTTATCCAGGAGAGTCATTGAATCTCTTCCCTCAGAGACTTAGAAAGGTGGGCTTACCAGCATCTGGCAAGGGCGCTTTGGATATTTATGACTCTGCTTCAGTGGAAGAGGGAGGGATGCGATATTCTCCTGGGGTCCCTCCCAACTGTACATGTCTAAGGCAGAAAGGAAGGAAATTAAGTTACGGGTCAACCGAGACAGGCCTCGGTTGCGATGAAGATGATTCAGAAGCATCGCTGAGTGTGGGAGACATTAGTTATATGGAGGTTCCCCAGGGTGAATGAAACCTGCTTTAATTCAAGCTGGAGAGGCCTTGTCCTTTGACGATCATCAGTGCTGAAGGTGGCTTTCTTTTCAGAAGGCCTGCAAGCAGCAAGGAGAGCAGAGGAGGGAGTTCAGCAGATCTTAGAAGGCTTCTACTTCTGCCCTGTCTCTTGGAGGCCAAGTTGCAGGTCCAACGATAGCATAGCGGGTAACTTCTCCCATGTAAATCTGCCCCAAGCCTCACCCCAAATCCTTCAGGAATCACAATATCAGTGTCTTAAAAAAAACCATTGAAATTAGGTCACTGTTAGATGTGCAAGTGAGGATTTTCAAAGCTGTTTGAAAGATTTGGGTACCCTGTTCCCGTTCAGAGAGGAGTCAGCTTTCCTTTCTACTTGCCCGCATAGGTTTCTCGCCAACACTTGCCACGTGCCATTAACCCAGCTTTCATGTTACAATCCTCAGGATGCTATTTTCCTGGCTCTGGAGGAAAAGAGGGGCTGTATTTTGATACAACCTGCTAAGTGCAATACTTAGGCTGGAAGGCACTATATAAAATGTCAACCATTATCATTAATCGCTCCTCTATGTTGCTGCTGACTTTTATATGGCAGGCACTGCGGTATGTAACAAGCAACTGTCACTGTAAAAATATTCCTGCACGTTGGTGGCTGAGCTAAAGGCAGATCAGGAGAAGGGGAATAAGCATTAGCAGCTGCTGGAGGGGTGAAGGGGGCTGATGTTTTGGCAGGGGTATGGGGAAGAGACAAGGCTGGATGCATCTTCAGCAGGGCTGGGACTGCACCAGGCGGTGCTTCCAGCGGGTTTGCTGTAATAACTCCATCCCTGAGAGCAAACACAGGAGGGTTGGCTCTCTGAATACAAATCGACTTTATTGCCGTGTGGACGGCCTGAGAAAAATAAGTTACAATTTTTCCTGGAGCTGGACAGCAAGAATACGCGTGTGTGACTCCATGGGACTGTGGCTTGACTGCAGCACTGAAATCCAGCTGTGCTCCCAGCTCCTGTGTCTCTTCCTGCTGGAAAGGGGCATGATCTCCCAAACAAACCACAGCCACTTGTGTTTGTCTTGTGAACAGAGCTGCTAACAGATTGAAGGAGAGAGTGGAGGGTTTGTTCTAGAAGAAATGCTATCACCTTGGGCAGTTTTAATAAACTGATAATCAAATAAAGAACAGACAACAATAAATTAACATCTTTTACCAGGAGCTAGGAAAGACTGTCCTTTTAAAGCTGTTGTCAGTCTTGTAACTGGTGAGAGGAAGGAAGGAGAAGGAGCAGTTGAGGGGAAGAGCCTGGGGGGGGAAGCATTTAACCCCGCTTGTTAGACATGTGAATCCCGCATCTCTTTTCCAACAGCCTTGCACCATGTGTAAGAACTGATAAGGCCTTGTGTGAAATTGTCAGCTCAGTCTGAGGCATCTATCTGCTAGAAACCATGGCTTTATTGCAGATAAAGGAGCGAGGCTGGCTGAGCATGACTGTGTGATTAAACTTTCCATCTGAGAAAGGAAAGGTGAAGGAAGAAACACCTTCCTATTAAGGCTGCTATTAGTTAATGAGCAAGTGTGTGTGTGTGCAATGATACAGCACTTGCACACAGACACACCTGGTCCCAGGTTGCGTCTGAGAGTGGAGCAGAACGAAGGTGGAAAGGCATGATGCAGGGAATAGGGGTGGTGTAAGCATCGTGCAACACAAGGTGGGCTTGGAGATGTGTGTAAGAAACTGAGTGTAAATAGGGAGTAGTCTAGGTGCAAATGGTGTTTTGGCACAGTCAGTTGTCTCTATGAGGACGGGTGTGTGGCAATGCTGGGGGAATGGACCATGCAGCTGCTGGATAAGAGCATGGAGCTGCTGCTGCTTGATGGAGCAGCTGTCTGAGCTTGGCTGTGAGGGTTCTGTGCTTTGGATACCGAAACTTTGACAGCTTTTCTGGGTGGTATTACGCTGCCCATAAAGTGTTTCCTGAGAGTCTTATCCCTGCGCTTTTGATGCTGCTTTACACGTACCTCTATCCCTGGTGATCAGTAGAGCGAGTAGAAAGGGGAGAAATGTAAAGCCCTTGGGCTCTTCCAGCTATGGATTTCTGCCCTTGGGCTCTTCCAGCTATGGATTTCTACTCTCCTTTGCCCAGCTAGGGAAGGTCCTGGACAGTGGCCTAACGTGGCACCATGTGGCTGGCAGCAATGAGCCCTGTCCTCACTGCTAATGGAAGCCAGCGTAGTGGGGAGGAGGGAACATGTGGCCCAGAGCGCTTCAAACACTTGGACTGGAGCAGGCCTGTTAAATCAGAGCAGATGGCCACATTAGCCCTGTGAAAGAGCAGTAACACTCCCTTGTTCATCACTGACCCCCATCCAATCTCAACCTTCCAATTTTCTCTGCAAGCCTTTGGCAGCTGCTCCCAGGGAAATTGCACTTGTGTGATGAGCTGGGGTTAGAGAAACGTAGCCCTCACTTCCGTTTCGTTACCAATAAGCACGAGCTCCCTTTGTCTTCTAAAGCAATTTCATAGCCGGCGCACAAACACGGAGCCATCAAAGGAGCCTTTCGCTGGGCTGGCACGAGAGACAATGGGAAGCAGATACACCTTCATCGACAAAGAGGCACATTTCCATTTTGATAACAAATGTCTCTGGCTCCCCGTTGAACACCCACATCTTGTTTTCTCTCTGTTTTCTCCTTTCCTGAGCCAGCGAGAGGAGCCCGCCAAGCAGAATGGTGCGTACAATAGCATCTCCCCGTTCCCTCCCATTGCTGGTTGTCGTGCTGACAGATCTGATAGGCTTGCCTGCCACAGTTTGCCTTTCATCCTAAACAGGAGAGAGAGAGAAAAGCAGGCCGTATTTTGCTCCCTTCAGTGTTATCTTCTTCTTTCATGTTCTCATTACAATATCGCCATGATGATAGAAAATGAGAGGTTCAGGAGCTGCCAAAAGAGCCACCAGGCATTTTCTGCATGTGCTCTTCCCCCACGTGTGTGCATGATGGACAAAATGTGACACTCGCAGAACTAGAGTGTTCCTGGGCTTGCACCACAGCTAAGTGTGACTCCCAAGGCTTGTTATTGTAGCTGGATGCAGGCAGGGGAGGAACAACAGCTGCACAGACACAGAACTGCCAACCAACTGATACGTGGCAAACCCCGCATGGGCACGCACAGGCCTGCTGTCCTGTTAGGATTGGTGAACGCAGCATTCAGACTCCAAAACAACACCGCTCTGATGTTATCATGGCTGTCGAACATCACTGGGGACCTTGGGAAAGGCAGCAGAGGAAATGAAAAGCTCCAGCTCTTTGTCCTGAGGGGTGCTCTGTGATGGAGTTTGCTCATTCCAGACTCTGCTGGGAGAGGATCCTGAAAAGGGCTTGGAAACGCGATGCGCTGTGCAGGTTCCTCCCGTTACTGCTGTCAAGTGGCGGTCCAGAGTGGCTCCAGTGCCAGGACCTGTCCAGGATGCTGCTTAGTCCCTCGCTTTGTCTTATTCTCCGGTAACAAAATGCAAATGAGCAGAAGCAACTCCCTCTTGTGATGGTGAAGACCACCTGCATGCACTCGCTGCTGGTCCTCAGCAGATGA
Source organism: Patagioenas fasciata (assembly GCF_037038585.1). Lineage (NCBI taxonomy): Eukaryota > Metazoa > Chordata > Aves > Columbiformes > Columbidae > Patagioenas > Patagioenas fasciata. The sequence goes on from NC_092543.1 coordinate 6,568,114, forward strand.
ATGGGCTTTACTCCCCAGAGCTTGTTTTTATGGCCATTATCTCATCTATCAACATTCCTTGCTCTGGCATAATTTCCAGCCTCAGCAGAAGAGCAGTTTCCTTATCAGACGCATCCCGAGAGGATGAACAGGTGCCTTCTTTCATTGTGGGTGACATGACATGGAGCAGGGATTGAGAGAGAAGCAAGGCTGGAAAGGGGCAGCTGATCTGGAATGAAGAAAGAGAGAGAAAAAGAATGGGTGGAAGACAACCTGAGGAGAGAGAGTGGAGTGTGAAGATAAGGACACACACAGGAGCCCTTTTTAAAGGTAGGAGGGAATGAAAGAGTGGGGAAGTGATGGAAGCAGAAAGGGAAAGAAGCGTTGCATATGATGGATTTTTTGCCAGGAATCCAAGATCAAAACACCAACTAAATTAGGGTATTATAGGTCACTGAACAGAAATTGCACAACGGCTGAGTCTGTAACAAAGGTTAAAACACAGAACAAAGACAAATAACGACACAATCCGGAGTCAGTGACCATAAACTCCAGAGAAAAAGGAGGGCATTGCACAGATGATGGGAAAGCAGAAGAAATCATTGCTTGCAATCAGTGTTCAGCAGGCCAGACTGAAGATAAAGTGTGCTTTTAAATCTTGAGTCCTAGATATAAACACACATGCAGGTTTGACAGTGTCTTTCAATAAAATTAATGCACTTGAAACAATCGTTAGGAATGAGAAGCCAAAGTTGGCTTAGGGACAGACAGAAAGATGCTTAAAATGTGCTGTGTGGCACAGGAACATTAGAACAAATGAAGTAAATCCTGGTTTCTCTGAGTTGCTGAATACAACTGTGTGGGAAATTTTCAATGAAGTCTTTGGAAAATAACAATTTAGCTAAATTTAAACCCTTTGCATTGAAAAGGGCAGTTCTGCTCAACTTCTGGTTTTGAAAATGTTTACAGAAAACAATTGAAATGGTTGAAGTATACCAGTTTTTGCCTGATTTTCTAAGGAAAGGGAGCTTATGAGATGGCACGACATATGGTGTGAGTGAGAAAAGGCAGTTGCTTTTCTGTCCCCCCATACAACTCTTGAACCCTTTGACAGGCTGCAGTCAACTTTGACAAAGGGACAGCAGGCCTCAGTGTTATTAAACTCTACTCAGGTTTGTGCAAGAGGGAGGTCATGTAGAACAGATATTGAAGAAGCAGCTGGGTTGTGATGTTAACCACCAGCACCCATTTTGGGGCTGATGACTCCGCTCTGATGATGGAGCGTTGGGGTCAGTGGCACAGGTAGTCCCCATTGCTGGGGGAAAACACAGCCTATGGTCTCTGTGGTCTCCTACCCTCCAGCCCAGAGTCCCAGAAAACCTGTCTCCCTCTAATCTTATACATAAACCATCCCTGCTTTCCCAGACAGGCTGTCCTCTAGGTGACTTTTGGGGTTGCCATGGCAGCAAAATTGATAACTTTCATCTAAAAAGGCAATTCAGTGTTGCACAGGAAGATCAACAGCATCCATCACCACTACTTCAGCTGAATTTTTCACAAGTTCTTGTAGCTGTGTGCTCTTGGTTGGGCCATCCTATGAAGAAAAGCCGTACCCCCGCGTGTGGGAAGCGAGTGAAAGACACGCAACGTTCTTGCTTTGACACAGATGTTCTACTTCACCTTAGATAAATCTCAGTACAGGGTGGCTGTGACCGTGGCTGCTGCTTGCAGGTGCTCAGCAGTGCACTGATCCTCAGGGGGATGCTTTGGCTGCTGTGTGTGGGGAGAGATGCTCCTTCAGTTTGTTCTGCTGGATTTCTTTAGGGTACTCTCTTTTCAATACCTCAGATCTGCCGGGCAGCTGATGAGGTTATATAAATAGAAGGAATCTAAGGATGCAAAAGATGGAAAGGCAGGCTGGTGATCTGTGGCATAAAACCACTATGTTATCTTTCTCTCCAGACTGAGGACAGAGCTGGGAGTAATTCATCCTGCAACTGTCTTCTAGCAGCTGGCTTCAGATCTGAGCCTGACAACTCTCCCTGCAGATGCAGGGCCAGACAGCTTGTCTCTAAGGTTGTTCGTTTTCCTCAACCCTTCCTACAGATGCTGGATTTAGCACGGTGCATTCAGGAGGCAAAGGTCCTTGGTCCCTTGGAGCAAAAGAGGAGGCAGACCCTGCAGGCTGGTCAAATGGAGGGCTATATTGACTGAGAAGAAAAGAAAGGGAGTGAGGAGAGACACATAAGAGTACAGTCTGGATGTAAAACCTCCTGGCTGCAAAAAATTCAGGTGACAACAGCATGTGGATGATCCCTTCACTGGTGTAGACATTTCTAGGGTCACCATGTCTCACCCTTTTTTCGACAAAATCGTGTCTCTGTGAAATGACGTTAAAAGCAAACACTACCCTTCTCCTCTCCAAAACCTCAGACAAAAAGACAATTATGAGATCCAGCTGCTTGTACTACAGCACTTAATACATGTTGATGCTTTTACAGAGAGAACCATCTCAGTGTTTTATTGGTTTTTATATGATCTACGCAGGGCTAACAGGATCCCCAAAATTGTTCTTTCACTGTGTAAGTAAGCGCATGTTTGGTCTTGCTTCTTATTTTGGACTGGATGGTAGTTCTCCTTTGCTTTAATGCTGAGATGATGGGCCAGGGAGGGGATTAGCGTCACTTTACACCTCGTAGCCCCCTCCCAACAGCAGGGCAATGCTGCCTGCTCTGTTGCTGAAGCCGTCGCTGTGCTGCTCAGCTCTGCTCTTATTTTCCCATTTGACCTGCCTTATTTTTAGCTGCTTCTCACAGCTCTTTGAGCTGCATATTTCTCCAGCTTTGATTGTAGCAGCTGAGGTAGCAATAGCAAGTGCAATTTTCAAGCTACATTTCATGGACAGTTTAGTATAAAAACCCTGCATTAGCTTGAGCAGGCTCCAAAGCATTCACAAAGTGACTGCTTATTATGCACACATACTCCGCTCTGCCCTTTCCTCTGCTTATAGGATTGACACCATTAGCTGGGCTGACCAAGAGCCACTGTTTCTCACCCATGTAGCCTGAAAACAAACTTCTTCAGTGGCCCTTCGAACTAGGAAAACTGCTTTGTACTTCACCATCCCTCCCCAGTGATGGAGATGAAGGCTGTTCCTCTCGTCTGAACCAGTAGCTCATCCTCCATCCCACATGGGTACCGCACACCAAGACCCTACCTGCCTCGTCTTGTGCTACCTGCTACACTGTCCTTCTCCACCGTCAGGGTGGTGTCTGTGACAAATGTCCAGTCATTCCTCTGGAAGCCTGTGAGATGACAGCAGTCGCCTAAATCTAGCCCAGCCCTGTGACCAAGCCAAGGACATGAACCATTAATCATCACATACTTCTGAGTATTTTCCAGCCTGCACTTCAGCCCTCCTTCTGCCTCTCTCCATGGTGGAAGAACAAATAACCACGACAAGCCACAGGATGTCAAAGGCAGGCTCTCATCCCCTCCTAGGACTCATCCGTGCAGACCCAGTCACCTTCCTCTACGTTAATCCCATGGAAGCTCTGCAAAATGCTGCTCTGCAGCCCCAGCACTGGTAAATCTCTCTCTCTTGCTCACAGCTGTTTATTCCCTGGTTGGAGCAGCTGTGATTTGCAGTTCTGTAAAAGTCTCTGAGCACCACTGGGACCCCCAGGCACCCTCATGAATAGCACTACTCAGCATGGAAATGATCTGTCTGGGAGGAGAGCAGGCAGGGCCCCTGGGCTGCCATTGTTGTCTCTTGGCTGAGGGGACCTCATCTGTCTGGTGTCTCAGCACAAAGCCTGTTGCTCTTCATGATGGTTTTGTACACAACATTTCACCCAGCACACAGAGATGAAGGAGATTTTCATCACAGCCTCCTGCTGAACCCTGCCCTTCCCAGCTCACTATGTAAAAAGCCCCCAGCACCGTGTACCCAGATCCATTCAGCAGCAATGTTACATTTAGGAAATGGCAATTCCACCTTCATGCTTCAGGGTCTCCCTGCCAACTGAGGAAATCCCAAGGAAACGTCTCTATGTGAGACCCAGGAAGCACTGACAATACCCTGATTCGTGGATGCACAAGGAGCTTGTGTAGGCATGCAGATGGAGGAAACAATACAGATTGCAGTCCTTCCCTTGACTACCTACCTATAGTCATGTGCAGTCTTGCTATCTTACTTTGCCATCCACTGCCAACTCTGTCCTTCTATCCTGCTGCTCAATACACATCCAGTACAACTCATACCATGCTGTTCTCAGTGACTCAATAAGCAGATATCTGGCAAATACACAAAAAGTTCTTGTCTCCCCATGATACCCAGGACCTGGGGAAAACTCTGGGAGAGCAGGTTCCAGCCCACTTGTTCTGATGGCTCCTTGCCTGGCCAACCAATGTTCTGGCCACCATATCGAGCTGAGTTCAGCAACTGCATATTCTCAAGTGGGTGAGCAGGGAAAGGTTTAGCCAGAGCCCTATCAAAGCTGGAGTCAGAGAAACAGTGAGGTCTGCACCTCATTAAGTGGAGTTAGGAAGTGTGACAGTAAGCTACAGGCTGTTGGACATTGATGCTCTGCAGAAGGAAAAGTCTTGAAAGCAGATGGAGGGGGGAATGAGAAGGACTTTGTCTTGAGGAATAGAAACAAAACACAGGTAAATAGCAAGGCCATTTGTACCCATGGCCTCTGAAGGATGTCTGTACAATTCAGACAGCTGGGAGAATTACAGGCTTTGCTCTTTCTGCTTATGCTGGCACCAGCACAAACCTCCCCAAGGTCCTCAGCAACCCGTATGTTCATACAGCGTAGTCCTGAAGCGGCGTAACTGTCCCAGAGGACTCGGTGCTGCTGCTGTGTTGATGCAGCTTTGCTGCTCCTGCTCCCTGTGCCAGAATAGGTTCTGCTTGCTCAGGAAGCTCTGTCTGCCTCAGGGACTTCCCTTGTGGTCATGCTGATGAACCACAGAGCAGCTGGTCCCCGGGGATCCCGATGCCTGTTACAACAGCTTTACCACCGCGTCTGCCTGTCTTGGCATCTGAAACAACATCTCCTGCCTTGGACACGTTGTTCTTTGCAGCTACAGTCCCTGCGACACCGGGGCGCACATCTTGGCACAGAGATTGCTGGGTGTGCAAAAAGGAACCTACCAGCTGGCAAAGGGTTTGGGCCAGATGGTGGGCAGGATTAGTGGTATTTGATTTTTCAGAATGCATCAGAAACCTACATGATCCCATATCTCTCCAGATGTGAAATGCCTTAATCCACAGGGAGGAGGTATTTTTTGAGGGGGAAGGACAGTCCCTACCAATTTGCTGCTTGGAAAGCAATTCTCTTGCCTTATGGGGGATGGTGGTATGGGAGTGTATTAAAGAAACTACATAATATAGCTGGCTCACCACCTTTTACTGGCAAGCCACTGAGGGCCTTCCTGCACAGCAGCTTCCATACCCCTCCATCTAGTCATTTGAGATTCTTAAAAATGCCTTTATTACAGGGATTATTATTGTAAGTAGGTTAAACCATCATTGATAATGCCAGCTACCCTGAGGTGAAAAAATAGTGACTTGGAGACAGGTGATTTGAAGCAGATGCCCACCTCCCAACCCCATTCTGACTAATTCAGACCTCAGGCAGATGCCTCTTGGCTATGATCGGTAATGCACAAAAAAAGCCTTATAAATAACCATTATTGTTCCAAGATTGCCATTGCTGCCTCTCACTCCTTCACCCTCTCCCTAAGGCAGGTTCTGAGGCCTCCATTTGTGCTAAGGAGAAGCAGGGGAGCCCTCATCTGTGGTCAGTCCCCCTTCCAAATTAACTTCAGCCTTTCCAGCCTGAGGGGCTTAATGCAGATGGAGATGCTGTTTTTCTGCTTCCCGCTGCATATTGGGGGAAGGCGAGAGGTGTGGAGCTGGCACTGCACCCACTGTGTGAAGACAGGTTAGTTTCTCCATATATGAGCATGGTATTGGGAGGACAAAGCAGTTTCTCCCAGCCTGGTTTCTCTGATGGGAGAAGTTCAGTACCAGAGGCCGTTTTCCAAGAAGGATTTCTAGAGAAGGGCAGTAGAGAATTCCCCGGAGCTAGTTTATGGTAGTTTTCACACTTACCAGCTGTTTGCACATGAAATTGTTTCACGCGATTAGGCAGGTAACAGCACCTCTAAGCCCTGTGTCAAATATTATTACGCAATAAAATAAAACCCTGAAGGAAATCATCTTGACACACAGCTGATTTACACCCTGCGCTGTGAAGATAATTACATTTCACTTTGATATATAAAAGGCAGTATAGGAAACTTGTGAGGAAGGTGAGCTTTCCGCAGTACCTGCTAAGTCAGAAGCGTCTTGTTAATCATTGTTTTACAGGAATCAAACAAACATTGGTGCAAAGAGGGGCTAATGGGCCTGATCTCCAGGAGGGCTGGGAACAGGGCTGATTGGGAAAGGCAGCTCATGCTGAAGGGGTAACAGGGAAGGTGAGCAGCGTGATATTTTCCTGCCTCTTCATTGTCTAAATAAGTGTATAACACTCATTTATCTCCCATGTGGTGCAATTTTCTCATCCCCATTCCCAACAACACAAAACATGGCGGAAGGAGGGGTTGCAGATGTATTTGAAGGTGTATTAGGTTGGTGGAGAGAAGGGTCAAGAAGGGTGCATTTGCTTGGGAAGAAACTTACTAAGAGAAGTGAAAGTATCCCTATTCCATACTCCCAGAATAAGGGTGCTGGGAGGCTTTATTCTGTCTCTGACCCAGGCCATGGGAAGGAGAAGTACTGAGTTCAGTGGACGCTAGATGTTATCTATAGTCCATCTCTACCTTGCCTTAGTGCAGAAAGACTTAACTTTCTTCTCATGGGGAAATCCCAGGAAGGAGTGAGATTTAACCCTGTCTTATTGCCAAAAAGCTCATGCCATGAGTTCAAGACTGCACTCTTCTTTCCTTCTCTTGCTCAGAGGCTGGTGAGACCGATCATTTCAGGGCACGAAAAAGGGCAAAAATGCCTGAGGCAACCAAAAGTCTCAGTCTCCACGTGCTTCCCCAGTAGAGAAGCTGTGGCCTGAAAGCGCAGCTCTCTGGTCTCTAAGCAGAGCAAGAGTCAAGAGAGGAGCCATGTGTTATGTGGACCATCACTAACTGAAGCGAGCTGTGCAGGATGTGGAGCACTTCATTTCTCAGTGGTTCATAACCCTTCAGCCTCGGCAGCCCCTGCAGTTCATCGCTTAACACAAAGGAATGTGTATTAGAAATGACAGGTAGATTACACTCTGGGTAGAGCCAAACCTCCTTCGTTTGGGTCTGGAATTGGTTTTAGGCTCCGGGGGACCTTGACAGTGATAGATAGTTGACATGGTGGCCACTGCTGCTTGCACTTGCAACTCGTTGAGTTGAGTGGGTATTTCATTAATGTTATTTTATTAACTACCCAGTGATGAGAGGCATCAGCCGTCATGCTGCATTTTGACTGGAGAGAGCACAAGACAAGCCAGAGACATGGCTGGAGTTCCACAAGGAGCTGGCGCACACCCAGGACAGCAGGAGTGGGACTCAGGAGAGGCCGTTCAGAGGGGACATCAGTGCTGGGGGAGTGAGTGGGGAAGATTAAAGCAAATGAGGGAGGACAAGCCAGACCTGCTGTGGGATTGTCCCAGAAGCTGGGGCTGCACTAGCAGGTCTATGGACTTTGCAAGCAAAGCCTGGAATGGATGGGGACAGCGGAGATGAGATAGCTGCTGATGGTGGCTGATGTGAGCTGAGGAGAGCAGACTGAAAGCTGGGATTAACTGGATGTTGCAGCATTGAATTGAGTTCTTTCCCACTCTAACATCTTTGCCTTTTTGCTTGTATGAACATAGGCGTAATAAGCACTGTGATTAGAAAAAGAAGAGAAGAGAAAGAAATTAATTACTCATAAGAAACTTTTAAGATCATGGGTTAGACACTGCCTTCTTAAAAGTCTCCAAATCCCCATGAAAAGCCAGGTCCATGCAATGCACTTTACATACTAACAGACTCTAATTCCCCGTCTGATAAAAGCAGAAGGAAAGATAAAAAAGCCTGAAGGCAAATAGGATTAATTGTGTGTCAGAGGTGCCTAATTAGAAAGAATGATGGACTGGAAGGCAACACACAGGAGGCACGAGCCTGCCCAGGCTTCTCCTGTGGATCCAGGAGCATCAGCTACATGCAACGTAAATGCTCTGTTATCAACGAGCCCCTTTTACTGGTCTGTCCCTTCACTCCGGGGGCTGGAAAGCCCTTCTCTAGTAACTCTCATGTGGTCAGTGTGACCTTAAGAAGATTTCATCCAACCACATGCTTATTTGCTCTATTTACCTTTCCCCCAAAAATCAATGTTTTAAAAAATCTTGCTCCTTTTCCCCTTTTCCTCTTCATTTCAGTGTCTGTCCTTCCCAGTCTTTTCTCCTGCAAGTGCTTTGAGCATCTGGAATTTCTGAGGCAAATATTTCTCCTCACTCTTGACCTTAGGGTATCCCTGACTCCCTGGTCTTATACAAGGACACAGAGCTTGCTTCATTGGATTTGCCTCATGCCAGTGAGAAAGCCAAGACACTCAAAGGAACTCACGGTCTGTAGGCAGGCGGTAGAGATGGGGAGAAGAGCCCTTCACCCCTGGGATTCTGTTCATAGAGTGGATCAGGCCAGTCCAGCTGACACAGGAGAGAGGTTCACAGCTGGCTGGACCAGAGATACCTCCTGACAGTGTCCCACGTGCCTTTAGGAGAGACACTGCCCAGAGAGAGAGGATGGGTTGCCATAGCAAATGGAAATAAATGGCCAGCAGTGCTGCACTGGAATTTTCCATACAGGAAAGCAGCTGGAGGGGATCTGGCTGTTCCATGTGATGGACAGGTTCCAGTCTCTTCTCCTGCTTGAGGGCTCAGAGAGCGTGAGTGGCACTAATTTCATTTCACCTAAAGCGTTCATTGAATCCTTTTCACCATGTAAAATCCGTTGCAGTTTTCTCATTAATCCTCCAAAGTACAGACACTTACTCCAGGCCTAATCCCGCTCTGCTATTGTGTTTCTCTGCTGCAGCCTTCCCTCATCAGCTTAACAAATTCCCTCGATTTCAATAGAATATCCAAAGCTGAACATGCTGGGCATTAAACTGAAACCGTCTCCCAAGGGCTGCTGCGTCTCCTTCGTTGGCAGCCGCATTTCCCAGCCTAGGCAGGGAAGAACCCCGAAAGCAGACAGGAGAGGCCGAGGTCACCAGCTGTGACATTAAAAAATTGCTTCTCTGAGCCTGTGTTAGGTGAGACAAAAAATGTATCATGTCCCAGGCAAATTAGAATTGATCACAGCTCGGTTTGGGCTTGAGATTTATTTTTTTTTTCCCTTTTATCTCGACTCTGGGGCTGATTCTAACCCAGGTGGGGAAATATCTTGAGAATCCATGCTGGCGATAAGGCGCTGAATCTCATTAAAGACTTTGTCAAAGGGCTTTGTTTCAGAGGTTCTGCTCTGACTGCCAACAGACCCCCCCATCCATCAATTTGAAGCACAGATACTGTGGCCCAAGGCGAGCAATGAGCTGAGGGTCTCTCAAACCCCCAGCAACCGGCCCTTGGTCCTTCTGTTCTCGTTAGACTGGCAGTGACCTCAGCACAGAGCTGCTCTTGGGTCTGGATGGTCTTCTGAGGTCCCTTCCAATCCCTAACCTTCTGTGATTGATTCTGTGAACGTTCCTCCAAGGACTTTTGTTTCTTCTAACTTGGGTGCCTGGTTTCTTTCCTCTGTGTTCCCATTGCTTTCCTCTCCTCTTTCCACACAGAGACAAGACTCCAGGTTCCTCTTTTACCTTGGCTGTTGATTCAGGGTCAAGCTATTTCTTGCTGTGCATTAGTTTGTCACCTCTAAAACGGAGAATACCTACCCTTCCATTTGCTGGAGATCCTGAAGTAAGGGCTGAAAGATGGCCATGTTAACATTTTCATCTGCAACTGCTTACGCTTTGTTCATCCATGTAATCGGAACAGCTGTTTCCTTGATTTACACCACAGAATCACGTTGTTTTCTCCCACTCCCCCTCTCCAGTACGGCACCTGTGAGTCATCGCAGAGAAACGTTGCTTTAGCGTTGGGGCAGTTCCCCCGTTGGGATGGTTGTTGCACAAAGGATTTCAAGCCAGGAAGGACTAAACATCTCCCTGACCCAGTATCCGTCGTGTTCCAGGCCACAAAGGGTTTTCTCATGACTGTTCACCTAAAGACCAACTAAAGAAATAACTGCAAATCCTGATTCAGCTTAACCTGCCATTTACCAAGCATTCTGTTACCTACCAAGGGCCTGTTCACAATTTACTGGGCACCTGAGCTGACCTACACAGCTCAGTTTTCCTATTCTGCCTGGCCCTGCTTTCCCTCTTAGGATGCACCCAACATCTAAATAAGGTTCAGAGATATATCTGTCCTTACACCACTTGCCAATAATACCAGCTAATACCATTTGCCACGTTTCCATTTATAAGGCATGATTCCCATGTAAATGTTTCATTTGCTTCTGAAATTACTTTGATCTCTTCTGAATTTTTTTATCTCTTTTCAGTGCATTCTGGGATCATAATCCTGCTTTATGTCCTGGTTTCTTTTGGATGGGCCAAATGCCTGCATGCATTTGTTTTTCAGCCTGGCATTTTCACCGTGCAATCGCTACATGAGCACACTTCTGAGGGAGAGATTCACAGTGGAAATTAAGCACAAAAGGCTAAATGCTCCTGTTGAGCTATGAGCTGCTGTGTTGCTTTGTTAATTTTTTAAGAGTATTTGGATGGAAATAGTCCTCTTTTTTGGTTTAGGTTTTACAAATCTTCTCTGAGGAACCATAGCAGTCTTCTGGAATATGCAAGAAAGACTTGTCTTTTTTAATAGAAGTGAGAAGGGGGAACAAAATAAACCCAGAAACAGCTATATATCCCCTGAAATTAGCAGCATCACAGGCATCATAGTAGATCTAATTTGGGAATGATGGTGTGACATGCACAGAAATGGGGGAGAGGCTTTTGATCTCATCGGACATGCTCCAAACACAAGGCTGGGTGGGGAGTCGGTGATCTTACTCTAGTTATACACAGCCCCTGTTGTGATCTCTATTTTAGAGAAGTGCTGAGGTGCTGAATTCATGCAAGGGGGGGAAATGGACATCGTCAGTGTGAGGCCATATCCAAGTGAAGAAATGTAGGAATCAAAAGGGCTGGGAAGGAAGTCTGAGTGAAAACTGGGATCGGAGGAGCTGAATATGGTGCAGAAGGGACAATGTGTATCTGGCACATTTCATGTGCCTGAGCTATGAGACAAGAAGATCCTCTGGTCCATCTTTGCCATGTTCTGATTTGTAAAGCCAAGGGGATTGTTTTACTGCTGGCCTCTAAAAACAAACACACAACACAAAGCCAACCAGCCAACCAACAAAAAACCCAGACCCGTCCATAAAGGACCAGTCTGAAATCCCCAGCATTAGCTTGGTAGGGCCTCACGCTGCCGTGCAGTGTCTCCCATGTTTTATTTTCTTGCATTAGCGAGCCACTTCTGCTCCCTTAGATTCGGGAGGGGATTTAACCTGCACATGCGTGATTACTTGGTGAAAAGCCACCTGAGGTGCATGGTCTGCCTGTTATGTATGCATATGATCTTGATGTGTGCCGGGAATGGGTGCTGAATTTATACAACCAGCCTCTGATCAGACAGCCCTGAGGCATTACTGACACATAAAACACAGGCCAGGCCTGGGGAATCCTAAAAGCACAGGCTTGGCGTGATCAAACCCGTCTGTCCCTGTGACACTTCAATCCTGTCTTCCTGTAGATCTTTCAAACCAATGTACAGCCAGCAAGATAACGGTGTCCTTAGACAGACAAAGCACCTGCGGGTGAACAATGCATTCAATGCTGATTGCGACATTTAAAGGGAAATCGCTCTTCCTCAGCTCTTCCACAGCTCTTACTGGCAGAGGAGATGCGATGTTAGCCCTTTGTTTTCCCTTTCCCTCCCTCCCTATCATTGCAGCAAGCGGAATGTTTCCACCACCTATTTGAGTTACAGAGTTATGGTTGTTATTAAGTTTGGGTATTTTTATAGACTTCTCCACTTACAATATGCAAGCATGCATGCACAAATGACCCTCTTGCTTTAATGTAGTTCTCTCCTTACCTGTGCCACACCAAGTGGCTTTGAATAAACGACCGAATAAATGCATTCAGATAGTGCTGTAATGGAGAAAAATTCAGTGTCTAACGAAGAGATGGTTCGTACCCTGAGACTGTAAAGATGAGTGATGGTGACTACAGTTTGAAAACTCTTTTTAGTTTAAAATATTGTTCCTTGGTAAGCAAAAAAGAAAGAACAAAGAAAAAACATATATAGTTTTTAGCAGGAAGGAGCTGCATGCACACAGAACTGCTGCAACCAAAATTGCTTCATATATCACAGACCAGCACCAGGCAGATAATGGGAAACAAGTTCTGATCAGGGAGCGATTATTTCTCCGTGCTCCAAGCACTGATGTGCGGAAAACTGACTACAGCTCGATTTTCTTTAACTCAAATGACCTTTTGAGGTTGGAATTAAGAATGCGATCACATTGGCCAGTGAGATGAGGTGCCAACCTGAAGGAAAATTCAGAAGAGAAGTCAGTCCTTCCTCTCTCTCTCGTGCGTATGTTTTCTGTTTGAAATGGATTGTCTCTTTCAGTTGTAGCACCTGATGGGAATCTGTGGTCACGTTAAGTTATCAGAGTCAGACCCAGGCAGCAATAGGAAGCAGAATGGAGGGAATTATGATGAGGTCATTTAGTTAATATCAGACACCCACCGCCTCCCGTGAAGCCGCAGTGTGTGTGTTTGTTTTGCAGTCAGAAGGGTTGCTCACACAGAACGAAAGGCAGGCTGCTGTGAGCGATTCCGGAGCAGAGGCGCGTACCAGGGGACGCATTTGCAGGCAAGGCACAAGGCCCATCAGCGCCGTGTCCGCTGGCCGGGAACGTGTAAGGATGCTCATCCTTCTGGCCAGTCCTGCTCAGCCACACAGGTCTTTCGGAGAGGATATAAACCTCAGCAGACACCGATGGGCATCTGCTCCATGCCATCTGCTCTGCTACAGCCCTCTGGTTGTTAGCTCCGTTTCCCTGGACACCGCTTCGTGCTCTTTGCTTTGTTTTGCTCTGACTGTACGGCTGATGCTTACGAACGCATTCACACTTTTCAGCCCCCAAAAGGACACCACGATCCAAATGCTCTGGCAATGGATGTTTTGCATGGAACAGGGAAAATGCAAAGGCAGGTCTTGTTCTGTGCCACTACGATGTGATCACACGTGATCATCAATTACCCCATTTGGCCAGGCTCAAAACTCTCCCCTTCTCTCAACGTTTTGTGTAGTTAGGCCGTATGAGTTCAGAACAGGGACAGCTCCTCCTGGTCCAGCACCTGCAGAGATTGTCACAGTGCAAATGATCGAATGCATCAATGGAGTTCTGTGCATTAGCATCTCTCCTCCTCTCCTCCACCCCTTGAGCAATGGGTCATCTATTCAGTGTCGGGCTAGATTTGCAATTAATACAAGGCTTTTACTGCAACTTTGTACTATATTTTATTTTTTTGGTGTGACATAAACATAGTCTCAGAAAGGACTGTAAGTTGGATGAGCCCTGGGCTTGATCAAATTTGATAATTCCTATGTGCCTACCGTTAATATTTCACTACTGGAGAACAAGATCTCAGCTGAGAAAGACATCCAGTGTTTAAAGGAGCTCTGTGGGGGCACAGCTCGACAGAATGAGATGCAAGCACATTACAAGTACCAGGAGGTCTCCAGAGAAGGGGCAGGCAGTGAAGAGGGAAGCTCAGATTTCATCCTTGTCTGGGAGTTTGCATGCTATGCGATTTGCTGTGCGTCTGGTGGAGAAAGCTAAGCCTGACTGCCTCTTCCTACGGTGTAAATGTAAATCTAGAGTCATTCCCTAGAAGCTAAATGAGCAGGAGCAAACAGAGTTAGACCCGGTGTATTCAGTACCAAAGTCTCTGAGATGGAGGGGCTGGAGGGGCTGGAGGGGAGGCAGCGTCTCAGGCTGTGTAGTGATCAGGTCAATCCGCAGCTCCATCCCCTGGCAGAGGGGAAGGTGGTTGTGTGGTAGGACAGGCTGAGCTGTGGGCTGTCGAGGAGGAATCTGTCTGAATCTGCCCCTTTCCGTGCCCGTCCTGATATCGACAGGGCTTCAGGCTCTGGTGTTAGTCCACCAGACAATGCTCCGAGGGAAGAAATGAAGGTGACTAGGACTTTTCTCAGGTCCAGGGGTCTATGTATGTCACTGTACTGGGCTGAGCAGTTGCTCAAGATGAGCCCTGAGTGGGGGAGTTCAGAGTAACAAGCAAATAATACAAGAGAAGTCCCACATAGATGCATCCCCTGCCACTGAGACAACAGGCGGTCAAACTTTCACCTTTCATGACTAAGACAGCACATTAAAATTGATTGAATGAGCCCCAGCTCACATGAAAAGGATGCTTTATGGCTGTTTATCTGAATCCTTCCTTTCCTTTAAGATGCCTCAGTGTCATTAATCCAAACTTGCGCTGTATATACTCTTTCTTGTAAGGCACAATGAGACACACAAGACCCAGGATCTGCCACCGTTGGTTATTAAGTTTGCAATATGCAATTGTGGGAATGATTATAATATCATCAGCTGGATTTCATCTGTCCCCGCACATTCAAACATGCAAGCTGAAATGAACAGTGACAGGAAAGTGTTCTTGTTTGCACACAAATACTTTAATAACTAGCAATTTCAGAAAGAGAAAGGTAGGAGGGAAAAAAAGTTGAAGGACAAAGAACTCGCATATTAAATTCTACAGTGAAGTTAACTCTTAAAAACAATATCATTAAGGCTTTCAATGTGCCTTGAATAGTAGTATAAGCAACAAAAGGGGTTAAATCTCCCCATAAATCTCTCATCCAGCGACCACTACTCTGCATGCCTTTTAAGGCATTCAGAAAATTATATTAATTTCTCTAATGTGTGCAACGCCATAAGTTCTTCTTTTTAATTATGATGATCAAAATATTGCTTAAAATTAAAGGCAGCTGCATTTGTTTCTGACGGATATCATAATTGCAATTGTAAATTAGGAAATGTAGTGTTTCCTGGTGCTGCTGTGAGTAATGGTTCTGAAATCATTATAGATAGGTAGATATAAATATACCAAGAGATATGCAAAAATAGAGCAAAAGCAAGCTAAAAGGGTAATGAGCGGAGTGAGCGGGAACAGTGGAGTGCTGTGACCGTACTTGTCGTTTGGGCGAGGGGGTGTGCAAGTCTCCAAAAACCAAAAGAAGCCCCAAACAGAAAAATAATTAATTTGAACTCTGGGTTTACCGTGAGGTTTCTTTGCTGTCGGGAATGCCACAGATTAGATAGAGTCCTCTTCCTTTCAGTTAGTCCTACCCTTGGGCTTGACTCTGAGCAATGCTTACATGTTATGCTGACTGTCCGGATTTGCCCTGGGTATCTGCAGGTGAAAACTGAGCAGACTTGGGGTTAGCGATGAAAAGACAAGTCCAGTCTTCCAAACCGGCACAGAAGAGGATCAGGTGCCTCTTTGCACCTACTGCTCCTGAGGAGGGAATGGAAGCTGGGTTTGGGCTCCTTGCCCTGGGGTTACAGTTAGTCTGGGAGCAGAGGAATGTACCGTACATCGGCTTGAGCCGCAGGGTAGATAACAAACAGAACAGAAATGGTTGTAAAAATTGTAGCTGTATTTGCCCAAGCCAACACCCGTCTATTCAGACTGCAGAGGAAAGAGAGGAAAAGGTCAAACTAATCTTATTTCTAAAGTCTTTGGCTTCCTCCCATCCCCACTCCCCGCTATTTTAAGGAAAAGCAAAATCAAAGTTTTCTAGTACTGAGGCCTTGACAACTGTATAACGGCCAGTTTAACAGCAACATTTATCAGTAGACCCTGAGCTATAACAAGTAATCAAATTTCAGCTGGTTTATCATCAATAAGCAGGGATGGAATATTAGTAACAATTCTGTAGGTTTTAGAAGATGAACACTGAAAAAAGGAGCAATTGCAAATTGGAGACCTCCACCTGGATTTCCTGGTCAGGTAAACTCACTTGTTCGACAGCTCCGGGTGGTGTTGCCATGTAACTACATCACAAGAGCCATACTCAAAATAGCGGACCGAACTGGCGACTCATTGAGTAGATAAAGAGATGGGGATAGGAAAGCAGTCAACAACTGCACAAGGAACATCTGGAACATCACCAGATGGAAAGAAGCTGTCACTGGACCAGCTGACCGCAGAGATACAGAGATTAAACACTGTTTTGAAGATACTTGATAGAATTAAAATCAGAGGCACAGGAAACTGTAAAGAACTGTGGAGCTTTGATGTCCCGGGACAGACCAAACTTGGCTCTTACTGTTATGCCCCCAAAATTTGCAAGCACAAGTAGAGCTGAAATAATTTAACATCTGCAGAAGAAATACATGTTCTTGCATGTTTAAGAAGAGATTTCAACCTTAACTGGAGCAAAACCAAGCCCCAGAATTTGACTAGCCAGGCAAAGTTCCAACAAATGCCAGTCCATCCCATAAAGCTGATTACCAAGGAAAAATTTCCCTCTACTGAGGGCAGAGGGAGAAGCCCAGAGACTTCTCATGGTTCATTAGAGAAATGGGGATAGTTATTTTCTTTCTTCAGCTCATAGAATCCCCATCTGAAAGGATCTTTTGGCAGCCAGAAAGAAGCTTAACAAGGACACTGACCGATTGAAGAGCCTTTGTGGATTCTATAAACAGTATTGATTTTCACATTCACAAAGAAATGAATTAGATGCCAATTGTGTATGGACTCAGCTGTTGTGTTTTTCACACGGTGTGTCCCGCTATCTGTGTGAACAGAAACAGGTCTGCAAAATACGGGGTGCCCTCAAGGGAAAAAAAGGGTGAGGGGGGACACAGTGCAGCTGTGGGATTGAAAAGGGGTTTTCAGTCTAATCCTCTGCTATTGTCCGCAATCACCTTAGGGAAAGCCACTGCTCAACTAACCGGGCATAGGGAAACGTTTAAACTCAATGATCACCATGGTGCTGACATACAGGGTTACAGACCAGCCTCAGGCCTTCCAGCTAAACGAGACCAGAAGAGAAAGTGATGGATACCAGATGAATAATGTGAAACTGAACTCCCGTCTGCTCCACAGGACTTTTCACTTGCACAAACCCAACTGCATATGTCTCGTGCTTGACAAATGATTAAATAGACGTGTAGGTGTCGAGCGTCACTGCCATCTCTGTGCCGGTCACAATGACCTTTCCCTTCCAGAACTTCAGAACTACCATTCAGGGCAGTCATCCACCTCTGGGAGATGGAGGGGTGCAGAGGTCCCTGGGAATGGACAGGGGACCAGTGCTGTGTCCCTTCTAGTGCTGGCCACATCTGACAAGAGCAGACGTGAAAGCCATGACAAATGACATGACCTCCTGTCACAAAAGTCTATCTCCTACTTTAATCTCCATCATCACC
The DNA here is from genome assembly GCF_037038585.1 of Patagioenas fasciata. NCBI lineage: Eukaryota > Metazoa > Chordata > Aves > Columbiformes > Columbidae > Patagioenas > Patagioenas fasciata. The sequence goes on from NC_092543.1 coordinate 6,585,664, forward strand.
ATCACCAAGAAAAGCTCAGACACTGAATCCAGGGCTGGTTTAATCTTCTGCAGGGCTGTAATGACTCTGAGCCCTCTGTCTAACATCACTCAGCGTGACTGCTTAATTACAGTAATTAGGGAGCGTGGTAGCAACCCTCGCAGTGCGAAGGAGGCACCACGCTTGGGAAATGGATTCTCTGTCAGTTGGGTCCATTAGGAGGTCAGCCTGCCTGTCACGTCCATCTCCAGCCTGTGCTCCAGTCTGGGAGCCTGGGAATCCTGTCTGAAAGATGTTGGGTTGGACCCTGTGTCCTGGGCAGGACACACACAGCTGCTACTCTTCCTTCCTTCCCTGCCATTCCCAAGACTGCTTTGACACTCCAGCATCAGCCCCAGTCAAAGACCACTCCTGGCTGCTCTTCAGAAGACAAGGACAGTGTTTATTAGTTAGAGAGGTGCTCCTGGGAGAGACGGGGACAGCGAGGGCTCCTCTCTTACCCACCATGAAGTGCATCTAGGTGGGACTCTAGACCTGGTTTAGCCCTCCGCTCAGAGAAAAGGCGTATGGGGAACTGACACAGTGGGGATGCCACTGGGATAATGTTACTCTGATCCCAAATGCATCAGCCAGGGTGGCCTTTCCAGCTCACGGCACGTTGAGTGATTAAACGTTGCCCTCAAAGTAGGTGTGATGTTCTTCTAGAAGAGGATCTCACTCCCAACTATGTCCAGCCACCTAACCATGCTACCTTAGGTCAAGCAGTGTAAATCCTCTTTGTCCTGTGCAATAAGTGGCTTCTGCAGGCTCACAGCAACTCTGTACCAGACTTGAAGCCAGATCTCCTGAGCACTAGCACAAATCTTTCCCCACCAGAGATGTTCTTTTCAGTCCCGACCCACCCAGGCGTGCAGCCTGCCTGCGAATATTCCCACGGCTGCTCTCGCTCTACCTGATCTTCCCTGAACTGTAACAAAACGCATTTCACACTGGGCTTTGCACCAGGGCTGTTGATGTTCCCAGTCCTCCTGTGGTTCAGAAACACCTGCCCTGCCTGGTGCGATGCTCCTGTACAAGCACACGCGACTCTGTTCACACTTCGGTAGGCGATGCTGAGCGTAGCCAAGGGACATGGATTAGAATCTGCCCCCAGCCAGGACAGAAATAATCCTGGCCCCACACCACTTCACTGAGGAAGAACTCTGGCTCTGAGTTTAATGAACCATAAATTCCAGCTTAATGAGTTTTATACTGAGGAGAATAATTAATGTAATTAGTACTGATATGAAAATGATGGTACTCGAGCCTGGATTACAAGGGGGAGGGGAGGATCTGGGGGTGAGAGCAAGCTGGAGAAAGCTCATTCCATCTATGGTGCTGCTCACCCAGAGGAACAGGGCTGGATGTGCTCTTGGCAGCCTTTACAACCTCACCTCCCATCCACCATTAAGAGGAAGAAAACAGAGCACGATAGTATAGCAGAAAAGGGATTATCCATCCCTGTTTGCAGCAGAGACATGGACTCTTTCACGCAGCTCTTTCCTGTGCTGTCCTTTAATTTGCAGCTCCCCCACTCCTCTCCGTACTTGTGGGATGTTCTCTGCCCTCCATGGAGCCTATTTTTCGCTTCTGTATGAAAAGCTCTTTAGAAAGGTGACTAGCTCCAGGATAAAGCAACAGCTCTTTAGCTACATAAGTATTTTAATATGTTTTACATATTTAGTGCAGCCCAAGAGGCAGTAATACAGATGCTTTAGTTTTATATGTATAGATTGTTATGTAAAGTTCTTTATACAGAGCAGGAGGTATTCTGTTCTGAGTGAGGAACTGGAGGAAGAGACTTCAAAAGTCATCTTAAGCCCTGACCCTGATTGCACGTCTGGTAGCAGTAAGGGAATAAAAAGGTAATAATAATTAAAAATAACACAAAACACACACAAAAAACCAAACAAAACCAAAACAAACCAACCAAACAAAACAAAACAAAACCTGGGAATGTCCGTATTTCACAGCACCTCTATTTGAGCAGACATCTTTTCCACTTTATCTGTGCGAAGCGTCTCTGATATTAGCCTGAGTGTTTGTGTGACTTTTCAGCTCTAGCTGGGCATTGGTGAGATCCTCTGTGCAAATGGCACCCGTGCTATAAACCGGCATGCAGGAGGTGAATTTGGATTCTTCTTCTCTGTTCAGAAAGTACATACAGTCCTGGGGGAAGATGCCAGGTTCCAGAAATACAGGATAAACTCGTCTTTGTGGATAGCATTGCCAGCAGTCTGCTTCCACCATCCTGCGCTAGCGCTTGGATCTGCACACTATCCTGTGCCACGCTGTCCCTGAGGATAAGTTTTATCTCTCCTTGAATCACTGTGAGAAACAACCAAGAGCAGCTCTGGAGTTCTCAGCAACGTGTGCTGTGCTCGTGACCGCTTATCTCGTGCAATGCAACAAACACCTACCTGGCAGCTTTGGCTGCTGCTAATGCAGGCTTTATTCAACCCACCAACTGCAACACAGAGACCCTTTTGCCTTCCCTTCATGACCCCCCACCCGCCCCTCTGCCATTTGTGAGCCCAGATCTGTGGGTAAATTGTTCCAAAAGGTCTTTATCCAGATACAGAGGCTCTATCGTTGTGCAGTGGAGCATTTTTATTAAAAAATATCCTGGGGAGTTTTCATTCTCAGAGTTAGTGGCTTGAGCTAGAAATTCTCTAATGGTGTATTGATCAAATCTGACTGATAGGGCACCTCCCAAGTAAGCATGAGGTTCATGTTCAGCTGGACCGGATTGGTGCCCCGTTTCCCCATGATTCCATGTGTCTGTCTGTCTGTCCTCTATCCCCCACAGGATCCATTGCTTCTCTCTTTTTTAAGCAGAGGTTTCTCTTTAAAGATGGGGGTTTATTCTGCTGCCTGTTTGCTGTGTGTATCCAGCTATTGCTAATCCCAGATCAAGCAGGAAGCCCTTCCTGCCAGCTGCTGCAGGGCTCTGTGCCCCTTGACCAAAGTGCACCTGATTGCCATGTGTGAGGCAACATCTGGGACAGCAGCGCTCGCCCCCTCACTGCACCGTGATCCATGGGTGCTAACAGCGTGTAATCAAACAGGAGCAGAGATGGAGTAGTCTCCTTCCCTTGTGTCATGGATGGGGTAGAGGAGGGGTCTCTGAGCTCCCCATCCCTCTCTGACAGATCCCATGCAGCACACAGGAGTGCAGCAGGGGTTGTTGAGCTGTATTTTGCAGCAAAGGCAGGCACAATGCGTTTGTTGTCTTAAAACAACGTTCAGTGCTTACCTACATATGGAACTGGAAGAGTTGCTTGCCTGCAGAAGTAAATCAGGGCACTTGAAATAGTAGTGAGCTAGAGAGGGGACAGCTTCAGGGATTACTTCACCTATACCTTCCCCATATAGCTGCTGGCCCACAGGACCAGCTGTTTGTGGCTTTGAAACTATTCCACCCACTTGCACGGGGAAACTGGGAGGAGACTTCTCAAAAAGATAACAGTTAAAATTAATGAACGGAAGAGATATCTCTCACAGAGAACTTGGGCATTGTAATTATGTCTATATTGCTCTGGCAGCAGAACTATAGCAGTAATGGGCAACAGGAATTGTTGTGCAGGTCCCCTGGATGCTGCTCCTTTATGTCCCATGTCCCCACCAGTGCTGTAGATGGTGAAGGATGCCTGTGCAGGCAGAACTCAGCCAGTAACTTCTGGGGCCCAGTGTAAAGGTAGGAGTGCATGTACATATGTGTACATTTGGGGGTGTGAATGTGCAAGGGGTGATGGACGTAGTGAACAACACAGGAAGAAGCCACAACTGGCAAAAGGGAGAAGATCAAGCACCTCACACAAGTTCCACAGCTACGAGAGAAGTTGCCATAACTTTTCAATTCACTTTTATTTAAGCTTATTATCAGTCTTTTCCATCTCCGAGAACTCTTGTGTCATTGCCACCGACATATGGGACAGAAACGATGACATTTCACTCCAGTAACAGGAAGAACGGCTTCATTTCTCAAACCAGTAACACACAGAAATAAAACCAGTTCCTCTCATAGCCTGCTAGCACACTGTATCGTACTCCACCAGGTTCCTGTTCAACTCGGTCAGCAATCTACCCCAAGCAGTGTTGCTGGATGGCTCTCCTCCTGGAGAAGGGGTCTCTTAAAATCAATTTGCAGCTCTCCTCAGCGTTGCTGCAGCAGGAGCAGGCAGTGTTAAGCCCACACTAACAGCTGCAGCAAAGTTTGGACACGGCAATTAGGCAAACACTGTGCAACTCTATGGAAAGAGAGGGGGGAAGAAGAGCCCTGAATCAGAACCATTTCTAAATGCAGCTTTTCGAATCTGAAACAAGGGACTTGAACATCAGTATCTCTTTCTTCAGGGGTTTCCCGCTTTTTCATAGGGTACAAAGGAATTTGGTGGTATGGAGAGACTCTCATTTGCCGTTTTTGTGAGACTAACCCAGTTTTTAAGGAGAAGAGGGGTTGTTAAGAGGCAAAGAAAACCAAGACATTCCTAAGCTTAATATATGTGCTGGCGTAAGTCAAACTACTGCTTTGAATTTAGGTTTTTCTTGCTTTTTCCCTTTCTCAGGAGGATTGAAATCCTCTTGCTTTGCTGAAAAGCACAGTAAAACCCTTTGTGGAAGGCTTCTGTGGGCAGCTCGGATTCAAAGCTGCACAAGGCAGCTGAGGTTTCTCTGTAATGCTGCAGCCTGTGTCTCTGCTTTCCCCTTCCTCTTCAAAGCATCGTTCCTCCAGCCACCTGGACCCTTTTCTCTGCCTCCTCTGGCAGACAAGCACTTTGTGCAGCTTGTTTCCTCATGTATCTGAAGACCTGACTGTATTCCACTTCTTCTTCAAATCCTTAGATCTGTCTGAAACCGCAGCAGGTGAAGGCTCCTAATCAAATCTTCTCCAATTGCCACTGGGCGGGCAGCATCCTGCTATTACAGGCATGCAAATAGGGAAGTGTATAATGGACTTCTGCTTACTTTTCCTCCATGGTCAGTGGTGCTGGGTTGATCCCAGGATGGTTGATTCCCCTGGGTTTCCCAGCACCTCGTCACCTTTCCGAACAGTGACCAAAGGCAGATTTCTCAGGCTCCAAAACACGGTTCTCTTGCTGGGGTGAATGTGTTGGCTATGGCTTCAGTTCAGAGAATACCAAATTTTCAGCTCTGTGGTAACCAGAAAGTACCCCAAGGTATGTTGAGGAGAGAACCAGAGAGAAAAACACGTTATCTGAGTCCGTTGATGTCAGGAAATGACTGGCTGAATTCTCTGGAAGCTGGCAGAGAAATGTGAATCCAAACGACTCCACAAAGCGTTCCGTCAGTCAAGACCCAAAAGATGGTGTTGGAAAAGCTGTGTTTAATGATCCCCCAGGAATAAGAGCGCTCCATGTAGTAGCACATATGAAAGCCGCTATGCCTGTTAGAGGTACCGCCTCTTTCAGCTTGGCCAAGAAATCAGTGCTGTTTCACCCACACCTCACCCAGCCAAGCACAGCTATGTCACCCTGCACGCGGCGTCATCCTCACGCGATGCTATATTGCCCAACCTTCTGAAGTGTAAACTTCTCTCTTACATACACATCTATTTATTAGCCTGCAGGGAATCCATGAGGTAGTGTGAACACAGATGTGCTTCTCTGTGGAGGAAGATGGGTGAGCAGGGTGAGTGTTGAGGCTACTCCAGGTGATGGGAACACAGGAAGCGCATAGAACAACCATAGCTGTTTAGGTTCAGATACGTGAAAATAAAACGATGCCTCAGCCCGTGTGGCATGGCAGGAGCTGGGCTGGTGTCATCCAATGTGCTCTTCATACCTCCTCTTATGGGGAGGCTTTCATCTTGATGGTAGTTTCACTTGTTATTTGTACAAGTAGCACTGAAACATCGTTCGGTATCCGGGCAGCAGGATAATGGTGTGGTTGGTCCCCCCTCTCCCTCCCACGTGCACTTTGCTCAAACATCCTCATGGTTTCCAGAGTAATGTCAAGTGTGCAATGTCTGCAGAATGCCAGATATGCAACCCAAGACAAAGGAAAGCAAATGCCCAAGGCATATCCCCTTGTTCAGAACTGTCCCGGTCATCATCTCTCGTATGCCATACCTGGGTGAAACACATGAAAGTTATCCTTGAAACCAGGCTCTCACACAGGATTCCTTCTCCTCCTCTTCCTCTTCTTGGCTTTTATATACATTGAAGTATAAATCTATATTTATTTTTCCTCTAATACAAGTGAACACAAATGTGATGTGGAGATAAATTCCCGTCTCTAGAACACTTTGTGGTCACGAGAATGTACATGTTTGGATTCACACACCCACACACATTCCAATATCAAAAAATTTGTGGTCCCAAAACTAAGATGCTTTTTAAAAAGTTAAAAGACCAGATTCCTCTGTTGGCTTTTATCCTTCATTTAGAGCAAAAAGATTACCTGAAATCACGATCTATTCTTTATATTCCGCCTGAGTTAATTTTAAAATTCCAATCAACAGATGCAAGGAAGAGAGGGGGAGAAACTCGTGGGGGGCCACGTTAGGCTTTGAAAAGGAAAATTAGAGAGAACGTTTTCCTTTCTAATTTTTCCCCTTTGAGTTTCAGGTTATAAGGTGGTTATTTAAAGGATGCTTTCTCCAGATGTGTTGGCTTTAAAATACGTCTCCATGCTGTCTGTTTTTAAAAGAGTTGATCTAAGGGACCAGGTGTGGGAGCAGCAGGGAAAAAGAACCGAAACAAACCCCCTAAACCAAGCCCTTTGCTTCTATTCTTGGGCTGGTTTTGAGCATCTTTTATTATAAGCATTTTATTTGTTTCAACAGTCTTGGCTGTTTAGCTCTTCACAACTGGGATTTCCTATTCCCATTGCCAAGGGGGAAACAAATTTCTCCAAAGGAGGAAAAAATATGCGACGGTTTCAGATTTAAGCATTGGCTGTGCTGTAAAGCTTCCCACAAGCTGGAACAAGAGCTGTGAAGAATCCACACCCAGCTACTTTGGTGCAAAGTGCAGAGATCGACAGAAGGAAACCTACAAACATTTAATGGGGTTGGGCACATCCTATCCAACACGGGGCAGCTGCCACTCGCACACACATGCACACACATAGTCAGCTTGGTACAGCATGGCCAGGATGAGAGAAGAACGTTACCCTTCAAAGTTACCCTTGCAAGTACTGAATGTGATGTGGGCAAAGGCAGAGTGTTCCCTTGAGCATTAGCAAGCCAGGCAGATGCTTAAGCTAATCATGTCGATTACAATTGCACCATAATTTAAAAGTCAATAAATAAAACAAGCGCTGGCAAAGGGAGGGTCTAAAAGGCCTTGGCTGTTGAGCAACGGGGTTAAGAGTCGTGAAAAACATGAGCTTCTTCATTTTGTTGTGTTGACGCTTTAAACGTACTGTTCCTTAGGACAGATGTAAGGAGCCCGAGAGCCGGGAGGTGGGCAGCAGAAGGAGATGTCAGAATGGCGAGGATAAAGATCTTGCGGGAGATCTGACAGGGGGGTATAGACATGAGGGATCTTCTCCATATATCGATCTTCATGCGAGTAACAGCGGCTCAGGTAATCACTCGCATTCGATATCTCTGAGTGACACTTTCCAAAGTTCTGCAAGTAGAGACAAAAGCGAACGGGTGAAAACTCTGGGATTGTTGGCTGTAAAACATACAACTCTTCAGTTCCTTGACAGACACACATATAACAAGTAGGGTGGAAAATTAAACAGCTCTCCTTACTGTTTCAGAAAAATGGAAACCAAGGTGATAAATCCTTACATTTCAAAATGTTTGGCTCATTTCCAGAAATATCCATATTGTTGATGAGTATGTATGGATTTTGCATGGTTTGCCCCTCTCTGGATAAAACAGGCAGTCAGCCAAGAAAGGACAGTTTATTTTCAATCTTCCTAACTCTTCTACACCTGAGTTCTTAAAAAGCAGTGCTTGTATGCATTGTTAATCTAATCCAGGCTCATGCTCTTTTATTTAGAGGACACATGTGTCTGACCAGGGACTTTGGAGACAGAATGGTTTATTGTATCTAACGTTTACCTAGGAGATAGGAGTGCGTGTGCTAAGCTTTACCTGTGCGAGCAGTGCCACTGAAAGCCTTGGGGACAGTTTTGTAAGTCAAATCAACTACAGAGAATATAAAGCACTTGCAACATGGAGACTGCTCTATGGTGCATCTTCCTCTGCTGAAGTGCATTCTGATGGATGCTTTGCAAAATCCGATTCCTCCTCTTTAAGTGCCAAATGAAATCAAAGCCCCTCAGAGTCCAAAGTGCTTTAACTTAACAAAGCCCTCCCACAGCCCAGGACCGTGGCTCCCCAGAGGGTGGCAGCACATGGGAAGGATTTCTCCTTGCTCCCTTTGCTCTGGTTTAAAGCCCTGCAAGATGACCCAAGCAGGATGGACATCTAGCGAGGACAGTGCTTTTGGTCTTTAAAATCCACCCACATTCATCGGCTCTTTTCTCTGAGAGAGAGTAAGTGCACTGGCAATCAACTTTTATGCCTGTGATTTGAACTAGGGCTGGTTGAAGCAAGTAGCTTGCCCCTGAGTCCTTCCTTGTTCTCTTTCAAATCACCAGAAACAGTCAGTTTAGTGGAAAGGACGAGGATTTGACCCTAAGGAGAAAACGCCTGAAGGAACAGAACAATCTGCTCATCTACTGCCTGTTCCTAGATAAATATTTCACCAGGATGCTTAAAAAAATCACATGGAAAACAAAGTGTTAACAATAATTTATTGATGGTTCAGGCTGCTAGAAGAAGCAACAAGCGAGTTGGAGAGCTGCACAGGCTGAGGGCAATTCCAGGACCAGCGTCTCTAAGAGCAACGAAGGCTGCTAGAGGATGGAGGGCACCAGCAAAACACCAGCAGTGCTGAGGATAATCTGATTTTCATTCCCCTTTCCTTGGCAAAACTGTAAGCCTCACCACTGAAGCTTTTAAATGTCAGGGTCTTGACCTGGCCAGATAGCGAAGAAGAATAGATTGTAAGCCCCTTCCATTTGGAACTGCTGTGTTAGTATCTGAAATGCGGGTGGGCCAACGCCACAGCTACCTCATGAGGGTTTTGTAATAGCGAAATGAAAAGGTGGAGAGGTGCTGTGAAGCATTATAGGTGTTTAACTGGAGGAACTCAAGTCAGGGGACATGAGGAAACTTCACTAACTCTACAATCTCTCCCTAGCCACTTGGGCAGCCCTGATTCACAGGTCTCACATTCTCAGGTGGGAGCTATATATACACAATAGCATTAGGCCTTTGCAGAATTCAAGGCTCAGATCTGCGCTTCTGTTTGGCCAGGTGAGCACGAACAAGCTCTTCTTTCTGGCCAGTGTTTTGTGCTCACTCTTCACAGGTGGGAGTGGGGCCAAATCAGGGCAGCTGGAGAATGCCAGCATCATTGGGCTCAAAATAAGGGACTTCTCTGTCTCCTTTCACCTTTGTTCAGCATGTGAAGCCAGGAGCCACACTGCTCTGGCTTTGTTCCCTGATCTCATTCCCAAGCAGCAAAAAGGAAGAGAATAAAATCAGCCTGGTGTTTTTTAACATATTTAGCAGCCGGTGCCCTTTGACTTCCTTCCCCAGTCCCACTGTGACTTTTCCTAAATCTAATTTATCTTTAACAAAGTTTGAAATTAAATTAGGGATAATGAACTAATTAAATTGAACCAGCACACAACTCTGCCACCTTCCCCCACCTTCCTTTTCCCACTTGCCTTCGTTTCCAGCATGACTCCATACAATTCTTCATTATCTGGGTTACATCCTCCCCTCTCAGTTTTATTTTCAAGAGCTTGATTAAAGGGGATGTCAGCAATCTGTCTGTTTCAGACAACCTGGCAGATTACCTGTAAACAGTCTTTATTTGATTGAATTAGCTTTCGTTTTTGTCGTGACTTACTCTCAGCCCTTCTCCCTCCTCTATACACCCATCTCCAGCTTTCCTTCTATTTGCAGATAGTATGTCTGATAACACAAGGTGTGCTGCAATGTCTTTCCCTCCAATCTGACCATATGCTGGACTGTTAATCATTCCTAAATAATGAGTTGTTACTGGTCTAAGAGTGAAAACCTTTTCAGGGTCCTAAGGATTCCTCTGCTATAGTCTCCAGAAAAATCTGAAGGCTCTGTTACATGTGCCAGTTGGGCAGATAACATTACAGAGGATTGTGGGGTCTGCTATTGCTCAAGAACCTATTAATAACCCCTCATGATGTTTAAACTTAGTTTTAGTCTTTCAGCGTGGCTCACAAATAGAGGTAGGCTGGTCTTCTCTGCTTGGCCAGCCTCAAGGTAAATGCTGTTGGATGTTCATGTACTTATTGGATGTGTTGGCCAGTTCCCTTGGGACAAATCCCTGCTGTTCAAAGCCATTCATACCTCGGGGTGCTGCTACTCTGACCCTCTCCATCAGTAGGTTTTGATTTTGGGATGCAGCACAGACCGATGCATAGAAAGCAGCAGTTCTGCTGAGTGGCAGCAGCAGAGGGCTGTTATCACAGTATCACAGTATCACAGTATGTTTGGGATTGGAAGGGACCTCAAAAGATCATCTAGTCCAATCCCCCTGCTGGAGCAGGAACTCCTAGGTGAGGTCGCACAGGAAGGTGTCCAGGCGGGTTTGAATGTCTCCAGGGAAGGAGACTCCACAACCTCCCTGGGCAGCCTGTTCCAGTGCTCTGTTACCCTCACTGAGAAGAAGTTCTTTCTCAAATTTAAGTGGAACCTCTTGTGTTCCAGCTTGATCCCATTGCCCCTTGTCCTATCATTGTTTGCCACTGAGAAGAGCCTGACTCCATCCTCATGGCACTCACCCTTTATATATTTATAAACATTAATAAGGTCACCCCTCAGTCTCCTCTTCTCCAAACTAAAGAGCCCCAGCTCCCTCAGCCTTTCTTCATAAGGGAGATGCTCCACTCCCTTAATCATCTTTGTTGCCCTACGCTGGACCCTCTCCAGCAGTTCCCTGTCCTTCTTGAACTGAGGGGCCCAGAACTGGACACAATATTCCAGATGGGGTCTCACCAGGGCGGAGTAGAGGGGAAGGAGGACCTCTCTGACCTACTGACCACCCCCCTTGTAATACACCCAAGGATGCCATTAGCCTTCCTGGCCACAAGGGCACAGTGCTGGCTCATGGTCATCCTGTTGTCCACCAGGACCCCCAGGTCCCTTTCCCCTACACTGCTCTCTAATAGGTCATGCCCCAACCTATACTGGAACTTGGGAAGATAGAAAATATAATGGGAACCAAAAATAAGAACATGGGAGCCTCACACACTGTCCTGCCTGTTCCCAAACTCCCTGCTCAGCGTTTTCAAGCTGTTTTTCAATTTTTAAGTATGGCTGCAAACTAAGGTGTCTCCCAGCATGGTTAAGCTCTCTGTTCAACACCTTTTCTATGAAGAAGCCCCTGGAATAGTCACTGTCCTGAGTAAAGAACAAACCTCAGCGTGTCAGGGACAAGCAGGAGCCAAAATATAGGGTAAGGACCTATGACGAGGGATGCACCCACAGACATGCGCAAGTCTTATTTATGCAGAAAACTTGCACATAAAGCTGTGCTGATAGGAAGGAAAGGTGGCAATCAGGAGCTGAGTCAAGGCTGCTACGTTTGCTGCTTTTCCAGTATCCCCCGCTCAGTCTGCACCAAATCTGTAACCGGTGCAGGCTTAGTGGTTTTACAGGGACATTCCGAAAACTGCGTTGGGAATCTGAACTGAGAGCAGGAGTGTGGGAAGGTGAAGGGGGAGGAAATAAGTTTTAAAACATTTAAAAGAAAAGAATCAATCTGATCTTAGCAGGGAGATTTTGTGGCGGTGAGATTACACCTTCAAAGTACCATATGACTGGCTTTATTTTTACTTCAGAGGAACTGGGAGGATTTCCAAATTTGGATTTGGAGGATTACTGTCCTTTTGCTGACAATAAAATCCCCCACCCCAGGGAGGACAAGGCGAGACCTCCCAAGATGGATTAGGGAGTGCTTGCCTTGTTTATAACAGTGGGGTGGTCCTCCAGTCCAGCCCAAGAAACCATTGGGCATTGGAGGTGAAGGCACAAGGGCAGGTGGCTGTTTCCAACCACATCTTCCTCTGGCCTGGCCATTTCACCCTCTGTGTGTGTGTGCAGGAGGCTGGCAGCGCTGCTGCCCGTTGGTGACAGTGACAAACAGACACCACACCCCAACGGAGAAAAGAAAAACCAAATTGATCCAAAACTTACTGTCCACTCTCGCTCGTTACGTCTACGAAGACCTTGATCCTCATTCTGGGAGCAGGGGTGGGTGAGACACCACAAGAGAGAGAGGTTACCGTTCTGGTCCGCGCTAGGTCTGCTGAGGATGCTTAGCTAGGAAGGGTTTTGCTACAGCAGGGGAACTGCAGGGCTGCTTTCAACATGGGAAAACCAGGGACTACAGGGCTAAAGGCAAACTGAACTAACCCATTCCCTTCCACACAGGCGTTCCTGCTCCTCCTTCAGACGTTCCCAGTCTGCAGGGGGGCACTACATCACCAGAACTGTCCAGTAGCCCTTTTTAAAAACACCATTTTTCTCTTGCTTATGCTCTTGCATGGAGCTATTTCCCTAATTCCCAAGGATCCAATTCCCTTGCCCTCTAATATCTTCTTCTCCAAACTGCCCCTCTCGATCTCCAAGCTACGGCTTCTCTGCTCTGATCTACCCTGGGTGATCTGGGAGGGATGCAGTGAACTGCAAAGTACCTCATCTCTCCCCTTGCTTTCTGCATTGTCACCCCACTCTTCTATGCACCTCCTTTCTCCCATTTAAAAGTCAGCAAAAGGAAGAGGAAGGAGCAAGGCAGAAGCTGCAGTCAGCACAACCTGGGGAATACACTGGAGTGAGGGAGAGTCATAACCAAGGAGTGGTTTCCAATGGCATTTTCTTGGACGACAGCTCTTGGCATCACCATGCGGTGGGAGAGTTGCCTCCCTTTCAGATAGGGACCTGGTGGCTTGAGAAGAGCATAATTATAGGGTAAGGGAATGCTAAAAGAGCTGGAGACAGCACTGGTAGCCAGAGATGGTCCAGAACAATAATTTGTGGGTTTAAATGTAAGCCGAGTCCTAATCAGTGCCTGCCACAAGACCTGAGCTTGAAGGAGCTTGGTGACGCTTAAACAAAGTGGTCAGAAAAACATGAGAACAGGGAAACAGTCAGGTGTGTTCTCTAATTTTGAGGAGAGCACCAGAGAAAACAATCTTTCTCCCTTCTTCTCAAGCGTTCAAACATGTTGTCTGCACCAGCCTCATGCAACACAAGCTCTTTTATTTTTGCATACACTGTCCTCCCCTGACTGTCTCTTATCCACTCACTCTTTCAGATGCAGGAACCTTTACGTGTTCCCACATTCTCGCACTCTCCCACCTTGTTCTTTCACACATGCACATATGCTCCATCTTATCTATAGTTGCTTCCACACACACAAACTCTTTTTTTCTTGCAGTCAGTTCCCTTTCCTTTCCCTCCCCTTCTTGTACTGACTAGCTTAGCAAGGCCCTCTTAACACCTCCATGAGGTTTTTAGCTTCGGCTTCTGCACATCCTAGTAATGCTGCTTTGCTTCACATAGCAATAATTCCCCAAACCAAATCCCTCACTAAGATCTGTACCCTTCAAACCCACCTCATTTCCCCCTATGCCTCCAGCCACACCGACTGCAAACACGGCTGACCCCTGTTCTGAAACAAACTCATCAACCCTGACCCCCCAAAACACACTTTGCCTCACTGTAGAAAGCAAAGGGAAACACTGCAAAGAGCATGCAAAGAAAGCAAGGCAAGACAAAGGCATTTCTGACAGCACCCCCAGAAATAAGGGTAGCGAAGAGAGCAGGCAGCATGCAGGAGATGGATGGAGTGGGGAGGAGGACAGACTGGATGCATGGGGACATTCCGCCGAAAGGGAAGGAGATGCAGGGGGAAGCGCTGATTTCAGAGGGGTGCAGTGAGGAAGGCAGAGTGCGATCATGTACCTTGAGGCCAGAATCTGAGGGGTAAAGGGCCTAGAGTGACATGCGCTAGCGTAAGTTGGGCTGGATGGTTGCATACTCGACTAGGTCTCCGCCAGCATGGATGGAGGTCCGAGGACTGGGTGACGAGGCCAGAGCGGAAGTGTCCAGCTCTGCATAGTGGACATCAGAGTCCTTGTTGCCAGAGTTCTGGAGAGAAGAGAGCAGCAAGGTGGTGGGGAACACAGGAGGGAGGAATTGGGGTTGAAGTGGGGTGGTGGGAGGAGTGAGAACACAGGAACCGTGCAGAAGGTGGGGAGCAAGTGAATGAGAGGGGCGCAGGAGTGTGTGAATGGTGGAGGGAGAAAGAAGAAAAGGGTGGGGGGGGAGAAGAAAAAAGAGTTTAAAAGAGGGAGGTAGGGTGGTAATGAACAATCAGTCAGGTAAAACCCCAAATCAAAGCAAAGGTCCCAATGGCACTGCTCCCCAAATCCACCTTTGAGCCCAGATTGGTGAGCACTCCCAGCAACTGCCCCTTCTGCCCCTTTTATGGGGGCTGCTCCCATCTTGCTCTTCCCATCAACCCCTCTGGGATCAGCGTTTTCCTTAGCCGGGGGTGGTTCAGTGAATTAAAACCTTATCAGATACCTGAGCTGCCAGCTCTGTCCAGGAAATTGGGGTTCATCAGAACACACTGGAGGCAAATGCAGAGTTGGGGGCACGAGTGGAAATCATGGGGAAGGCTTGAAGTTTGGGTGTCAGGAAGGAGATACCTGGAGGGAGCAGCTTCAAAGCCATAGCTCCAAGGGCAGGTTTGCAGCAGACACATTACCATAGGGAAATGACACTGCTTAGCCCATACTGTTTTGCACTAGCCTTATGACTGTAGAGTTCTTACATGCTACATTTTTTACATGAGGCTTGACTGCACAGTATGCTACTGCAGATTAGCTATGCAGCATGATTTTGTCATTGTAATAATGTCTAATAGATGCTAAAAGCATCCTTCATTGGCATGAACATATTTATGGGTATTCCCTTACTAAGCAGGCTTATCAACAAGAACTGTATGAATGGAATATTATCCAATTTGTCTGATCATTCCTACACAGACATCTCTCATGCTTTGCAAATAACCATGGTTAGAGAAGCCTGGAAGGCAGAATGTCCTGGAAACCTCACTGCTCTGTGGGGAAAATGGGTCACCAGGAGCAGCCCTGGTGTCAGTAGGTGGGAAGGGGTGCTCTGGCTACTTGCCCTGTGGATTTTCTTTAATACTCACTCTTGGGCCTGGTTCCTGTGCCAGCACTAGCCAAGCAGAGTCATCTCTTCCAACTGAAAGAGCTTTCCAGTTCCTCTGTGCCTTTTCCGAAATGGCTGCATCATATGGCAGTTATGCAAAAGGTGTTTAATTTGAAAATGTTTCTGCTCTCTTCGTTTGGACGTGTCCTCAGCCGCTTACCAGCTGTGGCAGAGCCATTTTCAGAAGTTTATAGGCTGGTAATGACCTGGTTTAGTGCCTGTTGCTGGAAGGGGTTATTCAGCGAGTGATTATCTCTGAGTGCCGTGCTGTTCCTGGCAGGGTTTGGCTCCCTGCTGTGGTCCCACAGCCACAGGGGTGAGGGAAACACAGCCACAGCGGCATCTCCAGTGTCTGGCTCCCCTGGATGCTGGAGGACCGGGAGACCTGAGGTCACCCTCTGTCCTGCCCTTGGGAAGGTGACCATATGGCAGTGGCAAGTACTGTCCCTCATCCCTCCGCGGCCTCTTTGCTTTGTGTTGGACCCAGACTGAGCGTCTATGGATGTTTCAGAAAATTAGTAATGCCACCTCCAGTCTCAAACCTAAACCTAAGCCCTGCAGGACTCTTTCCCCATGAACCTTTATCTCGGTACTTCCTCCATCCCAGAGGTAGGCAGACTTAAGTATTTACCTCCTCGCTCCTATTCAGTCTGCTTTGCCTCACTCTTCTCCAAAACGGTGTTTCCTTCCCACTGGAGGTGTTTTCTCTGTGAAATTCCCATGCTTTCTGCAGCTCTCGGGCTTGCTTCTGCTCTCTGCTGCTTGTTCGGACCATAATTTATTGCAATATCAATAATGTGGCTTGTATACAAGGTCTAGCACTGCCACATGCAAGTGTTCTGTGTAAATCATCAGCATCGGCACCCTGGTAATTGCCCTGTAAACTGAAAGGAATTATTTTGCTGTCTGCAGCAATGAAACTTTCCCTTCTACCTGTGCAAATGGGCATTGTTGGCACGTACACTCACCATACCTGTGCTCCTATCTGCGCTTGTGCCTCCCCCTCTCTCTTTTGTGCTCCCTCTCACACGCAAACACACAGCATCTATACGATGTGAAGCATGAGCATGGGTCTGTTTTTACCTATACACATGTTGTTCTGCACACTGGCACAGATGGCTACCGAAACTCTCAGACATGCCTCTTTGTATGTGGTATCTGAAACACACACTCACTTTTCCATCCCATTCATTCCTGCTCGGATATCCTCACATAAACCAAAGCTTTTACCCAAGAGCTCAGAGGCAAATGCTGTAGGCAACTCCATCACCATTATGCCCACTTCTCCAGCCTAAATTGTCCCCTACCCTGCCCTTGAATATTCCGGTGCTGTCAGCTTCATGTTATCCTTCCCACAGGTTGCAACAGGTAAACATACATATTCATTTGCAGCCTGACACAGGGCCCACCCTTCCTCCCTTCTGCAGGTATCCTGTCCCTGCAGGTGTGCCCCAGCCCGTCCCCTTCACCAGGTCCCTTGCCAGCATGGATCTGCACACATCTGCCCACCCATACCTGCACACCCTCTGCGTGGGTTCCTCCTCCACCCACCTCTTTTCTCTCCTGCACATCTCCCATTTTCCCCTCCGTAACTCTTTGCCAACTCTAATCACTTTCTGACTCCTGTTCTAGTGCTGTGAAATTGTCAACCCCAGGCAGTGGCTTTCATGCTGCCTTGTGATGAATCTAGCTTATCCCAAATTACTAGGTTTTTCACAACTCATTTGAAGCTGAACGCACCTGCCCCATTCTCCTGCAGAATCCATTTCCTTCAACTCTCATTGTCTTCACCACCCTCCCAAGTCAAATCTTCAGATGAAGTACAAGCAGAACAACAATATCTTGCCTTCCTTTTGCGCCTTCCCCTCTGAGTGGTTCTGCAGGGAGGAGGGCAAGGGCTGGCTCATTTGCAAAGCGTGGCTGGGCAATGCTATGTACACCTGGCCCTGGCTGTGGCAGCACATGCTGCCTGTGTTATCTGGGAAGAAACCAGCAAAACCAGCACTCCTTGGCAGCAAAGTGAACCCTCCTTCCCCTCACAAGTCACAAACTTGAACAGCCTGCTGCCTGCCCAAAGGATACAACAATTTAGCACGAAATAGGATTGAGCCTCATCTCGTTCCAAAAAGCCAAAGCATGGTCCGTGTGAGTGATGGGGGGGCCAGACAGCACTTACAGGGACTTCCAGCCAAACTGACCAGAGGACAGGTCCAGTTCACAGCTGGGCTAGGCTTGTGCCAAGAGTGGCCACAGCTGTAGCAGCAGCAGTTGAGTCATCCTGATACCGCATCCATATTGCAATGGGAGTTTATTCATGGGCCAAATGAAATGAGGGCTCCACAATCCATCACCTTCTGGCTAAAACCACTGGTAAGGAGCAGTGAGTGTGCCAAGCATGGGACATAGAAATGCATCTTCTCAGACCAGGATTGAGAGCAGCAAACTCAGTTGCTATGGTTACAGAGCTGCTACCCATGAGGCTCCATCTCACATCACTAACTCTGCCACTTAATTAACTGACTGCTCGTTATTTCCCAAAATGAGCTCCTCCATCCTCCTGCTTTGCCTGAAATTCGGCTCTCTGGTGCTCTCCACAGAGCAGCCCGTTGGGCTCTAGCATCCTGTGTTTCATTTACCATTCACCTACCACTCAGCAAGGA
Source organism: Patagioenas fasciata (assembly GCF_037038585.1). Taxonomy (NCBI): domain Eukaryota; kingdom Metazoa; phylum Chordata; class Aves; order Columbiformes; family Columbidae; genus Patagioenas; species Patagioenas fasciata. Next base: position 6,603,622 of record NC_092543.1, read on the forward strand.
TTAGAAAGAGGTGGAGACAAGCCCCAGGACTGAAGGAGGGCTACAAAGGGAAGTTTTTCTCTAGGGACATTGGCCACATTCAGCTAGGATGAAGTAAAGATGATCACATCAACACAGCTCAGCACAGGACTGTGTCTGTTTTATTTCCAATGCCCTCAGCATCTGTCTCACTGCAGACTTCTGCTGGGCCACGTCCTCCTATTATCTGTGCAGGAATAAGTGTTAGTGGGTAATACCAGGATGAACTGGAAGGAGCGTTATAATTAGTTATGTCCATAAAACATTGTTCTAATGTTGGTTGGTATTTATACAGCTTTCTCAAACAAATGGGTCGACGTTGCTGAGGTCTAGAAGCGCGAGGCTTGGTGTGTAGTGCTCTGAACCACCCCTCATCGAGGAAGACTTCGAGAGAGACCTGCAGCATTTACATGGGGATACAGCATGGGGACACAGCATGGGGACGCTGCATCTCCCATGGAGAATGGGGGGAGCAGCCCCATGCCATGGGGTGAGGGAGGGAAAGGATATTGTCCAAGGCCTGGGTGGAGGAAGGTTTTATGCTTTCTCATCAGGGGAGGAACCTAACATTTCCTCCTTCAGCCTCAGCCCTTGCAAACCAGCCTTTCCTACATGGCTGCTCACATCTCTCCCTGACCCTTCATACTGCTGCTCCTGCCTCACATTAGCATCTCCCTCTCTGAGGCTGAACAAATCCACACAAAAAAGGGGGTTTAGAGAACTTGTTGTCAATTGAGAGCCAAACACTGGCTCACTCTGCCCTGCAGATAATTGCTTTGTGAAGCTCTCGCTGCAGTGTACACCGCTCTTCGAGAGCTGCTTTGTTCAGCTGCAAGCTCTAACAAGGGCTCAGTTGCAGGCAGTGAAGAGTGACCAGGGTGGGATGGCTGGCTTGTCTGCTTCACTGTCATACTAAGGTAAAGATAAGACTACTACAGGTTGTTAGAGTCCTCTGATGAAGATCTGGAGCAAGCAGGGTGCTTTGCTGAGGAGTGACCCATAAAGGCACACCTCTAGGACCTATGGAAACTGAGGGTGAAAGAGGCAAGTGCTGAATTAGAGTCAGTGGTGTGTGTGAGGGGGGCTGAGAGCAGAGCGTGGAGGTTGCCTTGCTCCGGGAGGGATGCTGCTGGACTGGGAAGGCTGCTTGTTCACCCCTGTGGATGGGTAGGGTCTTTTATTTCAAAGGAACCTGTGTGAAAGGTGGTGAGGATGAGGCCAGCACTGTTAACACCCTGAACTCCTTACCAGTTTGTCGGTGTAGGGAGACGGCTCAGTGGCTGCCATGTCATAGTATGGAGTCTGCAAAGGGAGTTTCTGGATTTCTTCCTCGTGTTTCATGTTGTCTAAGTGAACGACCTGTAACAGAGGAGAGAGAAGAGGGTGAGGAGAGCAAGCACTGTCCTTCTGTCACAGCTTGGGGTAACATCTGCCTCAGGTGACACCGCCACAAGATATCACCATGAAGGGCAGTGCATCTTACCTTCGCCCTTGCTCCTGCCACATGGTCTGCCTCCTGTTATCTCTCATTCTCATACCTCTCCTTACAATTCACAACATTCAAAATGGTGGAGGTGCTCAAAAGTCCTCACACCGAAGAGCCCATCTCGACACCATGCCCTTTAGAATTCAATCCCCACAAAAGGCAGTCAGCAGGATCCATGTTAGAGGTTTCAATTAGTGCCAACGTTTGGGAATTTGGGGCAGACAACCCTTGCTTTCTGTCCCTCAGACTGAGGCTATGGGCTGCTTTGCTCTTGCAAACCCAGTTTTCCAAGATCTAGGCTCTGCAGACGCTGCTTGGGATCAGTTTTCCTTGCCAAAGGCAGGAATTGCAGCTGGGCTGGGGAGGTGTACCTGGATGTCTTCTGCAGTCAAGTGGCTTTTTGTCTCCTGCTTCCTCTTCGGTGGAGGGGCTGGTTTGTGGGATGGGGGCAAATCAATCCTGTGGATAAAGAAGTGGCTGCTGGTTAGAGAGCAGGAGAAAGGGGTGTGCTCGTTTTGATGTGCCAGATCCTGCGTGCTCTAAAGATGTCATTATGTTTGTCACCAAACTGTCAATATAATATAGATTATTGTCAGTAACCACCCCGTGCCCTCTTTCTCACCCCAATTAGAATTGTTAATAGAAATAAACTCCCTCCTAGCATTCTGTTCATAATTCTATGCAAATCCCCATGCCGAATTGCAGATCCTGAGAGCGTAGCCGGGATACCTGTCTCCTGGCAGTGTTTTGGAATAGCTCCAAACGGGAGGTGGCACCAGAAAGTGTCTGGCAGCGGTCACTGGTTGAGACGGACAAACGACATCAACAAGTTAATGTCACCCCCAGGTCAGGAGCTTATCTGGAACAGTAGCCCCTGCTGCAGCAGGACTTTGACTTTCCCTCATAGACAAGCTAAGCCACTCAGGGACATTTATCCCTGACCCCGAGTCAGCAGATCAGTTTTTGCCCCAGAGCATAAGGATTTGCAACCATTATAATCCCAGCCTAGAGACTGTCTCTACACATTCTGTTCATATGCAGAGATGTGCCTAATCCCTTTACAAAATTATTAAAACTCTGGTCAGCTAATTAGCTGGCTCTCCCTCCATTATCTCTGTCCAAACTTCACCAGATCTTCTGATAGAGATGTGAGACTTTCCTTGGCAACCCAATGGACTCCAGCACGCAGCCAGAGTGCAGAGGTGAGGGGGAGAGTAAAATAGGTCCCCAAGCACTACAAAACATTGACTTTAAGGCTCGAAAGAAAAGAAATGCTGTTTACTTTCAGAAGCTTTGGAGCAGACTCCACAATAGAAGCAGAAACTCTGCAGACCAGGGCACAACTGTGTTTCTATTCTCAGCTAAAGTGGCTCTTCCCTGTGGCTTCATGGAGGGTGATTGTGGAAGTGGATTGTCTGAACGCATCTCTATCATAGGGCTGATGCTGTTGATGCAATTTCACCTTGTGGTGCTATTTTTTTGTTGGTGTGCATTTTTGTCTCTCCTCTTGCTCTCCCTCTCCCACTATCCTCCAATGCCCTCTCTCAAATGGGATTAAATGGAGCACGAAATGTGGCCAAGATGCAACAACAATGGGGGGATGGGGTGTGGAAGATAAAAGCAACTCCTGGCCTTTGGGCTTTCGGTGCCTCCCCTATGAGGTGGGAAGGAAGGGAGGGGGTGCCATTGTGAATAGGTAGTGACAAGATAGAGCTTTTCAGGAAGAGCCCAGGATAAACACTTCTGAAGAGGGCTCTGCTCATGTAGGCTGAACTCCACACCACCAGGCTCTCCACATTGGGATCTGTGCTGCCCAAAGCAAGCACGCGTCAAGGAGGAGTCCCTGAGCCTCCCTACTCTCATATTTCCAGAGCTCAGCTCTTCAGGCTGGCACCGTATGTACAAAACTGGAATGCCGAGCGGATGCGAATCCTTCCTGGACTCTTTGGGATACATTCAGAGATGCTGAGGGTCTACTAGAGACCCTTCTCTGGTGACAGAATGGTATCCAGTCTAATTCAGGAGCCTGAAGCCGGTGAGAGCATCGCTGAGCGGCTGCACTGTGTTCAAGGATATGCATCTGGGTGAACATCACTGTGCTTCAGTTTACACTTAAGGCTTTTGATAAGAGTTCAAAAATAGGAGAGGGCAGGATGGAAAGGGGCCCAAAGGAAGGGAAGAGAGGCAGAGGATGGCAGACGGGATGAAATGGCAGGAAAAAACAGTTCTCTGTCAGGCTTTTCTTGTGTGCATGTAGCAGAAAGGCCAGTGATGCTTTCCCATCCGATAGCACCTGTACCATCAGCGTGCCGCACTTTCGGGAGCACGGGGCTACTTACAGGTCATTGTCCGTTTCGGAGTGGTTCTTCTGTTGCCGCCTGTAGACAATAATTACGGTGACAGCCACACTGATGATGAGAACCGCTGCAATGACTCCTCCCACGATCCCGATAATGCCTCCCGGGGCACCCTGAGGTAGCGGCTTATCTGTAACACACAGGGAAGCACAGGAGAGAGGGTTAGAGCATCAGTACAACCATAAGGAGCAAAGACTGGTAGAACCAGGGACTCTGAATGCACCCCGAAACTGTCTCAGGTCACCGTGTGCAGGCAGCTTCATGGGGGAGACAGGTCATACTGAAATGTATAGTCAGAGCTTAAGCAGAACAGCTATCTGTGGCTACAATTGCAGTCCACTGTGTCTCCAAGAGCTAACCGCTTCCTTACACTGTTCTTCACTTTCGCCTTAAATCAGGTGGTTATTCCTGGATCTGTTTTTCTGCCTTTGTTCTGTCCTCAAAGAAAGAAGGGTTTGGGGAATAAAGGTGCTTCCAAGCAGCCACTCCATGTGGTGCTGAGGCATTCGTGTAGACTTGCCATTCATATTATTTAACTACATCGAAAGCCTTCTGCAGGGCTTTGTCAGTGTCTTCACCGAATTCCTGGTGCTGTTGTAATGGAGAGATTTACTGTTAATGTAGACCTTAGAAAAGCTAAGGACCAATACTCAGTTTATTGAGGTGGAACAGAGGTATGTGAACCCCAAAACCTTGCAAAAAAAGGTGTCCTGCGTGTAGGATTTAGGGATGAGGGGGAGATATATCCTGTATTTCATCTCCTGTTTGTCCCGTGGCTGGAGAGCTCTGCGACTTGGGCCAGCTCCTCGGTGACTAAAGTGGACCTCATTCAAAAGAAACCCATCCCATGGGCCTGATGGGAAAACACTTTGAAACGTACGATAAAAGGATTTAATTTGCTCTAACTTCCAACCTAATTAAACTTGAAAACCAGCTAATTGGTACTTTGTACTTACAGCTCCGGCACTGATGAAAGAAAGAGATAATTGGAATGGAGGGAGGAGGAGAAGGAAAAGAAGTTCAGGGGAGGGGAGCAAGACAGGGATGAGGGAACAAGGTGCTTTGTAGAACTTGTCTTTCACACCTGTTTTTTTCACTTTTATTAATGCATTGGCTACCGAATGCCCTTAGAGACAAGAAACTGGCCCATATGGTCCTTATTCTGCAACAGTTATGGCTTTGGACATCATAGCAGTAGCCAGTATCCCCACCAAACCACCCATCCCCAAGGCCTCGATAGTATTCTCACCTTATATGTGTGCACGGTTATAAAATGTCTTCACACCTTCCTAAACCACATGGGACAACTTATAGAGGACTTTTCATGGTGAAAATTGGCCACTTTCTCCCACCTCACATCCATGGGTTCAGCACTGGGCTCCCTGGAATCCTGTGCACCAGCTGCAACCGCAGAACTGACTGTGCTGAACTGCTGCCAACAGCCTGTTCCCAGACCTCAGCCTTCTTCACCTTCCAGATCTGCTCCTGTCATCCAGGAGTGAACCAAGGTGCATAAACATTTCCCAGGGAAACCCCCTCTCTGGTCAATACCGACAAATTGTACAGCGGATAGCTGGTGTGTTTGCTGTATCAGTACAAACACTTGAACTCCCAGCACCACGCCGAGACACCGCTACCGATGAAGACTTTGCCCTGGGAATTGCCTTGACACAGATCCCCTTTTCTGAAGACTTGCATGCAAATCTGCTCTTCTTTTGCCTCTCAAGGGAACCCCAGAGCGTCAATCAGTGTCCCACACGCCACCTCCCCCTGTTTCTTAACTAAGAGCTTGGAGCTGTGTGTCTTCCAGTGGCAGGATGCTGTAGCCATCAGAACACAGCGCTTTGTTCCCCACTATCCTTGGATGTGGCTCACTTTTCTTTCTCTTCCCTTCTCCATATGCGACATTATCTTGTAAATAATATTTCTGCCTTGAGACAACTCAAGCTATGCAAACCTCAGAACAGCATTTGAGATTGTGGCAGGGACAGGGAGTGTAAAGAATCTTCCAGTCGCTTTGTTGGGGGCATTTGCATGATGAATTTGCCCCTAATGGCTCTCTGGATGGCAGATATTGAGCGGACACATCAGCCTCCTGCTACCATTGTAAATCAGTAGGTGTGTATATGTGGGGGGTGGAGGGAGCAGAAGGAGTAAGAGGGGAAGGGAAATAGATAAATAAAGGTAAAATGAATCTCCAGGAGCTTAAACAGGGCTGTGTAATAGCAGAAAGGGGCCAGGAAAAACTGAAGAGGGGAAAATGCAGCCATCAGTTTGCAGCAGAGAGGGAAATATAGGGCAACGGATAAAGACAGGAAGGAGGCGAGGAGAGGGAAAGAACAGAGGAGCGCAAGCAGAAATGCAGATGTTTTGGGGTGTCTATCAGAGAACTTCCTTCTTGCCAAGCTCTCAAGAGTATGATATGAACATCTCAGTGTTAGTTACCATCCCAGCTGCCTGAGAGGGGTCTGTGTGGCAATGCAGTGCTTCCATGGAATGGCAGGTACCCAACAATGACAGAATCCTGTGACAACAAGCTCTGCCCCTACACGTGCAGGGACAGCCTGAACCCTCCAGCTAAAGCGTTGGTCACATCTTTGCAGGAGTCCAGCTGGGAAGCTGCGAAAGGCAACAGGGATAATTGCTGGCAGTAATAGGAAACACCAGGAGACAAGATAAATGAAAGATGAAGGTCCTGAGAGAGCAAGAAAGGGCAGAGAAGAGGAAAAGAAAATGGGAAGAGGTAGAGAGAGACCTCCCTTTCTGCTACTTCCTCCTCTATGTACATTGCCTCTTTAACAGGTAAAGTCAGAGGTGCCAACAGGGCTTTTCTGGAAGGGCGGCTGCAAGAAGGGACGTTGTAACTCAAACAGGAGAGCACCGAGAAAGCCTCGGAAGACAATAAGAACTGGCAGATGAAGCTTTGGTTACATTGACAGGGCTTTTGTGCAGCCCTGGGAAGATGTTGGCAAGGCTTGCGAATCAGGATCAGAATAAATTGGCAGGACAGCTCAGGGCCCTCCAGACTGGGGTGGGAAAAGGCTTTGCCAATTAAGAATGCAAAACCCCTCGCTGTATTTCACGCTCGAATAATTTAAGACTCTCCACAAAGTTTGTGTGAAGCAGTTGGCAGTGAGGCAGGTACCAGAGAACCCAAAGGGACTGTGCAAACAGCTCAGCCTTATCTGGATGTTGAAGGGCTGCTGGGAACCGCTTCTTCCTGCTGGAAACTGAATTAATTCACAGTATTACAATTAAGGAGAAAAGAAGGACACTCCAACCCCAGCCTCTTTCAGAGCAATTTCATTCTGTACTTTGTTCTCCCATGGCTCTTCTAGAGATGGAAACAGACTCAGGAAAGGTAGAAAAGCGGTTACCTATCTGTAAAGCATCTTTCCCAGTCAACTGATTGTGTGTGTCTGAGTTTCCAAAAGTAATTGGTAACAGATCTTTCTACCAGCTAGATCAATTAAAACATGTTGTGAGGTCCTGATACTCTAATTCACCAGTCCCAATGCTCAGTTAAATCACACCCAGCAGCCCTGTGCTGTCGGTTGTTCACGTCTCCCAATAAGTGACAAATGCCCACCCTGCAGAGAAGCTTTAGGCACAATCACAGTGCACGACTGACACATAGGAACAGGTATAGCACTGATGACTCTGTATGGACGGAGCCATGGCTCAGATTTACTGCCTTGTCTGTGCAAACAGCCGCGGTAGCATTTCAAAGCACAGACACAAATGGACGGAGCTGTCTGCATTTGCTGTGCCCGCAGTGTGAAATAGTGCAGCTGCAGAGCACAATAGTAAATAATAACAGAGGAACAATGAAGGCTTTGGAGAACCAGCTTGCAGGAGAGCAAGAGAGATGTTCCCAAAGGGAACTTGAAGTGAGGCATAGAAAGATACGCTGGAAAGCTTCCAGTTTATGCCAGAGCAGAGAAAATGACTCACTTGCTCTTGGCGTGGGGAGAGCGACGTGGAGGACTTTGCAAAAGGAAAGACGAGACAGCGTCTGCCACACTTTTGGAAGTAAGGTCTCTTCAAGCTACTTGTGTGCACCATGAAGCAGCCTGGCTGTTCTTGGGATCAAGTCTTGAGAGCAGGATCTGTTACACCCCCATGTGCCTGTCTGGGATTGACTTTTTGTGTAAAGCTGTGATCAGTCAGATAATTCAGTACTTGCTGCAGAAAGTGCACAGTGACATCCAGCCTGAGCAAGCGTGGAGGAGCAGATGGGTGGGATGGGGTCCTGCTTGCATTGCACCGATAGCTGGGAGGTGGGACGAAGGTGCTGGCAGGCAGGGAGGCTGCATTTGGATGAGAGGGCTGTGTCTTGCACTGGTACTCCCTTCTATCTATCCTGCCATGTATTAAATTGACCCAGGGAAAGCCTGAGCCTCATTGTGTCTGTAACCCATTGCAAAGTAGGGTTCCCTTTCCATTTATCATGTCCCCGCACAAAACAAATCCCCATCTATGTAGTGGCTGGCTAGCCAGGGCGCTGGGCAATGTGCTGCCTTCCTCACAGCCACGTTACAAATCAATGGGAAGGAATCATGGTCATTCTCCTTTTTGCTAGCAGCTTTGAAGTCTGCCTGGCTTCCAGCCTTATTAGAGTTAACGATACCTTGGTGCTCAATTGCATGCCTGTTCACAGGCATATACAGCCTGCATGTCTAAAGCAACCTGTCCTGGTCCAGTGCCAACTCACAGTAAGCCTGTCTGTGACCTGGATTGTCACCCTGACCAGCGGAAGAAGCTGGTGCTTGCTGGACTCTTTCTGGCTGCTGAACCATTGAGCAAGACAATGAGATCAGATGATGCATATTTATAATACACCCCACCTGACACATTCCAGGGAGCCTGAGACACGGCAAGTTCACAGAGCTAAATAAAACTGAGTTGAAAAGCTTGGCGGAATGAACACATCTCCAGTTTGGTTTTAAAGACAAGAGCGGGATTGGCTAATTTGAAGCATGCTCCAATAGCACACACAGCCCCAGGCACAAGCTGTTTCAGAGCCTCATGATGCAAAGGGTTAATGAAATGCTGTTCCCAGGAGAGCCAGAGATGTGAGCTGGAGGAGCTGATGAGCCAAAGGGTAGGATAAACAGCAGGGCTTGCAAGTCGCTGGAAATTTCAAAGGGATCTTAAGGAGAGGTGGAATAGGTTTTTCTGGGGGTAGTTCCCTTCACTGTGTATATTGAGTGAATGCCTTGCAGGGACAGCCAAGCATCCAGAGGGTAAAAGGGATTAAGAAGGGAAAGACGCTGCTTGAAAAGCTGGTGCAGTGGTGCTGGACCATTAGTGTGTGAGGCTGAATTGCCATTCTGCCCCTTAGTAGGATTTCCTTCATCCATCAGAGCTGGGTCCAAGTCTTCACGTCCCTTCCTTTTGCACAGGTTTGAAGGAGAGAGGAGAAGGGGAACACATCATCTCCATCTCTTGCCACCTAAGCCCTGCTCAGATATTGCTCCAGCTCAGATTCTTGACCAGAAACACCTGTGAAAGCACTTTGCAGTGAAGAGAATCTATCCCTGTGCGGACACAAATCAATGTTTGATGGTCAATTTGCGGTTTGCAGCGCCTCTTAACACCTGCAGCATCCAGAACCAGCTCTGTTACCAAGTGCTGTTCATCTGGTGACATATGGCGAGAGAAAGAGGCGCAGTTAGACCTCAGCGTGGGGAAGAGGATCAGTTTGGTTAGCAAAGGTGGCTGGCAGGGGTTTTGGGACGAGATTGTCTGGGCTTCATTTGGAGGCAAAAGCATAGCAAGGGCAGAGCTGATCCAGAAGCCCGTTCCTCTAGCTACAGAAAGCACCCAGGACCTCCCTCACTAGCAAGAGAAGGTGCTTGTGGTTTTTTCCTTACCACAGGAGCTGGAGATGCAGCCAGCCAAGCAAAGGTTAAACACAAAAATGAAGGCAGAGCAGCTCTTCTGCCTCTGTGCCCTGATATAAGTCGGAAGGAATTTTAAAAGCCGTCACAGCCTCTCCCCGCCGGGGTATCTGCTGATGTAACTCTCATTTACACAATTAGCTGCTAGTGCCAAGCCATGGCTGCAATGCTGCAGCTGCACAGAGCTTCAGCCTCATCCCCCTGGAAATCCCCGCTCTAATTCCTCTCTGCTGGAGACCAGACAGCCGGGTGTCCCCTGGGTCCTGAGTGCATCTGGAGCATGGGTGTCCCAGTGCCTAGGTACTAATCACAACGTGTTTAAGATCCCTGCCCACTTTGCTTTCCTCTGTAATTTGTACTAGACCAACTGGCACTTAAAGACTTTGCAAACCACTTGTCTGTCTCTGAGGAGGTTTTGGGAGAGCTCGGTGGTGTGGCCTGAAGATCCAGCCCTCCCTGGGGTGCCTGCTTTTAAGAGCATTCCCAACTTCAAGGGAACACATGGATGTGCTTGATGTCAGTGGGGATTTCACACACATTCCAGCAAAGGCAATTGCTTTGCCATTCACCAAGGGTGGAGGCATCTCGGATCTCCCCAGTAATGAGCAGCTTTCTCCCTTTCCTCGCCTGCAAGGGAAGCAGCAGTCATCCCTGGTTAAGTAGCATCTGGTTAAGTAGCTGCTGGCTGCAAAAGCATGTCTGGAATGTGGCTTTAACCCTCAGTGACCTCCCCTTGCAATGTTTCCCAGTGGCCATTAACAAGGATGGGGTTTGGAGAGCAGCAATAGGAGCAGTGTTAACCCCATGGGATCCAGCAGAGATGAGGACTTAGTTCTGCAGAGCAGTTGTTGTAGAGGGAGCTCCCCTGCAGATACCTCTTACCAGCCTGGTTTTAATTCTGCTCCCAGAGCCAAGTGTAGCAGTTGTTAAACACCACCTGGAAACGTGGTTTGATGGCTTAAGAAAGAAGCCTCTCTGTGTGAAGGGACAGAGCTTGGCAAAGTCATTACCATGCAACAGAAAGAGCCAGTTGTTCTCAGGGTCCAACAAGCAAGCAGCTATTTGCAGTAGCGTCCACCCATAGAAACTGAGCCCCTCTGTATGTGCACATGTATGCTACATGCTGTGCTTTCCACTCAGCCAAGAAACGCCTGCATTCAGTCCTGATTCTGGCGTGTCCCTGTCTCTCTGTGCCACTCAGTGGTGCTAGCAAAGAGGGGCCGGACGTGACCCTGTTGTCTCTAACCCATCCATCCAAATCCAGCACAGACCTCACCCTGCCCTCTCTCCATCCCACCTGGCCAGCTACACAGACCCCCCTGCCTTCCCATAGCCAGTGGCTTCACAGCTCACTGCAACAGTATGGAGGGTGCCCCAGCCTATTTTGAGGGAGAAGATGGTCCCTGGAGGTGGGAAATGTTATCTGATGTTTCCTCTGCCTCCCAGCCCTTAATTTCAGTTCTGCTTCATTTCCTTGCAGCTCAGCAGAGTAATGAACAATCAAATCACTTCGGTAATTTATTTCTTCTGCTGTACGGTTTCAAGTAGGTGATGGCACTTGAAATTATCTCTCCTGGAGGGATGAAGGGGCCAGATCCTGAGCCCCATTACACCAGTGCCTGTCTTTCTTGTTCTTAGCAGTCTGCTCGAGCTGCCCAGAGCACAGTGCAGTCCCAAATCCATGTTTAGCCAGAGATACAGCCTTGCTCTCTTGATGAGTCCATTAAGGTCATGCTATTACAAGCAGCCACCAGACGAGTTCTGTCAGATAGAAGGTACAGAGACCACAGCTCCGACTCTTATCGTTTGCATTAATAGAGTTAATTTGCTCGACAATCTTCAGCAGCACTCCTGGGAACATCTCACTCTGCTTGGCCATGTGTCCTGGGCTGTATTTGTCTCCTGCTGCCTGTAGGGTGCTCACAGCACAGGGCAGCTGTATCTGGAATATCCCCAAAGTGCGAGATCAGCTCCCTGTTTGCATATATGAGGAGATTGTTGGGAGCTGGGTGCAGACACAGAGTATGTGCAGCAGGGTGAGGAGGAACTGCTCTGCTTCTCTGCCATCTGACCGAAAGTACATCAGCTGTTGTGCAAATGAAAAGGTGGACAGGGCCACGGTTCTTGTCTTCCCTGGGAGCTGCAGCAGCACGGGGGGCTCTGGAGATCAACAGACGTTTGTTCGTGGCTTCTGAGATGACAAAACTATTTGTGCATGTTTGAGGATGACAAGACTGAAGATCTTGCTGGACACCATTTGCTTGGATACTCCACTTATCATAAGCAAAGAGAGAGGGTGAAAGTCTCAGCTGAGGAGATCACTACCTCACTACTATTAGTTTCTACTATTTGCAAAACTGGACTTTAAAGGATGTTCCTTAACACATCCCTGGTGAGAAAGAAACTGGTGCCAACCTCCAGCAGAGGAACAGGAGAAGAAGCCAGGGCTGGGATTTGAACACAGTCACAGAGGCTGCCAGAGCCGATCAGCCACAAGGTCACGCTGTAACACGGACAAGCCTTCCCCACCTCTAAATCTCCTTCTCCCTCCCTAATTCCATGCTGTGTGTCAGCCTTCCAGGCTCAGCGGTGGGCTGAGTGCTGAGATGTGGGAGGTCACCCCACTCTGGCACAAGGAAGTTTGTAGCCCTTAGGGAAAGAGCATCCTAGGGAGCGGAGAGGGGTCTCAGGGTCTCTGTGCGGGGTGCAGAGCTGCCTGCGCATGCTCTTTGATGCGGGACAGGCTCCGTACACCTTCCTCTTCAGCTTCCCCCATTCTGTTGCTCAGGTAACACTTTCAAGGCAGGTCCTCCAAGCAAATTTTTAGGTCAGTTATAATTGGGAAACCTCGCATAGAGCTATAAAACATCAGTTAATATGCTGGAACTATCTAGTTAAATGCCAATTATAAAACCCCATAAGCTCCTCAACTCGGATGTATTAATAACATAATTAAACATTTATTGCTTATGCAAATTAAAAGTTAAGTTAATCGGACATCAACGAAACCCCAGGAAGTGACCATTTAAGTAACTGATTTCTATTTAATTATGATTCCTTCCTATTATAAATCCCCCATGCCGTTCTTTCTGGACTGCTCTGCAGTGTTTACTCGAGCTGTTCAGACTCAGCATTCCCACCCCCAGTACCCATTCATAATCCCAGACAGCTGCAGCAATCGTATCAACAGCCGTGGACCTCGCACAGCTGGCAGCAGCTGGACTGGGTGCCCCTTGGACTTGTTGCTCCTTCTCCCACCTCCTGCTTGGCTGAGCTGTTAATACTAGAAAGGGCACAAGCAGAATTAAGTCTCCTCCAGATTCTGCAGATTTCGGGTGGGTAGAGGCGGTGTGCACCAGACCCATAGAAAGGCGCCTGCTGGGGGTGGCAACAGCAAGCATGTGTTTGTATTAATAGACAACCCATAGGCAGAAACGTGCTCCAATAAGCAAGATAAGGATTCAGAGCTGCAGAATCCACCCACGAGCCTTTTTGCTGGTTCCCTGCACACCTCTGGGGTAGTCATTTCACTTCTCTGTATCACCCCCCCAGGGAAGGGCACTTTCGCACAGTGGGGAAATGATGGACCTCAGGGGATGAGCGTTTCATGATGGGATCAGTTCCTTGGGCGGGCAAAACTGCGTGCCAGGAGAAAGCTACTGTTCATTACTATGGTAAAGTGGTAATTGAAAGGGCTGGGAGCTACAGCAGGACGATGAGATGAGGCCGGGAGATGGGAAATTAAGCGTTTCATTCCTTGAGGGATGGAGACATTTCCCCCGGCGAGCAGAACCTGTGCAACCGGGGCCATATGGATGGAGTCCCTCCCTCCGAGCGACAGGCGATCAGTTAAACCTGACAGGTGTGAAGTTGGCAATTTTCTTTTCAAAACTGAGATAAACAGGCTGGCAGGAGTGTGAGAGGAACAGAGAGATAAGATAAGGGAGAAATGAAAACATTCAGGTACCCTCTCTCCATGGGGCCCACAGGCAGATGATGGAGGACACTCAGATGCCAGGCTGGAAAAAGACTTGACAAGCAGGCATTAACAAAAAATAGAGACCCTTCCCTGTCACAGCTCCTCAATGGGCGCTCCCTTTGATCTCTTAAGATTTGACCCATATTCATCTCTTTAGCCAGCACTGAACTGCTCCTCCTGAGCTCGCTGGTGAACTACAGGACAGCGTTGGCTGCAAAAGGGCAAAAAGAGCATTTAGTGCCTCTTGGCACGCAGTTTTCTCCTCCAAATTCTACACAGTTCAGACAAAATCCTCTGTGTGTTTCCTACGAGGATCTGGGTTTGGTTTTGCAGTTGTGAAATCTATGGAGGAGGGAGTGTCCCTAACTCACCTTGCGCTGGGCTTAGTCAGATGAGGCCACAACACTCACCTCACCTGCTGAGGCTAAGGGAGCAACTCCAATGGCTGGTATCCATAGATTACTGCCTTTCAATATCTCAGCCCCTTGGGGCGATTCGACATTTTTAACCTGCATTTTAATCATATACGCATTTCTCTTGCTTTGCCTGCACCGCCACGCCTGACTCTGATTTCTGCTTTTGTGTAAAATTTTAGGAGTGCAACACACATCCAGGTTTTTATTTACAGACGGATCCTTGTTCTGCAAATAATATATAAGATAGAGCCTGTATCTAAGTGTGTCTGGGAAGGCTTGAAATGGCTTGCTTGGAGGAGGAGTGAACCAGCCGCCCTCACCTTCTTTCTGCCAAGCAACACTGAGGGCATTTGAGGCTCACAGCACTTCTCAGTGCCACAGGCCCCCCAGCTGGAATATATTTGCATAAAGCAATTTCCTCTAACAAATACGTTCATACAAATCAAACTCGAGTTTGCAAATAATCTGAAACCATGAAATAAAAAAGCAAACATATTTGTTACTACAAGTAATTCACTCAGCACTGCTCTAAACTGTCAAGTTTTTCTCGGCACTTGCTCTAGGAGGCTTAGTGGTAAATGTGACCTTGGGTGCCCTGACTTGAGCTCCAGCATGATTGCCTGTTATCTCACTATGAATTTTGGGTTTAGAGTCACGTATTTCTGGACAGATGCTCCATGATCTGACCCGTCTCCAGTGCTTCACAGACAGCCTGGTTTGACATCTCCCAGTCACAAGGCTTTTTTCTCTGTCTGTTGGAGCCTTTGGCTCTTGCACTTCTGTTTTGGAGCCTGCAATGAATGTGCATCCTTGGGAGATGCATTTGGTTTGTGCAAGGCTTTAATCCCAGCACGGGGGGGCATCTCTTTCCCAAGTGCCTGTACCTAGGGATATGGGCAGGTTGCCTGGTAATTCCATTATTACTCTGGACTATATCTCACTCTCATTTACTTAATATCTTAACTTATGTCACATTCTTTTGTGTTGGTGGAAATAAGCATCGCTCCAATGCAGCCAGAAAAGCTCCCAGTTCCAGGGAGGTAAATCTCATCCATGGTGTTGGCTCTGGTCAAGCCTGGCTCCCTGTGGCTGGCCCATGCTCAGCAGCGGGCACACAGGCTAAGAGTGATCATGAGCCTCTTGCTCATCCCCTCCTGCCCTGATCCAGCTCCTCTGTCAACGTCTTTGCTGATCGTGAGGACGCTGAGGTTGCTTTTGGGACCAGCAGTGCTCGCCTGCAGAGATGTGGCTTTGAGAAGAGATCCAAGCCACGCTGCTATTATTCCATGGGCTGCACACATACATTGCTGGCAGCCCCATCCCAACGTGTTTCTGTTTTGTTCCAGAGAAACACAATACTTAGGGGCACTGCATGGGAGTCAGCCCCTGCTGCGTTCAGCTCTCTGCAACCTGAGCTGCTAAGAAGAGGCCCCATGCAATGGATTTTATCCATCATCGCTTAACTGTGAGACATGAGTTCAGCATTTCCCAGGGGCTCATCCCAGTAGGACCATGGGCAAAGATAGTCCCTCCTATCCTCTTTTCCCTCTTAGACCTCCATCCCAGCTCCCTGGTGATTCTCTTTCTCCTCTCCTCTTCTTTCTCTTCTCTTCTCTTCTCTTCTCTTCTCTTCTCTTCTCTTCTCTTCTCTTCTCTTCTCTTCTCTTCTCTTCTCTTCTCTTCTCTTCTCTTCTCTTCTCTTCTCTTCTCTTCTCTTCTCTTCTCTTCTCTCCTCTCCTCTCCTCTCCTCTCCTCTCCTCTCCTCTCCTCTCCTCTCCTCTCCTCTCCTCTCCTCTCCTCTCCTCTCCTCTCCTCTCCTCTCCTCTCCTCTCCTCTCCTCTCCTCTCCTCTCCTCTCCTCTCCTCTCCTCTCCTCTCCTCTCTCTTCTCTCTTCTCTTTCTCCTTCTTTCTCTTCTCTCTTCTCTTCTCTTCTCTTCTCTTCTCTTCTCTTCTCTTCTCTTCTCTTCTCTTCTCTTCTCTTCTCTTCTCTTCTCTTCTCTTCTCTTCTCTTCTCTTCTCTTCTCTTCTCTTCTCTTCTCTTCTCTTCTCTTCTCTTCTCTTCTCCTTTTTCTTTCTATCTCTCTTCCCACAAACCTGGCTGCTGAGCCAACTGCTGAGGATCCAGTTCTGTTGGATGCTGCCCCTCTGCACCCCTGTCGTGGTCACTCCTCGGGCTACTGACCTGAACAGCTGCAGCTGAAGCGAAGCTACACTTCCAACATCTGTCATTACTAAGAGGAGCTGGCAGAAAGGCGAAAATGAGAGGAGTAAAAGACGTGGACATATAGATGCATCTCTCTGGATGAGGAGTGGCTGGGTTTTGGTTCAGATCTCCAGCAGATCATCCACGTGCTGAAGTTGGGTGCACAAATCCATTCCCAGGGCGTATTCTACTTAGAGAGTGGAACGCCAGAGGCAAGACAAAGAGCCTGTTGATGTCAATGCAAGGACGAGCATGCGCGTTTTCTCTCATCTCTTGCTTGCTTTGTCTCTCCCTCCCTTGCAAAAGTCTGGGTCTTGTGGAGTTGACTGCCTTGATCTTTGGGAACAAGGCTTTCTTTGTAGCACATATTCACACTCAGGAAGCTAAAGGAAAGGTAAACTGCTCTTCTCAATGCAGAGATCAGTAATGGAGTTGCAGGGATGCAGTGTGAATGATCTTGCCTCCCAATGGACCCTTAGCATTAGATACTTTTGATGCACAATCGTCACTATAGGGACATCCTACCATGTTAAATCAAAGCTTGGCATAGCCCGGTATCCTGGCCCTGACTACACCTAATTACACTCACCTAGAGAAAATGTAAGAAGAGCGCAAGTGCGTATTGACATTTTCCCAATAGCCTGTCCCATCTGCTGTGGTTAACGGCAACTTAAGAACATCCTAAGCCAGAGACAGTGTCACAATTTGTAATGGCTTTTGATGGATTTTTCTTCCCTAGGCTTTTCTAGCCACTTTCTCTTTCCTCACCTTAACTCCTGGCACCAGCAGCATCCTTTGACAAGGAATTTCACTGTTCCATCAGTACGGGGAAATGCTCCCACTTCCTTTTGTCTGCCTCGAATATTATCCCAGAATTTCATACAATACCATCTATGCCTGTGGCAAAACACTCATTCCCTGCCCACCTTCTCCAGGCTGTTTTGGAGATCGCTTGACCCTCGGCCTTCAGCAAGCAACCCCTCTACAAAACACATCACGGGAACAGACCCAGGCCGTTGGAAAGCAAACGCCATTTCTGCTGCTGTGCCTCTCCACACAGGCACGGGCTGCGAACGACGCACTCACGGGTGCGCACAAAATAAAGCAGAATGTATCTTTTGTTTTAAAATTCTTTATTTATAAAAAAGTACATTTTTTTTTTCCACAGCTGAGCCACTATTGGTTTTTATACAAGAAAAAGGAAGGGCGATGCAACACCCCACCCACACAAATTAGAGCCATGAAAATGCCCCCCCGACCCCAAACAAACAAATTACAAAGGATGGAAAACAAACCAACAAAAATCATAAAAGTCCGTTACATTATTATTATTTTTACTTTTTTTTTTTTAATTTTTTTTTTTACAAAAGCACTTACAACACAGGTTACCAAAAAAAACCAAAAAAGTGGGGTTGGGGTTGTCTGTCGTGTTTATTCCACAATGATAATTACAGCAGGAGGGAGAAGAAAAAGAGAGAGAAAAATCACTGGAGTTAAGGAATCATGTTTAAAAATGAAAGGCAAATTAAAAGAAAAACCAGATTCTCAGTGAGAGTACCAATACCAGTTTATGCCAGTGTAGGATCTGACTCCATATGCTCGCTACATTCACCCCCAGGTGAATTACGTATGGAAATCGCACTGGTCTGAAGTACAAACTCAACCCCTCTAAGGCTCGGGTTTCCTTCCCTTGCTGGTGGGCTGTGTCCCCCCCTTTGCCCATTGCACAGCCTGGCTGTGCTCTGCTCAGCCATCAGTGCTGGGGACAGGAGGATGAGGAGGCGGCGGTTGGACCCAAGACCTCCCCACCTTGCTCAGAGTTGCTCAAATAGACACCAAACCGCGTGAAGTAGGAAAGAGGGGGGTGAAGCTGCAGGTTAGGGGAGGGTAAAGTGCTACAGTGAGCCCCGCAGAATGAACAACAGGCATCGGTGCAGGGGGTCTGGCAGCATCTCCCACCGCTCACAGCCCAGCAAACAGACCCAAAGACTTGGGTGCTACAACAGGAGTGGTTGTGAACGTGGGAAGCATACAGTGAATTTCTAACCTACAACCTGCTCTGCCGCTTCTACTCTTAGCGTGAAATGGGACGGGGATATCCCCTTCATTCCCAAAGTACAAACCCTCTGAGCTTTGTGCAGCCTGCAGATGTTACGGATTCACCCATCTCCCACCCTGAGGGGGTAACAGGGTTTCCCCTCCACTCTTTGAGCATAATGGCTGGTGTGTGAAACTCCACAAATCTGTGTGTGTGCGTGCACTTGTGTACGGCAAAGAAAAACAGCAAAGGAGAGCAGCAGCCCCCATTCTCATTGCATTCCCTTCTCTAATTGCTTCAAGATCAATCTTTTGAATCTCTCTCTCTCTCTCTAACCCTCAGTGATTTCTGCTGAACGGTTGTGCTGGCTTTTTACTCAACATCAGGAAAATGGCTCCCTTTGTCCCTTACGTCTGTGCAATCAATTCGGTGCTACCAGTTCAGTTTGTTTGAGTTTTTTACTACGAAATCTTCGGCTTTTCTCCCTCCCCCTGGCTGAAAGAAAATGATTTAACAACAGGGGAAAAAGAATCTGGTAATTAAATAAGAGAAAATAGCATCACTAGTGTGAGTTGCAATGAATAATCCTAGAGATAAGCCCCAGTAGGAAAACAGATGGGGTATCTTTGCACATAAACTACAGGCTCGTTTTAGGTTGTGACACAGATGCGTCTGGTTCAGTACGGCTCCCTGAATGCACACGGGCAAGGGGCTCGGCCCAAATTCACCTGGTTTCTGTTTTGCGATGGGGACGTGCCCCAGTGTGACCAGAGGGTTGGCCTGGGGGCTCCCACCCCACCCTCTGCCGCTGGCTGTGGAGCAGGGGTGCTCCATATACAGCTGGGAGCTGTCGCTGGGGATGTTTCACACCTCCTTAGCACCTCTGGTGAAAGGGGGCAGAGAAGCAGGGGATTTTCCATCTGAGCCATGGCCCAGCCTGCGAGCTCGTGTGCACAGCTGTGAGAAGGGTCTCACCACCTAAAACCAGCATCTTGACTCCATGGCCCATGGCGAGAAACTGAACACAAAGGGACAAGCAACTCTGTCTCTCAAAGAAAGAGCAGACTGGCCCTCTGCCTCCCCTCACGGCCCAGGCACCGGGGTACTCTGGGGACCCCCAGACAGACTGTCACCCCCGAGTGACCATGCATGGTCCCCAGCACCTTCATTGCCCTGCAGAACCTCCCAGGGAGCAGGATGCACAGGATCTTCAGTTTGGCACCTCTACTGAGCTCACCTTGGCATTCAGGCAGGCAGGTCCCACCTCCTGATGCTGCTGGAAAACATGATCTAATTACCTTCAAGGGTCCCCTCAGAGCAATTTAACCTAGCGAAGGGAGTGATGCTGTTACTGGATCAAAACAGCTCTCAGGTGAAACATCAATCTGATTTTTTCCCCATACTTCTTTTTTTTCCTACCTTGCTATGGATTAATGGCTAATCACTTGGCTAATTACCACCCCAAGAGTCTCTCGCCCAATTAGCTGACCTTGCAAGGGACAGCAAGAAGCAAATTACTGCACGGAGGTGGCATTTCTCTATGGCTGTGGGGATGATTGCACCAGTGGAGTAATGCTGAAGGGCCCAGGGATGAGAGGAATGCACCAGTGAACCTTGAACCTGCAGGGTACGGCACTGCTATGCCAGGCAATACTGTCTTAAGGATCTTTCGCTCTAGGCTTGCCCAGGTTCTGCATGAAAAATAATCATTTGGCCCTTCTGAGCCACACTGGTGAGCGAATTGGCTGCGCTCTTTCCTAGACTTGTGCACTTTTGGGGAGCAAAACGTGTAATGTAGCAAAAAGGGAATTGCATGTAGGCTCTAGCTTGGAAAAACCATATTGCTCCACTGTCTCCTTTCCTTTCTCTGAGCCCCACTGTTGTTTTTGAGTCCTCAGTCAGCTGTGTGACAGTATGTGAACGGCAATGAATAACCCAAGGAGGCTACATCTTAAGAAAATGACACCTCTGAGTGCCAGGCTAATAACTACCAAAGCGTATTGCTTAGGACTGCTTGTTTATGTTCTCAGCAAGTCGTAGCTTAACTCCGGAACAGTCGTTCTGTCTGTTCTCCCTGTTCTCCCCCAGGCCTGTCCATTTCATTTGCAAGGCTTTGTGGCTCTGGTCTTTAGGACAGAACTGTACTGAGGGCTAATGTGAATTTTCCAGGTCAGCTCTGTGGCCCCTGCCTGTGACTAATGCAGAACATGAAAGAATTGCTGACGGGCTCTGCAGATTCTATAAAAGGTTGTTTTCTTCCCAATCCACCTCCTTGCAGTACGCGTTATATCTGTGCTGGGGGAAATTCGCAGAGGAGGGGCTGCGCCATGGATTTCCACTCCGCACTTGGTCACGGACCACCTGGAGTTTGGTGTTGGGGATGTTGTCACAACCCTTTTTGGAGCCTAGTTGTGAAGTCCAGATCTAAAGGGTTATTCACTCGAGAAATAGACTTTGTTGAGAATTATCTCTGGATCACAAGCTGTGCCGGCTCTGCACCGTACCCCCTGTTACACTTAAGTGAGCTGTGGCTAAGGTGTAACGCTCAGCAATGCTGCTCTGTCCCGATCCAGATTACAGGGTTCAGACTGGGGGGAATTAAAGCCCTGTGTACGCTGTTATCATCCCAAGGCACTGGAGGAAAGTCCTTCTGCGGGTTTACACCAGTCAGCCCCTACTAGTAATCAGAGATATGGAGAGATGTTAGAGACTTAACTTCTTTATGGGGGTTGCTTGGTAGGCGGGTGCTCCTGGTGGCAGTGGACAGCCACAGGGAGGTTTAGCCATATATTCTAAGCTTCAGCCCAGAGATCCCAAGAGAATCTCTGCTGTGTGGACACAAAGCAGCCTTCCTGTGGCATGCGGCTCCTGTGCCAGAGGCCAGGAAGCAGGGAGGTCTGGCAGGAACAGCAGCGAGATTACAGGGTAACAATCGGATTTCTCAGTCCACTACACCGCTAAGGCAATAAAAACCGGGTACAAACTGCGGATGGTTCGGGCTGAGCTTTGCGTTGTCTGCACCAGGGACCGCATGCTAAGGGAAAGCTGCCTGGATCAGAGACCTGACCTTGACTCATCTGCGTGGGTCTGGCTCTGCACCCTCCCTTTTGGAGCAGGATAACCGCTGGATGCTGTGGAACAAAACCCAGCGGGTAAGGCAGGAGGAGAATTAGTCCTGCTATTTTTAGACGTGCATGATAATACAGCTCAGAAAACTGGGGATTTCTTTTCAAACAAAAGATTTATTTATACATCAAATTAAAAAAAAAAAAAGAAAAAAACACCAAAAACACCACACAAGAAGAAAAATGAGCCCCAACCCAATGAATGTAATTTGGATATGGTCAGTGTTAGTCAGAGGGCCCTGAAGTCTGGAATCCCATTTATCCACAGAGCAGAGATAGCAGCAATCCAAGCCTCCCCATCACAATGCGTGGCTCAAGGGAGGGAGGATGAGATAAACACCCCAGGCTCTCTCGCTCCTGCCCTATCTGCCAAGCCTTTGCTTAGAAGTGGGATGTGACTTTTTAAAAGTGGCAATCAATGCAGACTAAGCATGTTATCCAGGGGCTGGGGTTGTTGCTAAGGGACTTAGAGAGAGGCAGCCCTGTGTTCTGATCCGAAAGAGAAAAAAAAGTGTAAACATGTGACAATTAAGTTTTAGTGGTATAATAACACTTAAGGGCCTGATCCTGTACCGCAGCCCTCAAAGACACTGGATGGTACCCTGGAGATCTGCCCTGTCGGGCTCCGCAGAGCAGCGCTGCAGGCAGTTGAGTTTGTGGGGAAAGCAAAGTGGCATCTGCTGTTCCGCTCCCCCAGGGCTGTGGCACCCAGGTGTGTGCAATGACACAGCCAGATGTGTGCAATGACACAGCCAGATGTGTGCCATGGCACAGCCAGATGTGTGCCATGGCACAGCCAGATGTGTGCAATGACACAGCCAGGTGTGTGCAATGACAGCCAGGTGTGCGCAATGGCACAGCCAGGTGTGTGCAATGACACAGCCAGATGTGTGCCATGGCACAGCCAGGTGTGTGCAATGACACAGCCAGGTGTGTGCAATGACAGCCAGGTGTGTGCAATGACACAGCCAGGTGTGTGCAATGACACAGCCAGATGTGTGTGCCATGGCAGCCAGGTGTGTGCAGGATACACCACACACAACTGCTGGGCAGAGTTAACTGCTCTGCTGCTGGTACCAGCAACAACAGCAGCAACGGGGACAAAAAGAGCCAGCGTTTCTCTGAGCCATCATAGGGGAAAAAATGTCAGCAATAAATACTCCTTTTCTGTCTTCCAAAAGAACACTCATACAAAGACAGAAAATGAAAAGCCGGGAAATAATAAATGGTAGGAGGAAAATGGCAGCTCTGTTTCCCTGCCCTGCTATCAGCCCGTGCACCTGGGGTTTGTTCTAGGGCTTTTTCTCTCCCCTCTCTCGTTTTGCTTTTATTGAGTCACTAAAAAGTGGGAGTGGATCTCCCCAGGCATGCAGCGGGCAGTGGGAATGCTACCCACACCTCACTGAAAAGAAAGCGATTAGGAAAAACACCACCAGTTCACCCGATAATGGCACCTCTGCCTCCAGTGCCACAAGCTTTCCTGGCTTCCAGCCTTCTATGGACAACCCACTTGACCCCTCCCAAGGTTAAAAACAAAACAAAACAAAACCAAAGACAACATACAAACAAATTCCAGTGTTTCAGGGGTGTGGAAGTGGGAGGAGGAACCTCGGAGGGGGAAGTGGGGCTGAAGGGCACTCTGAGACATGAAGACACAAACAGAGTGTAATATACAGGCTGGGCAACAGTCGTTAAAGCAAATAGTAACACCTAAGCCACCGACCAATACAAACACCACAGAAGGGGACGAAAGTCATCAAGAGAAATTAAAAAGCAAAACCAAAACGGAGAAAATAATTACCCAACCTCCCACCTCCCATACACCCCAAAAATGATCTGTAAGCAAAGCTGCCCTCCCTCCCCGCTCGCCCCAGCCCGCCCGCGCTGCCAGCGCTGGGAGCGTCCACAGTCTGTGCCCAGGGCGCAGGGCCGGCCGGGCGGGTGTGTGCGGGGGGACGTGCGTGCAGTGAGTGTGCAAGCGGCCGCCGCACACTCGGCTCCGCTCAGCAGGGATGCAGGGGGAGTGGGAGGGCATCACTCGTGTGTACGTGTTTGTGTGTGTGTGTGTGTGTGTGTGTGTGTGTAGCAATGGGGTGCCGGGCTACACGTACCACTCCTTTTTGGAAATAAAAGATCCGTCGTTCTGTGAGACCATGTTCTCCGCTATGTCGAGCTGCTCGGGGTCGTACTGAAAGCCGAGTGTCCTTTCGTCGTAAGGTTCAGGGTGTGCTTCCCCCTCATCTACCGTGAAGTAAGGCCGCTTAGCATCCTCCTCGTACTTGTTGGGGCCGCCCAGCTTGCGCTCTCCTCCTGCATCCTCATCTTCGTCTTCATAGGTGCTGCCGCCCAGCGGGCCCGGCTTCTTCTCGTCATCTGAGTCATCAGGGTACTGGAGGTTTTGGGTCATAGGAGGGTGATGCTGCGGGATGCCAGCCTTGCTGTAGCCATTGCCGTACACGTGCTTCTTTGTGCTGTAGTCACCCTTGAAGGTGTGACGCCGGCGCCGGAGTACCACAAAGAGCACCACGGCCACCACCAGGACCAGCGAGACTCCTCCCACTATGCCCCCAATCACCGGTGTGGGGATGTTCGGCTGCACCATGGATTTGCGATCATCGATTGGAGACGGGGTGTAGGGAAATTCTGGGTAGGAAAAGACAGATGGAAGGGGGAACAGTGTCAAACCATGCGGAAACACACCCTCCCTCCATGCTTTCATTGCCGTTTTTGGGGAGTGCAGGGGTGGGAAGATGAGGGTAAGGAACAGGGAAGGGAAAAACCAGGGAAAGGGGAAAAGGGTGCGTTCTCACAGGGGTCAGCGCACGGGAGCTCTGGCTCAGCAAGGGAACGCAGCGTGCCGTGCCAAGCTCGCCAAGCCTCATGCAGGAGCCCAGCAAGCTGGAAGCGGTGTTTCCCCACCCCACCCCACCTCACTGGTTTCTCCAGACAGGCTCAGATCCCGCAAGCCCAGTGCCTTGAGTCCAGACACTTCCCGTTTAACTGGGTGACATGTTAGGTCCAGTTTATCAGGGCACACTGACAGGCCCAGGGTGCCTCTGCCGGGGAGCAGGACCCAAACCCCATCCAACGGTGGGCACCAAGCTGCCGTGACTACTCCCGTAGATGCCACCCTGGACCTGCCAGCTTTGCATCCCCACTTCTCAGTATCCCAGCCCAGCATGACCCCAACCAGCCCCGGCTGGGCCAGAAAGGAGCAGCAGGTTGTGATCTCCGCTCCCACGAGTGACCTGCAGCTGCACAGTGCTGCTCAGGTCACAGCTGGGTCCTGAACCCCCTTGCTGCCCTGGCTGTGCTCTGCAGCACAGGGACACCGACCTCCCACTGCTCCTTTTTCTTCTGCTTTTTCTGTGGCCAGCATAGTGCTACTGCTCATGCTAATCTTGTTCCTACAGCTACCCTGACCTATTTAAAAAATAAATAACTCAAAAGAGGAAAAGAAAAGAGATGAGAAAGAAGCTTTCTTCTCTTTCAGGCAGTTCAGCACCCAGACTTAGGCACAGATAAAGTTTGATCCAGGACTTAAATAAACCTTCCTAATACTCCCTGGGCACAGCTACAGCCCCTGGCCAAACTCAGCTTTCACAAACTGCCTTTTGACCATTCATGTCCATGAGGCATTAAGCATCACATGGCTATCTCAGTCTTTCTCCTGCCTCTGAATTTAGACAGCGGGCACCTGGTTAATGCCCCTGGCAGCTTTGCCTTTGCACACCATGCTCAGACACCTCGCACTGCTTTTTCCACCCCCAAGGCCTGTCTGCCAGCTCTGCTCGTAGCTGCAAGCTGTTATTGCTGCTCCAGAGCCTCCTGGCCCTCGTATTTTACCAAACCAAGGAGAGGCACAGACCAACCAGCAATCCCAGCACGCTCTCCCAGATCAGACAGAGTGGGGTGATGGGGAAGAGGAGGCTCAAAGGCAGCAAAATCAAAAGGGATGGGAGGTAATTCTGATTCCTGTCCCCTCTCCACATACCTGTGGGACTGCCTGCTGCTGGCAGACACATTTCTGCATTAGAGCAAGAAGCCCTGTACAAGGACAAGACGAGCAGGGTGCGCGTTTCCCTGCAGCACAGCTTAGCCCCGCCACTAAGGAAGAGGGGAGAAAGAAGCTTCCCCCGGGTAGAGGCAGCTCCTAAAACAGCTGCACATTTTGGACACGGGTACTGAATCTGAGCAATTGCTGGGCTGATCTTTGCAGCATAAACGTTTTGCTTATGCCCAAGAGCTTTTTCACTCCTTCCTTCCCTGAAACATCATCCCAACAACAGCAGCTTGGTTTCTGCAGTGCTGGCTTGCCCTGTGCAAAGCCTCACGAGCCTGAAACCGCACACAGCACAGCACACCGGGCAGAGCGGGCTGGCGTACAGGCAGTGGAGGGGCTCCCTGCTGCAGCCACAATGAGAAGCAAGACATTGTGCAGGCAGGAACCAGCATCTCTTTCCAAAGACAGCCTCCAAGAGCAGGAGCAAGGGCATGTATTTCAGCACAGGGAGGTGCGACTGGGTTCTGGAAAGCCAAAACCACACGTTGCATCCACAGAAGGCTTGTCATAGCCAGCTGGTTAATGCAAAACTTCTCTGCAGAGACAGCAAGAAATGTCACGTCCATCCCCTGGTAGTCTTGGCTGCTGAGGGCTCAATTTAATCAACCCAAGCATCTGTGCAGCCCTTGCACTTGCTCCCCCTGCCCATGCCACATTCCCAGGCCTGCCCCTTGCCATCACATCTGCAACCCCATGGAGCTCAATTTCCAAAACTGTGCACAAAGCAGGGGTTCACCTAGAGCTTAAGTAAGTGTACGGAAAGGCCAATGAGCTGGCTCAGACCCCAGGGGCTGTAACTTTGATTTTCCCTCACCCACAACTCCAATCTGAAGCCTCCTTCTACCTCACTTTTCCCCACAGCCAGGCTGATTCTGTGCATGGGACTGCAGGTCCCAACGTCCCACCCTGAAAAGACCCAGACGCAGCGTGCATGCTGGGCACAGGCTCCCTACAGCCGCACTGAGCCCCCTGCCTCCCAGCTCTGGAAAACAGGCAGATCTGAGACAAGTCTGTGCACAAAACCAAAAGGAGCTTGGCCCACTTTTCTATTAAAAGCCTCATTAACAGCCCAGGTTGGACACACGAAGTGAAAGGGGGGGATGTTTTTCTACCTTTCTTATATATATATGTATATATATATTTTTTTTTTCCTGTCCTTCGTGCTGTTCACCTTCATGCCAGCCCCCCCATCACTGCCAGTGCCGTGGACACAACCAACACGCAGCCGTGCTGGATTTCACATGTTCAGGGAAGGAACTATTTTCTGCTCAGAACCCATCCCCGTCCCCCCCGCGGTGGCCCAGTTCCCATGCCAGAGAAAACAAAACCGAACTGTGGGAAGAGCGGGAGAAGAGAGATGTGAAGATCGCAAGCCAGCAGCCGAAATCATCCCCTCCCTACCCACACGCTCGTCCGCCCACCACTCCCCCCGCAGCCTGGAAAGGCGAGCGGCGCTGCGGATGCGGCCGGGGGCCGTGGCGGAGCCCCTGGTCGGGGGGGGGGCGGTGGGACCAGGCGGGAATGAGCGGCCGGGGGGCAGCGGGAGCGGGCGGGCTCGGCCCGGCACCGCCGCTGGAGGGCGGCACAGACCGCGCTGCGAGCCCGCTGGGGGGTCCCCGGGCCGGGCTCCGCCACAAGGTCCCCTTGGCGAGGGCAGGGGGGGGACAGCGTGCCACCCCCCGCCCCTCCCCTGCTCCCCCGCAGCTGGCTCCCTTTGATTTGTCCCTCCAGCCCTGTCCCCGCACTGCCGGGCACAGCCTGGCACATCTGCAGCCTTTGCCACAGCGCCCCGGTGTCCAACAGGCAGGTTAACGAACGGCTCGGGACAGCTGCGGCTCTCCGCGGGTGTTGCTCCGCACGCATCCATTGTTGTCAGTCCCACAAAGGGGGATTTACCCCCCTGCCCACGGGGTTCCGTGCCTGGGGTGCAAAAGAGAGCGCAAGAGCAGCCTGGAGAGGGAAGGGGAAGTGTGGGAAAAGGATCCCCTTTTTGTGTTCGAGGGGTGCGTGAAATTTCTGGAAACTGGTGCGATGCCTGAGTGTGCTGGGGGCCCCATGTGAAAAATCCATTAGGAAGAGTCTGGAGAGAATTAAAGCCGCTGTGAGAAGTGGACTGGAGAAACAGGAGACAGCAGAGTCAGAGGGAGGGGGAACAAGCTAGGCTTTAATTCCAGCATAAAAAACCAAACATTTCCCACCCCCTCCTGCTGTATGAATAGGAATTAAAGCAGCAACACTATCTGCCCACTGCCCGGCTCTGCCAGCTGTTGCATTCAGCCCGGCTTCCTGTCCCCATACCAGGAGCTGGACCTCTGGGGCGGCAGCTGGGAGCGCAGAGAGATGGGGGTTGCCCTGGGCTTCGCTCTGGCACCCGGCCCAGCCCACAGGTTCTCTTTGATCCCTGTGTTCAAGGCGGGAGGGCTGCAGCATCTCCCTGCCCCAGCTCCTGCAGCACCCAGAGGCACAGCACTGCTGCACCGCAGACGAATCAGGCCCTCCCCATCACAAGAGTGCCTTCAAAAATACACATTTTAAAAACCACATCTTTCCTCTAATGACTGGTTTCCAAAAAAAAAAAGAGTATGCAAATCATCCTGCCGCTCCATTAGTCCTTTATCTAATGTTTTCTGAACACGCTGGCCAGTTTCAGGGCTATCTGACAAGACAAGGAGCCAAAATTATCCCTATCATCAAGTTCTTGGAGAGACCTAGAGTGGAATCCCTGGGAGAGGTGGGAGCTAAACCTCATTAGACATCAGAGAACCCACAGGGACAAGAAGCTGTTCCCAAGGGCAGGAAGGGCCCGGATCAGAAAAAGCGCATTTTCAGGCACCAAGTAATTCTATGAAACGCAGATCCACAGGAAACCAGCTTTCAGAAGCCCTTGTGCTCATCACACTGCTTAGATATTTTAAAAGATACCACTTCCTGCGGACACATTTTTTCTTGAAGTCACATTTCCATTCTTTTCCCTTCAATCATGAGGGTCAAGGAAAAACCCAGCACCAGCTGAGATTCTCGCTGTAGCCATGGGCATGTAGGAAAATGTCAAACTCCATGAGAAATTACCTTTTGGACATGTGTCAGCCCAAGCTGCTCCTCGCATGAAGCTCCTCCAGAGCCTTGCAAAGTCAAGCACCCACTGCAGTGGGAAGCTGGGGCGACTTGGGCTGGCTCCAGCCAGGGTGAGCAGCAGGAACCTTGAAGTCAATGGGCTCATGGAGCTCCCCAGATGGCCTCAGCAAATACAGTGGTGGTTTTTTTATATGGCAGATTGCTGGTGGCAAACTCTCCCTGCCAGTGCAGTCCACGGCAAATTATCCCAGGACTTTGACCCGCTGTGTTAGACTTGTGCATAAATGAAGATAGGGAGGTACCTCTGGACCCGCCTTAGCCCAGACTGAGCTGCAGTTTGAGAAGCCTGTAGCACTGCTGTCCTTTTTCCTTCACAACAGCCCTTGCACCTATGCATGCCCACCTCTGGCTTCAAGGGATCCTGCCGTTCCTCTCCCTACCCGGGGTCTCTACTCTCCTCGTGTGGAGCAGGATGGGGGGGGGGAGGCAGTGAGGGTGGAAAAACCACTGGCAACTAATCCAGAAGTTTAGCAGCTGCCACTGGCATTTCAGACTGTGACAGCTCTTAGGCCAGATGCCAAACGTCTCTTAGGTTTTAATCTCTCTGTCAGGTCACCTATCGCTTGTCAATCAAGCGCTGCTCCCGCGGGGGCCGTTGGCACAGGTGCCATCAGACAGGATGCAGCGGACACTCCTACCCACCCTCCAGAAGATCAGCATCAGATGGGACCCCCCAGGCTTGTTCCTTTTGAGCCCTCGGGCCCTATGTCCTCCCACCTACAGAAGCCACCAGCACTTGTTGGTGCAGCGTGGCACGGCCCTGGCCGGCAGCTGGGCTTTGGGGGCGCTTGCTCTATGCTCAGGATTTAACGCTATCTCTCACGCCCTGAGCCGTACCGAAGGCCAGCTGCCGCATGGCAGAGGGCTCCAGTGAGCCCCGCAGGCTGTTTGCACTGACCTTGCTGGGACGAGACCGCTGGTGGTGTGTAAATAACTCCCTGGTGCAAGCCAAGCAAATGTGGGGGGGACATCAACCCCTGCTGGCCTCTCCTCCCCCCAGCAGCCTGTCACACATCCAAGGCCAGGGCTGCAAAGTCACACAGAGTGTCCCAATCCCACAGACCCTCCCCAGGGCACCTGCACATCCTATCCTGTCTCCTGGAAATGCAGGGGGTGCAGCGGCAGGGCTGCACCAAGCAAGCAGAGCAGCCTGCAGAATCCTGAGCAAAAGAGCCCTTCCTGGCCATGGCAATCAGGCGGGAGCCCTGCAGCAGAGAAGGTGACAGCAGTCACGCTTCTGCACAGGCTCTGCTCCCCCAGCTCCAGCACTGTGACCCTCCTTCGGTTTTGATGTTTGCCTGGTGCTTGAAGGCCCACGGGGAGAAGAGATGTTTTACATCTTTCTCCTTGTGCTTCCTCTGGCTGAAGCCGGTACACAAGTGCACAAATGTCCCCCGCACACACACGCAAACGTGTATGTACACACACGTGCACAAGGGCCAAGGTATGTATATGCACTGCCGCCCACAGCCTACACAGCCAAGCACATCTTCACGAACACGCATATTCACACATGCCAATGCACTGATGCTCCTGCGTCCTGCATGCACAGGTGACCGTGCAGCAGGGCATCCCTGTGCAGGCACGCAGGTCTGGGAGCTCCGTTTGTGTGCCAGGATGCAGATCAGGGTCACACATATGTGCATATGTACAAGAGCAGCTCTCTGTGCAGGCCCAGAGGGACATGCATGCAGTCTATAACCACAGCCTTTCATTATGTCACCCAACCACCTGTAATAAATAGTTACATATCACACTACATGGCTTGGCTGCAACTGACAAAGGTCCTGCAAGGCAGGAGAAGCTATTACAGGAACAGATTGCTGGGATAAAATATTAAATTTCCACTTATCAATCTCTTTAATGTGCTATAACTCTAATAGAAGCATTCAGCCTTCTCCCCCTGAACAAATCACCCTCCCCCTGAACTGTCCCCGCACTCCTCCTCTCTGGGGCTGGGAGGAAGAATCACAGAACCACAGAATGCTGGGTGCAGGAGGGGGAGGTTTGTACCCAGCAGATGGGGGGGGAAAGCCGCTGCAGGGTTTTCTCTGCGTCAGCCTCCTGTTTTTTTTCTCCCAAGGCTGGCTGCTCACTAGATTGAACTCCATTTATTGCATGCAGCTCTTGAAAGAGGTTTTGTGGTCCACTGACAATCCCTAAATTGCCTGCAAGACCCAAACAAATGTACCTGTAATAGCTGAGTGAGGACAGCCGAGCCCTCCCCAGCACTGGCCTAATCCGTCCTTAGGGAGAGCTGGATAAACATATTCAGGTCCCATGAATTATTAAAAGCGTTTTTTTAACGTGGCGGAGCCCTGGCCTAACGGGTTGGCTGCTAATCCCTCCTAGCAGGGAAGCGGCTGGTGCACCCCTCCTTCCTTCTCATTTAACCTCAACCCCACAATTCAGAACCTTGGGAATAAACTGAGATTACAGGCAGGCAGACATCAACCCAAAGTCATTCCCCAGAAATCCTGCCGGTCCCCACTTCCCTTGCCAGCCCTGCACTAACAGAGCATAAGAACGATGCTCTATAGGTCCCCCAAAAACCAACAGGACAGGAGACCTTAACTGAAGCCCCCAGACCCTCGTCCCTAGGAGAGCCCAGGCTTGCTGCTATTGCCATGCTGAGACAGGTAAAACACTGGCAGGTGGCAGCGGGAAATATAAAGAGGGGCTGTACCTGGTGTTCAGGAACATGTGCATTGACAGCACAAAAGACACAGGGTGGCTGAATAGACAAGAATGATAGCAAGAAATGGATGTACAGGCTACGCAGGGATGGAAAACGAGAAATGGTGAAGAGAGCCTGTTTCTAAGTCTTCTGCAACACTTATCCCACCTCCTTCTCTGCAGCTGGGGACTAAGCTTGGAGGCTTTTTCCCTCTGATCACTGTTTCAAATGTGAAGCAAGGTGCTAGGGAGGGTGCTACCACAAAGGATGGTTTTCTGTTGCTGATGGGACGCAGGTCTGCTCAGTTTGCATCAGGCAGCTGCCTGCACTGCCCCAGAAACACGGTGCCTTTGGTGGCAACTCCCATGAAACAGCCAGCCAAAAGGACTTTGACCACGACCTTCACCCGGTTTTGGGTGGCTGGGCAGGGCAGGGTGGCTGCTGCTCCACGTCTGTCCTGAACAAAGAGCTTTGTTATTCTGGTGCCTTTCGCTGGCAAATGAAAGATCCCCCGGAGAAAAGCATATACCAGGAACAACTCAGCAGGCAGGGATCCAGCACAAGAGGTGTGAATTAAAGGCCTGCTACAGTGATAATGATCATAAATAAATACTTGGTAATTAGCATCTAATTAGCAAATCACATCCATTGACCTCCAAGCACTTGGATAGAGGCAGATTAGCCTGTTTTATCCATGTTACCGAAGAGGGGAACTGAGGTGGTGAGGGTGCCAAATACAGTGTTATTGCTGATTTCAGGAGGTCAGCTGCCTGGGCTTCATCTTTATGCTTGCTCAGCACTTACCCCTGTAGAGAGCGTGTGGGGGGAGCTGGAGGTGGGCGCCTCTGAGAAGCCCATTTCATCACTCGGGTTACACACCTGAAATGGCTGGGGTGGGTCGCTTGCTATCAGAACAGTGACTTGCCTCAGGCTGGAAGGGCTATGAACCCTAGGAACCTGCCCTGCATTTCCCATGGCTCGGGGAGATGCCAGCACGCCTCACTCCCCATCCAGCTCGCGGGCACCGCTCCTGTCTGTGGCATTTGCAGGACGCAGGCAGCCGGCTGCCCTCTATCTTGCGCCGGTGCTCTCCCCAGAGAGAGCAGGTCTGTCCCATAAGACATCACATAGCATCACTTCCCATGGTCTGCATCCTGTGATGCTCCTTTCCGGAGCCCAAAGCTACTCAAGGGTTCACAGCCTGTCACTAATGTGGCAGCCGGGTGAGCAAGTGCACAAACCAACACGGCACTGGAAGGAGCACAAGCGAAAAAATGTGAATATTGCTTAACATGAGAAACGCCAAACAACATCCTGAACAAATGACTCATCCATCTCATGGTTTGGTGCCTCAGTGGCAGTCTATATCCTTATGCTATTCCTTCTAAGAAATATCTCCCTGGCATGTCTTCCCTTCTAACATGTCCAATGATCTCTCTGAATCCAATCCAGAAGACAAGAGGGAGACAAACCGAATGTATCTTTGTGTAAGAAGGGAAAAGAAAGTAGGAGGAAAGGAGAAAAAATCCGAGGCAAACCAGTGCAAAACAAAGAACTTCACTGCTCCCTTTGCATTGCGAAACTCCCCACCCCTAGAAGCAGACGCTGGTGGTTGAGACAGACATTATGGTGTCAGCCGCTCACACTCTCCTCTTCCCACCCCTTCCTCCTCTCTTTCAGAGCACACCGAGTGTTTTCCTACCTGTGACATTGACTTCCACCAAGCCCGACCGGGTACCGATGGCGTTGGAGGCCTCACAGATGTAAGTGCCCGCCACGCTGTAGGACACAGGCCCTTTAAAGTAGATGGTGTTGTTCTGGATTTCCACGCTCCCGGGCAGAGTCCCGTTTGGCCTAGGGGAAACAAGACCATGGTTGACCCCAGAGATGACACTCAGCAGGGTCGAGCCGTATTGTAGATGTGACCCTGACATGCTGGTTCTGTTCTTGCCCTTGGGCAGGTCCAGAACGTGGTGGTGCT
Source organism: Patagioenas fasciata (assembly GCF_037038585.1). Classification (NCBI taxonomy): domain Eukaryota; kingdom Metazoa; phylum Chordata; class Aves; order Columbiformes; family Columbidae; genus Patagioenas; species Patagioenas fasciata. The sequence continues at coordinate 6,637,003 of NC_092543.1, forward strand.
GGGTGGAAAATATCCATTCATGTAGTAAGCCTGAAACCAAGCCCTCAGACAGGGCATTATGGCAGTCAGTAGTCTCCAGAGTGAACCCACTGCATGATGAGAATCAGGTTCTTTACACAGACTGGTTATATTTTTTTCCCTTCTCTGTGACTACAAGGGAGATTGGACATATTTAGAGCCCTGTCATCTATCATCTATCATCTATTATGCCCATGGCAGAACAGTCAGGTGAGTGTGAAACCAGAATAATGTAAAACTAAGTCTAGAGATACACAGAATAAATGAGCAAAGGCAGATAAAAATTTTAAAAACCCCGTGTGTTAGGAAGGCACACATGGCCTGGTTATTCTTAATTACTGAAGCAAAGTAAAGTAATTACTTCTCATAGGCAATTAAAAATTACTCAAGTAATTCTATCCCCTCCTCCCAACAAAAATGTGCACATATTGTCAGCAATTTGTAAAAAACGAAAGGAGATAATGGGAGTATAATTAGGTTTGTAAATAAGTGTCTAAATGCACATGTACATGTTTTTCATGTCTACCCATACACATAGGCACACACGTATAGCAAACACGTCTATCTCAGCTACATCAAGGCAATGACCTCAAAGCTGATGGAAGAACAGAATAGCCTGACACTGGTCCTCTGCCTGCAGGGCCCTGAATCTGCAAAGACACATCCGAAAATTGTGGTGTGGGGTGCTAAAGAGGCTCTTGCTTCCTCTGACATCTCCCCTGACCGTTGCTCATCGCAATGTAAATGAGAGGAGAGGAAAGCACAGCTCAGTTCAGGAAAGCACAGCTCAATTCAGGAAAGCACAGCTCAATTCAGGAAAGCACAGCTCAACTCGCCAGCCCTGCTACACAGAGACAGCCTGGATGCCTTGAGTGCCACAAGGGGCATCTTTGCCTCTAACACTTTCCTGGCAACGTTCTGAGGAACCAACAGAACCCCCTTGGAGTTGAAGTCAAACTGGCAGGGACAACAGAGGGAGAGAGCTGGGGATGATACCTAGAAAAAAGGCAAGAAAAACAATCCTCTTCAGACCTTTCACTGTGAACAGTTTGATCTGGGAAGGGAAATGTGAGACAATATGCCTAGCTTCTTGCAAAGCCATTTTGAGAGGCTCTTTCTTGATGACAAATGCCAGCTGAAAAGAAGAAAGGATCCATTTGATCTTTTTTTTTTTTAAAGCTACATGAGTGCTTATAGGAAAGAAAAAAAGAGAAGAGAGAACCACATCAGGTTGCATCAATTCCCATCTGACTCCCCAGACACCCTTCGCTCACTTTTCAGTCCCTTTAGTGTGCTCAGCCAAAAGCTGAAACCCTGGAGGACAAGGAATTGCTTCTGTTTCATGTCAGTGGTGTGGGATGAGTGTTCCAAAGGGGGCTCCTGCTTACAGCGGGGGCTGAGTCCAGGGAAAGGTTTTTAAACACACAAATTATGTACTATTTGTGCCCCTTTAAAGAAGGGAAATCCTGCGTCCTTCTCCAGCTACTGAAGCACTTTGTGGTGCTGGGCAAATTATTCACCTTGTCACATCTCAGCTGCTTCACATCACTAGGGCAGAATATTACCCCAGTGAAGTGAGAATGGGAAGTTATCCTGGGTGTTGGGGGTGTCTGGGCCCTGATTGACCAGGGGGTGACCGAGGTTTCTAGAGAGGCTTCGTGTCCCTGTTTGTATGAGAGCAGAAGCGTTGTAGGCACTTACAGCTTCCATTCATAGGTGTGAGCTGGGGGGTTGGCATCAGATTTGCAGATCAGCTTCACATCCTTCCGGTTGAGAAACCAGTTGCCATCAAAGCCCTCGATAGTGACTTCTGGCTCATCTGTAGGGGGACAAAAAAAGGTCAAAAAGCAGGGTGGAAAAGGAGAGCAAAGAGTTATGGAAAAGGAAGGGGGACAAAATGAAACAGGAAGAGATGAGGGGGCAGGGGTGGGAGAGAGAGAGATTGCAAAGTGGGAAAGATGATGGGACAAGGAATGTGAAGGAAGGAGAGAGAGGAACAAAGGGAGATGGCAGAGGCAGAGAGAAAGAAGGTGTGAAAAAGAGAAAGCATGTGATTATTCCAAGGGATCACTTCATTTTTACTCTCCAGAAAAAGAAAGCAGCCCCCTATTTCTTCCTTTCAGAAAAACCCCCTTTTGCCAGACCTTATCGCCCACCCCAGGGGCTGCTCTGCAGTCCTGCATCCCTCACTTACACTGCACGTTGAGGGTGATGCTGTCGGTGAAGCGGTCCAGCTGGTAATTCACCACGCACATGAGCTGCTGCCGGTGGGCTTCCCGGCTCGGCACCAGCCGGTACCGGCTGATCACCGTGATCGTGCCGTTGCTGTTCCGGATCTCCTGAAACTCCGCTTCCCCTTTGAGCTTGGTGTCCCAGGTGACGGTGCTGGGGGGTTTCCCGTTAGAGGAGGTGCAGGTAGCTACCAAGATCTTTTCTGTCCTGCCAGACTTAGCTATAAGTGGCCGCTTGGTGCCCTCCATCCGATTTGTAGGCTTGGCTGCAGGGAAGTGCAAAAAGGAGAAGGAGAAAAGGGTACAGAGGGATGGTTAGAAAAGCAATGCTACCCTCTCTACTACAACTAGCACGACTGAGCCTGTGACAGACCTTGTGGCGAATCCAGAGCTGCTGCAAATTGCCAGCAACCTACTCTGGGGAAAGAACGGTGGAGGTGCCCTAGATTCACGGATACATGATGCCAATCCTTTCCAGGCACTGGTTTTCAGCCCTATGTTAGGATGTGAACAGTTTGAATCATGTAGCACATGAATCACGTAGACCTCGGGTGGCATCTATTCACTCACAACCCCAAGCTCCATGGACAACCTCTACTTGTGCTCAGGATCTCTCTGTTGTCTTTCTCTCTGTTCACTTGGCAGCCACCAGCTCCTTACAACTCATCACTCCCTTAGGGAACAGGTCACTGTTATTGCACCTGCATTAAGAGAAGGGGGAACTGAGGCCTGGAAAGAGGAAAAGGCGCTCCTGTGATAGCTCAGTAAACCACCTACCCCAGGTTCCCTGCTCTTCACTTCTTTACAGTCAACTTGAAAGATCATCATAGGTAAAATTTACACCCAAATTTCACCTTTGCCCTGAGGCCCCAGGACATGAGTCTCAGGTTTCTCCAGATCTGTTTAACAAGAGGCAATGGTTCACAGTACAGAGCTTGTCCAGGATCTTACCCAGCACAGTGAGGTTCAGTTGACTTTCCCGGTTGCCAGTTGGGAAGGTAGCAAACTCACAGATGTAAACTCCCTCATCCTCCAGCTCTAGCCGAGAGAGCTGAATGGTGCCGTCTTTGAAGGAAGGATTCCGAAAAGTCACCCGCTCTTTGTATGGAGAGAGGATGGAGACCCCCATGGCGGGGTTGTAGATGGCCACATTCTGCTTGGAGCCGTTGGTGGCTTTTTGCCACGTGACCTGCGTGATCTTGACATTCGGGAGCGGGTTGGTGAAGCTGCAGTGCAGGACCACATCTGTCCCGATAAACCCCGAGACCGTGTCGTTGACTAAGACAGTCTGAGCTTGCAGCCCTGCAATAAAATAGAAAGACATAAATATATGTGTAACTCTCAGAGAAAAAGAAGGGTTCTTGGATACTGGGCGCGTGAACCCCTTCATTTATTCTATTTCCTTCTTCCTGGTGTGGCTGATACAAGAACGGTCTATGGCTACAGGCACTCAGTACTTTCTGCATCCACCTGCAGCTGCATTCCTGTTCATAAACACCTTCCTTCCCACCATTATTAATAGTTTTCACACTTCGCTACAACCAGCCCTAACGCTCTGCATCCAACCTAGGGCTCATGATCACCAAAAGGCACAAAGCTGGATCAATACTACCTTCCTTCCCTTTGTCTTCAACTTTGGATGACATTAAATCGGTTATTGTAAATGGACAGAGCATGTGGCTCTGCAGGCATATGAAAGCCCTGATATTTATCAGCATAGCATATCCTAACGTGCTAACACACACTCAGACATCCATTTAATGCGGTTGGAAATGTGTCAGTAATTAAATGAGCTGCAAAGACTCAGCCCTGATTTCAGAGTAGCAATAGTTCCCATGTAAGAACAGATTTACAGCGGAGCCTATCCACCTTGCACAATCTGCCTGCGTGATCGAGATCATTTTTGTGGCCTTTTTTTTAACCCCAGAAGTGGCTGCATTTAGGAGCCTTCCATCTTGATTTTGTGGAGTAAAGATGAAAGGAGCTTTGGAAAAGTGCTATTCGGTCTCAGTTATTCCCCTCCTGACAGCTGGACAGACGGACCCTGAAATTCATCCTTGGCTGCCACTGTGTCTTTCCCTAATCTGTCTGTTTAGAGATAATGCTCTGGCAATTATATAGCTGGTATTTATATGATAAATACAATAGAGAAGCAAGGTGGTAAGAACAAGAAAAGCGGGTTTTGCTCACTGCTTCTGGGTGAATCTGAAACTGGATGTATTCTGGGAGACTGAGAGTAAAGGAAAGAAAAGGGTAATAAAAAAAGATGTACAAAGAGTGAGGAACATCAAATGTAATGAAACAGAAAGAGGCTGGAGAAAGAGGAAAATGCATAGCACAAGAAACAGGACAGCATCTTCTAACCAAGAGGGACATCTAAACCTCTTCTTCCTCCCTTTCTCCTTCCCTCCACGCCAAGCCCGTGACCCGCGGACAAGCCTCGACCAGCCTGGCCATGAGACGCCATCAGTTGACCACAGTCATCAGCAGTTCAGACCGAAACTCAGTCTCTAGAGCTTTGTGTGAACTTGCCCCATTCCCTGAGCCAAGCACTGTTTGCCCCACACCCCAGCATTGTGGCTGGAGTGTTTTTCAGCGCTTACAGCCACAGCAAAGCACCGGTGCCCTCAAGTGCCTGCATGCACGAAGCCATCGAGTCCTTAGAAAACCAGGGGGATGTTCCTGCTCTGGTAAAGTCACAGCTGGACCGTGTTTCTCCACACCAACCAGAGGTACTGGCGTGCTGGAGATGGATGTCCAGGGAGTAAGACACGTTGAAACACTTCTCTGACACCAATGGGACCGCATGGCCCACAATGGCTTTCCTGACGAAATGAGGGCACTGAGTGCAAAACAAGGCTGGGTTTAGATAACGCTATGCTGGGACCTGAAGAAAGAACAGGTGGACGGGGAGGGGGAGACGTCTCCAACATGCTTTGCAGCATATGCTGCTCCTTGTACCCCGGAGGTGAGAGAGCCTCTTGCAGAATTGCCCACACCTGCGGAGGTGAGCAACAGCTTTGCCAAGCAGTCTGGCTCTGAAGTCTTCAAGCATGTGGGAGCTTGCCGGAGAGCAAAAGCAATCACGTAGCAGAGGCCCTGGGAACAACCCGCCGCCCATCTCACGGCTGCCTGGCTGTAGCTGTGCTCAGCACTCCCTCTCCCTCCCGAGGCTGAAGGGAGAGCGGATTCTTCAGCACCGGTCCCCACCTCTTCACGAAGGGCCGGTGCCCCCGAGCAGGGCTGCCCGGGGCTGGGGCGCTGGCTCTGCTCCCACACAGCTCCCTGACCCCCACAGCCCTCGGCGGTTCCTTTTGAACCAGGCTTTCGACATCCCAATAAAAGAGGCCCCGTTTGCAACCGTAGGAAGTCGTGGCTCAGCACCTTCTCGCAGTGCCAGGAAAGCGAGAGATGAGCCGAAAGCCCAGGGAGGAGAGGACGGAAAGCCACGGGCTTCTGCTCGGAGTTGCCCTTGCTGGGAGAACAGCCTGGTCCTCTCCATAGAGAAGCATGAAGATGAGGAACACGGCACGCCAGGCTGAAGGCCACCACTGCCCAAGGATTGGCACCTAAGATGTGACCCATAAATAAAGATATTGGCAGCCAACCTGGCAGAGAATGTGGTATATATCACAAGAGAGAGATCAATCCAACATTTCACTCCATCATTACTATGTCCTTTCTTTATGGTATGATTTCTCTGCAAATTAATGAGTGGCCCTTTTAAAAATCAGGTAACTTCTCTTGACCTTGAGTGTTGTGACAATTCTCACCTCCACCCTCCCGCCCCTGCCATGGGCTCCATGCACCAGTGCAGACTGTACCTGGACACAAACTGGAGACAAAGCAGACTTTGGTGCTGATGAACCTGACCCTGAGCCAGGCTCCAGCATGGACCTGCAGAACCCTCCTCTACCGGCTGCAGGGTCAGACTTTCAGCTTAGGAAGAAGCTGGTGCCAGTTGGGGACTGCTTGCCAACACCTAAATGCTGCCAGTGCTAGGATTCAGGTCCCTACATGCAGCAGCTTTAACAAAAACACATTCCAAACTTTCTAGAGGCTTCAGGGCAAATGGGAAAAAAAAACACAAAAAAACCAAATAAAATAAAAAACAACCAACCCACAGCAGAAGAAATAACAAAACAAACCAAACAAAAAATACCCCCCCAAAAAAACCCCAAACACTGTGCGGAAACCATGTTTCCTTTCCAGGTGACTGAGTAACTCGTGGCTCTTTTGCAAGACAGGGTAAACTCTTTGTGTTCCACTCCCCCAAGCCTCTCATCGGGGCAGCAGCGCACGTTGCTCTGCTCCGTACCGCAGCAATAGCACCCACGCTGTAACAGGAACGCCGTGGAAGGGGAACATTGTAAAGGGGTGTCTGAAGGTTGCTGGAGCAGCTTCCCATGCTCCCCATCCTAAATCAGAAGCCAGAGGATAAACTAGCTGCCGTCATGCTCTGGGGAGCATTTGTTTGCAAAGTGACTGAGCTGGGATGGCGGGTCTTCCCTCGCCCCGTTACACACTCAATAATTCATCAGGGCAAATGCATAGATAATTGATGGCAATAAGCGTGCAAGGCCAGGAGAGGAGGAGAAAATAAAATCACTAATCAGCCTCTGGAGAGGCTTGATCATATTAAGCAGGATGTGTGTGTGCATGTGCAGTGCTGAGTGATGTGTGTGGTCGGTATGGCAGAGAAGAGGCTTGGGATACATCCTGCCATTCGTAGTTCCTATGCCAGATCTCCCAGTGCCACCAATCCACTCTGCCACCTCCCAGGGGACAGCCGGCACACCAGGAAAGATGCACTGTATAGGCTGAAGCTTGCTGAGTTGCATTTTACTCATTAGTTTTCTGGTGTTATTTTTTTTTGTTGAGGACCAAAAGCAATAAAAAAGGCCCAGCCGAGTGCCAAAGATGTGTTGGTGCCAAGACCTCATTAGTGGAGACCTCTGAGATCCTGCTCCTCCACCTTGGCCTCTGAAGTGGTTTGCGTTGATGCCTTTCCCCACGATCCCAAACGCAGATATTCACTAGGTCATGCCAGGCCTTGGGGGCACCGTGCGGAACTCGGGGTGCCCTGCGGCACAGGCAGCAGGCTGGGAAGGGAGATCGGGACTCTCTGGGTGTGAGGAGCGCTGGGGAGGGGGCAGACTAAGTGGCAGCTGGTGGTTCTTGAACCTGGAAACTCTTTCTCCTCAAATCTCAGGAGGCGGTGTTACACTGAGGCTCCCACACTTGCAAATCCGGTTCTTGCTCCCCCATATAGAAAGCTCTGGACATGATCTCCAGGTTCTAGAGAGGTCTGTCACAACAGCCAGCCTCCAGTCAATGCCTCTTTGTTAAGAACCATGTGAACTCCACACTGCTTTGCACAACCTTGCCTCTGCTGAGCCTCTCACCAGTTTCCCTCCCTCCTGTTCCTTGATACCCATCTCACCCCAAGGGCACTGAAACAGCCCTTGGCAGAACCGCGATGAGCCACCCTTTGGTGTGGCAATATGAGGGCTGATGCAGATGTCAGAGCAATCACTCCTAATAGTCTTTGCATCACTTAGAACTACTCTGAAGTTTGACAGTAGCCAGAGCTTACAAAAGGACAAAACAATGCATCATCCTTCAACCTACAAAAGACTCAGCACAAAGCACCTGATTTTGCACCCTTGCACTGCACCTGGACTGTGGGCAACGATGTCCTGTACCTGGTCCCATGTGCTCACAGACAATTCAAACAGAACTTTCCGTGAGGGGAAAAATGGGATGGAACGGGAGCTCAAAACTTTCTAGCTGGTGGCACTTACTAATTTTTCTTCTGATATTTCTGAATTCATCTTTCAAGCCTTTCCTATTTTTAAGTGCAAATCAAGGTCTGAAATACAACCCTTGTGAGGCAGAACGCAACCATCCTCCAAAAGCCCAAAGGAGCACCACAGGTGTGTCAGGCACGGTGGGAAATGGGAGAACAGATCCTAAATCCCAGCAGGGTAATTTCAGGTGGCAAGAACCAAAGGCTTGAGCTGGCACTTGGCCAAGACAGTGGGGTTAATACCTTCCTTCTTGCCAAACAGACTTTGCATTGATTGCCAGGCATTCAAATGAGTACTCAGCTGCTCCTCCGAGGAGCACAGCGCCTGCCTCACCCCGCTTAGTCAATGGCTTGCAGCCGACTGCAATGCAGGAGTGGTCTCCTGTGAGTCTCCAGTGACTCACGGACATGCACTTCCCGACTTTCACTGGAGCTCTGTGTGTCATGCACTCTTCCAGTTCTGCCCCACTGAAGTGTGGAGCTTGAACACCAAAGGGATTAGAAGAGGAAGACTGAGTTTCCAGCACAAGGGGAGAGAGCCTTACAAAGAAAGATGAGAGAGTAAAAGATGTGGCAAGGTTATAGCTCCAGGTGGCACGGCTGCACATGAAGCAAAAGGCCAAAGATAACACTGTGATGGGGGGGGGGCACACCAAGAGAAACTGCCAGCCCAAGCGTCCCCTCAGCTGAGAGCTGGGAGCTTTATGGGAGCTGATGGGGAAATGGCAGCACGTACAACGGGAGCTGATGGGGAAATGGCAGCACGTACAACGGGAGCTGATGGGGAAATGGCAGCATGTACAACGGCCCACCTGGCTCTCATCCAGATCCCTCTCAGAAAAGAAAGAAGGGGCTTGGCTTTGGCTTGCACATGGAAAACACACGGCCTTTGGGTCACTGGTTCATATCCAGAACCGGCACACAGTAGCAACAGCAGAGTTGTTATTATCTGAGGACCAGTCGATGGCTTATATTGAGTGAAGCCTCTAGCCAGCCCTTGACTGGCTGTCTGCTGGGACAGGACAGTGGAGACGCCATTGGGATAAAGCAGGGTTGTCTTCTCCTGCCTACACAGTATTTCCTCTTCGGACAAATAGAGCCTCAGGATCCACTTGAATGAAAGACCTTTCCCAAAGGGCCTGATCCATTGATGCCCTGCTTGTTCTCTCTTAATATTTGGGAAGTCTGTTCATTGAGCCACCACTGGGATTCACGCAAAGGCCCTAGCCAAGACCAAGGCCATGTTTGTCTTAGGTGTTCTTCATAGAAATTAGGTGAAATAAAAGCAGACGCCAGGTGAGATCAGCCACAGATCAAACAGACGGGGACAAGCAGAGATGAACACCAGACTAGACAACTAGTTCTTGCTGTCTGTGCTTCAGCCTTGCAAATAGCCCCAGCTGAGGACAACCTTCCAGCTCTATGGGAAGAGGGCTGCAAACCAGAGGAGTGGGAAGGGAATGACCACGTCTGCCTTTGCTCCCGGCTTTCACTCTTTGCTGCGCCTCTCCTGGCTTTCACACAGCCTCTTTGCTTCACCCCCCAAGTCAAGGGGAGGGGAACATGCCCCATGGCAAAAGCAGCAAGGCTGGCAGAGCAGGGCTCCTGCTGAAAGAGCTGACGCAGCACTGGGAAAGGCCTTCCTGCTATAAAGCTATGAAACCCCATGCTCAGCAACAAAGCACAAAGGCTCCTCAGTCACCACGGAGGAGCCAGCTCCTGCTGCCCGCCTTGCCCCGCAAGCATGTCAGCTAATCCTTCAGCAAGAGCCGCCAGTTCCCACACACCTGAGCACAGACCCAGACTGCCCTCTGCCTCCATCCGACGTGCGGCAGCTCCGTGCTTGGCCCACTTTCCCGGCAGCGCAGCCTGGCCCTCCAGGTCTTTTGGACTGGACTTTACTCCCACTGTGCGCTCTCACTCGTACCTGTCCAGTGCCCGCTTTCAGAAGACTCTCACCTCCTTTCCCCCGTGGCCTCATGCAATTTATTACAGCTAAGTCACTTCTGCCCCTGCCACCTCCCTCCCTAAGCTGGGAGAGGACTGCCCCTCTACCTGGTCTACAATGCTTGTTTCTTTGACTTGCTCTTCCTCCATTTTAGCCTCCGTTTTTCCATCCTTCTTGTGTCTCTCCGACACCATCACCACGCTCCAGGCCGCTCACTCGCCTCCTCTCATCCCTAGCTCTTGTGAAGGGGCACCAGTGGGTATGTCCAGGATCTCAAGTCTACACTAGGAAAAGCAGGCAGCTGGCCAGGGTCAACAAAGAAATAGAGATCAAAGCGCCTTCTCTGAAGAATCATCCCTTTGGCTGACGGCAAGGAAAAAGCCAGGGTCACTCACTTACCAACTCTGCCCTGTAAACAAGAGGGAAGGCTGAGAAAGGGGATCACATGCAGAGCCAATGCTTATTTGGTGGTTGGGTGGGGAAGCAAGGGCAGAAAAGAACAGTACAGCTGGAAGAACAAGTGTGGAGGAGGGGAAAGCTGAAGAATTGAGCAGAGGGAAGCTAATTAAGCTGAGACTGTCCTGAGACCTTATCTTGATGGGCTTAGTCCCCAAATGTATATGAGCATTTTCTCTGCCTTTGCTTCTTTCTTGGGCTTCTGCATTGCCTTGGATGTTGTTCAAGGAGCCCTGGTCCAGAGCTAAATATTCTCACTATTCGAGCTCTCCAGGTGCTAAGGAGGAGGGATTTAATGAAGAGCTGTGAAGAGAGGATCAAGATAGTAACCCATAGAGAGTCTCATTTCCGAAATGAACTCGAGACTGAAGAGACTCAACAAAAATACCAAAAATAAACTTGACGGCACAGAAAGAGCGAACATCAGATCCTTCTTTCCCTCCCCGGGCTGACAGCTCAGAGTGGGAGCAGGAAACGGGAGCTCTCAGGGCTCGGCCGGGATGACTCACTCGCCTCCACAATGGGAACGGGACAAAGCCGAAACTCTGCTGATTCAGGCGTGACTTCAGCGCCGGGTTAATGGCTGCCGGCCCTAATGTGCCCTCACCAGCTCCAATTTTCCCTGCCCTCAATAAAATCTGTTATCAAAGGGGTAGATACCAGGTCACAGGAAATTACCAAAGGATACAAACTCTCTGGTCTTCTGTCCAAGATACGGTGAAAATGCTCCCTTGCCAAACCATGCTGGTATTGGCCAGGCCTGTAATTTTTCAGAACTCCTACTTTCCTATAGTTTAAATGCATGCTAACCAATCACAGTTTCTTACTGTGGTCTTGCTTTCCTCTTGTCTTTGCTCCCATTATCCTTTGGGTATATAAAACATTCCTGATATTTCACTATCTCCTTGAGTTAAAGAGAAACATTTTCTACAGTCGCAAGCAGGAATGCCGTGCTCTGTTCTACTGTAATTCCTTTGAAGATAGAAAGAATACATTCTTTTTTGTGACCAGAATAAGTGATACATGTTCTGGTGGCTCATGAGCCATCAGTCGACAACCAGGAAAAACCCTTTGCAAACAATCTGAATGCAAACACGGCACCCAAGAGATGCGATGGACAGACACCCTTTGCTGCCTGACTGCCTCTGATTTCCCTCTTAATGTGTTTTGCCTTGCCCTAGAGATATTTCTTCAGGAAAGTGGAAGAGACCCAGACCTCCTAATTTCGCCTGGGTTGTTTAAGGATTCCTGCCCATAAACTGTAAAGAACAGCGTGTACATATAAACAAAAACTCAGTGCCCTGCCTGATTTCCAGGCTGCTTCTGCTCACCCTTCTTATCACCAAGTCCCAGTTCAGGGAACTAATTTTACAAATTACTCCTCTTCCCAGATTAATGACCTCCACGGTGCAGTGACAGACACCAGGCTTCAGCCCTACCTGGGTTCCATCTGTAGGAATAAGTCTCCATATTTATAGAAAGCTTTGCATCTTCAAAAGGCTTTTCAAACAGTAACTAATTAATCCTCCAACACCCTGAGAGGCAGGGAAGTATTATTACCCCTACTTTGAGGGATGGGAAAATCAGAGGTGCTGAATGACAAAGAGATGTGCCCAAGGCCACCGAGGCAATCACACCTGAATGGCTTGGTTTAGATGTGGGTATGTGCATATTATGGTGACAATTCTCACCTATGGAAGCGTTTGTGGTGAGGCCTCATGGCCTCACCCAGCACTCATGCAAATAGAAAAGGTCACCCTCATTTTTATGGCTGCGGAAACTGAGGCACAGGGAGATGAAGTGGAAAATTTATTCTATTGTCAGAGCCTGGAAGCAAACTCAAACTTCATCCACACCAACGGCCAGACTAAAGGTTCTCAACATGTGGCTCACGTTCTTCTCAACAACGAGCAAACTGGCCGTGACCATATCTATGACATTTTGTGTTAAGAACATGCCAGAAATGATGAGGAACACTGAGGCTGACGGTGAGCGTCCTGTTCAACCGCCGAGCAAAGCCAGCTCCACAGTTCCACTCCCCACCGCCCCGAGGAACCGACGTGCACTCCAGGTTTGCTTCACCTCTCTTGATTGCCAGATCGGCGGCTGCTGTGATGCTCCCAGCCTGGGTTTGGAACTAACATGGCCCGCTACAGCTCAGCGGCAATGCCACCTCAGCCAGGAGAGAGAGCTCAGAGCGCAGATTTGGGTGCATGGGAGCCCCTTTGACTGCAGACCTCACAGCAGCTGGTGGGGTTGAGCAGAGGGCAGCTGGCAGAGAGATCAGCTCCACGCTGGATGGATGCAGCTCTCTTATCTATTAAGGTTACAGCCTCCACCCAGGCTGTCACAGGAGTGATTGCTGAGCTTCCAAACGGCCGCACAGGTGGGGGCTTGGAGGAGCCTGCTGAGCTTGCAAGATCCAGGACTGTAAACAAGTGACAAGACCACCCACTACAGGCAGCCTGTGCTGGCCCCAGTCATGAAGGAGGCAATGAGTGAGGGGCAGAGCTTGGCGGGGAGGCCTCCCACGGGGGGTCACGCTCCTTGCCGCGTCCTTGGTACACAGCTCTGGGATGCACAGATGCTTTGCTTTTCTGGAGATGGCAAGAGAGATCAACGGAGTTATATCCCCTTTAACCTGCCCAGAAAGGTGAGGGCAGTCAGCGAGGGCTCAGACAGCGTTTAGCCCAGAGCAGAGGGCAAGTCAGGAGGAGCAGGAGTTGAAAGGGATTTCTGCAGAAAGAAGATGGTTTGTCCTGCAGAGAGGAGTTTACAAAATAGGGACCATGTTGCATTTCCCTTTGGACATCCCTCAATGGGAGCAAGGCTTGCTCTTTCTGCTGGGGCACACAGGGGTAACTGGGGTCTTAGACTTATGACTTTTGTATATTTAGTGACCGTAGCACAATGGGGGGGCAAGCAAACTCCCAAGAAGAGAAACCAAGGCTTTCTCCAAGCCTTATTTTCCCCTCGTCAAACAAGGCGGTTTTGTGCTTCCAGGTAGCCCCAGGGAGGAGCCGAGTTATGATCTAACACTCGGGGGAATTTGCTGACAAATGTCACTCGGGAGGTGGAATGACATGCTGTGCTGAGTGACTCCTCGGGCATCCTATGCCCAGGTACAAAGATGTCCCTCTATACCCATCCCAGGAGGCGTTCCAGCCATGCATCACCTAGAGCCTGACGGATGCAGCGGCGAGCATCTACACTGGGTTGCTGCTATTTGAGCTGTTTTCTGGGACCTCTCTCAGCGTGTTTCACTTTTTTTCCAAGAATCTGGGGATGCCTGAGCAGAAAGACTGGGATTATCAACTGTGCCAGCAGCTGCGGGTGGCCACAATGCCTGAATCCGTATGGCAAGCTTGAATCACGTATTTGCTCTAAATCTAACTGTTCCTGAAGCCTAGATTCATGACGACAAGCCAGAACCAAAAAGCAATCAGTTCCCCATAAAGATCTATTAACAGTCAACAGGATGGAGCAAGCCAAGAGTCAGCATCCCATTCCCAGCCTCTTGCTGAAGAAACTATGTCCAAAGACTGAGGGTTAAATAGCTCAGAGAGCATTAATTGACAATTTTCATTGACTTTTGTTGAAACTGCACCAGCACTAGGCTCCCTTCTTCCTTCTTACGTAACAACGAGCCGCGTTCAAAAGGCTGGGGATGTGGAGGGAGCAGCGGGCTGCTCAGCGGGGCAGATGTGCAACCTCTGTGCAACCGGGGAGAGCTCCGTGAGTCACGCTGGCCTGCGAAGACCAGAAGGTCAACGGGTCTCTCGGGAATCCTGTGTGCTTCATCCTGGCTGAGACTGGGGGCTGACGCAGCGGCCACAAAAATGGAAAGCATGTGGCAAATAAAAAACTACAGCTAGTGGAAAATCTTCCAACACGGCATGTTTTTCTGATGGGAAGTGCCATTTAGTCCAAGCCAAAACTATCCGCTGGAACGTGCTGATTTTGACAAAATACAATTTAAAAGCCTTTTGATAAGGTTGAAATGGTCTGTGCTAACCTTGGAACTCAATGTTTCCTTTTTTTTTGTGGTTTTAGTTTTTCCCACTTAAAAAAAAGGGGCATCTCAATTTAAGACTTATCATTTTTTTTTGTAGAACAACTTCTCCTGGACTCCCATTTCTTTTAAATGGTACATTGTAAAACACTGACCAGAACTGCAACCAGAATGAAATGCTTCGGTTGTAATGCAATAGGACATTGTGGATTAAGCCAGGCCAAGGTTTCCTTCTGAAATTTCATTTCTGTGGAAACGTTCAAATGGCAGCTTGTTTCAAAGCAGAAGGAAAACTCATTCTGCAACGCCCAGCATCCCCACTTGTGAGCCCATTCTGTGCTTTAGCCATCTCTACAGCCGACCTTCCCAACAGCAAAGACACAGCACCTCCCACCCACCTCTGAATCTCCCACCTTCGCTTTCCCAGCCCACTCGGAGCTCCAGTCCATCCGGATTCATCCTGCAAGGGTCTCATCCCACCCGTCCCCGCGTCAGGAGGTCTCTGGGGCTCAAGCCACCCTGCACAGCCCTGTGCTGTATCCCGGGACAGGACCGCGCCAGCGCCGCATCCTCTGGACTCCCTGCCTCTTCCTCCTTCCCGACAGACGGATTCGCTCCCACCCTCCACCTGCCCGCTGTGCCCACCTCCTCCTCCGTCTGCTGTTTGCTCTTCCCACTCGCTAACAACTACATGGGAGGCTATTTAAGAGAACGCGTGTTCTTTTCAGATCGGGGGGAAAAGATAAAAGGGAGAGAGAACGCAAAACAGACTATTGCATTTTTTTAGCAGCCGCAACAATATTGCAGAACGTCGTACGTCTTTGAAGACCCCAAAAAAGTCGGTTGGCTCCCCCGGAGGGAGAAAAAACAAAGAAAGGGTCCTTCGGTTTACCAGCAGAACTTTTATATTTTCCCCTTGGAAAGCTGAAAACAACTGGGCAAGAGATCTCAGCACTTGGCTGTACAGTCCGGAGGACAAGTGTTTGGCCACTGCACGCAGCAGCTGCTCTGTAACACAACGGGGAGCGACGCTCCCTCGCATGGCAGCGCCTCCACCTTCCTCGCAACACTGCCCCACCACTTCACACAGCAGGGACGGGTGCTCCCCAATACCACAGCACCCCGGCCCCTGTCAGGGAAGCGCCTGAGGATGGGGAAAATGGCTCTGGAGCCAAAACATGGGAGGCAGAAGCAGGGAGATGCCAGGTCCCACGGCAGCTGACGACCATCACACAAGTGAGGGAGCTGTGCAGAGTGAATCCATAGGAGACAAGAACACCTCCTCTGGCTCCCGATGCTCCACAGGAGGACAGGACAAGCCTGGCCAGGGCTCCCCTTGGTGCTCCACCACCCGTGGGCATGGCGGCTGGGTTTGAGTTGCTCACAAGCCACACAGCAGCTCGAGCATAACCCCTGCTCCAGAGCAGGCATTGCTCCAGCCAACAGCTGTTAAGAAACATCTTTGCTGGTTGCTTAGGTACCAAGGTGACAGATATAACACAGCTGGATGCTTGACTACCTAAGAAGATGGATGGAAGGATATAAATAGCGAACAGAAAGGGAGAAGAGGACAAGAAGTCCCATCTCCGATTTTGTAAAAAATGACCAGAATAGCAGTGGAGAAAGACTTCCAGAAATAAAATAACCAGATGGGTATTGAATGAATGTAAATGAAGGGGAAAAAAAAAAGAAATCAGGAAGAATATTAAAGGGAGCTTCTTAATTTGACTGAACTGTAATTTTCCCATCTTGGAAAAGGAAATAATGTCATCTGGATGCCACCAGTGGCTACTACCAGTAAGGTACACAGATATTTCAGTGTGGCGAGTAAAAGGGTAGGCAGTGGAAAAGATAAGTATATAGATAGATGTCATTAACTCCCATTAGTGTGGAGGTCAGAGGGTTCAAAGGGTCGAACTCCAGCTAAGGGTACAGGTCTCAGGGGCTGTGTCTGGTAACAGGCTTGTATATAAAACCTCCGAGAGGAGGCAAAGGCATGTTGTCACCCCGTGTGAACACAGAGCAGAGCAGGACATGTCTTCTGTCCGAGCACAGCGCCATGCAGAAATAGATTCATTTGCTCATTAAAAGTAAACTTGAGCTCTAGAAAATGGTATAGCCAATCTGGTAAAGGACTCTACTTAAGCTAAGCAGCCTGGCTGATGTAAGCAAGGGCAGTATACCCAAGAGTTGGATGAAATGAAAGAATCATTCATTAAACCAAGAGCTTAGTTTCTTTCTAGCTCTGAAAAGGCACCAGGCTTGAGAATCTCCGGTTTCTGATGCTCTCACAGCACCAAATCTGTGACAGCCATAGGGAACAGATCTTTGGGCTTGAACCCTCAACAGATCAATAGTGTGGCAAGCAGATCAGTCCAATCACCCATTCAAGAATACAAAGGTGATGGGTTCTGCATCTGAAATCACCCTCTGCTCAGACCCAACAAAACACACGGGCGGTGAGACAGAGGAAACAGCACACAAGAGGACAAGAATGATGTGCCCCAAAGGGAAATGAAGAGACTTCATTTAAGGGAGAGACACACTTTCCTCAGGACAGATCCCATCAGAAAGAAATAACACCCCTGAAATGGAAAACAACTACCTCTTTGCAGGGCTGAAAGTAACCTGAAAGGACAGCCCAATCTCATCCCCAGGGCTGTTCCAACCCTGTAGGCTACACAAGCTCAACAAGCACTAAGGAAATGACTGGGGTTTTTGGCTGCGGATCTCCTCAAGCGAAGACTCAGACAGGGAAGCACCGGGAAGCCCAAGAGGAAGTTTACAGTTGTCTTCAGAAAAGTGAACGTGGCCCTTTCTCTCAGAGCTTCCGTATCCCTCAGGAAAGCTTAACAGCTTATACGCAAGTCTGAACAGGACCCTTTGGGAGGCTGAACCTCAAACCTGACAACTCGCTGGCACAGTGTGAGTCTAAAGTAATTGCATTGTTTGCTCTGGGAATACTCCAGATACACTTGGCACAACTGAGAAATAGTCTCCAAATTCTCCCATTGTTGGATTGGATCTACAAACCCTCTGCTCTTTCACATCCCTAGGATCTGGTTTTTCTCTTCTTTCGTGCCCTTTCTCTTTCCATTGTCTTGATCCCAGAAAAAAAAGTGTTTGAGTTTCTGCCCTCTCTGGCTGTGTAATGAAATCCTTGTATCCTTCAAACATGCCTTGCAGTTAAGGGGTTCTCTGGAGCAGACAATGAGGTAGGGGTCCCTTGGGCATACAGACCAGTTATCTGCAAGCAGCTGTTAGGGCTGCCAGGTTAAGCCATTTTAATTACCTGGAAGCAGAGCACCAGCCAAAGAATGGTGAGTGTGTAAAGCAAGCCCTGCTGTCCCAGTGGGGCTGGGATGTCTCAGGAAGGCTGCCTGCTGATCTTCTGCTAGATTAAATTCTTCTGTGAGAGCTGGCCTACAGTTTTATGGCAATGGGGATCATGTCTTTCCCGCACCCTGGAGTCCGTTGTCTGGTTTGGGGCAGCGCCTGTGATCCCCGAGCAGCGCAGCTGCAAACCTCCCATCTGGATCACAACACTCCCTGCGAAATCCCTGGAGCCGTTACTTCGGCAGGGTCTGGAGTTACTGCTTTTCCATTCCTATCACTGCAGGGAGGCAGATCCCACTCTATCAGAGCCCTGGAGTTTCAGAAGATCAGCATGTCTTCCAGGATGTGTCATCCCCAGAAGCAGCCATTGCTGGGCCAGAGACGGTAGACTTAGGGTTTAGCACAACAACCCCACAAAACTGATACGCAGCTTGATAAGAGTGGGATTTTTGCCTTTCCAAAGGACAAATTAATCAGAGGGGAAAAAAAAGGCACATCCTGATCTTCCCAACCTGTTTTCTATTTGTTGTTTTCTTGCAGTTCAAAGCATTCTGATCACCTTTCTGCCTCCTGGCTGCCTCCGCAGTCTCAGTCCAGGTTGGCACCCGCTGTGGAAGGTTTTTAACAGCTGTTCTCACACACACTGTCCTCAAGTAAACCGCTGCCAGGCCAAACACCCTCACCAAGGCTCACCCAAGGACTACATGGGAATGTGGGGCTGAGCTGTGCAAGGGGCCTCGCTCTGTTGTGATCCCATCTCGCCCACTCAGCAGGTCGCTTGCATCCCTGCGTTCCATCTGCCTATCTGAGTCCGTCTGTCCCCAATCCACCTAACCCTACCCAGCTCCCAGTAGTGCCCCATTGCTTCTGCTCCCCTCATATCCCTGCCATCTTCCTCACATGCCCGCAGCAGCCCCACGTGAAAGAAAATGGTGTTTGGGTGTGTTTATATGTGGGCAGAGGGAAGGGAAGGAACAGATCTTTCCCAAGAGACTAAGATGGGAGCCGCTTGCGAACAGGAGCTCTTCCCAACGCCAGAATGGCCATTTGCCCACCAGCTGGGTTGCCCTGGCCCTGTGTGAAGTCACCTGAGGCTATGGCAGTATTTCCCATCAGAAGCTCAAACAGCCTGTACGTGGCATACCGCTTGGCAAGCTGTGCTGCGCCTCCATCGGAACTCCTGCAAACGCCTTGTCTTCTCTCTCTGCTTTCCCCTGCCCCCTTCCCAAGCACTCTGCAGGGCAGTTCAAGCCCTGCCGATCCAGGGATTTCAGCAATGTCCCCCGGGGTAAACCTGTCCCCCCCAGCGGGCAATGGCTCTGCAGCACAGACCCCGCATGGAGCTGCTCTGCTGAGAGGAGCGTGCTGCCTTGGCTCCCTGCCTCCTTCCCTTCTCTCCCCATGTTTGCAGGCACTAGGAGAGCCACAGCTTGGTCCCACGGGACTCGAGATCTCCAGCATGCTCCTGCTTCCCTTGCCCTGCCATGTGGGAAGCCGCACCCTGACCCCTTCGAGCTCCGACTTGCCTTTCCAAATTCGACAGGTTATGGGTAGGACATGCTGGGGCCTGCCGCCTCCTCCCCATCCCTTTGAACACAGACACGTAGGCAGCGAGGCACGCTGAATGCAGCTGCACACCACAGGATACAGCCCTCAGCCTTTCGTGTGGAAAAACCACAAATCCATGAGTCACCTGGATTCAGCAGAGCCAGAGCCAGCAAACGTTCCTGTTCTCTCCCCTCTCTCAGTGGGACAGACATGCTCCAAAGACACCCTGCCTCCCTGCTCCCACCCCAGTAACTGGCGTAAGCTCCTGATGGGGACACACCTGCCAGGCTGTGCCAGGCTTTGGGAGCACGATCTCAGCTCCAGAGCTCAGGATGGGCAAAGGGGAGGCCTTCATGCAACCTGGTGTCCCTCCTGTGACAAAAGGGAAGCAGAGTAAGGACAGGGATATGTGGTGCCACAGCAGATAACCAAAGCAGGCGGCTCCCTGCAGAGCAAGCTGCAAGCCACAGAGGGCTGGTGTGTGCCAGCCCCGGCTCTGAGCCTCCGCTGAACGACTCCCTGCGCTTCTGCTTTCCCAGAGACCCCCTCTCCTCCTCATCTCCATTATCATCCCATTCAGGCACCCTTCTCCTTCTACCAGCTCTGCCGCTGCCTCTCCAAGAATAAGGGATGAGGGTGCACTGGGTGTGGGGAGGTTTCTTTGTCCCATCTGACAAGCGGGGTACGGAGCAGGGAGCATGTAGGAAGGACATTTTGAGGAAGAGGAAATACATGCCGTACTACACGCACACGTCGTCTTTCAGGGCTTGGCACAAATGCTTCTCGACTTCCGCAGCCCAGCTAGAAATCCCCCACAAAGGCCATTGTCTCAGCCAAAGAGACAATAGAGATCTACCATAAACAACCCAGTACAGTTAGCACACTGGTAACCAGCCTGCCCCCACCGCTGCCTCTCTACCCCTCAGTGGAGCTGAGGCTAGCGTGACACAATGTGTAATTAGGTTAATGAATTAAGCACGGATTTTAATTGGGATTCCCCGATTTACTGGTCTATCTCCTCCTTTTGTTTTACTGTTGGTGAAGGTTCCTAAAAGCTGCTCTTGCTAAAAGCTCTGGTATCAGAAAGGTCTTACGGATCTGTAATTGTATTTAATCATCAAGGTAATTAATGATCCTTCAGCAAAATGGAGATTGCATCTAGAGTAGCTCCAGTCTTGCCCTTCAGCATCTGTTGTGTCTGGGCAGAGGCATCCTGCAGACATGCAGGAAGGAGTTGAAACACAGAAAGACAAACGGATAGTAAAGAGAGGAGAGGGATGGAAAGAGAGATGGTTGGGAAAACAAAACAAAACAACCCCACGTTTAAAACTGAGAAGGAGCTGAATAGAAGAGAGGGAAGCAGGAAAAGTGGAGCGATCATTCCTTGTAAGACACAAGCACTGCCATGTCTTATGTGTGATTCGTATGATAGAGGGAAACCACGTCCCTCACCCACATGCTGAAGGTGACCCATGGTGCTCCTCTGCCTTGCAAGCTACCCATCGAATGTCCAGCTATCTATGAAATACCTGGAAGCCGCACAGAGCTGTCGGTGGGCACAGCAACAAGGCAAGGGGGAGGCCGGCTTCCACCACTGAATCCCAGACCCCAAGGGCAGAGACCCAGCTGTATGGGGGCCCCGGGAGCTCAGTGGACCTTCCTGGATTGACACGGCTCTGCCTGAGTCACCAGAGCGGTGTGTCACCGGGTGGCATCCCCAGGAGGACAGGGGCTACAAGCCATCTAAGGCCAAAGCCTGGAGCACCAGCTCATGCGGGTGGCTGCTCTTCCCCGTGCCTCCAGACTGTACAGCCTCAACAGTGCTCAGACTCCAGCAGGTTTACTCCTGCAAGACAGAATCACCTTTTTCTGCTGTTCCTTCTTTGCTCTGGTGCCATTTCACACCCCTTTTTTGCAGTAAGACGCTTCCAAAGTTCAAAACCCTGAGAGGGAACTGAGGAGAGGAGGAGCAGCGGGCAGCAAGTCGCAACACATCCCCTCTCCCAGGCCACAACCATGCAACTCCCATCCCAGCTGAGGTCTGCAGCCAACCCCTCCACTGCTCCCAGAGCACAAACAGAGCCTGTCCGACCAGAAACCGGGCTACCTGCTCCGACTTGCCCCAGAAAGGCAGCTCTAGAAATGTCAGCAGGAAAGCAGAAAGGCCACGGAATCAGTTCCCATTGCTTGGGTCCTGCCAGACAAAAGCCATCATGAACACAGGGAGGTGCAAAGCAGGGAGAGGTGTCCATGCTGGAAAGGGGGTCTGCACTGGCTTGTTGACGAATGTACTCTGGCTCCCAGCCCTAATGACAAGGGATGGTTTAGTGCAGAAACACCATTGCCCTCCCTTTCTCCAGTCTCAGCAGGCATGGACAGGATAAATGCAGTCGCCTTGGTACAAAAATTGAGGACACATGCAAATATTGCATATGAACCAGGGGAAGGACCGGTGCAGCCTGGGGGTGGGGTGTTATTTGGGACTGCATGAGTCTTCTGTAGGGGAAAGATCCAGCTGTCACAGCACGATCCACCAAAAAGGTTTCCTTTCTCATTCCTATTCTGGTGGGCTCTCCGTGGTTGAGCGCAAGTGAAAGGTCCTGGCATGGTGCTACAATGAGCCTACTTTTACGCTGTCATTGTAAATTAGCCCCAGCGTGGCTTCAGATGGGACCCAGATATGCTCTGGGAGTTGTGACCCGCAGAGAGAAACTGTTGGGTTGGCCCTGCATATCAAACTGGGCATAAACCGGGATCACAGGCTGCCTCAGGCTGGGAGCTGCCTGCAGTGGCAGCTACAGGGTGGTGGCAGAGCTCCCCTCCAGATATTGAAACCTAGGGCTCCATTACCTTGAGAAAGGGACTGTGCAGAGCCGGTCCTGACTGTGAATCTGCTCCTTCCCATTCTGCAACAAGCCTCCTCACCAGGCAGGTTTCAGCTTGCTTGGGCCGTCAGCTCGGTGGCTCCCATTTCTAGTGTTTTTTTCTCCTTTATTGCCTACCTATCTGCCCTGGGGCTTGAGAAAAGGCTGCCTCCTTCTTTACAGCATTAGCAAACACGCCAATTTTCCCCACTTGGAATATTTCCTGCACAGGCACTTTTCTCCCACGCTCGCTCCCTGCCCGCCTGCTCCGTCCCATTCCAGCTATGGCCATCGTGGCAGCTCGTCGGGCGTGCTCGTCCGGGTGCCGGCAGGTGCAGGTGGGAAGGCAGTGTGCCTGTTCCCTCCTCTTTACCCCTCCAACCATAGCACAACTGAGCAAACAGGAACATTAGATAGGAGATATGGGGAGAGGCAGAGCGCCGGGAGCTGCATAGGAAGGGGTGTCACCCAGAAACATGGGACAAGGAGCAAGCCAGCACAAATGCACAGACA
This sequence comes from Patagioenas fasciata, assembly GCF_037038585.1. NCBI lineage: Eukaryota > Metazoa > Chordata > Aves > Columbiformes > Columbidae > Patagioenas > Patagioenas fasciata. Next base: position 6,659,738 of record NC_092543.1, read on the forward strand.
ATACGATGGGAGGAAGCTACAGGCTGGCTTGTGCCTGGCCACGGCAATGGGCGCTGAAAGCACAGCACTGCCATGGGGGAAAGGAGCGGGCTGGGAACCTGGGGAAGCAATCTGACTACAGCAGCAGCATGGCAGTCGTGCTCCCCAAACACTCTCCTCCCTGCACGCAGAGCAGTCTCAGTCTCCCTACCAAGGCTGATCTCTGCAGACTCCAACCCTGGGAACAGCTAAGCCGATTGCAGCAGCAATGAAGATCTGGATCAACCCTCTCCACCCTTCCGACACATAAGACAGGCTGCCTGATTGTGTCACTTACTCCCCTGTAAACTAAGCAGCCAAAAGAGAAACCCAGCCCATAAATGAGAAACCCTTCTAGAGACACAGCACCAAGCAGCTGAGCAGAGCAGGGCAGAGCAGAGCAGGGCAGGGCAGAGCAGAGCAGAGCCGAGCCGAGCCGAGCCGCTGCTCTGGCCTGACCTCATTTGTGCAGGAGCTGCCTAGGGCTGGAGCACAGCGAGAAGCTCAGCACCTTCATCTGTACCAGCTGCCCTGGTGGCAAAGCCCCCGGCGTGCCTGGTGCGTCTGTCTTGCCCCACAGGACTCACATCCCGGTGCAGACCACATGTGGATGGGTGCTTCAGGGCAAGAGCTGGTCAGGGTTGCCACGCCAGGGAGGAACTGTCCCTTCAAGGCATGCTACTTACTGCCCATTCTTTCCTACTGCTCATACCAACCACTTTCTCTTGGCCAAAAGACAGGACTGAGATCCACAGCCAGCATCTGCAGAAATGGGGCTCAAATCCTGCAACCTGCTAGCAACTGGGTTATTTTATACCCCATGGAGAGACTTCAAACGGCTCCTACAGCTCACACCATCCTGCAGGGATGCAGACTGCTATGCAGGGTGACATGGTGAGCCCCCACTGACAACCATAGCTGTGATCACAAACGAGCATTTAAAACTGTCCCGCTGTCACCAGACCACTGCCTTCTGCAAACAGATTTAGGCAATGAAGGAAGGAGATGCTGCATAATATCTGCATCCACAGAACTGGGAGACCCTGACACAACAGGAGGAGGTGCTGGGCACCTCTGTTCGCTGACTCCAACCTGATGTACCAAGAAGCAAAGCTCCAGGCCCCCTCCAGCTGTTTCTGGCAGCCAGGGCCGGCCTTCCAGCAGCAGGGTCCTGAGCTCCAGCGCACGCTCAGCCAGGGCTGTACCGCACCGAGGAAAGCCCCGGGCTCTCTGTGGAGCTGCTCGGCATAGCCGTGGTGCCAGGGCCTGCTGGCAGCATCCCTGCCTTCTCCTGGGGATGGCGTGTGGGGGAGGCAAGCTGTGCTGGAACTGCTTGCCTTGGGGTCCCTGCCAGCACGGTGCTTTCCCTCTCGCGTGTCAAGGGCAGCCAGCAAAGAGCTGGCGCGGAGCTTCCCCTCTGTCTCTCAACTCTGCGCTCCCAGGAGGAAGGGGAAGCAGAGCGGCAGGCTCCGAAACGCACAAACGCACCTGACTTACACTTTCTGCCTTTATTTTGGTCTCTTTTTTCTCTCCCACCCTCCACACCGTCTTTCGCTCTGCCCTCCTGGCACCTCTGCACACAACAGCGCTGTCCTTCTCAGCGACAGAGAGCAACCTGCAGATTTAGAGCAGCAAAACTCAGCATACGCGGGGAGAGCTGAGGACGCTCACTTGACCTCGTCTCACTGCAGAAACGCTTCCCTGCCCACCCCGCCTTGAAACATCTGCACTTAATAAACACGAATGCAAAGACAGCCAGAAACTGGAAGCACCGCGATGGCAGCTTGTAGCCGCTACTAAGCAAAGAGCCTACACTGCCCTTTTGTTGCTACTGCCTGCTGAGGACCAGGCCCAAGGGTCCTTGCAGTATGCAGAAAGCTTGCTTGAAAACTGATCTTGATCGGCTGCCTTTGTTTTTTTTACAAAGAGGTAGAAACAGAGCAAAAGATCTTGAGGGATGCAGAGAAGTCACCGACTGAATACACAGCCCACGAAACCTTGCCAAGACATTGTGAAACCTTTGAACTGTTGTCCAAATAGATTTTAAATAGAGTCCCAGGCCTTGATACTCTGAAGGTGATGAAGAACAAAATGAAACAAGAATTTTTCAATGCACACATTGAGGACAAATGGCTTTTTCATTGATAACGCCAGGGACTGAAGCCAGAGGTTTCATCAGCATGTTTTGGCATCCCACGGGACTGCAGGATTCTGCCCGTGCTAGTGTTAAATAACACGTTAACAGGAGCAGGAGTGCAAGCAGGAGTGCAAGGCCTCCCAGCAGCTGAAAGCACCACATAAGCTGTTGCCAGACGCACTCAGGAGGCTTCAGCTTCCAGAGTCAACCTCGCCTTTGGATGAATGGAAAGGAACTCCTGCAGTTTGCAGCCAGAACGCTTGGGTTGTCCTCTGCAAAGCGACTGCTTCTGTCCCAGAGGAAGCACCGTACTGGGAGTCACCCCAGCGAGCACAGGCAGAGGGAAGGGAGGCAATGGCTTAGCGTCCATCCAGTCACTCCTGCTCAGTATTACCTCAGCTTGCTGTGCACCCCCAGCCCGAGCACTGGGATGCCACCATGCCCTGCCTGCCCTGGCTGTGTGTTTTGCTCTTCATTCCCCTCAGGAATGCTCTTCTCAGCCTCGCCACCGCAGTAATGTGACTCTTGGGACCGAGTCACTGGTGTGTGGGAACCCAGGCAAGGAGACGAAGCTTGGAGAGACAGTAATTAGTTCTGGCATATTAATAAATTATTAAACCTCTCATTTATTCTCCAGATTTAATTTCCCATCCCTGTGTTTTCCTATCACACAAAGACACTGCTAAAAATGTTGGAAGGCACAAGGAGTGGCTGAAAGCAGCAGGGAAGAGGAGAAGGAGGCTCCAAGAAAGGGGCCATCTTCACTCTGCACAGCTGCTTAGCATCCCAGAAAATGATGCCATGATACTGAAATGGCTCCTAAAGTTGCAGTGGCAGAAAGGTGAGAGGAGCAGAAACTGTGCCTGCACAACAAGCAGACCCTCTCATGGAAAAACACAGCTCAGGCCGTGCATTGCTGGCATCTCCATCTCAGCTTGGTGTCTGCACTGACTGCGGAGTCAATGAAGAGCTATTTCTACCGCATAATTCACCCAGTGTGCATAAGAAATCCACTTTGGGTTGGATGAGTCGTAGCCTGAAAGTGCCTGTTTATTTCCTGGGACATGAAGGAGTCTGGATAATTAGTTCCATATTCCCATTTGATGTCAAAGCAGGAGCCTTTCCCCAGTGAGATCAAGCTTTTCTGATCTGGACTAGAGAGGAGGCTCTGCGCATTCAGTGACTTACCCAACACTCGATCAGGAAAACTTGGTCTAGGTTTTTGAAATGGGCTGCCTAGCTGGAGCCCCCTTTCCATGAGTGTCTGTTCTTTTCAGGAATTACATATGAAGTGTTGGCCTCCTTAATGGGTCTTAACCTGGACAGCCCAAACGGCAAGCCACAAACTGGAACATCAGCTGAACCTATCTCCTCCCCCAGAGCCTCCTTGGCAGTACTTGCCCAAATTTCTAAGCAGAGCACTTGCCTTTTTTCTCCTTTCTTTGCAAACTACCCCTCTGTGAAAACTGACACTGCCCGCGGATCAGATTTCTGACTCATCACTTAAAGATGATGCATTTTGGCCCAACGCTCAATCTAGCCTTTGCAGAACGATGCTGGGACTCTCCTCTCTCCCATCCCCTCCTGCCCTGCTCAACTGTGAGTCTTGGAGACAGAGGCAGTGGTAACCCCGACACATTCATTGCAGAGGAGGAGTCACTGGCATCCTGATGCTGCAAGGACCTGTCCGTGTTTCCCATCTCAGCAAAGAGAGGGGCTCAAGGGGAGCATTCATTCAGCACTAATAGGAAGAGAAGGAAGCTGAAAATTCTACCGCAGCCCATCAGTTCTTTCCCAAAAGGAAGGTACATCCTTTCTTGCATCCCCTAAATGACCCTGCACTTCCCTACCTTGCTGCAATTTATTGCTGGCAAAAACACAGGCAGGAGTCCTATCTATAATCAAACTCTCCTGCTCTAAGCGCTCCTCTCCCATGCACCCGAGAGGCAGCAGGATGCTGTGCAGGTGCAGGGCTAACCCAAAGTCTTAGTCCTAGTTTCTCTGGGGAAGCAAAAGGGGGAAATAAACCCTACGGATGGCCGCAACCTATGGCCATATTCTGGCGACAGAAGGTATAAAACAGACAACAAAAGCCAGCAGCCCTTCCCTGCCCCCTCCCCGCGGATGTCTGCTGTCTAATCCCCCGGGCAGCCCGGCTCCGAGGCCTCCTCCTGCCCGGCTCGGCACTGTCGCACCGCGGGAGGCGACAGCCCCGGCGGCCCCGGCCCGGCCCCTCGCCCAGGGACCAGCAGGACAAGGGGAGGGGGCCGGGAAAAGCAAGAAGGGAGCGCGGAAGGGGAGCGGCCGGCCCCGCAGTCCCCGGCCCCGGGCGCGCAGGGGGAGGGGACGGGCGGACCGGGAGGCGGCTTTATCGCCATGAGCAGGAACAAAGCGATGGGGCCAGGAATTCAGAGCAACCAACAGCATTTCTATGCTAATGAGAGCTCCGAGTTCGATCCTGCCGCCTGTGGCAAATTGGAGTGAAAAATCCAGGCTTGAAAGGACGCAACTTTATGTCCGACGAGCGTCGCTGGGCTCCGACACCAATCCTTTTCCCTCGGTTTATTTTTAATTGACTCCTACTAAGCCGGAGTACACGTTCATCCGTTCCAAACGGAGCAGCTGTTGAAACTGAAAATCAGCATCGTAAAGTGCGGACGTATATATTTTGTGGTGCTCACTTCTTAGCGCTCCATTTCCGAACCTCAGCAGCCTGCCCAGAACAAAGGATGCCGTAGCAAAGTCATGCTGGATGCCAGTCATTTCGGATGCTTTGGCATTTATTAGGGTGGTTTGCTGGGAGCTGAGTTACTTAGAAAATCTGTCACTGACCAGTGTGCTAAAATCTTAAAATAATTGGTTAATTAAAAGCTGACCCTGAGCTTTTTTTTGAATGTCTGGCCATATCTGCCTAGCTCTAAAAACAGAAAAAGCAATTTTTATGTTTGCCAGCCAAACAAATCCAGCTTCAGACCTCTGATTAAATATTAACCACTTTGCACAGACCACAAGCAAGATCCACAGCTATTTATTGCTCTGAAGGCAGCTGCAGCAAGAAACAAAACAAAACAAACAAAGCCAGCCAGGAATGAACGGTGTCATCCACATCAACAAGTTTCCCATGTGTGCTTGAGTCAGCTTGAAGCCAGGAGGCATTTCAGAGCGTGTTTCGCTGGGCTCGGCGCTCGGGGACCAGGTGCTGTCGGTGCATTTCTCTCCCAGCGCCTACCGCTCCTGCAGCACCGCAGGAGTGAGCCGGATACGGCCCGATCCACCCGCTACTGACGTCAATGACCTTCACTTTGGATCTTGCTACAAAACCTCTGTGATGCCCGCCAAGCTAATATCACTTTGGGAGGGTAAACTGGAGACTGCTTGATTTATCCCCCTTTCAAAGCGTGGTTTGGGACCAGCAGAGCCCGACAATGACATTTAGAGACACAGAAGCGTGCGCAAGAGGCACAGACCCCATGGCGGGGCTGCTGCTCTGAGCGGTGCTTGGCCAGCGCCGCCAGCCCGCAGCGGCAGAGGTCGATGGGGCTGCCCTTGCTGCGATGTCTGGCCCTGCGCGGGGACAGCGAGGGTCTAAGTGCCTAGGTAGCGTTAACACCCCTTGTATGCCCCATGCACGTCTTTGAAGGCTTTTTCCCGGGCTTCCTAGTATCAATGGATGCCCTGGAGCAACGGGACAAAAGGTGATTGTTCCCTATCTTATTTCTAATTATTATTGGAGATAAAAAAGCAGCTGTGCTCCTATTTGGGCCCTGAGCCAGCCCGGGTATCCCCCCTCCCAGTTTCACAGGCATATGCTCAGGTTTCTGATGCACAGAGATCAAATAACCCATCACTCGAAGTAAGATATTATCCCCTATTACCAATTCAATGCAAACAGCTCTCCTCTTCCCCAGATTAAAAGCCAATTAAAGAACCTTGCTTTTCAAGGGGAGAGGAAACGGAGAGGAGTTTTTTGTGGGGTTTTTGTTGGTCTCTGCCAATCAATGTGATTTGAAAAGAACTCATCGATATCACATCGATACTGCCTCAATATCCCCCATATGTGTTATCGATGAGTTCTTTTCAAATCACATTGATTTTTGTCAGAACTGTTTGGTACTCCTGCCTCCAGAGAAAAAGAGAAATACAGGGAGGACAACAACAAAATCTCAACAATTCACGTCCTAAAAAGGAAAAAGAAGGAAATTTTCCTTGCTGGAGGATCAATGGTGTTTGCTTAAGTCAGCAATTGGTGTTTGGGATTTCAAAGCTTTCTCAGGGCGAGGGAACCTCACTCTCAAGGTGAAGAGCAAGCTCATAAATCTGGGAGAAGCTTCAAGCCCAGAATATGCTGATTCCCCACTGCAGGGAGGGCAGAGCCAACAGGAAAAGGGCATTTGCTCTGCAAACAAGAAGCAGGATGAGCGCTTGTAAATCGCTAGTCACAAGGGAACAGGTGACATTCAGTGCTGCTGCACTCCGAGCTGGAATACAAGGGGAAGAGAAAGGTGAGTTGAAGCCAGCTCTGCACTCACAAGGGCCACATGAGTCTCTGGTTTCTCCTCGAACAGGTCGGCAAAGCCTGAGGTCTGATGCTCCACTTCCCACAGCTCTCGCTGCTAAACCAAGATTTACCTTCAAGGCGGCAGACTCAGCCCTGGCCTAAACGCCTCCTGTTGCCTATTGCCCCGGGAAAAGACACATCAAGAGACATGTCCAGTGCAGGGGTAAAGCCAGACCCTGGAAAATCTCCCAGCTGGGACTGCAGCCAGCACAGTGGGACTCCAACACAAAGGTATACAGTGATAACTCACTTCATTGATCCCATTTCCCTAGATTTAGTAGAAACAAACAAAAAGCCACATGATCAAAAACCCCAGACTGCCTCTCCAGCAAGTGTCTTACCCCAAAGGATCTCTGTGTTCAGGCTTCCCCCAGCTTGCTACTGTTGTGCTTGCTGCCTGTTGACCCCCCGCCTCTCTCAGGCCACATTGCTTGTAGCCCCATTACCACCAGTTTGCAATCAGCATGCAGAACACCCCCAGGCCCAGCCCCGCAGCTCCTGCCCGCCATGGCCCAGCTACAAGAGCAGCCATATGGCCCTGCAAAGCCCAGCTACAAGAGCAGCCATGGCCCTGCAAAGCCCAGCTACAAGAGCAGCCATGGCCCTGCAAAGCCCAGCTACAAGAGCAGCCATATGGCCCTGCAAAGCCCAGCTACAAGAGCAGCCATGGCCCTGCAAAGCCCAGCTACAAGAGCAGCCATGGCCCTGCAAAGCCCAGCTACAAGAGCAGCCATGGCCCTGCAAAGCCCAGCTACAAGAGCAGCCATGGCCCTGTAAAGCCCAGCTACAAGAGCAGCTATGGCCCTGCAAAGCCCAGCTACAAGAGCAGCCATATGGCCCTGCAAAGCCCAGCTACAAGAGCAGCCATGGCCCTGCAAAGCCCAGCTACAAGAGCAGCCATGGTCCTGCTAAGCCCAGCTACAAGAGCAGCCATGGCCCTGCAAAGCCCAGCTACAAGAGCAGCCATATGGCCCTGCAAAGCCCAGCTACAAGAGCAGCCATGGCCCTGCAAAGCCCAGCTACAAGAGCAGCCATGGCCCTGTAAAGCCCAGCTACAAGAGCAGCTATGGCCCTGCAAAGCCCAGCTACAAGAGCAGCTATATGGCCCTGCAAAGCCCAGCTACAAGAGCAGCCATGGCCCTGCAAAGCCCAGCTACAAGAGCAGCCATGGTCCTGCTAAGCCCAGCTACAAGAGCAGCCATGGCCCTGCAAAGCCCAGCTACAAGAGCAGCCATGGTCCTGCTAAGCCCAGCTACAAGAGCAGCCATGGCCCTGCAAAGCCCAGCTACAAGAGCAGCCATGGTCCTGCAAAGCCCAGCCACAAGAGCAGCCTTCTAGTGTGTCTGCTGCAATGGGAAGGAAAATTGAGCTCTTGACAGAGAGCGTTTAGCACACACATCCGCTTCAGTAGGTAGGCAGATGACCTCCTGAGGTCCTTTACAACCTGAATTATCTTCTGTTTCTATCAGGATGCTAAACTAGCACAAAAACATGTCTGTCTTTCTGTCAATCTGTCACTTTGCATTCATTTTCATCTGTCATGCACTAGCCCAGACCTCACTGTTTACAAGCAGATAGTTATTTGTTGTTTCCTCCTTTGTTTTCTTTTTTGAAGTCACTTCCTCTTGAAAAATACCGACACACAGGCAGACGCATGCATACCCACACAAACAGCAATGCACCATTTTCACCAGGCTTACTCTCTATTCCAGGCTTATTTAGTGACAAAGACTGGAAGTAACTTGGTCTGACAAGTGACTCTCTGCATTAAAACCAACAGCCACACTGCCACAGCCTCCCCTTGTTTGCACAGGCGGGCAGGGCGAGGGGTTCTGCCCGGCGTCCCTGTGCGCCGGGGCTCAGCTGGTGCAGAGGCAGCGCGGGAGGCCAGGTCATGTCTGCACCGCCAGGAGCAGCTCTCAGCCCGCTTGCCAGTCCACACTTGCCCATCAGCCAACGTGTTCCCATGCAACCACAAGTTTTGCATGGGGAAAGGAGGGGCCCGGCCACAGCGCAGCGAGCAGGAGCCCAAAATCTTGCTCCCACTGTCTGGGCTGAGCGTGAGCGCAAAGCAAGCCACCCACCAGCACGCATCCTGAACTGCCTTGTGCTCAGCACCACATGGGTGAATTCACCCTGAGCTACTGCCGCACTGAGAGCCACCAGCCCAGGCAGAAAGTGGGGAAGTGGTGGGACTCAGCCACAGCTTGAGTGGGACTGCAGGGTCAGTAAGTGTGGTCCAGAGCAACGGGTGCTCCACGGGACAGCACCAGGGCTGGGGCAGAGGCAGAGGTGCTGCGGCCCCCCTGGCAGCACCCCGTGGGCTCGCTGCCTGCCGCCATGCCTGGGGGGGCAGGACACCTCCCTGCACACACCTGCACAGCACCGGCCCATCTCGCTGCTGCTGCAGGCATGCGCAGGAGACCCAAACAGCAGGGAAAAGGGAGAGACGGGAAGGGAAAGGGGGCGAGCAGGAGGAGCCGGGGACAGGACAGCCGGGGACGGGGCTCGGGGAGGAAGGAAGGGAAGCAGCCTCCGCCGGCAGGATCCCTCTCCCCTTCATTTCCGCCCAGGAAAAAAAGGAAGGCTTTTCCCTGCCTGCATTTTTTCGCTGGCCGCCGCTGGTGAAATCCCATCTCAAGCCACCCCGTCACCATGGCAACGGGCCGAAAGGAACAGATGGTCCTGGCGAGCCAAATCCCACTTGGAGGGGGAGAGGCACAGGGGTGCGGGGCAGGGCGGGAGCGGGCCCTGGCCTCACGCCCCCCTGGGGCTCCTCTCCCTCATCCTCCAGCCCTGGTGAGACCTTCACAGGCTTGGTGACGTTCGCAGGCTTGGTGACATCCGCAGGCTTGGTGACATCCGCAGGCTTGCTGCCGCCTCGGGGTGGCCTCGCGGGAGGGGAGGACATGCATGTCCCCCTCTGGAGGGGCATGAACCCTCTGAGACCCACCATCCCATGAGCTGCACGTTTCCAGCCGCGGGAAAAGCCGTGTTTTCTCAGACATCTGCAGCATCTCCCTTCACCAAACCTCACCTCTTAGGACAGGGGGACTGCACAGAGGGCGAGCGCGGGGACCAGACCTTTTCATGTGTGAAGCAATCGGGCGCAGGGCTCAGCTGGCACAGCCGTACTGGATCTCCCAGACGGATTCATCTGAGCAGATGGGGGTGAGGACCAGGGTGGGTGAAGATAAAACTCAGCCACTAATCTCCCTGTGGATTAACTCTCAAGCCTGCCCACGTGGGGCCGCGGTGTGGGGCTCTGGAGCAGACAAACAATGTCTAAGCCCTCCTGGAGATACCCATGACTCCTCTGGAGTATTCGAGAGAGGCACCTGGAGAGATGAGGGTGTTTCTCAGGGGCACAGACTTCATTGGGTTTGCAGAGTGAGCTGCAAACCCAATACAGCTTGGTGTGGCCAGCCCCATAGCTGGTTGCGTTTTGGGGGAAAAGCAGCAGGTGTGAAATGACACATCAAAGCCTACAAAGCTGCCTGGACCTGCAGAGGGGAAGGACACTCGCTATGGTGAAACATAGGCTGAAGAGGGCAAGGAACATTGTCGCAAGAAAGAAAAAAGGAGCAGCTCTTCTTTTAGCAATCGTAGCTCCTAGCACAGCCTGTCTGAACTGCTCAGGCCCATTTGCTTCTGAAAAACCCCAAAGCAACACTTGCTCTCCAGAGCCAGTCTTGGAGCTGTTACCACCATTATCACAACTTCCTCAGCTCCAGACAAGTTCAGTCTCTGGGGATCATGGCCGAGTTTTGCAGCCCTGTCCCTAGATCCATGGGGGGGCAGACGGCTGCTTTTGGTGCCCATGGAGTCCCAGGAGCTTTCATCCCACCTGGGAAGCAGTGTTTCTCAGGGCTTGAGGGCCAGACGAGGCTGGGGATGGAAAGCAGGCGGTCCCAGGGCGAGAGATGTGTGTGTTGGGATGCTGCACGGAGCGCAGCGGGGAGCCGAACCCCCTCCTGCCTAACGGCAATCGCTTCGCCCTGCGCCGAGCGTTCCCGCGCCAAGCTGCTCCCTTTCCCGTGGCCCTGGCACGCTCACAGAGATACTGGCCTGGGGGGCCCAGCCCTACCCAACCGGCTCCCAGCCCACACCCGTGAGAAGAGAGGAGAGGGAGGAGAGAGCCCGTCCTGCCTCTCAGGTGTGGCCCTTCGCCTCTGGGCTCCCGCCCGGCGAGGACGCTGGTGCCAGCTTGGATGCGGCCACTTTTGCTGGTGAGGGATGGGGAGCAGGAGCCTGCCAGGGAGAGCTCCTGCTTTGCAGCCTCCCAGTGTGAACAATGCAACATCCCTTGTTTTGCTTCCTCTCCTCCAGAGCAGGTTCCCAGATTTTTTTCTCGTCTGGGTTCAGCCCTTCCTTCCCCAGCCCGACAAGCCCTGGAAACCCACATCTTTTCTCTGCAGAACAGGTTGGGTGCAGGAGCAGCTTCCCACGCGCCAGCACAGCCCAGCCTGGCCCACACCCTCCCCCTGCCCCAATAGCCCATCTTATTCTTCCCTGTGCTCCCTTTCCCGGATCAAAGCTGCCTCCCCTCCCTGTATAGCAAACATTATTCAGCTGCGAGATAAGAAGCTCTCCAGCAGCTCTTTATTAATCCCACTGGAGGCAGAAAGAAGGCAGAGAGAAAGAACTCAGCATGGCCAGGACAGAGACTAATGTTCCACAAAACACCTTTGCAAAAGAGAGGCATGTCTTTTTCCCAGAAAGTCTCATGGGAAGCTTGGGTAATAATTAACAATTATTGAACTTTAAACCCTCCATTTCTCTCTCTCTGTCCTGACCAGGATTTTGTAATAACTCATCCAGTCTGAAACACTCCCAGACTGGTTTGCTGGGGCACGCTGGGGTAGGAGGGCTAAGGAGGGGGGGGATGCAGGGACTTGCTGTGCCTTCCTTGCTTTTACATTGAGCTACAGTGTCCCAGCTCCAAGCTTCGAGGGAGCTTGCATATGAACCCCCTTTCCCTCTTTCAATTCATCCTGCAGCTCCTGTGGCCACAAAAAGAAATGGCAAGTTGTGGCACAAATATTCCATAGACTCTTGCGTATGGCTAAAATTGTAATCTACCGAGGAGATAGACTAGAAAGCTTTTATAGCATAAAGACACTTGTTTAAATCCATCTGCTGTCTGAGGCAATTATAATCAGTATCATGTGATGGCTCGCACGTGAAACAAGTTGAATGGCTCATAGGGCCTGGGTTTGCACTGCTACCTGCCCCCTCTTACGGAAGGACCACAGAGTTTTTGAAGCACTTGTTCATGCAAAGTTGGGATATTTCTGTTACCTGCACTGCAGCAGCTCAGGTGTTATGAAACTTGCTCACAGCCACCTAGGAAATCAGTGGCAAAAGCAACACACCTTGCAGATAACAGATGATTTACAACACTGTAAATGCCTCAACATTGACTGCAAATCCAGCCAGGCCAGGGCACAGCGTGAACCCCCATCACCTGTCCTGCTCGGTGCGTTGTCGGGGGGACCTGCCCTGGGACGGGAGGGCAGCAGGGGTGTGCAGGGCACTCCAGATGGGGACTGGAAACCAGAAGGAACCCAAATGCAAACCACCGGAGCGAGAAATCAAGAGGCCTTTGACTTAAACCAAGCAGAGGAGCCAATGGACCACAATCTCCCACTTCCGTGATTTCAACCCACACGTCACACAGTAAGAAACTGCATCCAGTGTTTGTGCTGACGGAATATTTGTACATTATGCAAAACTATTTCTTGTCTACTAAAATCCCTGGGTAAGGAGCTGTCGGTTCCTGGCTGCTACAAAAAATGACAAAATAAAGGGGAGTCACCTTGCCCTGTGCTTTGCAAATGGTCTCCTGCCTGTATAAAGACACACGGCAATGTGAGCAAAGAAGAGCGGGACAGCCCTGCAGACACACGGCAATGTGAGCAAAGAAGAGCAGGACAGCCCTGCAGACACACGGCAATGTGAGCAAAGAAGAGCGGGACAGCCCTGCAGACACACGGCAATGTGAGCAAAGAAGAGCGGGACAGTCACCGGCAGCTTTTGACAAGGAAAGGCGCATAGAGGTGAAGCGAGCCAGCCAAGGGTATTCCAGGGAGCTTATGGCAAAGCCAGGAAATGATGCCAGCGCTTCTGAGCTCAGCCTGCCTTTGCCATCACGTCCAGGACATTCTTTCCCTTTAAGTAAAAGCTGATTCACGGCCTGGTAGCAGTCAGTGTGAGGCAGCAAATACTCTCATTCCCAGTGAGGTACGGTGAGGTATTCCACGGGCATGGCAGCAGTTGGGACGTCAAGAACAACAACAAAATTAAATATACCTAAAAATAATTATTTTAGGCTTTTATTTCCAAAGTGAGTTTAGAGCCACTGAAAGGTCTCGGATCGATACCAGCAAAACTGCAGATTGGAGTGCTCCCCTTAGCCACAGAAAGGGTACAGCTGAGACAGCATCTGCACACACAGCCTCTGCCAGCCCGGCTCAGCGCTGACCTTGAGGAGACACCTTCAAGCGCAAGAGGAAAACTCCCCTTGCTTCTTTCCTCCCCTTTCCCCTGCAGCCCTGTGTTTCGTACCCCAGCAGGGACATCAGCGCTGGGTTATTTCACTTGGGTACATTCTGTCTGGAGAAGAAACTGAGTCTTGACAAACTCATTCCACACGCACACCAAGAAGACCTGATTATCATGCAGGTAGAAAGAAGTCCTAAATGGTTCAAGGGGGGTTTGCAGCACGGACTTGGAGGCCAGTCCAGCCCTAGAGAGAGCTCAGATACCAGGCTGGCTCTGGCATTTCAGATGGTGAAATGCAGCTGCCTGTTCATGTGCTCCATTATAAACAGACCTTTCTTCCCCTCTCCTGCCCCACAGCTGCACATGAACTCAGCCCCATGCCCCAGGGACCTTTGAAAACTGCATTACAGCTTCTCCCCATACAAAGTTTGGATCAATACTGTCAGGCTTTGGCCACGTTAGCCCTGCTAACTGGAATTACAATAGGTAGGAGTGCAGCTTTCACTCCCATCTCTCTGCTGCTTGTCATAATGTGATCAAAATCTCTCTCTCTCTTTATCATGGAGCGTGATGAGAACAGAGGCGCTGGGATCCACGTGGCGTCCGGAGACCACGGATTCCCCTGGAGCAGGCGGGGTTGGGGGGCTCTCCATGCACAGCAGCCCTGCCGGGGAGAGGCCACGCACGCTGTGCTCACACCAGCTGCAAAGGCTCAGCCAATTTACGGAGCCAGGGTGATACAGAGAGGGCAACAGATACAGCATCTGTGATTTGTTGGTCATTATCAAACGGCAGTAATGCAGGGCTGAATTACCCAGGCGAGGGAAGGATCAGCAGCCTGGACCTACTCAGCTCCCCAGAGAGCGGCCATAAACAAAACTTAAATAATTAGAGTGCTTGGGCGGAGATGCAGCCTCTAAGTATTCTTAGGCTCACGCAAATAAAGGAAATAAATTCTTGGAAGGTGCCAGGCTGGATGGGGCAGAGGGAGGCTCATTTTCCACATCACTTGAGAGCAACCATTATAAATCTCACTGAAAGATGCACCTCCCCAGGCTAGCGATATTTTTAAACTCCGGGAGAGAAGAGAGAGAAAAAACACATTTTAGTATTTACACCACAGGCGAAAAGGGTATTTAAAAATCAGGGTACATTTTTGAAAGTCTGTTCCTGCCACACCAAGAAAGAAAGAAACAATTTTATTTATATAGTGTGATAGCTGGGAATACTAGCCCCAGAAAATTCATTCCTACCACCACCCTTCTGTTGTAGGCTGAGAAATCAAACTCCCAGAAGGATTGGGGGCTGGAGAGAGGCAGGGGATAAGGGTTCTTTCGCTGGCAAATTGCTCGTTCAGTTCCCAGCTGAATCACACACACATCAGCTCCTCCGAATGCTGCAGGGTGACTCCTGCACTGTCCCTGCTTACTTGGTGTCTGGGATAATGTCCCATAGGAGATGACTTGTCTCTACGGAGCGGCACCCTCATGGGAACAGAAGCCTGGTTTGCTGGGCCAAGAGCTGGAGCATGTTAACCAAACACAGCGGGGAAGGAACACCAAGGCACAGGGACCTGCTGGTGGATGTCAGCTGAAGGACGTGGCCCTGGAGTCAGAGCCAGGCAGAGCCTCACGTGGTGCTTTGCTTGCTGGAGCAGCGTGTTCCAGCCGTTCTGCACGGCAAGGCCACCATTGCTTTGGGGCTGGGAAACCCATGCATCGGCCTCTGCAGGATGGCCAGCCCGGTTTTCCTTTCTCCAGTTGGTTGGTGCTTCCTTCCCTGCGCGGGGTGGGGAAATCTTGTCAACGGCTGACTGATCACAGGTCGACTGATCACAGGTCGACTGATCACAGGTCGACTGATCCCGGGTTGAACGATGCTGCGTGGCAGCAGGAGGTGTGATGATGTGAGAGTTCTCAGGACCCAAAGATAAACTGCCAGAGCACTGCCTTCCCCTGCAAACACCGCAGCTTTTCCTCTGCCAAACTCAGTCCTGCTCCTAATTCCCTCCCGGGTCTGTAGGCACTGAGAACATTCCCCCTTTTACAAGCTGTGCTCTGTACAAGCCTCTCTCCCTCCCATCCCTTCCCAGGACTGTTGTCATCATCCCAAAAGGATCTTATTCAGCTCCTATCAAAGGGATGCATGAGCACACCCATTAGGCAGCAGAGCATCAAGCAAATCGCCAAATAAGCCGCCTCTAAAGATCAGAGCACACTGTAATCACTCCCTCTGCAAGGAGATCCCAGTAAGCCCTCCCCCACTTTCTCTGGGTTCTTGCTGAACCCAAGCACATGAGATATGCTTGGCGAGATCAGCCTCATCACCAGCAAAAGCCTCTTTATAAAACTTGCACACACACAGCTCCTGGCCTCTCCCTGCTCCCCTGCAAGCCCTCTCCGCTGTTGTGGTGCCCAGCGGACGTTCAGGGGCTGCCCCAGCCCTTGGGCCCTGCAGTAAGGAGAACGTTGCTGCTGCCCTGTAGACCTGGGTCTCGCGTCCCCAGCAGCAGGTGGGCAGCACGACCTGCAAGAGGGGCTGCCACAGGTGGCACAAGGGACAGCAGCAGGTCCCCTTGCCACCCTCCTCTCCCTGCTTCCCCCAGGGAGACAGCAGAAAAGCAATGCGAGCTCAGGGAAAGGGGAGCGCTGGCAGCGGGGTGGACGTGCCTGCACAGGGGCAAACTCCAGGACAGAGGTGGCACTTCACAACACAGGTGTTGATTCATGTGTTGGAGCACAAGTGTCTTTCATAACCATGGCCTCAAAGAGAAAAGCAAGGAGCCTTTTCTAAAGCCTTTCATAAGATGCCATGTGCTTTACCAACACGACACAACAAGCACAGCACTTGGCTTTGAAGTTGTCACGATAGGTGCCTTGTAGATTTGGATGCTGGGCTGGTCTGAGGCTGCTCTTGCTTCAGCACCTACCACCTGCGTCTCAGCCTCTCGGTACACAAAATGAACTCATCCTTCTCAAGTAAAATACACAGAGCTCCAGCATGTTCAGCTGCGGGGTGCCATGCACGGACTAACAGCACCCAGCAGCACTGCCTGTAGAGCCAAGAGGGGTCCCGTATCCAATGGAAACTGTGGCAGCTGATATAAATTACAGCATGGCAAGGATGCTGCTGTGCAACACATCCCTGATCCTGAATGACCATAAATGGGCACAGCCTTGGTTCTCCCCGCACCCAGAAAATACCCCTTCCCGCAGCCTGGTCCTCGGCCACTGCGCTGCTGCAGCTGACAAGGGGAAGAGCATGAACGGGTCCAGTAATGTACAGCTTGCAGAGTTGTCTCTGCTCTGCGCCACCAAACCACTAGCTGCTGCCTTCTGTTCCCAACTGCAGGCTTCATATGGTCAATGCCTTTATTTCCAGTCCTGTCCCAGTGGGAGGGTGAGATGTCTCAAGGCAGGAGGAACCTCCTTCACGGCCCCGTGTTTGGGTGGGGGGTGAGGTAGGACTCCAGTGTGCTGATAGCTCACCCAGCCCTGGTCGCTGGGCTCGGCCAGCTCATTTGTTTGGGCTGTTCAAGGATGGGGCAGGGTTCATTCGTCCCTTGCTGCCCTGAGTGACACAGCCCTTCGCACCGGCCATCATGTATCAAGCTGCTCTGCACAGAAACCTGGAGAAGACAGTGACAGAAACCCTGACCTTTCTCCCAAACTATCCAGCTCTCTGTAAGTGCCTCCCAGTAAACCCTGTTCATCATAATAAACTCTCCCCTAAGTCTACGACTTTTGCCCATGATGGACTGCTCGTAACCCCTGGCTTTGCTAGGACAGTCAGCACAACAACCTCTAATTATAGGTCTCTGCTTGAGCTCTTGAGTCCCAACAACCTCTTCTGCCCATTACCATCAGACCCTGAGTCCACAGCCAGAATCTGCCCGCAGCCTCCCCCTCGGGCTGTCCTTCCTAGGGAGAGTGAAAAGCTTCTCAAGCAGCATCCCTCTTGGTCCAGAGGGTATCTTGCCAGGGCATAAGAAGCGAAACGTGGTTTTGCCAAGTGTGGGATCCTCAGTACAAGAAAAATAGATACCTTATAGGCTGGGTGAAATCCAGTGTCCCCCCTGGATCCACATGATGTGGCTACAGACCGTCCGCTGCAGTGGCCTATATTGGTACCATGTCTTTAGCCTCACACAGAGAACAAGGCCGGTTTTGCTCTCAGGTGGCCGCGCAGTGCTCTGCGCCACCCTGTGCCCCGCACAGACAGCCCTTTGTGCTG
Source organism: Patagioenas fasciata (assembly GCF_037038585.1). Taxonomy (NCBI): domain Eukaryota; kingdom Metazoa; phylum Chordata; class Aves; order Columbiformes; family Columbidae; genus Patagioenas; species Patagioenas fasciata. The sequence goes on from NC_092543.1 coordinate 6,677,188, forward strand.
GGAACCGCGTTCGCCTGCCACCAGAGCAGAACCGCTGGATGTCAGCCGCTGGCTCTGAGCTGCAGGGACCCTCTGCAACCTCCGGGTGCCTCAGCACAGGGGGGAAACGGATCTCCCACGGGAAAGGGAAAACAGACTCCTGATCGGTCTGATTAAGGCGTTTCCCCAGGTAGACAGAGAATTGCTGAGAAGAGAGATGGAGGCAGAGTCCTCTTGACTAACCAGGCTTGGGAGCACCTGCTGTCTCATAGCCAGGTGGTCCATCTGGTACCTGCCGCTGCTTCAAGGCAATGATGTGATTTGCAGGTCCTTCTGTAGCATCCCTGCATGATCGGGAGCAGATGGAGGCACTTTGCTATTTCCAGAAAGGCAAACAGGCTGGAATGGGGAACAGAAAACCCCATCCGTGCCACACAGATCTTGCCTTTCCTTAAGCTCTTCCCTGCCCACCTGTAGGTTGAATAAGGATGGAAAGCAGTGCTGTGCACCAGTATCCAACAGGACTGGCTCACAGCCAAGGAGGGCAGGTGAGGGAGAGAGGCAGAGTTGGGTGGAGAGTGCTTAGAAAGGCTTTCTTCCTGCATCGCACCAAATAATGTCAAAGTAGGATTATAAACCTCCTGCAGGGACAGCTTTATCATGGGGGAATGGAGAAGTGATGGTTCATCAAGTTGGGTCAGTTCCTCCCATCCATCCCCAGTGCGCCACAAAGATGCTGAAGGGACAAGAAACCGCTGGCCAGACTCCACCTGGCCTCGGTTGCTGCAGGGCACGAGCAGCCTCCCCAGCCTGGGACCCCTGTCCTCCTGGCTGGGCAAACAGCACGGGACTGAAGCTCGCTCTCTCCCCCTCTCATGCCCAGTAGCTGCTGTTCATCTGCCTTGGGATTGCTGCAGAGCCGAGAGCTGCCGCAGCTTTACGATGCCAGCCTGTGTGAATGGCTGCATCAGCCCCAGAGACGGGGAGAGGCAGTGAATGAACAGCAAGGTGCTAAACTCCCTATGCGTCCTGGGGTGCCCATCAGGCAGGGTCACACGGAAATGACAGCATGGGGCATATAAAATAACGCAGTGCTGGGAAGGGCAGCCCTTGCATCTGCAACTTTTGCTTCCCATTTCTGTGTGTGATGGAGACAAGATTGTACATGCAGGACTTCAAACCTTGCATGGTGGCACAGTGGAAGGATAGGGAGGTGCCTGTCTGTCTGCTAGGGGCTTCTGCTCACAGAGCGAGGTGAAACTGTCCTTCCTCTCATGGACAACACTTCTGCCTTTGAGCAGTTTGGTCAGGAATTTCTCTTTTGCTATGGGGCTGGGTATTTCCCTTGAAAACCAAGCTGGGAGGGTATGTGCATCAACCAAAACCTTCACTGGAGAAGCAAAGAAAACTGTAAGGCCAGGAGAATATCTGCAGCTCACCAGCAGCCAGGAGAAAAGCAAGGGGATGTATCATGAGAGGTTTCCCTCCTTAGTTAAACAAATTTTCACCTGAAACAATAATCTGGGTTAGGGAGAGCTCTGAATTCTCTGCGCTGGGATGGCTGGGCTCTGGTAATTAACACAACAGGTGTCTCAAATGCAAACTGGGTCCCAGCTCCCGTGGCTGGCGGCACCAACTCACCGATTCAATCTGACACCTTTGAAAAAGCAAGAAGATCTCTAGGGTCACTCAGATTGGAGTAGCTTTGTCCCTCATTCGTTTCTGATTTTGCACCAGTGTGCCTTGCTGGCATGTGAAAAGGACTGAGCAAGAGTCATCGCGACCTCAAGCAATGATGTCGCAAGACGTGAACCTTTTCTCAGCGGCCCTGGGGATGGTGGCCATCCATCTGAGGACACGGCAACTCAGCCCTGCAGCATTCACAGCCTGACTTCCCCTGGCACTGCTCCACCACCTTCCCACATTCCTGTCCGCAGGTGATGCTGTGTAACTCCCCTGGGCGCCGGAGGTGGGAAAGAGCCCTTCCCTGGCTAGTGGTGGCCACTCGCCGCTCTCCCCGCGCCTTATGACGGGCTGGCCTCCTTGTCCCCAGCCTTAGCGGCACTAGCAGAGGGCAAGGGGTGCAAGTGGAAATGTAGGCTTGGAAAGCAGGTCACGACAACCAGCTCTTCTGGTTCCCTCCGTGATTCAGCTGAGGAGGGAGCGGTGCCCACAGGATCCTTCTGGTGCCTCCCTGTACACTTGGCTTTGTGGCTGGCACAGCAGCCCAGAGGAGGGGCGATGCGAGGAGAGATGTGCCGGGCTGCGCCAGCATCGGCATCTCGGCAGCCACCAGTTAATTGCAGGCATTTGCCTTGCGCTGAATGTGTTGCTGGATGCGATAATGCCCCTGCTTCTGTACTTCTCTTTGCAAATGGATCCATGTGCACTGGGCTGGGAACTCTTGTTTGATTAATGCTGCTGGTTCAGAGAGCAAATAGCATTAACCGTGGCCATCCCCCGGCTCTGGCCATGGGGCAAACACCCTCCTGCTTGTGGGCTGAGCTCGCTCTCATACGCCTCAACCACACTGACACATACATGAGCTCATCAGCTCATGCCAGGTTAAAACTCTAATGGGTCGGTTCCACTGCAACAGCGAGGTTTAATGAGAAAATATCAGCAAAAGACGTACTTTTCCTTCCTGAAATAGCCTGATGATGTTGTTTCTGAGCTTTGGGAGGAAACAGGTGCAGGGAAGAAAAAGGAACCACTAAGAATTCAAACCAAAGGCTGAAAAAAGCTCTGGCAACTTTTTGCCTCTTGGAAGGTCCTTTGGGATATTAAAGCATCTCCATAAGAGCACAAGATGGACCAGATCCTGCAGCGACACACTTTGACTGTTCCTAACACTCAGGAGAGCTGTCGTACCTCCCCAAAAAGGAGCCCTGCCTCCGGCTGCAGCCAAGTTTGACCCAAGGCCTCCGGGTCACTACAGCTTAGCCAATGCTTCTTTCAAGTACCACGACAGAAAAACCCCATGTCAAAGCTTCGAACACCTCTCCAGATATCCCCTGCTGAGGATCTCAAAGCGCTTTGCAAAGAAAGACTCACAGGCCCCTCTCAGAGCCCCAGAGGTAGCCCAGTGATAGCAGACAGGAATTCGTGCCCAGACGGAGGGGAGCGTTGGGAAATAGAGGCCCGGATCTGCAGATGCAGGACCAAGCACAAGATGAATGCCTCTGCTCTGCATGGTTGCACCTCAAGCTGTACCGAGTTTCATGGCGGGGATAAACAGACAGATTGTTAAGCCTTGTAAAGCGTAAATGTAACCACGAGTGTTCCTAACCTCTGAGGATCAGCCACCTAGGATCTCTCCTCCCCGGTACCCCACAGCTTTTCAATAACCCCTGTTCATATTAATGTCCTGAAGCCCTAATGCCGAAGCCTGAGTTGATACCTAGTTAAGGGTTCCAAACGGACAGGCAGGCAGATCTGCATGGAAGGCTGCAGGAATCCTGAATTGAATCCGTTCTGGACAATTGAGCCGATCACATTAAAGACAATTAGTACCGCAGATTTTTGTAGGCGATGCCGTACAGCTTTTACAGCAGGGAACTTTGATTTCCTTATCAGAAAAAAAGCTAACATTGTCACAAGGGGTGGTAGTATACGTGGACAGGAACAAAATGAAATGGCATTTATCAGATGAGCATGAAAGGTTTTCCAGAAAGCAGGTGGTGTCTCCTGCCCTCCTCCAATCCCTCTTGGGTACTAGGTACCAAACTGCATTTTCCAACAAAGTCCACAGCTACTAATTCTCTTATAATATAGGATCCTAAGTTCCCCTCACCCCTTGTCCTTGATAAGCAAGCCTGTCTGTGTCCAAAGCTTACATATGTATATATATATAAACATGCTCAGCTGATTCTGACACAATGGATTGTGAACTTGAGGAACTCCCCGCCTCAGTATTGCATTCAGACCTGTGGTTTAGTAAGGACTGTCAGTCTGCTGAGCCTTTGTGCAGCATCTCGCACAGCATTGTGCTGGTCTTTCCCTGCAGCCCTGGGACTCATCCACAGCACAGGCAGGTGCGCAGATGAATGAAACGAACAAATGAATAAATGCATAATATCAGATCAATCATTCCTGCCAATGTGGAGCATTCACCACTAAACTGGTCCAGCCAGAGTCTCGCCCACACAGGCTCCAGGGTACTTGGTGATAACGGACAGTGGTCGGGAAGGATTGCGTTCGCGGAGCATTGCAGGGCTGGCTGTACCCCTTCCTTGGCAAGGCACCACGAGATGCACCACTGGCTTGTGCTGGCAGAGCTGCCAGCGGGACAGTGCAAGACAAACTACGGGGCTGCTGCGGAGTGGCAGGAGACGAGACTGCCTGGCTGCTGGCAGCAAAGCCTCGAGAACAGCCAGAAATAGAATAAGCGGGGGGAAAAAAATGTCTCTTTCGACAAGGTGAGATGCCAGGCTGCCCCAGGGTCGCTAGCTGTGTGTCTCCTTGGTGAAAGCAATTCCTAGAGGGACTAGAGGAGCATAAACCTCTTTTCATGTACTCAGGACAGTCACCACAGCAGTATAGCACCTCCAGTGCCCTTCCCACGGGTTGTGGGGAGGGCGTCCTGCATGGGGCTGCCCCGGTAGAGGGGTGAGGAGGGAACACCAGGGGAAGAATGACAGGGAAAGTTCCAAGCCTCCTTGTGAGGAGCCAGAGCTCAGCCAGGCAGGCACCTGCCTGGAAGCACAGAGCAGTGCAGGGAGCCCAAGGCTGTCCCTTCCATCACCTCTTTTTGCGATGCACAGCAGACCTTTTTGTTCTGGGAATACACAGGTATGCCCGTACCTTGTTTCTCATCACTCTGTTAACCTTTTCCCTCTCAAAGTCTTGCTGGTTTCTTGACCACTACTCCCTCCCGTTTCACCTCTGTCCTCATCCATATTAGCTGGACCATCCAGTGTGCTCTGCTGATTTCTCCTCATGCTGTGGATGTTATAATCTCCATCTTTGCTAGCACCAGGGAACCCTGGGCCCTGGCATTGGCTTGGATGGTCAGTCTTTTGGCCCAGACCTCATCTCAGAGTCACAGCCCAGCCAGCCTGGCTGCTCTTCCAGGATGCTGCCCCAGCCCAGTGAGAGGAGCAGAGGCAATTCCACCCTGCCTTCCCTGCAACCTCTCCTCTCCAGCTGCAGACCCCCTCCTTCTGCAGGCACAGGCTGTCTCTGACCCCTGCAGAAGGCTGGACGATGGCCTGGGGGTGGCACACGTGCCCGCTGCCATGCACTCCGGAGGCAGCCACCAAGAGCCCAGCCTCAGAAAGGCAAAAACCATTTCTATTTGCGTTTCTCAGTTCATTCACAAGCTCTGTAAACCCAAACACTGGTCCCCCTTCCATGTCTCCAACAGAAAGCCCTCCAGCATGGCATTAACCCGTTCTGCACTGGAGCAGAATAAGAGTCTCCCCCAGGGCACTGGATAAAGTGGGTCACTCTCCCGTTCCCAAGAGCTGTGCTAGAGCCCAGGGCAGGACCAAGCCCTGGGGTGGGGACACACGGGCTGTTCTGCAGCCACCAGGGCAGTTCGAATGAGCTGCGGAGAAGTCAACCCAAATCTTTGCCCATCTCCTCCTTTCCAGGGATGGATCAAAACCAAAGGGATGGATCAGATGCCATCAGGCATCCAAGTGTAAAAGCATTGAAAGGAAGGTCTGAAAACTGCAAGCAATCCAATCTCTCTGCAAAAGAGCCCGTAGGAAGTGTTTGTGTTGAGGAGAGTGGGGGTTTTAGGGATGCTGGACAGCTGAAACCTTCCATCTCTCCTTCCGAAACATCTGTGCTCATTACCCAGCCCTGTGGCTCCCTTTCCCGGGAAGCCTGGCTGCTATGCCTCGCTAGACGCTGCTCGATCCAAAAAGCAAACAAACCGCCTCAGCTCCCAGGACTCCGGAGCCCACTGCCTGCAGCTGCTTCCAAAACAAACAATCGTGTGTTGTTCCTCTCCAAGCCAAGGATGAAATCGTCCCCGATTTTCTCCCACCCTCACGCAGATGCTTCCACACCTGCTCCAGACCTGGACGGGCACCCCAAAAAGCCGATCCCATCCTTCCCCGCCTCTCCACAGCCCTTCCCGCACCCCTTCCCCCCGTCGGCACCCCTCAGGGGCTGCCCCGACCCCCGCAGCGCTCCGGCAGAGCCCACCGCCCCCGGGGGGACCGACTGGCAGCGGCTCACCTGGTAGGAGCGCGGCCGCCAGGATGCAAACTCCGATAGTCCACCAAGATGCACAGCAACTTGTCTGCAGCTGTGAAGCCATGAGAGTTCCTTAGAAGAAATGGGCAGGGGTCGGTCTGGTAGCGTCCCTGGGCCCCCCCACCCTTCCCGCCTTCAGTGATTTTTCAGGTCTGCTTTAAAAAAAAAGGTTTAAAAAATGTAGGTGCAGGAGGACAAAGAGGTGGCGCGCCCAGCAGGCGAGCCGGCGGGAGGACGGGCGGCCGGAGGTACGCTCCGCACATCCGATGGGGCCCTGGGGCTCGGCGGGGCGCGGAGCCCCTCTCCGCGGGCGCGGGGCGCTCCGGCCGGCTGCGGGCGGCGCGGCAGCGCGGTGCCTCCCTCCCGGAGCGAGCTCGTCCGCAGAGCTGGGCGAGTGAGAAAGGGAGGGGGGAAATGTAATTTGGAAAAAAAAAAAAAGGAAGACTGGGGGGAGGAAGAACAAATAAAGAAAAGCGAGGGAGAGCCCTCCGCGGGCTGATGCCGCCGCTCGCAGCGCGGCGGTCCCGTGGCTCCGGCGGCGGGGCTCGGCAGCCCCCGCCCGCTGCCTGCCCTCCGCTTCGCGGGCCGCCGGCGGCGCTCAGGCGGCGGAGGTGGCGGCGGCAGCGGGCCGGCTGCGGTGCTCCATGGCCGGGCGGGGGGCGGCGGCAGCGGGCCGGCCGCGGGGCGGGGGACGCGGGCTGCCCGGGCTGCGCGGCACGGTCGCTCGCACACGCACACAGTCCCGGGCGGGGCGGCGCTCCCCCTCTCCTGCGTGATGTCAGTGCACAGCGGAAGGAGGGCGCAGCGTTAACCCCTTGCCTGCCGCGCAGCCCGGGCTGCCGCCACCGCGGGCCGCGCTCCGGCGCCGCGGGGATCGCCGCTTCGCGGGGCCGCGCCCGGCTGCGGGGTGCGCCCGGCTGCGGGGTCTGCCCGCCGCGGCCCCGCGGGAGGGGAGAGGGCAGGGTGCCCCCGCCTCGCCCCTCGCCTCCTCTCCCCTCCAGCCGGCTGCTGTTGGCAGCTGTCTTTTGTTCGGCGGGTGTCCGGCGTGCGTGCGGGGGACAATCTCGGAACCCAGGGCACCTCTCTGTCGGTTTCCTAAGGTGCTTTTCGGCTGTTTTTCTGCACCCAGGTTTTGTGGACTCGAGAGACTTGTTTTCGGAATTCCCTTACGGATGGTGGAATGCCTGGGCCATGGCTGCTGGCAGTGGCAGCAGCCTACCTATCTGGCCATTGATATGCCATATAAAAATACCTCGCAGAAACTGTGTGCGAAATAGACATAGCTATCATATGGAATCTAGATTTACACTCATAAATGCTTTGGATGTAGATATTATGTAATATACAGCGTTTTCATGGGACCTACTGAAAGAAGGAGCTTGTTCTGGACACATTCTGTGTGCACTGAGAAGCGAGGGGATTCAGAATCAGCACTGAAGGAGGGAGGCACTGCTTTGCTGTGCTTTGTGACAGCCCTTATTATGTGGACACAGACACAGCCTTTGTGGATCTTTTGCTAAGGAGGTATTTAGCCTACTAATGCCAGCTCCTGAGCTGGCCTGGCCTCCACAAGGATGCTGAACCCCAAACAAAGATGTGAACAACAATGACAACAACCAACAACAAAGTCATGTTGATTTCAAGCTCCATTAGAACAACACAGGAACAAATCAATGCCTGGCAAGCAGAAAAGGCCAGAATCAGTGGGGAAGGATACCACACAGGAGAAGGGAAGGGGGGGGCAGCCAGCAGCTATAAACAGATACCTCTAAGGACCCCTCCAGCAGTCTCCTCCTCCTTTTAATTCCTTTAGAAGTTAATTCCTGTTCAAGGGAAGGATGGGCAGCTCTGTAACAAAGCGGATTAGCCACATACAAGGTTTGTTCCAAAATAACAAAAGTTATTACGTAGTAATGAGGTTTAGTGAATAGATTCGCAGACTTCAAGACCACTGGGATTCATTCCTCTGGATATCCTGCTTGCGGAGCAGGGGCTGCTGAACTTGCCTCCATGATTCTGCATCCTGGACCACAAACCCCTGACCTTGTGAACACGCAAGCTATGGAGATCTTCAAGAATCCTTGCAATGGTTGTTTCAATGCTTGGTTTTTCTGTCCTTGCGGTGTTTATCTGGCTTCAACTTGAATCCATAAAATCTCATAATCTCCTTTTTCGCCTCCATTGAAGAGATACCTCCGGTGAGATATTACTCCCCTGGGCAGGTCTCTCGAAGTTGCAGTCAAGTGCCTCACATTACACAGTGTTCCAACTTATATTTTGCCCAGTGTGGTACTCTCCTGTCTACCTTTTAGTGGATTGCCACTGGCACCTGAGCGAGCCTCTGCTGAGATGCATGGGCCAGACCTCAGCACTAGTGTATTAAGCTTTCTGCAGACCCAGGCAAAGACATCTTGGGTTGGTTACCCTCACTTCACAGACTCAGGGCTTCCTTCACAGGCCCAGCAAATGGGGATTCTCCTCCGTGAAAGGAAAGAGAATAGCCAAAGCTGTGATTATGCAGTGCACCGGGCAGGTCTGTTCTCCCCCCTGGCAGCCCTTTAGTGCACTGCATGGCGTGGGGAGCAGCGATGGTTTGGCAAACACTGAAATTGCCCGAGATGTTCACTATGAGGGGATTGCTCTTCCTGGGGGCTTGTGGGTGACACGGAGCAGACATGGCAAATACGTTGAATTTCCCCCCTGGTTTGTTGCAAACTCATATATGAAATCAATTGCAGAAAGAAAAAGGATTGATCATAGCTCGGTCTGAGCAAGGTGGTATTGCAGTGCGACATCTGGGGTGTGATTAAGGTTTTCCTTCAAGAGTATGGGGAGACCTGATAAAGCCTTGGGCCTTGGCCTCCCAAATCACAGACCTCAAGTATAGGAGGCAAAAATGTAAATCCATTAGCAGCAGCAGCAGACCATTAGCCCTGGTCTAACTTATTGAGCCAGAATGTATTATTTTCATGATCCTGCACAAAGCAAAACCCATCACATTTGGCACAGTTCTGGCTGTTAACTTCTAAGATTTATTACACAGTGCCATGGGGCCCCTGTTCTGCAGCTTTTTATGAGTCCAAAATTTCCGTGAAGCCCAAGGGGACTTCTGCATAAGGAGGAAAGACAGGAGTAGAATACTCGGGTTTGGCAGTTTTTGTTATTTCTGGGGGAGGAAGATCATAATATGTAACATATTTAATTGCATCATACTGATTTGTTCTGATTTGGGGAGGTCTCTGTGTGCATGTCCTCTGAGGAGCTGGTGGAGCTGCCTCATGCTTTGCTGTATCAGCTGGCTCAGCCAATTGTTCCCTTGTTTCTAACCCTCGCAGCAGGTTTCTAAAGCACATCTGTGACCCCAGAGATGCGGGAGCAGGATCCCCAGCTACTTCATATACCATGGTGCCTGCAGTAATAGGGCAGGGGGTTCAAAGGTTGCCCATCCTTTCCCCTCCCAGTACAGGAACACATGAACTACTCTGAGGCTCAGAAATCCCTTTCCTAAATGTATGAACACATTGCACTAGAAACAAAGAGAGGGAAAAACAGCCTACCTGGTGCTTCAAATATTCCAAAGGACTGAGCTCCCTTCCACAAGGAAAACAATTTCTAATACTATACAGGAGTGATATTTACTCCTTCTTGATTTTTAGGGATGGTAGAAGTCTCATTTTAGATGGCAACTAGCCAGCAGAACAGAGATCCAAAGTTATACAAACCCCTTCCTCTGCACTCCTGTGAAATCTGTTTTAGGCACAGATACTAGAAATGGTGTAGTGACTTGGCCGACGCTTACATAAGTTGTCATGCTAATATAGTTCTTGAAAATTGCAATTAAAGCATGAAACAACATTTGGCTGGGGAAAAAAAAACAAAACAAAACAAAACAAAACCAGGCTTGCTTGTAGTCAAGCGCTGTTTTGTCCACCCAGCGTTTTGGCTGTTCAGCCAGCACAAGAGTTTTCTGCTGATGCTGACGTGAGGTAACGTCTATGCAGCAACCTGCTGTAATAGGATGTTTCATGCGCACCTCCCAAAATCCTTCCCGCTGGCTAACGCGGCTGAGCGCAGTCTTTTGGCAGCACGCAGGTGGGTTTGGTAAGGGTTCTGCAATGACACAACTCCTTTGGATGGGGTCTTCCCTGGCAAGCTGACACACATTCTTCTCCAGGGCTGAACAGTTGCTGGGCTGGAGTGAGGGCAAAATAGCTCATCCAAGTTTTCTAACGCAACTCCTATTTGCCCTGGGATGAGTGCAGCGGATCTCCCGAACAATGGGGCTGGGCTGATGGATGGCCACCAGGGGACCGCTGCATTTCCATCCCCGGCGCTGCTGCTTGCCACGGAGGAGGAAATTCACCCAGGAATCCCCCACGCTGGTGAACTCCAGCTCCTGCACTGGTGTCTGGGGCTGCGCCTCCGCTCCCATGCCGAGCAGCGGCTGCTCTCCCAGGGCTCCCTGTGCAAGGCCCTGCGACTTGGCAGGCTCAGTGGGAATTGATACCTTATATTATTTTTTACAGTTATGATTACCAGAGGGGACTGGAAGGAGGGAAGAAGCGGGGGATGAATTGCTCTTTAAAACATTCCTCAGTGGGTTTTTTCAGCTGCTTTTGTTGATGAAGAGCCCACAGCAGAGGGCTGTCATTCTGAGCTGGCAGCGCGTTTGACACTCCTGTCTCCGCTGTGTACCTGGTGTGTATTTGCTGCAATGCTGATTACATTAACTTCTGTGTTTATAAACATTTTGAAGCAGTGCAGAAGGCTGTGCTGAACAGAATTTGAAAGCCAACGTCAGTTTTGTTTTTGCTTTTTCATCTGTAAACACACATAATGTGTCTGCAGCGCAGTCAGCAGCGAGGGATCAGAAGTGCAAAGGGCTTCCTGAGCCGATTCTCTGCTTGGCTTCACTTCTGAGCTCTCCAGATACAACCTCCTACATGCTACATGAACACACATACATGCACACATGTATGCACTGTACAGACAGCAGACACTCCTTCAGATCTGAAAGCATCATCCTTTTAAAAGGCAATTCGGTGCTGATAGTCGCTCCTGTCCTGCTGTTCTCTGGATAGGAGAAGAAATTAAATCTGAACTGGTGAGAAAATTGCCTCCCAGTTAGTGGAAGCTGATGCAAGTTGTAAGCAGTCTGCAAAGAGCAGTGGGTTTTTTCTGTCCCCCTCTGTTGAGGGGTTTGTAATAGCCTTGCTGCAATGCTATCTGAGTGCCTTAACCCTCTCAATCCCCACAGCACCCCCTTGTGAAGCAGGAATTAAACCATAATCCTCATTATATATGGAGAAAAGAAGCCCAGGGAGATTAGGAATCCCAGTCTTGCAGAAAGCAGTATGAATTCTGCTGTGGGCTTTCAGTGGAAAGCAGCTGGAAGTGCAAGGCAGGCGGGCTCAGGAGGACCCACATTTTGGAAAGGCACAACGACGACTGATCTGAGTGCCTTTCAAGCCAACCAGCCACAAATGGGGTGAACTTGGGTTGGAGTGTTCTTGCATGGGTGAGACTGCTGCAAGAAGCATCCATGTCTAGCTTAAGCCACTCCACCATGCTCTTTAGTCCATTCTTTTCCTCTTGGCTCTCTGTGCCAACACCTCCCGCTCCAGCCATCAACAGTAAAGTGACTGCAGGGAGATGTTTTTGAGCCCTCTCTGAGCAAGGCAGAGGAAGGAATGGAGGCTTCATTTGTTCATAGGTTAGGAAAAGGGTGCCAAACTTGTCGAGGTGTCTCCTGGCTTTGCAGTTGCAGCACAGAGGTCACATCCCCCTGTGGAGAGGGTGCTGCTGATCCCACCCTTTCCGGGACAGGGGCCATTGGAACAGATGCGAGCCCGCTGCACGGAGGGAGAGCGTTGCTGGTGGAGCAAGGGGCCCGAACACCTTGCAAAAACACAGAGGCAAAAGCGGCTGATGCCTCTGTGCAGCTCCCCACGGGAGCCAAGCGCCGGCCCCGAGCACCGCTGCAGCAAGCACAACTGCCGAGCACCATCTAGTGTCGGCAGGAGCAGCCCCGGCCCGGGCGGGGGTGCTGGCCCGGCGGGACCAGCCCCCAGCGCCCCGGGGGCGGTGGCACGGCCACAAACAGCTGCTGCCGTCCACCCGCCCCGGCTCCGGCCCCGAGCCGGAGCCATCCCCGCTCCGTCGGAGCCATCCCAGCCCCGACGGAGCCATCTCCCAGCCCCGACGGAGCCATCTCCGAGCCCCGACGGAGCCATCCCAGCCCCGACGGAGCCATCTCCGAGCCCCGACGGAGCCATCCCAGCCCCGACGGAGCCATCTCCGAGCCCCGACGGAGCCATCCCCGCTCCGACGGAGCCATCCCAGCCCCGACGGAGCCATCTCCGAGCCCCGACGGAGCCATCCCCGCCCGGGCAGGGGAACGCGGCTCCCGGACGCCGGGTATCTGCTTGGCGGGGCGGGGGCAGGTGTGTGTGAGCGTGTTCCACGTCAACGGAGAACAATTGCTTTCAGCAAAGCTGCTTAAATGCTTGGTAGAAGGAACGAGCGTCTTTCTTGACGGAGCTGACATCTAAGAAGGAATTAAAAGGTCTGTCTTACGTGCACACAAACACGCGGGCTTGCACTTGGGATTGTGTGTGTGCGTACGTACGCATGCATAGAGGGGCAGTGCTAAGCAGAAGATTAACCATAGCATTCACAGAGAAAAGACAGCATAGAGAAAGAAAACGTAGAGGAGAAATGTGAAATTAAATCAACAGAAATATTCCAAAGAGCATGTGTTCCTGGCGTTGCTAATGAGATCCAGCAAGGGGAATTCTCTCCCTTCTCTTCAGGACTTGTCTCTCAGCTCCAACATCTGAACTGGTGTGTTCTCTCGCACTGGCACAGCTTGTTCAGAGCGTGCACAAGCCTCAGTGGTTATTGTATTAGAAAATGGCATGCATTATTGAACAGCACCATAGCCACTCCTTCCCAAGTGCCTTGGCAGTGCCCGTGCATGGCAGGGAAGGCAGGACACAGAATCCCAAACCAGTACTCAGAATAGCCTTCTGACTGAGGGTTTTAGAAGCTGCTGTGCAGTCATCCATGAGGGAAAAGCCACAGAGAGTATTTCTTCTGAACTGGAAATTCACTGACATGCTCTGCTTTGGATTTGAATCAGAATCAGAACTTGCTGTAAATTTACAAGCGGAAATAAGCCCTTTGCTTTTAGTAGCTGGACAAATAGGCTTCTTTTTTGGCATGAACTCTTCTGGGACCTGATCTCTGGATCGCAGGGCGGGAAGTCAAGAGGCCTTTCTCATTTGCAGGCTGTCAAGTCAATAGCACGAGAGCGTAAATTTGATGCTGTGGTGGTAGAGCTGCTGCTGTGACCGTGGAGCAGACCCACGTGTGGGCAGCGCTGCAGCCCGGTCCCTGGCACCTCCTGCGCAGGTGCGAGCTTTGTTAAAATCCAAGTGGGGAACCATTCCTGCTGCACAAGCAGCATCCCTATGCAATCCTTGCCATTTCCTTCTGAGGCACATGCAGCAAAGACTGTCCTCTCTGTCTCTCCCCTTCTTCCACCCAGGCCATTAATTTCTGGCTGTCACAAACGAGCTGTTTCTTGGTGAGCAGGGCCCTGTGCTCCCCTGCGCCAGGTGAGGCAGGCATCAGCCTTAGCGTCAGAGTTGGCCACAGGAACCAACACATCCCCGTGATGCTGATTTATCGCCCTCTAGGTTGTCAGCATAAATACTTGATAAATACAGATATGAATAATACAGCCTGAGTTTACCTTGTCAGCATTAATGAGTCTCCCGCCGGTGAGCAGGGGACTCTGCTGCCGGGCTGTGTGTGCAGTGCAGGTCTCCTGCACATGCTCCTCCACCAGCCCAGGGGAGGCAAGGGGTTTTACTCCAAGCAGCGCTGTTGTGAGCCTGGAGGAATACCCCTTGCAGACTGGTTCATCCATGCCAGCCGAGCCTGCCTGATGTCTATTCTGAGGAATTTTGCTGCAGTCCGAAGAGCCAGCGAAGTGAATTTGGAGGGGCTCCAAGGGTAATGTTTCTGCCAGCCTGGAGTAACTGCGGGGTGGGGGGGCAGTGAAATTACATTACTGTTCTCTCTCAGAGGACAAAGCTCCCCTCGTGGGCCAGTTCTCTCCTCCTGTCTAATTTGGGAGCAGTTGTTCTTCTCCATCCACGAGCTTCTGCTTTCTTCTGCAGATGCTGGAGGGAGGAGGTCACCTTCCTTACGCTGAGCTCCTGGGGATCATGAGACCTTTCCATTGCCCATCTCCCCGGGAGAGCTGCTGGCCTGGCACTGAGGACGAACGTTTGTCCCCATGGCAAACGTACCCAGACTTCCAATCAGCCAGGCAAAGAGCCAGTCTCTACCTGCTAATTCCTACTGGCTGTTTGGTGGGGGGTTTTGTTGTTGTTTGGTTGAGGTTTGTTTTTCGGTTTGGTTTGGTTTGGTTTGGTTTGGTTTGGTTTGGTTTGGTTTGGTTTGGTTTGGTTTGGTGGGGGTGTGTGTGTGTGTGTGATGGAAAAAGTTGGTAGATCTATGGTACTTTACAGCCTTCCCACGAGGAGAAAGGATTCACACAGACCTGGGACTTGGGAGAGCCAGGTCTATTTCCCTCTCCTCCTAGAGTTTGGGGATAATGTGACTGTACTTGAAAGTGCTGTGAGACCCTGTCATCCTGGGCACCCAGTAAGAGCCGTAGACTGAGTTAATGAGTCATCTCTTTCCAACTGGGGAGAAAAATGTCACATTAAATTCTTGCTTGCACATTTTTCGAATGCATAGTTTGAGTTCTTGACATAAATGAGCTTACAATGCAAACTGTCTGCAGGGCTGGATTTTCTGTGGCCGTGTTTTTGGTGGAGATTTGATGGTGTTTGTGGGTTTCAAACCCTGTCTCGAGGAGTGACAGCCAGGCCAGCAGCTACGTGGAGTTTCATGGGATTAAAATCCAGTGTGTTTTAGATCTGTAGCAGCAGAGGTAGACTCCTGAGTTCAGTATTTCTGGACTGAAATATGTATTTCGGACACATATTTTCCCACGTAATCTTCTATGTGGTGTTCAAGGCCAGATAGGGCTCAGTTATGAGCTGTTTGCCCTTATAGAAACAATTGGGATGGGAATTCATTTTGCAGCAGAGCAAGCCTTGCCTGCCTGTGGTATCTGTTCTGCTAGAGCATCCAGCTCTGGGTCTGAGGCTTCATCACTTGGTGCCTCAGTTTACCAGCACAACGTGCCACAGCTAACAGGAAAGTTTAGAGGCCAAAAGCCCTTAGTAGCTGGAGCTTGCTCAGCAAGAGCTTGGGTAAATGAATAAATGGTTTCCATCTGGAGCATTATGGGAAATTAGACCTCTCTATAGGTGACGTGTTGTGAGATGGATAATAGCAGGCACAAGCTGTTAAGGGCTTTCTGTTCTTCTGTGGGCAGCAAAGGTTTTCTTTTATCTTTTAAGATAACCTGAGAGGAGTATGACTATGGGCTTACTCCGTTTGTCAAGTGATTTGTTTTAATGTATTTAAATACTTTTACAGTGTCTGTTAATGAAACTTTGGTGACCCTGGGGCTCCTGAGGGAATCTATCTGCATCTAAGTGATGGAAAATGAACTCGTTAATGGCTGGGGCCTGCTCAGTCAATATAGGAAATCGATCCCCAGTGATGAAGGGCTGTATGGGAAGGGGCTTGGCTAAGTGAGTTTCACCCTGAGGATGAGCAGGGATGGGTGGGTGGGCAGCGCAGAGCAGCGCCTGATGAAGAGGAAGGATGAAGAGGTGCCTGGGAACATGCCTCATTGTTACTGCTAACCGCAGAGATTTAGAAGGGCTTGTGCCCGAAGAATACGTGAAAAGCCTGAGTGAGACCTGTTGCAATCTCTCTGCTTCTCTTTTCTGTGCTTGCACACCACCCAGCACCATGGGGCGGGGGTCTTCATGCCCTTCTGCCCCCGTTTCCCTCTGGGAAGGTGAGATGTCTCTCCAAACCACTCATCCCTGCTCCTGTTGAGCCTGATTTCCTCCTGTCACAAGCGATTCAGCATGGGGAGGGACTGCTGGCTGGCACTGACAGGAAGCCATTGGAGAGGCACACACCAGCTCCTCTGGGAAGTGCTCTGGAGCAGTTTGGAACATCTGTCCCGCATCCAACAGGAGTTATTTCGGGAAAGGGCTTGCAGACCCCCATGAATCCATTTCCAGTGACACTGGGACACTTTGCTCTCCCTGTGCTAAGCCTCTTCACCTCCAGCTCGTTCCTTTCCCCTATGGCCTTTCTGCATTGGGCACAGGTTCCTCTGCTGAGCTCGTATATAATCAGGGACTCACAACACCAAGGGTGCTTGGAGCATAGAGTTATGTCATTGAGGGAAAGACATAAAGGGCAGAAGCAGATACCTATTTGCTATTTGGCACTCTGCTGCAGGAAATGGGAATCATCTGTGTGACTGTGGACACCCACTGAGGGGAAAGGTATGAAGGTGGGGAGGAGGATAACAAAGAAGGGGACATATTTTTCTGCATTTGGGGATGTTGTGTGTGCAATCCTCCTGTACATCTGTGCGCTGGTAAAACTGTGCTGGGTTTTTGAGAGCACCAATCTGCCCTTTCATCTCTCACGCAGGGCAAAACATGCACCACAGAGCCTCAGACAGAGTAAATCGGTCATGTTCTGCTGGTATCCACAGGGCGATGCTGATTTTCATTACAGAGGCGGATGGCCCAGTGAGATCAGAGCAGCGGGGCTGACTGTGCTTTTACTCATGGTCCCTTTACACCCCCGTCCTCTGCTTTGGGGGGATCATCCAGATTTCGAGCAGCTGAACCTTCAGGCAGCGTATGAAAAGGGCAAGTTTGGAAATGCGAGCAAAACCTTTATGGCTCTGAAGCAGCTTTGGATGCCTGCAAAATGCTTTGAGATCTGCTGGTTGCCAAAGATGAGCAGTTTTATGATGATGTGATTGGTGCTGTGCCCTTCAATGGTTCGCACACCCCTTGGGTCAGATCCTCAGCTGATAAAAGCTGGGGGAACTGAACTGATTTATGCCCGCCGAAGATCAACTGCAGCAAGCCCGCATTATAGCATTTGATGAAGCGTGTGCTCTCTCTCTTCTCTCTCCGCTTGCCTTTAGTCACTAAAATCTGCTTCATTAACAAACTCCCTAATTACTGCTCCCGAGCAGTGGAGCATTTTGCCCAATGAGGCTCTGCATGAAGCTTCTGCCCAAGGGTTGTTCTAGTGGGTATATCGCACACTTTAACGACTTTGCTTCTCCTTAGCCAGTTGTTGTTCTGCAAAGCTTGCTGTGCTGGCCGTGAAGCCGCTCACGTCCCAATCAGTGAAACAGGGGACAGTCTTATAGCTGAAAGCGTTTTTGCAGAGTCAGAAAGTGAAGGGCAGGAGGGTGCTGGAGGCGATACTTCAGGTTTTAGATATATCATGGAAAGAGTTTGGGGGTCTTTAGGGATTTTATTCTTGTGCCATGATTTGGTTGGAGATCTTTTTGGGGGGGAGGGTGGGAAGGTGCTTCCAGGAAATACAGTTTCCTGATCTGGAAGCGATTAGATTTTGGCTATACCACACGGGAAGGGAAGATGGGTGTTGGAAAGAGCAGGTTCAGACCTGGAGGTGTGGTCAGGATATGTGCTCAGCATCCGCTGCTGGTGCTCTCCATCCTGCGGACTGTGCTTGCAGTCCTGCTCTGATGGAGACCCGCACCCAGCCCCGTGATGCAACACAAAGAGTATAATTGAAGCTGTTCTATTCCGATCCTGGCGTGGAGCCATTTGTTGGAGATGTCAGAGTCTCCCCCACACAACCCCTTGCAGCAGGGTTTTCGCTGTGGGGAGCCAGGCTCTCCGCTGGGGTGCTGGGGGAGCAGCGAAGCTGTGAGCAGCAGCCCAGCCAGCGTTATCCTGTGGGCGGCTTGTTTCTCATCCTTCCCACCCTCTCAGTGATGATGAGGCCTATTTTTCTCCCCTTCCATGTGCAGAAATAGCTTGCACTTGTCGTAAATCACCTCGGCTGCAGATGGTGAGTCACCGGTTGATCAAAGGCAAGACCCTTTTCTAGGTCGGAGGGGTAGACTGGATGCTTCAATAAATCATTAGGAATCAGCAGTAAAGTGTCTCCCTTGGGTTTAATGAGAAAACCTCACCACCCCCCTCCTTTGTTCCCCAAGCTTATGTGGTGTAAATTGTAAATTGCAAATTGCAAATTTTAGTGATGTGAATGGGGATACATGGTTTAGGATCCCTGTTGTAGCTACTCCTGGGCAATGGGCAGTAGTTTTCTGCCCTAACCAACGAGTCTGGACAGCAGCAAGGGAACACGGCAGTGGGAGAGGAGGAGACGGAGCCCAAGGATGGGTCTGCCAGTGTCACGATTCAGTGTTGGGCTCGGGAGAGAGCACTGGGTTACAGGGGAGCAGAGGATGGTGTGGGAGCTG
Source organism: Patagioenas fasciata (assembly GCF_037038585.1). Lineage (NCBI taxonomy): Eukaryota > Metazoa > Chordata > Aves > Columbiformes > Columbidae > Patagioenas > Patagioenas fasciata. The sequence continues at coordinate 6,695,804 of NC_092543.1, forward strand.
TCAAGGCAAAAGGAGAAGACCTGGGATTGTTGCTGGACACTACGCTCTGCTTTCCTCCCCGGTCCAAGCCAGCGTCTCTGAGAAGGAAGAGATCAATGGCTCTTGAGTCAGAGACTCCGCTGAAAGCCGAGCAGATGAAGGGTTTGCCATCTGTGAACAAGTTGTTCTGATTGAATTAAGGAACATTTAACATTTACAGATAATTAGAAACAGCCACCCATTACAAAGGGAGTGAGCGGCAGCTCAGAGAAGAGAAGCTTTTGAAAGGCGATTTGAAGCCTCTTGACACATCAACCGGGGGAGCTTTTCAGATACAACTTCTGAGCCTTTCCAATTGCTTTGTGCTCCTTACCTCCCCGCATCTGGGGAGCCAAGTACCTATCTCTGGCTCTCTCTTCTGTCCTCTCCATTATTTTTAACTGCCTTTTGCCTTTTTCTCCCAGCCAGCTGCTTTTCTGGAGCTTTTACCAGGGTGTCCCCGTTGGGTCCCATGCTGCGCTGTCACTGTGAAGCAAAAGGGAAGGCAATGTGCTTGTTTCCTCCATGGCTGTCACAGTCTCCTTGGCCACGCAGCCATGGGAAGGACAGCTCTGAATGCAGAGGCTCCTGTGTTTTCCCAACCTCTACTGGATAGACTTGGATGTAAAGCTGATTAATATTTTTATCCGACTAACTGTATTGCATAGAAATATAAATACCCTTGGAATAGGAAAAGAGCCAAAATTTAGGTTAGTGATTTCAAAAACAAAGTAAAATATGTGAAATGCTCTCTTTTCCACTCAAAAATAGCTTCCCTCTTACAAATTTCTCTTTTTTTCCTTGTGTTTCCTTAATATGTTTTCACATCAACAGTATTAAGAAAAGCATGTTTCTCATACTTTCCTTTTGAGAGAATAAGCAGCTAGTGGAAATGTAAAATTCCCCACAACACAAAGAGAGATGATGGTCTCCTTTCCAAATTTCTTTCGGAAGATAACTGGCGTTGCTCAAGCATCTTGAGCAGTAATTGCGCTTACAGCAGTGACAGTAATTGCATTGCATCTGCTGCAGAGAGTTACCCACGAGGTGGAATCGTGAAGCTGCAGCTGCTGTCCCTGCAGCTCCCAGTCCCAGCCTGGCTGGAACAGCATCTCTTTTTGCCCATGTCCCCATGGTAGAGGTGATGGTCACGTCCTGAGGGGCAACTGCAAAACTCGTCTGAAAACAGCTGCAATATAACCAGAGAACAGCTTATGGTGCACAGAGATAGTGCTCGGTGTCCCTGCGTTTCTTAGAAGCAAATAAATGGAAAACTGAGATTTTTGCGCAGGTCAAAAAATATCAGAAATCCTGGCTGGGATAATGAAGTGAGAAATAGACGCAGCTTTCTGCACAGGTTGTGCCCCAGCCTTGTCTCCCTTGTTTATCAGGGCTATCCCTAGCAGGAGATGTGTAGAACCCTGACAGACATCTAGTGGAATTTTACTACAACTACAAGGATATACGGCTGAGAAGGGCGTGCCCTGAGGATTGGTGGGGCATGGTGGTAAGGGTATGGTTCTGCTCTCCAAACAAGTAGCAGACTTTGGTCACAGGGAAATCCAAGCCCCCGTCCCTTGCGCTGGCGTCCATCCTGCAGAAGGAGGAAGGGAGAGATCCGTGACCTAGCAGCGTTATTTCTGGGAGTCAGACCGAGCACAAAGCGCTGCAGACGGCTCACCCTACGCAACCCCGTCCCACTGCCATTCATATCCGCGCCGCTGTTGGTGGGGAAGGAGAGGGTATGGAGGGCAGCCCCCTGCCATCAGAGACACTGCGGGGATCCGCACGTGCCCACATCTTGGCTGGGAGCATGAGAAAATGCCTCCAAGGGGGTGTCAGACGCAGTTACAGTGAAACATGATATTTATAACAAAGTGTGGGGGAAGGTGTCACATCACATTACGCTGATGCTCCAGCACCAGAGACACAGGGACAGTGCTGCGGAGTGGGACGTGCTGAGGGCCAGCAGGCGCGTAGATGAGCTTGCTCTGCTAACGTTGGTTCTTCGCTGGGGTCCTGGCGCCATGGTACACTGAAGGAACATTTCCTGGGGACACGGGGTGGGTCAAGCCTCTCCTGGGTGCTGGCACCAGCAGGTGGTGTCACCTGGCTCTTGCATTCCTGTGCTTGGCCCTGCTCTGCTTCCCAAGGCACAGCAGAGACAGGGTGTATGGTGGTAAAAGTGGGGAAGTAAAATCTCTGTGTCTCTGATGACCTCAAACACTGGTCTAATTTTATGGGTATATCCCACTTGTTTTTGCATTAATGTAAAACATTGGACGAGGGGCATAACCTTGCTGATAGACCTTCCCTTACCAAGCTAACATCAGGTGCTGCAATCCTTTGAATAAACAGCTCTTCATAGAAAGCTAGGCTGGGGGGCTGCGAGCATCTGGGATCGCACAACTCCCTCCATAAAGAATGGGTCTCTGACAGTACCAAACTCTCGCCAGTTGTTGGAACAGATGGGCCAACGTGCAGAAAGCTGAAGCCAAGGGCCAGGTCTCAGAGCTATAGTTTCCCTGTGCAATAAGAGGAGGCCTGGGTGCCCATGTGGAAATACCCTCATGCGTTGTAACAAGAGCAGCGGGCACTCCTGCACATATATGAGCATATTGCTGTGCATTCGGCTCTTGCTCCTTCACCCTGCCTTAGCAACGATACAGTAAAACATGAATGCAATGTAGCACAGCAATTGCATCCTTCACCTTCCTCTTGGGGCTAATTGCCTGGGAATAGCTGTTGTCAGCTGCCGTTTCTCCCCCACTGCAAACACGCGAGCATCTCTTGAGAGAGCAGCCGGCACATGGGCAGGCAGCGCTGGACCTGCTGCTTCTGCCCCTCTCCGGTGAAGGTATTCGGTGTGGTTCTGGTGGCAGGTAAACCTTCTCCCCATGGTGGGGAATGGCGCCTGGTCCCCACACGTCCAGGCTCAGGGGAGCACGCAGGTGGGCTCTGCACAGCCTGCAGTGGGCTGGGAGCCCCTCTTTGCCATGCCCTGTAGTCCTCCATGACTTGTTTAACAGAGGATTCAACTACGCTGCCCTCCAGTCCTTTGTGGGTCAGCTCAGCCTCTTTCTACTCCACACCAGCCCTGCTTTTCTCCCTGCTTCTTCCCCCATGCAGACAGCCCTGCTGTTTCCTCTTTGGGGATTCAGCTGCTCAGTGCCTGCAGGGATTGCTGTTCTTTCCCAGGGTGGTTTGAGGCCAGTTTGAGCATTGCAGCTCCATTGAGAAGTGGAGACCTCATCAGTACTGGCGTGTCAGTGCCAGCTTTTATTCTCATGGGAGCGCCACGCTGGCTGCTCTCACCGAGCGCAAGCGTGGGTGCGGGTGACCTTGGCCCCTTTGCCTGCCCTTACGAGACGGCTTCCAAGCTCCGGCGGCGCTGAAGCGGCAGCGGCTGAGCGGGAATGGCAGCGGCTGCAGGCGGGAGGCAGGGAGCGTTCCCGGGAAAGGCACCGGCTCCTGCTGCTGTGCAAAGCCAGCTTGCACATATCTGCGATGGGAGAAAGCAACTATTCGTTTTCCGAGGGAAATGAACACTGTTGAGCTCAGCCCTAGACCAAGCCGGCCCTGAATTGCAGTGGGCTCTGCTTGCCAACCACTGTGTTTGGTGATAATGAGCGGGTGGATGTGAGATGCCCTCATTAATTAGGCTATTGCTCAGGCTCATTCACTTAAGGCATGAAAACCTCCACATGAGGAAAGAGCCAGGAGAAAGGAGGAGCAAGAGCACAGGCTTGCATGTAACCCCAGGACAGTAAAGGGCTGGAGCACCTGAACAGGTATGGTCCTTTGCGAACATTGCTGTCAGGGCTGCTGGTAGGTCTCAGCTGCTTTGGGGAGGAAAAGGACCAGTGGAGGTGCTGGAAACACACAGATTGCTAAGTGAGGGTCATTAAGGAGGTTGTAGGTGATGGTTGTGGGATAGTCGTGTGCTGGATGCACATTTATTGTACTATATGTATCTGTATGGTCTGTACAAAACACACCTGTCATTTTCTTGCATGCAGCTGTGTTCCATACCTACTTTGACACAGGTCAACACACATATTGTGATTGATGCTCAAGTGTGGCTATACAGGGAAATACACAGAGTGCACCTTTTACGTTTGCCATGGGATCAGAATGGGATACAGTGGCTGCACGAATACGGAAAATGGCGGGGTCCCTGCACACAACCTCCATGCGTGGGCGATACGTGCAAGCATTCTGCCTCGGACATATTTATGCTGATGTCTGAATGCAGACGTCACATCCACGTGGCGCAGCGGGCTGAGGCGAGGTGCCATGTGTGTGGCTGTAAGGCATTACATCTCTGCGCACCCTTGTCGGCAGACGCGTTGCTCTGCACATCCCTAATATGTCACGTGCGAGTCAGTGTTTGCACGAAAACTGAGCATTTGGTTAGGATGTCCCTGGCTGTGCGTGGGGGTGACCCTGCTGTACGTGCCTGGCACGTGTTTGTTCTGTACGGCACGTTCCGCGGTGCGTGTGTTCACACGTGTGTGCGGCCAGCCCGGCGCTGCCCGCTCTCTGTGTCCCCACGGCACAGTGCCCCGCGCAGCCAGCCCTCTGACGGCGCTGCTCTTCCACAGGCGGTTTAAAGGAGGTCATCTTGTGATTAAGGCAGCCTGGCATTTACCCAGGGTTTATTTGGACATTCTAGAGCCAGCTGCACACTTTTTGTTTGCTTTTTGTCTGACTTCATGCCCTTTCGGGGATTGCATATAACCCCAGTGCTCCCCAGAAGGGACCCATCCTCTCTGCTTTCAGGGGAAGGTGGATCGTGCAGCATCCACCAGACGCAGACAGACCAAAAGAGAAGCAAATAATAAAAAATCAGTGCCTCATGCATTATCTGTGCTGGAAACAGCATGTTCTTTGTACAATTCCCTCGACTTTATAGGGAAATATTCTCTGCTTCCTCATGACAGCAGAGTTTGCAGCGTTCCTGTAAGTTTGGACCAGCCTAAATGAACTGTGCATCCTCAGCGTCTGATTAGCTCTATTTGCTGTGTTTTTATTGACCTATGCAAGAGGAAAACTAGGTCAAGCCAGGCTGATGAGGCTAGATCTGGCTCTGTAATATAAATCAGTACAAACGAGGCCATCCATTTGCTGAGACTTCAAATCACGCTCCGGGGTGGGTTGCCTCCAAAGTGTCCAGGGGACATAATTAGGAACCTTTCCAAGCTGTCAGTCAGAAGCAAAGCGTGGCCAGGGTGTAGAGGGTGGGGAGTTATTTTAGAAGCTGCACTTTGTTTCTATGGAGAGGGGGGGGTTTATCAGCAAGTGGATGAAGCACAGGCATCGAATAGAAACGGTCCCTGCCTGTCTGTGACTCCTGTGCAAACCTCTCCACAGAGAAGGGATGGAGGCAGCTAAAAAGAAGCTTGCATGGCTGAGTTTTTTCTATGCAGGCGGGAGGGGAGGAGGGCAACTTTTACCCGGTTTATTTGCTCACAGACTTTATTGATGGGTTTTGCCATGCACAGCCAAGGGCAATACAGCCGGCCTCTAGCATGGAGAAGCCGTTGAGACTTGTCTGCTCGGGGCTGTCCTGAGTCTCCTCTGATGCTGGATCCATGTAGGAATCAGCCTGCGACCCAATCTGCTGCTGCTGAGTTAGTCACCCTGGTCTGGGGAGAAAGGAGGCAGAAAAGCCTGTGACAGGCTGATTTCAGATGCATTAAAAAACCCTTCCGTCACCCTGGAAAAGCTCTTTGCAGGGACACTTAGGTGCCTGGTGCTGGAAGTTTCCAGCACGGGGAGCAGCCTCAGCTGGTCTCGTCTTTGGCAAGTGATGTGCTGGGAGTGAGGTGTCACCCAGCATTAGCTTCACTGTCGGTGGGGTGGAGGTGGCAGACAGCCGTGGTGCGACAGCCCTGGGGCTCACAAAGCCACCCTGCAATGGGGGGCAAGGGAGCAACACGGCAGAGCAGGGGGGGCAATCCCAAATAGGTTGCAGTGCTGTAGCAGGGACTCAGAAAGGGGGCGGTGGGAATGGGCAGAGGATGCTGGAGTGCTGCATGCAGAGGGCATGGCAGGCTCTCCCTGCTCAGCATCGTTGCCCGTGGGGCAGTCAGCAAGCCACTGCTGGCTTGGCCTCTGCTTTGCGGAGCAGCAGCCTGTGCGGGAGGGAAGCTCAGGTCACGTTGGGCTGCCCAGAGCCACACGTGATGGCCAGGCTGCGGAGCGGTGAGGGTAAAGCGCCCTGGAGAAGGTCGCCTGGATGTGGGAGCCAGCTGGGCTCTGCTTTTGGAGAAACAAGTGGTTTGGGGAGAGCCGTGCAGGGTGGCATCAGCCATGGCAATGGATCAGGATGTTATTGGTCCACGGGGGAGGCAGAGGTCTCAGCATCTTTCAGGTGTCCAGCCACAAACGCCCCATTCCTCACCCATAAGAATACCTGCAGTGCCTTCCTACTCAGTGGAATCTGCAGTGGTTTTCTTGTTTTGCAGTCTATGGGGCAGAAACACCTTCAGTGGGGTGTCAAGATGCTGCTGGAGGCAGAAGCTCACCTGTTATGACAGGAACAACCCACCATCTTTTGTACAGCTGTGCACCCAGCTCTGTAGAGCAAGTGTCAAATGTGCATTAAATTATTTTGCTCTGGGGAAAATTTGGTCAGTAAAACAAGAGGAGTATCAGCTCTTGTGGAGAGAGACAGAGCTGATGAGACCTGGCTGTTAAAAGCCTGCTGGAAACACAAGGTATCCTCCACTGAACCCAGCATCCATTCAGCTGAGTCAGCTTCCAAGGGGATGCTTCCCATCTTCTGCAGGATGCTGCCCTTGCTGGATGAAGCCAGCAGCTGGTGGGAATTTGGAGCCGGCACGGGCACCTCTGCCTGCGCAGCTTCCAGACCCGCCTGTCGCAGCCGATCTCAGCCGCTCGCTGTGAGTGATGGCCCCGGCTTCTCGGATGCATTTACATTCCCTTTGCATGCTGCTGTTGCCTCCCCTTCTTTATGGCTGCGATTTACTGATGTCACAGATGCAGCATCACGGAATTAAATTTACGGGACGCTGAATTTATGATTAAAGAAATGAACCCTTCGCCACTTCATGCTGCCCCCCACCTCCTCCTGTACACACGTGCCTGCCCGTGCGTGCACCTCGCTCTGCTCCGCAGTACGGTGACGAGGGGGGAAGAGAGGTCCTGGATGCCCCTGGTTCTTGGAGGGTATCTGCTCTCCTGGCTACAGACAGAAGGGAAGGCATCAGGGAAAGGTCTCAACAGGGCCTGGACATCCAAAGTCCCTGGGCTCTGCCCACAGATCTGCAAGCTGGCACTAAACTGCTGTTGCAAGCTCCTGGGTTTTGCCTGCATGTCTGAGAGGAGGAGTGGGTCACAGCCCGTGACACAGGGCTCCTGGCTGCTTCGTTTCATATTAACAGCCCTCTTAACAATGACGGGTTCCTACTTTTGGGTGATTTCCAAAGCATTCCCAGCAAGCATTCCTCAGCCTCGCCATCTCCGGTCCCTCCCCTGCGATTTTTGCCCTCTCTCCAGCCGAACTTCTGAATAAACCGAACGATCAGTAAGCCAAACGGAGAAGGAATGGGATCAGAAATGAGAGAGCTTACAGGTTGCGAGTCAAACCCACACCAGGACGCAGCTCTGTGCAGTTTGAGGCATGGCTTAGCTTGTGTCTGGGTGTGCTGGAGTAACGCCATCCTCGGAGCTAATTTAGGACGTCCTCTGCTCTTCCCGGGAGGAAATGGCTTCTGTACAGACGGCACTTGTCTGCGACAGATCTCTGGTAAACAGCGTGATAGCTGGATGTCAGGCACGCTGAAGACATCTTTATCAGGTGCTTTGCCAGAGCCCCAAGGGGGAAGCTGTAGGACAGACCTTGGTCAGCAGAGATTTCTCAGGCACGGACTGGCTGAGATTCAGGATGGAAGCCCTTGCTAACCCAAAGGCTCGGGTAGAGAGCTAGCTAGTAATAAAAAAGGCCTGTGGTGCACCACGCTGTCTCTCTGCAGAGCAGCTCTGCTGAGATATTCTAGACAGAGGCACTAAAGAAAAGATTATATCAAAAATGGAGCAGGTTAGACGAGCAGGATGGATCGGGGATTTCTTGCTCTGGGGGAAGGTCAAAGCCTTTTTTTTAGCCCAAAGGAAAATCCTTGTGGTTTTCATCAATCATCGAAACCCATTTTTGTCCAGCTTTAATCACAATGATTCAGTTAATGTAAGCCCTTTTATATTTTTTTTCCCCCACTACTTCAGGATGTGTATTTACTACCTTTCCAGTGAAACGTCCCTTCAAACCAACACTCCCCAAAATCTTGGTTTAAAAAACGGGAAGAAAAAAAAACCCTCGCCGTGTTTCTTTTTCTCTGGGATCCTTATTAAGCGAGGGCAGTCAGTCTTGCTTTCTCATTAATGATTCTGGATTTTGTTGTTTGCAGGGAGCTGAAAGCAGAACGGTTTTAGTGGGCATCAGTTTTCCTCTGGTGATGCGCTCGTTTCTTCCCAGCCTCTGAAAACAGACGCCCCCGTGCCTGCCAATAGCCCGGCCATTCATTCCTCCATCTACCCATTCCCATCTCTCCCCACATACCAAAGTACCCTCTGGCTACTCTGGAACTGCAGAAATTGTGCTGGAGGGGGAGAAATTGCAGAAGCAGAAGGAGCCTTTACAGCAAACAGTCCATTTATTGATATTTTATTATGCTGTTTAGCAGGACCCTGGTGCCTGTAATAAAGCATTAAGGAAGTGTAGCAGCGCATTCTCATTGATCCCGCTCAGTACTGTGATATTAGTGTGAGGGCCAAGTGACAAAGAAGAGAAATAATTTTGTTCCCCTCCCCTGTGCTAAATTGCTGGTGGCAAAATGCCCCGTAGGCCTGAAGATTAGTTAGTGGTGCTGTGACCCCCAGCTGAACGATCACAAACCACATGCAAAAGGGGCAAGGCAAGCTTTTCTTTTGATCTACAGAACTACACAGCGAGGGATTTGGAGCAATCCGTGATGACTCAGGAGAGCTCAGATGTATCAAGCCTGGTATTTCATGGCTGAAGATGGAAATGGTCTGGGCTGGTCCCAAAGTGCAGCCAGGGAGTGAAATGAGATGAAACATCCTCCGTGCGACAGAAATACTTGCAGTTTTGCTTGGTCTGGGCTTTCCAGTTGCAGGACACAGCAGCCAGTCTGGATTTTGCAGCACGGGGAATAAAACACTTCAGTTCTCAGGTCTGTAATCTGGTGCGTTTTCCTCTGCCCTTTGAGTGACTCCCCAGCCAGAGCTGTGTGCAATTTCAGGTGCCATTACACCACCCCTCAGCAGAGGAATGACCCCCGAGATCTCCGTCCTAACCCTGCTCCTCTACCCAAGTCCTACATGGGCTCTTTATTTTCTGATGCTCCTTTCTCTCTTCCCTGTGAAAATTAGGGTAATAACAGTAGCCCTTAGGATCACTGGAAAGGGATGAATCATTAGCTCCATAGTATTCCCAAGGGCCTAAACCTTTCATTTTGTGCATGGTGGGGTTCACATCAGCGTGAACGTGCTTCCTCCCGTCTTAGCAATCTCCGCACTTCCCTACTGTGACTATGGGGACAATTAGCAGCTGTGATCTGAGCACTGCGTAAGGGGGGGAAGAATCTGGTAATACCTGGCTAGGATTTTGCATGGATTAATTAGCCATCGTTTACACAGCTCTTTGAAGCTTCAAACCTATTCAAGTGCTAAGTATTAGTATTATTAAATAGTGATCCATTAGTTCTAATCATTGGTTACAGCCTCTCCATAGCCCCTCCGGTGTCATTTTCCCTCTAAATGCATCCTGCCTCACATGTGAGACATGTCCAGCTGGTTGCCGTGTTTCGGATGGGCTGTGGTAACTCCTGAAGCCATGGGGATTTGAGTCCTGCTCTGAATCCCTTTTCAGTGCCTGCAGAGCCACGGCTGTTGCTGCACAGCACCAGAGCAACATCTGTGGGCTCAGGACCGACTCGTGCTGCAAAAATATTGCTTCTGTGCCATCCTACTCCTCCTGGGACGTGTTGTGGGAGAGACCTTACTCCCAGCTGAGCTCCAAAGGGCAGGTTTAGTGGTAGTGGTCATCTTCCAGCTTGCATCCCTCCTGGGGCTGCTGGCTTGCGTGCTTCCAGCACCGTCCCCTCCATGTGGGGTGGGCTGGGCTGTCCCCTGTCCCACTGGCTATGCTGGGCACCAGCGTCACAGAGCAGGGGACAGGCAGCTGTGTGACGCTAGCTGAGCATCACCTCGTAGGACCCTTCTTTCAAGGAGCGCTGTGACGAGTGGCACACGCCAGCTGTTGCCTCCCAGGCGTGTGACCCCTGTGTGCCCGTGACTTGACAGATCCCTTGGGGAAGCAGGAGCCTCCCCCTTCTCACAGAGGTCTCACACAATATTACTGTGCTGGGTGAGCCACACAGGGACAGGGCTGTGAGCACCCTGTGAGCGCCTTGTGAGCCTAAAAAAGGTGAGGATTATGCACATCTCCGAGTTCACTCCTGGTACTTAGCAACAGGAAGAGATCAGAGCCTCTGGCGCTAACATATATATGCAAGTGCATATTGTTACCTGGAATTGAGGTTTTATTCTTGCAAACATTGTATTTATGATTTAAAAAAAAAAGCAGGGTGGCGAATTCCTATTGCACAAAAAAGTCATAAACCTCCCACTAAAGAGCCAGAAAAACGCTCCGAGGAGAACAAAGCAGTCGTATATCACTGTACTGGGCCAATCTTAAACCCAGTCACAGCATTACAGATAAAATACACAGTGCTCCTTTCACCACAAATGTATTCTCAATCAGGAAAAATATATATATATATATAATTTGAGATCTGATACACTCTAAATCAAGATGCGACTTATGTTCAGGAATCAAAAAGACAAAAAAATCTGGGCAATTGCTAAATCATTCCGGTCTTCAAATGCTAATTCTCTAACTGATGTTTAAGGGAGAAGCTTTGGGAGCAAGCAAAGACTGTTAAGTGGGATAAGTGATTTGCAATGCCTGGAACTGAGACTGAGTGCCAGCTTTCTTAAATTCCAGTGTGACACCAGTGAAGGTATTCAGTGTTGCTTATCGCTTTTAAACAGTTTTAACCTGTTGCTGAAACATAAAATTTGATCTTTATGGGATGATTTAACTCTTGCTCTGCCTGATGCAGGCTGAAAAGTTCAAGGATGGGTGTAAGCCAAGAATTTCATGCCTAAAGTCCTGACTTGGTCCTTTTAGCCTTTATTCCCAGGTAGTATTAATATATGGATTGGGCTGCTGTTTCCAATGTGGAGCAGAGAAGATGTTTCACGACAAAATGACCATTTCCCAAGACAAGGTTTATTCTAAACATCAAAACTTCAATGTATCTGATACAGTTTCAGAGCTATTTCAATCTACCTTAACTCCATCTTCATCCCTTAATTGTACCACCTGGATCACTTCCAAATCAGTTCTCTACATTCTCTGACTCCTGAGTCTGAAGAGATCTGTTATCCAGCTTCTGATGTGTTTTCCTGATAAGGCTTACGAGATGGGTTTTAGTGTGACACTGCTTTCTCTTGATGCCTAAGAGACCAGATTTACAATCAAGAGAGCCCATGATGAGCACTTCAGATCGCATTCTCATGTTGGTCAGTGGTGAGCGTTGTGAACACTACACTGCTATTTTGATGGCTCTACCAGTGTGGTGGATCTAACTCAGAACGTGGCTGCTCTGTATAATATTGGGGTTTTTTGCCAAAACCTCAACCCCATCCTCACTGTGCAGGGTGCTGCGTGGGCACCCGGGGGTGCTTTGGGGAACCTCAGAGAAGGAGGGAGGCCAAAGATGTGCAGAGATGTTATTCCCACCGTGTGCAGCTGGGGGCTCTGAGGCACACAGCAGGATAGGTGCTCTGCCCACGGTCCTGCTGGCCAGTGCTTCACTCCTTTTCCAGCCCGGGGGCCCTGAGGCTTTTCCTTGTCCCAGTCAGATAAGGGATCAGGTCTTCAGCAGGCACAAACCTGCACAGCACCAGCGGGCACTGCTTGGTTGCACCCACTTCTCTGTGCTCCTTTGGCCTTTCTTTCTGAGCATGGAGTAGTAGTCACCTGTTAATGTGTATGGGAACTTCTCCTTCACAGGTTCATCTGTGCTTCTGGTTGCAGGGTCATTTATTAAACACGCAGCTGGAAATGAGGTGGCATTTTCTCTCCTTCGGCTTGGAGACCCTGCCTGCACAGGTGCGGTTTCAATATCAATAGAGTGCAGAGAAGCTTTCTTCTTATTTGAGGAGGTGTAAACCTTTGCAGGATAAACATACCTCCATCAATAAGGGAGAAAGGCTTCACTTCTGGCCCACAGTCTTTGCTTATGTGAGCTTTAATCATTCTGCTCTTTGTACTAAGCGAAGCCCTTCAGATCAATCAGATCTTTGAAGTTCCATTATGAAAATGTAAATGAAATGCATTTCTAAATGAAGCTCTTCTGCATCGCGTGCCTCTCCATTCTTGCACACACACTCACAGAAAGCACAGCGGTACTGATAACAGCTCGATCGCTTCGCTGGGACATTTCAGCACCGAGGTGCACGTTTCCCTCCTTCCTCCCACTCTCTTCACTGCTTCCACTCCTCCACTTATAAAAGAAGAAAAGTAAAGAAGAGCAGAGCTGCCCCCTGTACATTTCCAGAGATTCTGATCCAACTGAGAGACAAAATGTTCTGCTTGTAGCTCTAAAAATAAAGATGGAACTTGTAGGGGAAAATATTGTGTGCTGGTTACTCCTTTTTAAAAAGTTCAGCCTAACTCCCGAGGAAGCAAGGTGTGTGCAACCTGCTGCCTGTCTGCGTGTCTGCTACGCTCCACTAACACCTTCTGCTGTCAGTGCCCTCTCTCCTCTGACGCTCACAGAAGGAGAGATGTCTCTGAGCTATGAAATTCCCGTAAGTTTCAGAAAATCCCGTCTGTCCAAACATGCTGGGTTTGTTCCAGTACCTGCGAGATAAATCAGCACCTCAAACTAGGTCTTGATAATCCTGGCCCTGGTGATATGCATCCATCCACCATCTGGCCACAGTCCTGGGAGAAGCGCCCGCTGGAGGTTTTGGCCGGGATCTGATCGAAGAAAGCAGCAGTGCTGGTGGATCTGCAATGGCTGGGTGGAAGGGGCAGAAGAGAAGTCTAGTGATTAATTTTGAGCTGTTCCATCAAATTCCGCTTTCAGTGCCACTCTTAGCAACTTCTTGGGAAGCAGAGCCAGCCAAGTCTGGCAGACGTCTAGGAAAAAGACAGCTCTGTCATGCCCTAAATGCTTGTTCTGTGCATGTGGGTGGATTTTTTTTGTTTCCAGTATTTTTTCGCACACAGGGTTTTGCTGGTGATTTGGTGAAACCTCTCAGTGTCCATAACCCCTGCTTCTCTAGAGATTGCTGCAAAACCTGTGCTTGGGGCATCAGTGTGCTACCGTTCACCCTGTGGAGCAAGGGAGAGCTTGCTGGGACACCTGCGAGGCTGTGGCAAGGCCAGTCCTGGGAGCACGGGTCACACAGCTGGGGTATGCCCAGCTGGTGTTGGATCCAAGTCTCTTTTCCAAGTCTCCTTTCTTAAAGCATCTGGATGAGGGCTCTGCTTGAATGCCCCGTGGACTCCCCAGGCCACAGACATGCTGTGCTCAACCGGGAAACTCAGCCGAGGAAGAACACGGTCCTGTGGGAGGCTGAGAATCAGAGCTGCTGGCCTGGGGGACATGAGCATCTGTAACAGCTGCAGCCAGCGCCCCAGCACACAGCCCCGACCGCCTCCTCGTGGTGTGCATGGACAGGAGACCTGCAGACCCTGGGGACTCAGGGAGTGGGAGCAGATGGGAGGAAATGGTACTGAAATGGTACTCAGCAGCTGGAGGAATCCTCCTGATACCTGCTGTTGTGGAGCAGCGCGAACACACTCGTGCAGGTCTAAAGAGCTGTCTCCATCTGTTTGCACCTGCAAGCCACCCCAGTGCGCAGGTGCTCATGGACACTGTCACACAGCGGGGATGAGAGCCCATCGGTTCCTTTTCGCCATTCCCTTTCCCATCGCCCTCTCTCGAGCCAAGCCAAGGCGCTTTCAAAGAGCCAAGAGTGATTGCAGCCATTGCGGGAACGCGGAGGCAAGGAGAAGAGCAATGGCAATTTCTTCTCTCCAGTTTTCCCTTGCTGTAGCAGTTTTTTCCAAGGAGCTAATGTGATTTTGAGCAGCCACGTGGCTCCGTGAATGGCTGGAGCCCAGAGCAAGGTCCGGCCTTTTCGTAATGCACACAGCATCCCTCTCCCATCACCGGGAGCGGCAGACGGCCTCACCTATCTGCTGCACTCCTAGGGAAACTAATTGCACACGTGAAAGTGCTGACAGGGCAAACCTCTGTCCCTTCTCTTGTAATTGGTATTGATGTGGTTCTCCCCAGCCGTGGGTGCTCCAGATCCAAACACAGGTTAGAGCTTCAGTGTGGGAAGTTCACTTAGTAAAGACTTTCTTGAGTAAAAGGGGATAACACTTTTTAAAATGGAAATGCATATGAATATTTGTTACCTGTTCTGTTTGTTCTTTACTACAATCAAACTCAGCCTTTTTCAGCCCAGCTCCCTCTGCCTGTCTGCCAGTCCTGTTCTTAATCAGTTTGAACTATTTCAGCAGATCCCTGGTAAAGTTGTGATGGGTTTTGCTGACTGCGAGAATGAGGCCAAAATTACTTCCCCAGCTGAAGGAATATGCAGTGTGAGCACAGCAGTAATAGACACCAGAGAATCCAAACAGCCTAGGAACACGCTGATTGCTTAGTGCTGGGAAAACCTTCCGTCAGTAGTTGCGACTCATTTGTTACAGGAAATCTGAGCCTCAGAAAGCAACCAAAGCTTTGTTAGCTCTACAGCTCACAGGAGCACTTCTCTTTTGCCTACTGGATATCTTAAATCTGGAATCATGCTTCTAAGCCTTTAGAGGTCTCAGCACCACCATTTTGAAGATGGTATTTAGACACTGGCCACTTGGAAGAAAACTCTGGTTCGATCCTATATTGCGGACCATTGGTCTGTTTTGAGCAGCGGACACACCAGGAGGTGTTTCACCGTGTCCCACATCAGTTTAGGTCCATGTTGACTTTCAAGCTGCAGTCAGTGGATTCCAGGCAACCCACTGACTATTTCTGGTTGTTTGGTGGAAACAAACGCATTGACAGTGAACTTAAATTTGCCGTGCGAGGATTTGCAATTCCAGGAGAAAATTCCAGTGCCCTTCCAGGCTGATCCATTGTGTTACTTAGGTCAGACATTAAGTTTTAGAGTGGGTTGTGATTTTAGTTCGGATCCAGTGTAGATCTGCTGATTCTAATGTTGACAGACAATAAACTCCAGGCTGGAGAGAAAGCCTCCAGATGCTGGTTGGTAGACTGTACAAATTGATAGCACAACATCCTTTCTCTGAAAGAGTATTTTATTGAGTATTAGATTTATGCCATTTACTACTTTGTAGATAAAACAGTCACTATGTTCTAAACCAGTGGTGTACTTAGAATGGGCAATGGATTGGTTTAGTGGTTTCTGAATTTGATTGCTTAGAGGCTCCTTTACTTCTAGAATGGAGAGATTGTGTTCTAAATTACAGAGCCAGTGCGTTTATGAATGCAGCAGGTATGGATTCAGCGGGCGAGGGCTGGCTCTGTTCACTGGTGGCTTCACGTCTTCCAGGATGAGCAGCTGAGCTCAATTCAAGTTCATTACTCTGCAAGGAGTTTATGATTTCTTTGTTATGGAGGTTCGATATGAATTGATTTTAAAATAAACTTTTTCGAGCAATTAAATAAATTCACTTTATTGCTCAGGCTTTGATGCTATTTTCCGTGTGATCAGCATAAAGCATTTCCCTTGCTACCCCTACCACTCTGAATGTTTAGATCTTGCAGCCCTTCTTTCCTTCTCTCCAAAGCTTGATCAAAAGCTGGGCTTGAACCAGCGTTCATTTGAGGCTTGGGTCTAGATGGCAGTTTTGTAGCTGTAGTTGGGGAATGCAGCCGGTACAACACGGTGTAGGAATGACACTTGGTGCTCAAATAGATATTTTCCCAGGCATTTTTGTTGGAATTAAAGAATTTCAAGTCTTTTAAATGAGTATCAATAGAAAATTTCAAATGCACAATCAGCATGTGCACCACGGTGCGGTGTTGATAATAGCTGCAGCTATTCCCTAGGGACATCCGACCATCAGCTTGGCACAGGGGGGTCTTTTCCATTCCTACAAGCAAGGAACAAGAGCAAGGAAACTTTATCCGCTTTGCAAACCTAAATGCCTTTTCAAACCGGTCCTTGCACCGTGGAACCTATGGACCCCCAGTTCCACGGGCTGGTTGTTTGCATGGCTTCTCCAGTGTCCAATGGACTCACGCTCCACAAACACAAACAGCATGATTGTTTCGTGAGGAATCAGCTGAAAGAGATCTGAGCCATCCTAAGCCTCACTTGGGCACGCAGCTGGTTCAGTTAATTGGGATTACGAAGTTTATTTCTCAGACTTCTCATTGGGAAACTATTTTCTCCCATATCCGCACACCAGTTTATTCAGCCTGTTAAAAACTACCTGAAGGTGCTACCCTCCATCTGAGGTCTCTGTATGGCCTTGGACTGAGCTGTTATGATTGCAGACAAGCCATGATTCAGGTGCTCTTCCCAGCTGTTTCTGTTAAGGCCTTGATGCCTCAATGAGCAGCAGCACCTGGGGGCACCGCCTTGGCAGGAAAAGTATTTATTGAGCAGCACAGCCCCTTTTTAGGCTTTTGTATTGCAAGTGTGCTGCTGCTGCTGCTTGGTTTGTGTCCCACTTGGGGCTAGGGCTGTTTTTCTGTTTTGCAGTTGGGTGTTACTGGGGCTGTAGGTGCAGGTGATGTTCCTGCTTGCTCTGCTCTGCCTCCCTCGAACTCGGAGCTGCATTGATAAGGTAGGAAAACAACTTCTTACTCCTGTTTTTGGGTGTTTTTGAAGTGCCGGGGAGGTAGCGGAGAACTGCAGCAGATCTGTCGGGGAGATAAGTGTGTTCTAAAGAGCAACGATATCTGTCAATGAGGCAGCAGCTGCACAGCAATTCATTTCCATCTCTGCCTCCTCAGGAATGTCGACACAGCACTTTTCTCGTGTTGGGTTGTTTCTTGAGTTCTGGTACTGTGATTGGTTGGTTTGTTTGTTTCTTCTTCTCTTCTGTGTTCAGTGTATGTAGGGGCTGTATTGAGGAAACGACAGAGAAAACTAGAGAGAGCTCTGCTGGCTCTGTACCCAGCCCCAAACTGCTCCTGGACTTCTCTCTGCAGTGTTGAATGGGTGGAAGTTTACCAAGGTTGTGCATTGCTGTAAAGAGCATCAAGGGGAACTGCTGGAAATTAATCCAAAAATGGCCATCTGTTGGCTTTGCGTTTGCAGTCTGCCCCTCTCTGCCCCTCAGGAAGGTCGGCAGGATGGTAGGGCAGAGTGTGCCCCACTGATTGCCTCGGGATCCCCTTGCTAGGGGGCACATGGGGGTGTTGCAAGCTACAGGCAGCAGCCAGGCTGCACGCAGGGCTGCGTGAGGTGGGGAACAAGTTGGTGGCTTTCGCTGGATGCAAAAGATGCAAGGAGACTTCTGGTAGTCGATGAGAGCACCAAATATGTCTTCGTGCCACTTGATGGACATCTATAGCATTCCTAATGCTTTGCCAAAATCTCAGGGTTTTTTGCACTTGTTGGCCTCTAAGTTTGCCAGTGCCAGAGATCTTCCCTAGTGCCTCGTGCTCCCCAGCTTCTACCATGTTTGCGTGGGGCAGTGGCCACAGTAGTCCCTGGTGAAAACCTGCATCCCGCTCTGAACTCAGGATGGTTTTACTGAAAACAGGATCTTTGTCTTC
The DNA here is from genome assembly GCF_037038585.1 of Patagioenas fasciata. NCBI lineage: Eukaryota > Metazoa > Chordata > Aves > Columbiformes > Columbidae > Patagioenas > Patagioenas fasciata. Next base: position 6,713,704 of record NC_092543.1, read on the forward strand.
ATGTGAGGTGACTTGTGATCCCTTCCTGCAAAGGGACCCCTGGCTTTGGTAGGCAGATGTGAGTTGGCAAGTAGCCGCTTGTGTCCCTGGGTACCCGCGTTTGAGTGCATACAGATGCTTCGCTTGCCTTCTGCACGGCTCTGGATGCACTGGGTGTTATGCTGATTGCCAAGAGGTTGGTAAAAGTTAGTTAGAAACTGTCCTCACAAAGCAAGCAGGAGGAACTGCAGCACATTTACTAATGCAGGCAACCATGGTATAAAGCAGCAGGCTGCACACCTACCCTGCTTTTCTGAGTTACCTACCCTTTTCTGCTTGTTGCCAAGATTGAAGGTTCATTGTTCCACATATTTGCTAAAGATGATTTTTAAAGTGTTTTCTTTATTGGCCCAGCTGGGTTGTGGGGGGAAATAACTTCTGGATATATCTGTGTTTTGGAAATTCACGTGGCGTTCCTGCTCTCATTTCCAAGTCCTTTCTTCAAGCACCTGTCCCTTAGTCTGTGCTGCCGTGTGCAGTCAATCATTGTGGTGCCGCTCTCTGCAATGCAAACAACATCTATCATGTGCCAGTGGAAGTTACGGGAACACTTTGTTACCTGTTTCCAATCATTTGCAATGCGCGGTAATAGCTCGGTGGTGCTGATGAATATGCTTAAGGGTTTAAGTGTAAGCAGTGCAGGTTTACCCAGCTGTTCTGCTGGGATGATTAAAAATATGTTCGTTGCTTTGTTTGAATTAGGAATGTGTCACTTGTAATGGTTTCTATTGTTTCTATGTGGAGGGGGATATTAGAGGTACCTGGTGTAGGTTGGGACAGCTTCTCTGGAGCTGCATTATGCACACTTGGGCTTCTAAGCCTATTGTTTCAGCGGAACCAGGCTGATTTATGCCAGCTGAAGATCTGTTTCTAAAACTCTTTAAAGCTTAGCATTCCTCTCTGCATCCATGTGAGCTGAGGATTTACTGCAGCTGTTGGAAAATGCAGATTTTTTTCTTTCAGGAAATATGTTTGTTCATAAAAATGCTGCTTCAGTGAGTGAAAATATTTCATGAGCATCTCTAAGGTTTTGATGGGAGATGGAATATCCCAGAAAGCAAAACATTTTGAGGTTTGTTTTTAGAACACTTCCTTTGCTCTTGGTCTCAATTATTTACATTTTCTTCATGATAAAAACCATGATAAATTAAACCAGGGCAGCTTCTCATGCACACAGGGAGTGATATTTTAGGGGAGCCTCTTTTCAGTGGAAGGATTGTGTTTTATTATAGCGTTCCAGCCAGCCCTGTGATTGACAAACTTAAGCTTAAACTAAGAAAATCCTGGGTTCAGTTTTTATTTGGCTGGTTTCTTTATTTCTTTTATCATCTGCAAAGCAGCCCGTGCTTCCCCTCCATGTTAAACAGCAGAATCGATACCCAGGAAGGGTCAACCAGTTTACAATTCATTACCTCGTATGCATTTCTAACTGACAACGCGATTCTTGCTTCTCATTTTTCACGTCAACTGTTTCTCGGAAAAACAATAAAAGAAAGAAATAAAAGCAGAAAAAAGACAAAGAGAGATTTACCCAAGTCATCAAGCAGAATGAGAGCTGACAGGTTCTCTAATGTTACATGCCCAGAACAAAAAGGATTCCTCACTCTGCTTCTCTGCATGTCTGAGATCCTTTGTGTGTAACTGCGCTATTCACTGGGAAACCCAGCTCCAGATCCTCCAGTAATTCCTTTACAAGTGTGCCCAAGATGCTGCTTGGCCTTGAGAGAATTATTCAGCAGATCAAAGGCAAGCGGCAATGAATTGTTTGCATCTTTTCCCATCTTTGTCGCTGAAGGTACCCAAGTTTTCCCCAGGCACATCATTTTGGTTTGTTTTTAATTTAACCTCAGTTTCTCTCCTTTAATTTAACCTCAGTTTCTTACTCCTCTGCTGGTTCCAGAAGGCTAAGTACCCACCACCCTAATGAAGTTTTAATCTAATTCAAGATTTTCCCAAGTTCATATATGCTTGTGAGTGCATTTGAAGGTCACAACCATCTCCACTTATTGTATAGTTAGGAGCTGTAGATGCAGGGGCAAAATGTTGGTTTGTGCTTCACACGTCAGCAGATGGAGAGTGATGAGGTTGCAGAGACTGTCAGGCCGGTGGGGATGTCACTTCAGCCCTAGGACAACGTGTTTAAAGGTAAATTGCAGAGCAAGGTCAAAGTGTAGCTGGAGAGCTCTGGAGGTCCTGGGTTGCCTGTAGTGGCAGCACCGCTTTCATTGACAAAGCTTCCACAGATAGGTGAGCTGGAGTCCCTCCAGGAAAAGCCCACTGATTGCAGATAGAGATGGGTCTGGGTCTGTTCCAGAGGTGGTTTTGGAGCTGCTTGATCAGAGCAAGTAATCTGGGAAGGCTCGGTCACAAAACCTTCAAGCCTTGTGACAGGCAGGCAGGGATGTTCTGCACTGTATCACCCAGAGGCTGTGCTGAGCCAAACCTCATTTGTTTGCAGATGCCAGAGGAAAAAACCTTGCATTTGCTTCTGCCTCATCTACCCCAGTTGACTTACACTGGGGAGCTCCAGCAGCCGGGGATTGAGATGGGCACAGCGACTGACAAACACCTTCCTTAGTCTGTTGTCCCCCTCCCACTTGAGACACGGTGTATACCGCCAGCCTAGATACACTCCAGCACTTCCCTGTTCCTGTGGGGCAAATCCATCACTCCCAGAACACATCCGACTTTTTGCAAGAAAGCAAATGGAAACCTCTTTTTCCCCCCCTGTATTTCCATTGGTTTCCTCTCCATCTCCTGTGTGACAATATTCCCTCCAGTCCCTCCATGCTGCAATGCAGCTGGAGAGTCACACTGCAAGCCAGCGCTGTCTGGGGCTCAGAGCCCACCTGTCATGGGGAAAGGAGGCGAGAAATGAGTCTGGGTCCCCCGTGGTGGCTTCCTGGGGTTCGGTGGGAAACTGATGACTCTTGGTTTCTGCCCTGAAAGTAAGCGCTCATTCAAAGAAAATCCTCCTTATCTCTTGTAACCCAATTGCAAAGTAGAATTGCTGGGCTGAGCTGGTTTTAAAGCAATGCTGAACTGGGGTATTGTCAGCTGCTTTGAGAATGGGGAGATGTTTTGCACTGAATTTTGGTGGAGGGGGCTGTGCATCTTCTAGGTTGGGGAGGGAAAACTAAGAGTGAATTGATTTAGTTGTTTCTTTCACTACGAAATGAATCCCCTCTTCAGGGCTTCTGGTAGCGGTCTGCATGGATAGGGAGAATCCGTGCCATCAGTCTTTATACTTTTCTCCCATCTTAAGCTTCTATATTGCTGCTTTTTGCCTTTTTTGGAGTGTCAGAGATTGGGACCAGCTAGAAACAGGGTTACCAGGTGAGATGTACATGTTTTCCCAGGGACACTGATAAGCTCCTCCAACGTCTGGTGACTCTTGCTCACATGCTCAAGGACTGATTGACCACTGGCAATGGGGTCAGAATGGAATTTACCCCACTCTGAACAGGAACTAGTAGAGGTTTTTCATCTATAACACAAGGCACAGCCCTGCCCTAGGATTATATACTGGGTTTCATGTAATGTGTTTCTTAGGACATGGACAAAACCCTCCATTTCCACTAGGTTTGCTCTTTGTAGCACATGCAACTCTTAGCACATCTGCATATGCAAAAGAGAAGAATAGGCATGGAAATATGGGGCTCGTGGGATTCAGGCCATCTAATCCATCCCCATATCCTTTATACAACTGACTGTATCACACCAACCCTGACAGATGTCCGTAAAATCCTCCTCTGAAGATTCAGTGCACTGAGAAGCTTGTTCTGTGCTTGTTTATTCTCATCATTAAATGTTTATCCTAACAAGAAACCTAAACCTACCTTTTTCTCCCCTGTGGATTCCCTGCGTTTTCCCTTGTCCTGCCTCCAGTGGCCTGAAAGATAATTACTCACTTACCTTTTTAGAACAACCTTTTATGTATCAGAAGTCTGTTATATCCCCACTTCTGAAAACTCTTATCTGGGCTGAGCAAGTCTATTTAATTTGACCTTTCTTTGGGGCTCATATTTTCTAAGACTCCCATCAGTCTTCTGGGTGAGCTCGATGTGAGTTGTTGATATGGAGCCCGGTGTGAGCTTTTGCCTAAGGGATTTGCATCCTCCAGAGCAGGATGCTAACAATTGTATGTAGAACCCTGTGCTAAAAGTCGGCATAGCCCATTCCTGTGTCACTGAGCCACAAAACAAGCTGTTTCACGGCACTGCAGAGCATCTCTTTGGCAGGGGCATGGACCAGCCAGTGCAGCCTTTTCCCCTTCTGGCTTTTGACACAAAACGTGGTTCCCGGTTTGACTCAAGCTGTGAGGCTGGGATCTGATCATGTCCATCTGTGCTGGAGCTGGCATCTGCAGGACCAGTGCAATTCAGTCTCCGTGCCAGTCAGAGCTTGACTGGAGGCTGTAGAAATGGGTGGTATCCCTTGTTCCAAGAAGGTCTGGATCAGGTCCTCTGCCTCGATCTTTCCCCGGCTGGATATAATCCTAGATATAATCCTTATCACTGCTGACAGCTACAGCTTTCCATATTAGCTGAAAAAATATGCAGAAATAAACTGCTCATGCATCTCCTTCTCTTAGACTAGCATGACTTTCCTGTCATGTTTTCTCCTAGTACTTGATGTTTGCAAGTCTCTTTGCTTTAAGGCACATCAGCTACAGGCCCAGAACACGTAATACCTACAATTTTCTTTCACTTTCTCTCCGCGGCTTGAGTGTTTAATTTGCTCCAGACTCTGCTTGAGCAATTTTTGGAAAGCACGGTTTATATTTGCGTATGCAAATAAGCTGAGCAAATATGCAAAGGAAGTCCAAAGATAGATCGGTGCACTTGAAGTACGTGCCAGCCCACGGTGAAACCATCCCAGGCCATTCTGGTCTCAGTTAACCCTTCTGCCTCCCTCAGTTCAGTCTGGTGAGTGGATAGTACTGGGTAATACTCTCCCACCTCCCTGCAAACAGATGAACATCAGTGGCACCCGTGGTGCTGTGCTGCACCAGGGCACGGTGGGTTACACATAGTTATGTACTCAAATATTAGTTGTCTTTCATGTCCTTTTTATTATTGAACAAGCAGTTCAGGAGCTGTAAAAGTAACACAGCCAGCTTTCCTTCAGACTTCTGATTTATGTTGGAGTCCCTGGTGTCTAATAATATGTGTGCTTCTGGAGCTTTGTGCATGGTTGGGGAGTTCATAAAAATGCTCTTCCCTGTGGATGCTCTGGTAGCTGATAACATAGTCGAGCTTAGCTGTTGCCTTTTCTTTAGGGGCAGGGAAATAATTTGACCTTTCCCCCCCTAATCATCTACCAGTGGTTATAATACTTGCTTAAAATTAATCTCCCTTAAACTGGTGGCTCTGTCAAATGGGTTGGAATGGGTTCAAACATCTGCTGAAGAACACTAGCTTTCCTAATCTGGTTTCCCTTGCTGTGGGAGGGGAAGTGAGAGATCATTGACATTCCCTACATTGACGGATTGAGTGGAATAGTTGGTGCAGAATAAACTGCTCAGCCGGAAGCCTTCCAGAGTAACTGCCTGCACGGACACACTCTTTGGGAACATAAGTGGCTGTACTGTAGTGTAATTACTTCACTTTGGAAGGATGCTAATTACTTTGGAGTGTTGTTTCATTCTGGAATAAAAACCTGCTGTCATAATGTCCTTTGGGAGGCGTGATGGAATAGTTTCTCCAGCAGTCACTACTCCAGACATTTTCCCCTTGTAGATGACTGAAATAGCCTGAAAGGAAAGTTGACTATTCTGGTGCTGAACGTGCAAGAGATTTGAGGAAAAAGGATCTAAGCAGATTTGTGTGATGCTTATAATGCAGGACTTCTTTAACCTTAGAATATGTGGAAGATGAGCTAGCTTTTCATTACTGTTTTTTAGCTTGATTTCTTAAAGAAATGAGGCTTGCATAATCAGTGTCTGTATAGATGCTTCCCATAACTTCTGCACCATTAGCTCATTTCAGCCACATTTAGCAGAGGATGGGGGGTTTCAGCTGCTAGATTCCTACAGCTTTTGGGGCTCAGCAAGACAGACCCTATGGGCTCTGCCCTGTGGGAGAGGATATGGCATGCAACTGTCCTGACAAAATATCAAAGCACCTGCATATGGGAATGGCCAAACCTTTTCCCCATCAGAAGAAAAGCTGTCCGCTGGTGGCCAACACCTTCCCAAATGGCAAAGCCCATCAACACCTGATTTCTTGTGGTCATGAAGACTTCTCTTCTTGGTGTTAAGTGGTTTAGATCTTCAGGTGTGCCCTAAGCTTCACAAACTGTTCTGTAATAGTGAAATATAGCCAGCTCTGGGGAGGAAGAGGTGGTTGTCCATGTTTTCTATTCTGCTGTCCAAGCCTGAGTCACAGCCCTGGCTCACTCGTGAAAGCCAGAACATTTTCCTTATGGTCCTCCCACTTTGGATTGTTTTCTCATATATTTGCAAAAGGGGAACTCTGCAGCAAAGCTCCCTAAATGGAGTCAGATGGCATCTCGGGGTGGTGTAGCGGGTTTGCAAATGTATTGCTGTGTTTGCAGCCAAAAGCAATCTCATTAGAAGGCCTTGCTAAACAGTGTAATTTAAATTCTTCCCCCTCAGGTCTGCACAGCTGCAGAATAGAATGAAAGGCGGGGGAAGTCCTTGTTTGCAGGGCCCTGCTTCCCATCGCCAAAACAAACGTTTGGGTGGAGATTAATTTTGCTTACACACTGCACTGAGAAAGGCAGCACCTACAACTACATCTGATCTGTTCATCTGTATTATCTTAATCAATGAAGAGAGAGAGCAACGTATGAGGTAGGTTCTGCTGATATCAGGAGTCACTTTGGGACATGGATGGGACGCATCGCTGTTTAGGAGCAGCTGCTTCTCTTGGTTAACCATTTCAGGAGTCTGTCCATATTATGTGCTCAAATGAAGACTTTCTCCTTGTCAGTGTCCATGGGCAGACAAACAGATCCCTCTTTGCAGCCTGTTGAACCACAGTAGGTCCCCAGAGCGAGATTATTTAAACAGTGAGTAACAACCACCAAAATGCAAGGTATCTGGGGTAGGTGGAGCTGGTAATTAACTGAAAAAGGTGGAGTGCCCCAGGGAAACCCAGAGAAGTTTCAGAACATTAAAAAGAAAGTGAGGGCAGCTCAAAATGACTCCTCTAGGTAGGTACCTGTATCTGCTGAAGGGGAAGGTGGTCTCTGGATGGGAGCCCTCAAATGGCACAGACCGGAGGCAGGTGCAGGGTGTTCAAAATCCAGCAGTGTGTCTTTGTAGTGAGTTATGTCAAGCATAATATGCATGTTTATACAGTGACTTTGCAGAATAACATAATGGGCTGAAGGAGCACTCGATTACCTGGGAAATGGACAAATGGTCTCTGCCAGGAGGGTGCTGCAGCCATCTAAGTGATACAGCAGCCAGGATGCAATCTGGAAAGCTGCAGAGAACTGGCCCCTGTGCCCTAGCACCATGTGGACCCAGAGCAGAGTAGTTTTAGGAAAGGGACCTGCTTTTTGTGTCCCATTGTGCTCCTTTTGATTACCTGAGCAGCGAGGGGCGATCAGCACAGTGCAGCGCAGGCAGTGCTGGGAGAGGTTGTGGATGGGGGCAGTGATGGGGCCGGGCAGGTCTGCTGTAGAGGTGCCTGTCTTCCCGGTGAGATCCGCTCCGCTCTTCAGCTGTGTTACAGCAGAGCCACTCTGCAGGGGACCTGTGTCCCCAAGGCTCCAGCTGGGTAGCCCTGACTCCAAGAGCAGGTGACCCCCTTGGCCCATGCCAGCCCCTGTTTCGGTGTTCGAAGTGAAGCTGCGTGTGACCCTGTGGGTCCCACCGCCTCGTCCCTGCCGTGTGCCCTGGCTTGTGCTGCCGAGTGACAGGCAGTGCCTGCTGGAAGGGCTGGCACCTTCTGCGGGCTCTGGGCTGCGTTCCCAGCTCTGGGCACAGCAGGGCTTTTTCGCATGTGTCAACATTAGAAAGCAAAAGCCAGACATAGGAAAACATTGAGGAATCTCTTCCCCACCCCAGCTCTTGTGTTTTGTTTGTCAACACTTACTTTTGTTTCCTTACCAAGTAGAAACACTTGGTCAGTGGTTTGGCTGGTTCTGTGTGCAGAGCTCTAGATCTATTCCTTAATTGTTTTGTTAATGAGCTCCAATTTACTAGTCTCTTTGTATCAGTATGGAGACCATCGCAAAAATTCAGCCAAAACACTGTTTATTTCTTATTGTAGGTAAGGTCTGTGTTTTTTCTCCTCTACCATAACCTACCTTCTCAGAAGCAGGAAACTCATCCTACATGTGTTGCCTATAGCAAATCTCACTGTGGAAGGCTAGAACCAGATCTGGCCTTGAAGCCAAAATGAGGAGGTGAAGCCTTTCTCAGGCCCATGGTCAATGGCTGGAACATTACTGAAGCAGCAGAATATGTGCTTATGTTTGAACATGTGTTTAAAGGATTGATTTCTTCTGGCAGACTCTTGTGGGAAGCAGGCAGCACGTGTGAGCTGATGCTGTCAGGGGAAATTGGAAGCTGGCTGTTGTTTGACAGGTGTTATCCCAGCTGACCTCAACTTATTTACAAAACAAGGAGCTAAGATCCCTGACGTGTTGCAAGTCAGCACTCTGGAGCTGCAAGAGGGCTGGTTTTTTAGCCCTTCAGAGCTGTCCTCAATTTGCTTGACATTTGAAATGGATGGAAGAGGAGGAAGAAAAAAGAAATCTTTGCTTCCCAGCCTGTTCTCTCAAAGAGGCTTTAAATTTAAAGTGCTGCGAGTGAAAGAACTGAGGTTTGTTCTTCCTGGCCGTGGCAGCAGGGTGGTTGGGGCTGTGATGATCTCTTGCATCTTCCACACCTCCACGCTCCTCCATCCAAGTGTGCAGTGGCACTGATGCACTCGTACGGGTGCTCTGGGGGGGTGTGTGACAGGGACAGCCTTGCTCCTTGTCCCTGGCTCCCTGGTGGCGGCTGTGACCCCACCAAGGGCAGCACAGCCGCAGGCACTCGTGTCCTGCTGTGCCCTGCGCCCCGGCTGCACAGCTGGCAAATCCTTGGGTGGGAGCCTGGATTTATGAATTCAGCCTCGTTCTTGACAGGCTCAAGGACGTTCATTTCCCTTTTTCAAGCTTTCCAATTTCAGTTCCCAGTCTCCATTATTTGCTTTATATCTTTTATTTCTGGTCCTTCACCCATCTAACAGGTTTTGTAAATCACACTTGGGTAGTTTCTCTTCCCTAAACACCAATGAGGGAGGCTAGAACCATTAGTCTGCGGTGTCTCTGATTAGGTGTATTTGCTCCTGCTTCATAGCTGCTATTTTGTGCTTGTTTTCAAACAGTTGAGGCTTAAGGAAATGGTTTTGAGCAGTGGCTTGGAGCCTGCCTGCTTGAGGGGACTTCGCTGTACCCTTGAAGTAATACCCAACGTAGTGAGATACGGTTGTTGGGTTACCTGAGTGTTTCTTCCTTGCACTTCCTGAGCTGAATTGCTGATTTCTATTTATGTTTGACATGAAAGCTGTTCAAGGCTGGTGAGACTTGAAATTTTTCAGGGCAACATAACACTAAATTGTCTCTGTAGAGCTGGACATCTTCCAACCTCGACCTCTTTGCTGCCCTCCTCATGTGAATCCAAGATGTTCAACAAAGTCCTCCTGAGGATTCAAGGATTCACTGGCATCTCAGCAAACTGAAAATACAGGTCATTCCCCGGGTGGGAAGAAGACTCAGCCTGTCCTTATTGCTGATACTTATTGGAGTTTTTAGGCCAACACAAACTTCTGGATACTAACTTGGGATCTGAAACCATGTCTGTTTTTTTTCCCCCCACTTTCTCTGTGTTTTATAGCTCACCTTTAGATTCTCCTTAAAGAACAGAACAAGCACAAAGGCAGCACAGAAGGGCAAGAGATTATAGCATCCTTGGTATCAAAAATAGCTGCCTGAGAAATTCTTCCTCCTGCTGCTCTAAGCTGAATTATGATCATAAGTTGCTGTCCTCTAATTTTACAATGTGATGTCCTTCCCTCTGCAGCTTCTCCCAACCCTTGCCAGCTTTAGGGCCCAATCCCTTCCTCTCCTGTCAGACATCACAGGCAGCAAGGGCCAGGGCTGGTAGATCAAATGCCCCTTAATGAATGTGAAACCAGCATCATTAGTCACAGCCATGTGTGTCTTTCGAAAGCTGCCTTACAGCAGGGAGGGGGTGTAGGGGTCGCTGCTGCAGGAAAGGGGGAAGGTTTGCCTGAGGTGCAGAGCTGCCCGGCTCAGCCTCCCACTGGTGGAGCTGAGCAGTTCCTGCTCTAAATGAGCCTTATTGGCTTTATTTGGTCACTGGGCTGTTTTAGAGCATAGCTGGGGGGTGCTTTTAAAGCTAGGGCCGAGCACATCCCTCCGTTGCTTTTCCCTTCATGCATACATCTTTAAATCTTACAGGCAAGTTCTGCCCGAATTTGATCATGTTATGTCCCCTCCTTACAGAGTCTGAATTAAAAGCTGAATTTGCAAAGAGACTCGGGTGCTGCAAGCATTGAAAACCACCTTGCTGCATGTGCCCTGGCACTGGCTGGAGCTGTACCTCTGTTTTTGCAGGTAGGACAGTGCTGTCAAGCAGACCAAAGCACCTCTCTGGCTCGGATGCCCCGCGGTGTAGTGGGTCTGACAAGCACTGACTGTTCCAGTTTAAGATGGTGAACGCTGTAGGCTGATCAATACTTTAATCGACATCACATGCATCACTGTGGCTTTGTTGTTCACCTTAACTGGGAAGAAGAGAATGCAAGAGATGAACTGGAGTACTAGAGCTCCTCTTTTTGAATAATTAAAGCAGTGAGCAAGGAAGAAGCTTGGAGTGCAAGTGAGGAGGAGGAGGGAGTGAGAAGCACTAGACAAAGTCTTTCAAGCTCAAAAGAAGGGAACCTAACAGCAGCTTTCATGTTGAAGTGTGCAAGGGAACTGGTTCTGATCTGAGGAAGGGAGCTGGGAAACACAAACTTTACCTGCTTGGTGCAAGTTGTGACTGCTGGATTATTGATGTGTCCTCCTTGCTTTCAGCTGAGCTGCCTTTTGACTGGTGTTAGAGGCTTGCTCACAATGCCAGCTGCACTGCTGACGGTCATTGCAGGGAGCTCTTCCTTTGAGTGGTAATGACAGTCCTGGGAGTGCTGTGTTGTTCTGTGTGCTTTTACTTTTGCCTTTAAGTTAGGAGGACCTATCTCTGTCCACAGTGTTCCAGATAAACGAGATCTAACAGGCAATGTGAGGTTCACATGGTCCCAGGGCTTCTGGGAATCAGTCTGACAAACTTCAGATGCCCAGCAGCGAGACTTTAAGTGTGGATGGACTTGCATACACACATTGACCAAAGAAATCTCTTGGAGCTGCGATGTTCATGGAAGGAAATGGAACTTTTGGGCTGAGGCAGCGGCAGGTGAACCCCAAGGGACTGAAGCTGGTCTACCTGTACCGTAGGACAAAGTCGTCTTCTGGAGTGATTCAGATATTTTATTATGAAAATGAAATATTAAGGGCAAAGGAGGTCTGCCAGTGTTAAATTTTAATCAACAGGATTGAAAGCTTATAGGTGAGGAAGGCAGGGCTGCTTGTCAACAAATAACTCTTTAAACCTTAATGTAGTGCATTAAGGGAGAGGGCTGAACAGAGCAGAGTTTGTCTATAGAAACCCTACTGGCTTACGTGCGATAAGTGCACGAGTTTTCCATGTGCAGAAGAACAAGTGGAAGCTTTTATTGCTATCTACAAGGAACCTTTACCTAAAAGGGCAAGATTGTCTGTGATGGGATGATATCTTTTTCTGCTTGTAGTAAAGATATTATATTGGCAATAAAACCAATCTTTATCTGCTTCTAGACCGTGTAGCTGCTCTGTCTTTGTGGGACTACGTGATTTATTTTCTAGCTTCTGTTTATTTTACTCGATTAGTTTGAATTTGCATGTACCATTACTATTGTTGGTTGTAGGGAAGCTACCTGTAGACTGACACAAAAAGTGAGACCATTGAAGTAACTGGGATTGCTCAGGCCTGGTGTGGTCCTGTATTTGCTGGTCAGTGTGAGTTACAGTCAATCTGACAACCTAAAGCTGAAAGGACCATGTTACATACTCCAGACCTGGAAACCAACAAATTTCCTTCTTCAAAGCATGTTTGGCTCAATTTGTCTCCAATTTTATGTCTCTTATTTCTATGTAGCCCTCGATCAATATATTTTCCTCTGCCCCTAAAACAAATTGGTCTCCAATTAAGCTTTTACACCATGGAGAACATCCAGATGAAATTGCTGTGCTTCCTGTTTTACTTGTCATAGAGAGAAGATGAAGTTTTCTTTTAAAAAGCCTAATGTAAACGTTAAGCTTTTGCTGCTGTTCAATAAAGTTGATCACTTTACTCAGGAAGTATCAATGCAATTTTCCACACCGCTAACTTAAAGATTGTATCTCCGTAAATGCACCCGTTCCTTTTCTCTCATTTGTGTTGTGAGCAAACAAAAGAAAAAGAGAATGTCTGATGTTGTCTCCCTGACAAATGTATTGGTATCTTATATAAATTGCTGGAAGTCTGTCCAGAATAGACACCACCAATGCATTTCTGCAGGTCCCTATTCCGCCTGTGTCTCAGCTTGCGTAGCGATTGCAGAGCTGGGGAATGTCTTTCCACTTCATTACATTTCCCAGTAAAGTATGTGAGAATTACCTCTGATGTTAGTAGGAAGCCATCAGGACATGAAACAGAGAAGATGAAATATTAACTTTCCTATCCAACCCAGTAATGGCTGTTTTGTTTTGTGTTATAACACATTAAGGTGAAGTTCCTGAATAAGAAAGAAATAAATAGAAATCCCAGGCTCCCACCTAGGCGATATTGCATGGAAATGACATACGGACTGCAGATGATAAAATTGGAAAGTTGTGGAAAAAATATAAGATATTCACAGTTTAGATGAGAGTGAATATAAAGACAGACTGAGCCTAAGTGGAAGTTGCAAAATATGCCTGAGAAGTCTTATTCCCTCCAGATTGCTACAAGCTATACTGGTAAGTGTAAATTTGGAACAGAAGAGGAGCAAAACCTTATGGATCCATGAACTCAAGGCCCTCTGTGCGATGCCACTGTGTTTACAAAAGGCTTGATATTTGTCATTATTCTCGGTAGCTTCCTCTTGCTGTGGTCTTGAACTGGTCCCTGGATCAATAGGGTGGCTGCACACACAGATACCTCCAAACAGTGGGACTTGGTCCCCAGGTGAGCTGTTGTATGGCCAGGGGAGGATGCTTGGTTGTTGTATGGCCAGGGCAGGATGCTTGTTTGTCCCTCTGTGACAACCACTTTGCTTTGGCTTAGGGCAAATTGCTTCTCACCATGCCTGTCTGGCAGGATCTGCTCTGGAAGCTGCACACAACAAAAGCACCTTGAGAGACCCAGAATCCAGACTTAGCACAGGAAGGATAAATAAAACTTCTACTGCTTTTCCTTCATTATCTGTTCACTTTTTTATTACGTGCGTCTCCACCGAAGAACTCCTTTCGGTACTTAGGAGGAAAGATAATTGGGAAATAACCATCCAGTCATTTTCCTGCTCTGCCCCTCCAAAAGCTAAACATACCTTCAACATAATGCTGCTCATTTCAATGAGCTCCTGTGAAAGTGACAAATGCTGGGTCATTATCTCTAATTGCCTCATTTTGTTGCCTAGTCTTGGGTTATTTGTTTCGATAGCGAGGACCTACTCTCTCTTTGGAGTGCTTTGGTATTACAGCAAATTCCTTGGTAGAGAACTTCTCCGTTTTCCATCTCTGAAACACAAGGTTTGAAGCCAGATTTGCAGGGATATTGTGGTTATCTGATTTTAACAGGGATTTTATGTTCGAGTGCCTTTTAGTGAATGGTTTGTACTGTAGTTGTGCTAATTAAACAGTCCAGAGATTTCAGAGGCCGGTGAGAGGAAGAGATAATAAACACAGAGTTGATGATGTTTAGGATTCAAAATGATGCTCAATTATTTAGTGGGGTGCCAGGTGTTCTAAAGTAGGCAAACGAAGAACTTGTCTAGATTGACTGCCTTTCGGGGTCAGTAGTATTCCCTTTTCCTCAATATCAGTCTGCAAACACTGGAAGGGTTGAGGAACTTGGTGCTATTATACAGTAGCAATAATAAAACAGTTGGGTTGTTTCAGCAGCCTTCTCAGCCCCAGTCCCCACAGGCATGGAGTGATTTCCACTGATTGAAGGGACAGCATGGATCTTCAAATGGCAATATGCCTCTTCTCCTGGCTACAGCCCACCTCCCTTTTCCTTCTCAGAAACACGTCAGTTACCTCTATCTCAACAACCTGGTCTTACTGTGATGTGTCAGATGGGCATCAGAACAACTGCTGGGTGCTCCTTGGCCCATTGGAGGACAAAGCAAGGAGCAAGCAGGACTATAATTTGCATGTCAGTCTGAACCTACAGGGCACAGTGACCCGTTCAGCACCTACATTGCCAGGTACCCGCTTTTACAATCCCTTCACCAGAACACTGTGGTGGGCTGACCTTGGCCAGTTGCTTACCACCCCATGGGAGAGGGATCCTATAGCATCCGTGTGCTGGGTCCCTGATGGATGCCAGAGGGTGGATCTGTCTGCAGGATTGGGAAACCGGATGGTCTCTGCCCTCCCCTCGCAGATTGACCACCACAGGGCACTATTGCCTCTGAGGGTAAGGTATGAGGATTCCTGGGGGCAGTGGACAGTTGATCTTTGGAAAGCTCAGACTGATGAGGAGTCCCAGTGCCAGGGCAGTTGGATCTGTGACCTCTTCCTTTCAGGGCAGTGTTCTGTAGTCACCCAGATGCTTGGAAATCAGTCTGTTAACAGCAGCCATGGAGGTACTGTTTAAACTAAGAGCATCATCCATAATTTCATTTGAAGCCTTTCTAGGGCGTGCTCTCTTTGCATTGTGCTACGAAATTCATCTTTCTCTGGAGGCTTCTGGGAGAACAGTAAGAAACCAATAGAGCTATAGAAAAGTGTAGACAAAAGCTACATTACAAACCTTCATTCAAGGCAGCGGAGGGTCTAACGCATTTGTCAGTGACCAAAGCTGCCTGGGTAATGAGACACACAGTGATAGCTCTGAGAAATGATGTTTCGGAAGTAAGCAATCAGTATCTACTGAATAGGAAACTATTTTACAAGCATTTTATCTGCTGTTAAGGCTACGTGAGCCAGGGGAAGAGAGAACTATTCCTATTAATGATGATTAGTCCGTTATAGATTTGAAAAAATTATTACGGGTTGTGGTGCTCATTTCCCCAAAGGATAGAATTCTGTCCTGAAATCACTGCGTCTGTAAGTACCAGCTTGCATTTGACAAGTTGTAATTGATAATAAAACTTGGAGATCTGGCTGGTCAAACAAATTGCAAGGATATGCCTGGAATGGAGTTTTAGCAAATAACCTGTAGGTGTGAGAGTTTTGTGTTGTTCTCACTCGTGTGGTGCATCTGCATCAGTTCTGCTTAGGATTCTTTTATAGGCAGGTGGCTCTTTATGAACCAGGGGCTGTAACTTTACTGGGACTCAAAGGGCTCAGAAGGGATGAGAAGCTCAAAAGACACTCCCAAAAATTGGAGTTTCGTTTCCAGGTCATGGAATCTCGTCACTTGTGCCCAAAACTATTTGAGAATGGGAAGATGGAGAGGAAGGAGAAGCCGGTTGTCAGGTGCTTTGCAGGATTGAACACGGAGGTGCTGTGCCGTTTGTAGGCAGCCCCAGCAGCGCTGTGAGGCTGAGCCAGGCAGTGCAGGGGCAGGGAGGCAGCGCTGAGTTTGTGTTCTAGAAAGCAAACTATTAGCAGAGGCCTCTTAATCTCTGCAGTAAGTGGAGCACACAATGATTGCTTCCTCAGAGAAAACTTAATTTCTTCTCGGAGAGGTCAGAGTGTTTTGTCTATATTGGGATTCTCGGAGCATCTGGGAGTTGTCGGGGAAAAAAAGCCGATAATCCAACAACAGTCACAAGGGAGAAGCAAAAACAATAACTGTCATGTATCTCAAAGCAAGATTGTCTGCAGCCTGCTGGGGAAATGGGGCAAGAAGGAAGCATTAGCATTGCAGTGCACAGGCATGGGGAAAGCAGCAGTCCCTAGGGATGAGCGTAGCTGGCTCTGTCTTCCTTAGGTCCTTTCCAGAGAAGCCACCGTTCCCTGCCTTAACTAATCCGGTATAATACGCTTTCTATGGGGGGGTGCATAATGTCTGTGGGATCACTGTAGTGATTCCAAGAGAGAGGAAACTGGTGGCTACGGTCCCATTGCTCTCCAGGAGGTTCGTGTCTGTCCTTTCACACATCAGGATACAACTCAGTCTTGGGGGTAGGTCAGGCCAAGAGCACTTTAGACCACTCTGTACGACTTGCTTTCATTGTCTGTCCTTTTTCTATATATTTTTACAGGGATCTTATTGTAGGTTTGATCTGATTTTTTTCTGATTGACAGGGATTCAATTATCCATCTGAATAGGGTTGTCACTCAACAACAGAAACTGTCAGGCATGTTTTCAGGGGGTTGGGGTGGTGGGAATTAATGTCATGTTTCCATCCTCCCCTTCCCCCATTCTCTTCGGTTTGTTTCCACTCTCAGGTTTGTTTTATTGTGGATTTAAATTGAAAACAGTAAAATAAAACAAGGGAACTTCAGAAAAATGAGACAGCAGGAAATGCTGAGCTGTGTTGCTGCTTATTTGAATGGACGCCCTTTCCCAAGGGCTGCTGTTGTCTGTCCAAGCTGCACCATGAGGCTGTGTCGTTCTGTTCTAGGTCTTTTCTGTAAGATCACTGGGAGATGCCATCACTACCAGGAAAAGGGGGTCTTTGAGATTCACCTTTTCAGTGCACCAGGAGCACCTAAACCAGCTGGAAGCTGGTTTGTATTTTGGCCATAGCTCATGTGCAAGTTGCTTTAGTTGCACATGAAGAAATATGATGGCTGGAAGGCACCGCTGTCAGCCCTTCCTGGTGCAGGGTACCTTGGAGGCTGTGCCTGCCTGCTTTACAAGGGGGGCCTGGGAGAGCAGCGTCTTCATCCCCATGAGCATCTGGAGGGGAGGGATGGAAGGGAGATGCAAAGGGCCCAGGAATTGCCATTGTTTCCTCCATTTACTTCCTAGGGGGCAATGAGCACAGCTAATGGCATCTTGATATTTAAAACCAGGCAGGAGTTGAAGCATCTCAATTTTTACTAGGTCTTTGACATTTCGGAGAGCTGTTGTTGCATAAATGCTCAGGCGATTAGCTGATGAGGTCTAAGTACCTCCAGCTATGCTAAGATCATTGCCCAGGCTAACTAGTCTAGTGACAGCTGGAGCATGTCTGCTTGAGATGCTTGTCTTAGCAGGGCAGTGCTAGTGATCTTTTGGGAAGGGGCTCAGCTGTCACCAGAGAAGCCTCTGTTTCCTTGCCATGTAGTCGTGGAAATGCAGGAGATACTTTATGAGCTGCTTCTTCCACTACAAACGAAGAGCAGCTTCCCCAAGGCAGCAGCCCCCCCCAGCATGGCTTG
This sequence comes from Patagioenas fasciata, assembly GCF_037038585.1. NCBI lineage: Eukaryota > Metazoa > Chordata > Aves > Columbiformes > Columbidae > Patagioenas > Patagioenas fasciata. The sequence goes on from NC_092543.1 coordinate 6,731,308, forward strand.
CAGAGGGATCTCTTGGTTTCCCAATGCTGTTGAAGGGGCTCTTTTAGGAGTTACTTGAAAAGGAGAGAGGGGTGGCTTGAAGGTGAAAGAATGAGCACTGAGATCTGTGCAAGGGCCTTGGCTTCAGTGCTCTCGGCATTTCCATATGCCTCGTAATTAGCTGCAAGGAAAAGTAAGGAGGTGAGTGCTTCGCTAGTAGCAGTGAAAGGAGGCAATTGCGTAACTTCCATCTGTCTGCAAATACAGTTTATGGTGGAAAGACATTAGCAACCTGGAGCGGTGTGCCAGGCTCAATTAGACTAAACAGGATCAAAGGGCACCCTGGGTAATAAATATCCTCGCAGAACCAGGCCGGAGCTTTCTATTTATTGCTAGAGGAGGTAATAATCATTAGTGAGCCGAAGCGAAATCCAGCAACCAAAGTTCAGCTTGGGAAAGGGGTGACGTTATATTAGAGGGTAAGAAAACATGTCCCCTCTCTCTAGGATTATAGGCAGGCTGGTGTCATTACTTGGATTGCCTTTAATGTTCCATTGGAGTTTGGGAAAGGAATACAGCCCATATATTGATTGTGGGACTGTAATGAGAGAGAGGTGGCGAAGGTAATTGGGGAAGTGTTTAAATTGTGCACTTTGTAATTGAAACTAATATCAAATCCTGGTTCAGGCACTAAAGAAGCTCTTCTGACGAGGCATGAGGTGGAAGGAGATTGAGTTGTGTTGCTATTCCCAGAGAACTGCTTTGCTCTGCTGTTTTTGGTGCCTCTCTGTATGTGCATACGTGCTCATGCTTTTATTGGTGTGCTCCCAGATAACGCTACTGAATCAGCAGCAAAGCTGCTGTGACACATTGCCTATAGAAACATACCATACCAACCGAGTCTGGTTATGGCCTTGTAAAGAAACGCTGAACTAAATCCTCTTCTACTTAAACAGCAAGTAGAGGAAATTAAATATTTTAGTATCAAGGCTTGTTTTGTCACATTTTCTCTCCACAAACCAAAACCAACCAGAGACGAAGCAGACACCACCAACCACAAAAACAACAAAAACCCACTACAGAAGAACAAAAACTACCTAATGGCGAGGATTATTTTCTAAAGATAAGGCTGGTGTGTTATCTGAATGTGGACTCAATGATCCAGTTACTCAGACAATGCTGTTTTGCTGCTGTAATAGTTACTGAGGGAAGCGTATTGCTGTGATATTTCACCGCCTGTTTTAGCTTCATTCTTCCCTAGGAGAGAGTTTTTTGGAAGGGCTCGTTGGAAGTATTAAGACAGATAATCAAGTGACCCTTTTTATTTATGGTTTTCTTTTGAAGGCCCACTTTGGGCAAGTTACCCACCAAACTCCACATGCCAACTGGGGGACTTGGCTGGTTCCATTCTTTGCTCTCTTTTTCTCAAGCCAACAGTTTTAAAAGACAATAGAACAAGCAAGTTTTGCGGGCTGTAAGTGAGCACCAAACTGCTCCTTCTGGATTTGCTTTGCTGCGGAATCTTCCCCCCTGCCCATCTGTCTGCTGGTGCCGTTTGGCTGGAGATGAGCTCTTTGCTGCGTTAGCAATGTGCTGGGGATAACAACACCCAAGCCTTGATTTAGCACTTTGGGAAGTGACCATAATATCATAAAGTGTTGATATATACGGACTTGCTAAAGGGCGAGCTAAAAGTTGCCTCTGGATGCACTGAGTACCACCGTGTCATTGATGTAACGCACTCCTGCCCGGCAGTTTGTCGTCTTACAGCTTCCGTATTTAACCTTTTTGTGGTAGGTAATATATTTATTGATGGCACAACGCCTTTTTCCAAGACCCGTTACACTCTGCTCAACGCTAATAATCACATTGAGAATAACACGGGAAACACTTAAGGTATATACAGTTTATACTGCGTAAAAATATTTACCTGCTGTTTCTGCAAATATTATTGTTGTTCTTGCTGCTTGTATTTTTCTGTTGGTGTTATTACTGAATTGTAGCTCTGCCTGTGAAGTTTGATAACATTTGCGTAGTAATGTGCTAATTGCTGGTATTTGCTAGCTCAGGGATGCTTCAGCTCCGTGCTGTACAGAGGAACAAAATGGGGAAGGACCAAGAGACATCAGGCTATGAATCCTTAATGTAAAACACAGTCTCTTCCTGCAATACACACTGATGCCTGTATTTACGAGTTAATTTAGGGCAAGTGTAGCCAAAGTAACAGGAATCCATATCTTAAATAGATTGATAAGGGGAAGGGTATTGTATGTGTCGGGGTGGTCTGTAAATCCTGCGGTACCAACCATGGGGAACAGGGGAGGGAAATTGCGGCCGGGATTTTGGGGATATAAGCAGGGGGTTTTGCCCTATTAGTTGTCTCTACCTTTAGGTAGAACACCCAGAGTTGCAAAATCATTATTAAAATATGCTTTGCTGAGAGATCCTGCACATCAACAACTCCGTTTTGTGAGGTATTATGGAGCTAAATTGACCTCCGACATCTCCTTTTGCTTTATTTCTGCCTTTTCTTTTTCTATGTTGAGAGTAGCACTTATTTTACCATCTCTGAGGGCATTTCTCATTCTTCTGCTCTCATAATTAGAACTGATTTAATGAGTTGGGGAGGCTGAATATTTTCCTCTGGAAAATACAACTGATGCTGACTGGAACTATTCATGAGCTCATGCAACATTGGACTAATAGTTTTCAGCGGAAAGATAAAGATTTTGCTCAACCCCAGATTACAAGATTACATATGCAGAGGTCAAAACGTGAGGGGGAGGGGATTATTTCAATGAAGAACAATGAGATATATATATTATTTTAATGGGCATAAAAAGAGCACTTTTGAGATGCTTCAGTTTTGGCTAGCACACTAAATATATTATTTTGCACAGAGCTCCAATTCCTAGTGCTGTTTGCTTCTATATAAGCGATTTTAGCTTGTGTTTGGGGGGATTGAGACTCGGAACTGGCGGTGAGGTGCCCAGCAGTCCTTGCAGTGACAGTGACAGCAGCAGAATGGCAGAGGAGCTCTGCATGGCTCTGGCTCCCTTGAGGAAGTTTGTAGCGTGACCTTGTGTGTCACCTCCATGGGACCCTTGGTGGTGATGCCATCCTGTCTCCTAAGGTGTGCGTGACGCTGATGCTTCTGCTTCCCCCGCTGACGACAAGGATTGTTGTGCACATAAGGCATGAGCCTGGGAATCAGCTGGCAGCCGACCACACCGTAAACTCCCGGAGTGCCAATGGGCAAGTCCTTTCATCCTTCAGCGTTTCTCTCCCCTTTTGTGAAGCAGCAGGTCAAACCCCCTTTTTACCCTTCCCTATTGCCATCTATTTTCAGAGGCTCTCGGGGCAATCCTTCCCCAGCACTTAGCGCAAATAGATTTTTGCCGGGGGTCTGTTGTTTGCTGTATAACAGTAATAATGGTCGAAAGGGAGGGCATGGGGGGGAAGAAAGAGGGATGTATATCTGGCAGCCATTACCCCATCTGACCCCGGAGGACTGTGTCTCTGGAGGCAGATCACTGTAGATCAGTGTTGCTTGGCAGCTCTGTCAGCAAGCCCGAGCTGCCGAGCTGCTATTTATGAAGCCTGATATATGCTTAGGCTGCTCTGCTCAGTGAATTGCTGAGACATGGATTCCTGACAGGCACACAGTAAAAGGGAAATTAGCGATGGATAAAGTGAATTAAGCATAATAAAAATAAGTGTCCAGCCAGAGCATTTATCTATTAAGTGAACAACTTTTCAGCTCGGGGAATATTCGAGGTGGAAAGATGTTACATAATGCAGAAGGCAGGCCCTGGTTTGGGAGGAGAGCTCTTCAGGTTGTCTGTTAGCAGCCTGCTAGCATTGCTGCTGAATAAATGAGGCCCAGTGGCAGCACAGAGATCACGGGGCAATTCTGGGCACCAGGCTCAGGCGTTCAATTCATTCTCACTTTATTTGGGAAGACAAGATTGTCTCAGCAAGAAGAAATGAGAATAAGTTTGAGGTGAAACTGAGGAACGCTCTCCACAATGATGGTTTCTGCTTCTCATAAAGCCAAGAAGGAAATCGGTGAGGAAGACTGAGTGCCTGTGATTCAGGTGGCTGAGAGGGGGCTCCACGTGCGGTGCTGCAGGGGACACTGGGGGGCTTGGGGGGCTGTGGGGCAGAGCATCCGCCAGACATCCCTCTGCTGGGAAACAAACACTTGAAACAGCCTGAAAGGCTTTGTGTGTATTTCTCTTTGTGCCTTGGGAAAACACAGCTCCTCTTCCTCAAAGCTGTCCCCTTGCAAAACATGGTTCTGCTTCTGCGTGGTTGCCTTCCTCTGCTGCAAATTCTCCCTGTTTTTCTTTCCCTGGATGGCACAGCACAGAAATTTCAGAGTCACTGAGTCTGTCTCACTCCTACCAGTGACTCATCTACTGCCCTTGACCAAGGTATTCTCTCTGCTGTCCTGTCTTAAGCGGCAGGGTCTTCTCCAGAGACAGATGTACAGGGTCTCCAGGGCTGCAGGGGCTTGATCTTGTCAGGGTTCTTTTATTAAAACTGACCTTTTGAGTTATGGATTTGAAGAGACAAGCCCTCTATAACCTGACCACTTGAATAACACAAGCTACAGTTTTCCCCAGTGATGGCTGTGATGATGAAAGGAATCATTCTTCCCTCCTACAGAAGCGTGCACTCTCAAACCACCTACTTGTAGCCTATAATTTTATACCCATGTTAGTTGTGCTTTGGCTGAGATTTATAGCACAGTACAAGTTTATTTAGTATGGCATCTTTCATGCAAACGCTCTCCTCTGAACACTTTTCAGAGGCAAGTAAAAACAAGCCGGTGCAGAGTACGAATTAGGGGAAGCAGTGGTTTGGAGATGTTGGCTGGTGAATACATTTAGGGCATTCAGTCGTGAGACTGGGAAATGAAGGAGAAAAAAATCTGAAGCATGGCAAAACCAATATGTTTTGAAGGTGAGGATTTTAAAATGAGCAGGAGAGCTGGGAGGTGTGATGGGATGCAAGAGGGGTTACTGTCAATGAGCAGGTGAAGGTGTGTGCCTGCGGCTGGGTAGGAAGGCTTAAAGGATGGATGAAGACATTCCCACAATAGGGAGCAGTGAGGGCTGGAACAGAAACAACAGCTGAGTTGGTATAAGCCTGTCTGCTGAAGAAAGATGTACTCTTACTAGCGGTATATCTGGTGCTCTTTTAGGGGTGCATGGGTGCACAGGAGTGCTGGAGCTTGTCTAAGCACGGTGTCTTTTTCTCAGTGACATCTCTGATGCGGAATTTCCTTCTGAAATGGACTACGCGTGCCGCCCCTGTCTCAAAGGGCTGTTAGAATAACCGGCAGGTGCCTTACGCTGCTGGCACTCAAAAAGTGGAGGAGATCTGGGCTTCAAGAACAGGGGTTGTCACTGCTGTGACACACTGAGCTGGCTCTATGTGCAAGGGCAAACTCAGGCTTGCTAAGACCTGGCCTGTCTCAAGCGTCTTTGAGCTCATCACTGTAAAAGCGTTGCAGTGTAGCCTCAGCATGCGCCCTGTAAAAGCACATTTTTCAGAGCAGGTGCTCTGCGTTCTGAGGCTGTTAGTAGCACTGTCCTGGCCAGGGCCCAGGTCTCCTGGTGCCAGCGCTTTGATCTCCTGCAAACACGCTGTCTCAAACCGAGTGATGTGGGGAAATGTGTGCAAGGCCATGCTGGGTTCATACTGAAGCCGGTGGCATTGCCCCAGGGATGAATCCATTCTCCTGAGATTGTTTTGTGTATCTCTGAGCAAGGAACAGCCAAGTGGCAGTGTACAAATGTAAAATAATGAGGTAGCAGCTGAGAGTGTCTGCAGCAAACGGGGAGGAATGAAGATGGATGACTGTAGCTAAGAGACAATTTGAAAAGGGATAAATACAGGCAACAAGTTATTTACCACGGCAATTTGTAAAAAGTGCTAAAAACCTTCAGACAGGATTGTTTCACATGACCTCTTTTTCTATTTGCAGCCTGACAGTGCTGGTGTAAATGGTGCTGACTGATGGCTGCAAACCAGTCCCTTTATCTCCTCCTCTGGTATTGAATGGCTTAACTCTTATAACACCTGGTGCTGGTGGGGCCTGTCCTGGCTGAGAGGCAGCAGCCCCATGGGTGTAGAAAGCTGGGTGACCCAGAGGGAACCTGATCCTGGCTGCAGAGGGACAGTGGGATGAGCCAGCAGCACTGAGCAGGTCCTGTGGGGCAGGGGAGGGTGTTACTGAAAGGGAAGTGATGAGCTGTGCTTAGAAAACACAGAGAGAGGTGAGGAGGAGATGGAGTGTTTTCCCATGATGCAGAATGGCTATATACAGTTTTAATGGGACACTGGCTGCAGTTCAAGGGAGCGCATCCCCAGCCTGGAAAGCCCTTAGGAGCTCGGAAGAAGCAATAGGAAGCACGACTGTTTTGCAGGCTCTGCCTGATTCAGTTTGCTGTCTCTCACCCAAAACCCACAGTGGGCTTGGGAATGTAGGATGCCCTAGGTCTGACTCTCAGATCTGCATAAACTCTTATATCACTTGCTTTTTTTGTGCCTTAATTTCTGTTGTGTTGGGTAAAGCGTAGTAATGCATCCTGACATCCAGAATACACTTGTTCAAGTGCATTAGACTTGGGTAATGACAGGGAGGCAGGAAACCTTCAGAGCAGGGAAGTGAAGTGTGACAGTGGGAACAGAATGCAATTACCCATTCCAGGAGCTGGCTTACAGCATCAAAGTTAATCTCTTGACAAATTGCCTTTGGATCTTTAATTAATAGAAATGCATAAGGATCTCAAAGTCTGCAAGGAAGTCTGTTTTCTTTTTATTTAATACTTGCCACCTGTAAAAGCAGCTTCTTTCCAGTAGTGAGCCCTTCTCTGTTTGGTCCACTATGTGAGCAAGTGGATTTGAAGAGTAGAGCACCACCTGCTGAGCTGGGAGCTCTTCATCTAGGTAGCACTGCTCATTCTACACATTCTATAGCCTGCACTGACCTTCCTGTACCTTACCCTGGGACTGACAGGACCATGGTGAGCAATAATACAGCTGGAAAGAAGGAAAAGAGCTGGCAGGAAAACACAATAAATTTAATTCAGCTCTTTATTTGGTTTTCTTTTTTAAGGAAGGAGGAGAAATTGCTGCAAGCAGCAGGTAGGAACTTTGCAAAAGGAAGATACAGAGAAATTGAAATAGGTATTTTATTGGAAGCCTTTGGGACAGCTCAGGCCAGGTTAGAAGAGAGATTCCATTACTGCAGGGTTAACAGAGAAAGAAACAACTGCGCAAGGGGAGAGAGAGGAAACCATCAGAGGAGACTCGGCTTCAGTCCTGTTGCTTTGCAAATCATAGTGCTTAGACTTGTTCCAAATGTGACAACTCTTTATAATACAAAAGTGGCACAGGCCATGCTGTATATGCACAATCATAGGGATATGGATATGGGAAACAGACTTGCTGTGCCTGTACCAGCTGTCCACCTTCCACTTCCCTGTGTTCTTTATGATCTGTATTGACTCAAAATGGAACATTTATTCAGTGCATTTGGTATCTGTTCCCTGCAAAGAAAGAGCTGGTGCGTTTTGCCAGACTGAAATCCCCCTAGCCCGCGAGCATCTTTCAAACAGTGGGTAGATATGAACAGGATTCTCCTAGACTGACTCTTGCTATGCAATACTCTCCCTATTTCAGCAGAGAGAGGCTCTGGAGAAAGGGATTGCTAATTATCTTTGTTAAAAGGCTGGAGGCACGTGTTTGGCCAGAGGTGCCAACCTTCCCCCTGTGTTTGGAGGATAGCCATTTTAAATCCATCCTCTATCAGCAGCACTGGATTCACTTCAGCACAAAAGGTTCTTTGGCTGGAGACAATAAAATAGATTATACTATCTTCATTTAAATTGTAGAATTGTTTCCCAAGTGCTTAATTGACCTTGTTCCCTAGAATTATACGCAGAACAGGTTGTTACGCTGCCAAATGGGGAGATCCAGCCCCTGCCGTCCCACAATTTGCTTTCAGTGTATGGACTGGTGGATTTCCCTCTGCTGCCGATTCCAGCAAGACGAGATGTTTTGGGATGTGAAAGTCACTATCAGGTCAGCTTGCCCTTTGCCGGAGATGGGACCCACTGCAGGGGCACATCTGGCTGTCACTCAGTGTTCCAGATAAATGGGACCTTTCCTGCTTTCCTTGTGACCAGCGTGCAGCATCTGATACCTTGAGGAGAGCCAGTCAGGTGCAGTTGTATGGCTAGAAATCTTTGCCTGCCTTTTACAGGAGAAGAGTTAACAGTTAACAGCAGAGGGAGGAGAAAGGTTGTCTATCTTATGAGAACACGTTGTGGAAATAAGTAATCTTCAGGTGTTGCAGTCTGTTACAGCAAGCAAATTGACCTTGTGTTGAAATGGTTATTGTGCCGACTCCAAGGAGGAGATTAGCTGCAAATATATTACTGGTATAATTAAAATGTAGTGACTGCCTGTTTTTGTGTTGTTTTTGGTGTGCGGTGGTTTCCTTTCTTCTGAGAGTGGCGCAGGTTTGCAGCAGAGTGGCAGGCACATAGTTGTGCAGTGGGAGGAAGCTATAGCTTCTCCTTGCCTCCATCTTCACCATTACTATTAATTTTCATTACAGGGGAAATGAACTTTGGCCCAAGAGAGACCCCCTTTGGTTCCCAAGGAGTAAAGCGTCTTGCTTTACGGCAGGAAAATGCACTTTAAAATGTCTTTAGATTCCCTTGCAGGCTGGTTTACAGTTCAAGTCGTAGCTTGTCAGTTGGCAGGTTGCTGCTGCTTCCCCTGGGCGACCTTTTGTCTACCTTTGGTTTCTTTCTGTAGTGTTCATTGCCATGCTTCGGGGTGTCAGGCAGCTTCTAATTAAGCGGGGTTAGGAAGAAAATTTCCCTGGGGAAGGGTTATTTTGTATTGACCTGATGCAGGGCTTTCCGAGCCTCCTGGTAGACTGCTGGTACTAGCTTTGGGCAGGGTGTACTGGAGTAAATGAGGCTCATATCTAAACCAGGCTGAAAATGTCATGGCTTGAATGCTTCCCAGTATCTCGTGGACGTTTGTGGCTTTCACTGCTGCTTCACAATTAACTACAAATGCATTAGAATCAGCTCTGAGCTTTGAAATATTAGTTTTTGGGGAAAATAACTCAAACAGCAACTGCCCCAAGTTGTGTTAGTGAAGTGTCAGGTTGATTAGGACTCCAGCATGAAGGTGGCCACCACCTCTGCTGAATCCGCTGATCTCCCTCCCTCCTTGCCCTTCAGGATTCTAATAGCAGAGCCAGCAGCAGCAGCTTCAGCCAGTAATGCTGCTGTTGTCTTTGGGGGGCAAGCATTGCGTTTTGTTCTCTCCCATTGGTGCACAATTTCAGATACTGCAATGTCTCCTGTTGGGATTTTTTTTATATCAACTTGGACAGATTCATGTTGCGTTAGTGATGCAGCAGCAGTGAAGCTGCAGCAATTCAGAACCCAAAGGCAAGTGTATTCAGACTTTCTGAATAGCTGTTGACAGAGTGACCTCCAACAGAACTAACCGGGTCAGGATGGGCAAGAGATGTTGGGGGGATTTGGGATGGAGGGGACATGGGAACCACAAGGTGAGGGTGCATGAACAAATAGACAGCTACTAATATAAAATATGAAGCACTTTTTAAACACAGCAGCCAGTAAAGGTAATGCAAGGCAACAACCTGAGATGGGCAGGTGGATCTATCCTCTGTCCCTGAGTAAAGAACACTTGTTGTGCCCGCTTACCAGGGTCCACTGCTGGCAGTTTTTCATCAACCACCAGTTCTTGCCTATGTAAGCCAGGCTTGAAGCATGCCCTGGATCCTGGCAGCAGAAAGGCCACCTAGGATCTCTTGTAAGAGCTTCCCTGGCCCAGGTTTGACTGACAGCTCCAGCAAGGTGAAATCTCATCTCCCTGATATTAAACTTAACCTTTATGGGTTTCACTTTAAACAACTATGGAATTACACTGCCTGTCCTTTAATCATAGGAGGTTTTAAGGTAACATTTTTTTGTTTAATGCTGTAGTCTGCTCAGATTTACTGGTGATGGGAGGCAGGTAGGGAAGGGAGCCCAGATTTACTGGTGATGGGAGGCAGGTATGGAAGAGAGACCATCTCCAGCCCTGAAACAGCTCTGGGGAGAAAGCTGCTTGGTGACAGCACAGAGGGTCTCAGCAGCACACTGGTGGATGTTTGCATTAACTTGGACTAGGACAATATGGACCATTCCCTCTGGGCCTGGAATTTGTCTGGCTCAGAGAAGGAATTGCCTGTTTCTCCCCATTCAGCGTATTACCATGTCTCCCTCCAAAGTCCTCTCTTGTGCCCTGGTGCGTGAAACTGTCCCATAGCAATGTTGGCGAGCCAGCAGCATTGCACGTGCACATACCTTCACAAGGGGAGGTGAAGAACTGGACAAATCCTCCCCTAGTTTTACAGCCTCAGGAAAATCCAGCCCATGAGCATTATTCCCTCTGAGGAGCACTGGAATGTCCTCACCTTGTGTATTGGAGTCTGTTATCTTTGACACTCGCATTCTTTTTCTCTAGTTTCCAGACTTGTTAATATTTCTTGAATCTCATTAATGTTTTTATTTATCCTCAGCAAATTCATATTTTCTAAAACAGACATTTTAACAGATAAGTCTAATTTGTTCTTTAAAAAAGAGCTGACCTTCTAAGCCCTATATTGCAATTTGAACAAAAAGTGAGGGGGAAAGAGGTGCTGTAAAATCACTCCAGAAGGGGCTGTAGGAACTGAAGCATGAAGCACTTATCTCTCTCCAATTCTCAGCTTTTTACACAAATTGCTAAAGGAACGACATGCCGTCCCCTCTGAAATGGGAGCAAACTGTCTCCCTGCACCACCAGCCTCCCTGAGTCAGAGCAGCATCTGTCCCTGCATCCTAACCTGGCTGCGTTCCCTGTTTTGAGGACAAGGTAGCAGCTGACAGGGTTAAGCGTGTGTTTTCTTGCAGCACAGAAATAAGTGGTATATTATTAGAGACTCAAAACTTGAAAAACGACGTGTATAAATAGCTGCAAGGTGAGCCGGTGGTAGGGCAATGGGAGGGAGCTGGCCAGTTCCACTGGCCGTGTCCTGTCCCCAGCCAGCCCTCGGTCTCTGAGATGAGGGGCTCTGTGCTGGGTCACTGCGCCTCTGCCTGCAGAGGGATGGCCATGTAGAACATGTGGCTGAGGGAGAGGGAAGTGATTTTGCTGGAGATCATTTGCAGTGTATAGCAGTGCAGGGGAATAAGCTCTCTGGGCTCAGTGCCTGCGCCATAAGACTCACTTTTGGTTTTGTGTGCTGGGGTTATACTCTGAATCAGGAGGATCAGGGAGCTGCTTGGATACATGGCTGGGTGCTGAGCAGGCAGCTGATGCAGAAAGGTGACTGTAAGAGCACCAGTCCTGTCTCTAGTGACCTGATGGCTCAGTGTGTGGGAACTCGGGCACTGCAGGGGCCACAGCTGCTGGTGGGGAGGATGTCTGGAGTGAATGCCACCTTCTGATGGGGTCTCTGAGAGGCTTTACAACCTGCAAAACAATGCTCCCGTCTTGCTGTTTCCCTTTAGCCATCAGGGTGATGTTTATGGTTGCTGTTTGTTCCCTACTTCAGCTGTAGACTTAGTGTTCCCAAGGGTAATGTCTGAAACTTATTGCCAGCTCCAGTTCTGCAGTCACCGCCACGTGACCGAGATGAGAATTGGGCTCAGCTCTTCTGCAGCTAAACCTCTGAAAGGCAAACAAACAAATGAAGCAATGAGGCTGCTGTTTGAGATGATGGGAGAGGAGATTCAGATGTAAAAGTTCATTGGAGGAGGTTTTCAGAATCTGGAAAGGCTGATAGATTCTATTGTTTAGTCTAAGGCTGCTGAAGAGAGGTTTTTGTCTCCAAAACAGGAATCTGTAATGGATGACACTGAGATAGGTCACAAAAGAACCGTGGAGGGGACCAGACACAATGCAGAGAGCTCGGAGTGGGTATTTGTCTGCGTAAGCTCTGTGGGCCTGGATTTAATGATAATCACTGACCCAGCATTTCTTCCAATGGCTGCTATTTATCCACTGGAATCCTGCACAAGCGCGCGTGGTAATCAGGGCCTCAGTCGCTCTGGTTTCTTTGTCGTGATCAGCGCCGTGCTGAGTTTAATGGTAGGGCCTGTTGTTCCTGCCATTTTTCTCAGGCTAACTTTACCTGAACTTCTAGCTCAGTTGCTGGGAGAGGAGCTGTGGCTTCCAGAGCTGAAAGCGCGACCCGTTGTGCAGTGAGCTCAGGAGCAGGCTCTACAGATGCCAGCACAAATCTTACCCTCTGGAGTCAAGCGTAGCCAGGGAACATCTAGGATGCACCCAGGCTGTTACACAGCCACAGACGTACACCCACAGACAGCTTTGCATTTCAGCATTGCCCCCACTGCTCCTTTTTCCCATGCCTGGCCCCCCTCTACCTCTTAGATCCTCCATCTCATACCTAAGGGAGCCTGCAAGCAGCATTGAGAGCAAAGTCGCAGCATCTCATTTGGTACTTTTTGTCCAGGATGTCAATACGTCCCATGCAAATGCCATAACAAGAAATGCACAGCAAATACAGCAGGGTCTGGTACTGGTCCTAGGACTCTGCTGCAGAACAACCAGTGCTGATTGCAGCAGGGAGGGAGCAAGGGAGAAATAAAACAGGGAGGATGGAAATGAAGAGTCAGGAGTCCTGAGCAGAGGTGGCAGATGCTGCAAGGACCCATCTGCTCTGGCTTTTGATTCCTACATGCAATGGAGAAGAATTTATTTATTATTAGTGGGGTTGTCAGAGGGATTTGCTGCAGTTCCTGATGAGCTGCCCTCTCTGTCTGCACCCGAAGGTTGGGTTGTGTGCAGAAAACATTCTGTGGTTCAGATAAAAGCTGACAGTTGAACTTAAAGTAATTCAATCTTCACACTGCAGTGTATGCGTTCTGGTTGAAAACTGGGCTGATGCCAATTCCATGTGCATCTTGGGTTGAACTGGCTGCACGGTTGTGTCGTGATGCTGGCTGCCTTAGGCTGGGAGTGTGAATTTGTGTCCTCGGTTGGGCATCCTGTGGCACTGAGATGATGATGGACGTGTGGTTCCCTTGGCCTACGGGGACTCCAGAGGGTGGAGCTGGTTTCACTGTGTTACTGGATCACAGCCAAAGGCGATGAAAATCAATACTTTGGTACTTCTAGAAAGTGCATTCCTTTGTCTCATGCCCAGGTAAATCAGCCCACACCATTAATCCTGGTCAGGAGTGAGGATGTTGCTCTGCTCAATTGATACTTTTGTCTTTGAGAAGCAAGGAGCCTATTTTTGCCGAGCAGGAGGTGTTTCACTGTGCTCTGAGTTTCACACCTAGTGGAGGAAGGGCACACGGATGCCAAAATGGCACAATAATGTGTCTCACAATGTAAGGAAAATGCTTTGCATAAGTGTGGGGTTTTTTAACATCTGTATGTTTCTGAATATTTCCGCTTCCACGGGCTGAGCAGTGTGAAGGCCTCTTTAGCATCTGCTGTGCTTAATCCCCTAATAGCTTCCCATTTGGGTAAAAATACCATTTCACAGCTCCTGATCTTTGAAGATGTGGGAGACCACAGGTGACAAAAGGACTAGGCGGAACAGAGAGAGGTAATAAATGTGGAAGTATAGGTGGGCAGGTAATAGAGTGCACTTTAAAAACCAGGAGGAAGAAAAGGAGATATTAATCTGTTCCTATTGCGGCTGAGAGATCTGAACAGACTTAGACATTGAAAGCAAAGGCAGCCTCTTGTCTGATCCCTGGGGATCTCTGCGTACCCATCCCAAGGGTATGGAGGGGTATTAATGAGAGTGGTCCCCACCTTTCCCGAAAGTGGTACATGTCCAGACTCCCTGTCTGCAGAAGAGGGCAGCTCCGAGTGAGGAAGATGGATGGTGACTTGATATGGAGGCTCTAGCTAAGGGTTATGTCAGAATGATGAATATTCCCAAGGCTTTTTTAACTGATTCAGAAGAAAATAGTGGAGAAACTCCCTCAGACGTGGCTGTGGGTCAAGGAGAGGAGATAGTTCAGGAGCACTTAGACAAAGATTGACTTCACTGTGGGGAGGGAGGGAACCAGAGAGGAAGTTTCACTGCAGAGCTGTTTTCTTGGTCTCCTCTTTCCAAAGGGATTTTTGGAAGGGATGCCTGTGTGTTAGACACAGCAGCATGGTTTTAAAGAAGGGAGATGTGTTGCTGAGCCATCCTTGACAACACTTGTAGCCCTTCACTAAACAGACTCCTTTTCTCCCGTTCCACATTGGTGTGATAACTGGAATTAACTGCAAACAGCTGGATCTAAAAACCATTAGCTGACCATGGTAAAAATGGTGGTATCCTGCAGTTCAGCTTGTTTTCCAGCTTGTTAGATGAATGCCAGCTTTCATTGTGGATCCTCGGCTTTCCGGGCTCTGTGCTCTGCCTGCATGGCTGGCGTGCGGTGCTGTGCCGTCCCACGGCAGCACGGCCGCGTGTGTAGAAATGCGGAGGTGTCTCTGTTCTTCCTCTGTCCCTCCATGGACATTCACGCCAGCAGAGGGTTGACTCCAAAGTCCTTTGTCTGCCTTCAACTGGGACAGATTTCCTCTTTTGGGCTGTTCAGAATGTTCAGGCAGGGCCACAACTGGAGTGTTACAAGGTGGGGAATTAGGCTCTGGGGCTCTGCTGCAAGAATGGATCCCAGCCAAGCAGAGACAAACTAATGAGCCTTTGTGCGGGGGAGCCGTATTCCTCCAACTGGCCAGCACCTGGGATTTTTTTGCCCTGCCTCATTATTCGTCCAATTTGTTCATCGCTCTTGTGTGGCAAGTGTTCCCTTTCCTGGGGACAAGGATGATGTAGCAGCCTCAGCTAATCCCCCGATTCAATATTTCGTGCTTCGGTCTGAGTAGAGAGGAATAGGGCATATGTGTCTTCGGGAATAACACAGAAATCCTCTTATTTTCCTCTAAAGGAGGAGGAATGAATGGGTGAGCGGACAGGAGAAGCCTGTAAGAGACTCACTGCTCCTGTGGGACAGATTATGCTACTCTTAGGGCAAAATCCTCTGCAAGCATAGGCAGCAACAATTCCCGTTGCTTGTGTTGAGCCCCAGGCTTCTGAAATTCTCCTTTTGGCCTTTTCAATTCACAGTGGCTGAGGATGACATTTGCAAATCAGCCTGTGGAAATCAGGTGGCCACATCCCAGTGGGAGGTGGACCTTGACTCAGAGAACACTTAAAGGAGCTATTGGCCTTCTGTAGCCCTGCCAAGGTGTAATTGTAACTGTCAAAAACACAGCCTGATCTCAGTGCTTTTCTACCCCATCCCTTACACGCTTTGATTGCACCATCACAGGATCTGTTGTCCCATGCCATGAGGATGCATGGCTTTGGGTATTGATGGCAATGTGAAAGACAGCGCTGTGCTATGAAGCTGCCTGTGGTCTCCTGGGGACAGCAGGACCCACGGAACCTACCCAGGAGGTAGACATGTGGGAGTGGGATCTTTGCCTGGCTTTTGTGTCTCACTTCCCCCACCTGGGCAGAGATGACAAATTTCCTTCTGCACCGAGTCTTTTTGGATGTGTTAAGATTGCCAGATGATTTGCATCATGCCATAGCTGGCCACCGCGAGGCTGAAAGTGCATTGGGTTAGCAAGCACATGTTTGCTGTAGGAGTGTTAAGCATCTAACACAAGGTCTGGGATGAGGATTTTGTACCCCTGTGATATAAATGCCAAACAGAATTAATAATGAACAAACCCAGTTGTGCTAGCTGCTGAGAAGGAGGAGGAAGCAGCTGTTGTTTGTTTGTTTTTAATAGCTCACAGGAGCAGGAGGCCATAAACAGTTAAATTTCTCTTGACAGCTGGGGAATGCTTTGGATGCTGAACAACCAGCGCTGGGGGTTCTTCGGCACCTCTGCTTATTTCCCCTGCAGAAGCTGATGTTTTGCTGCCCATTGCTTTCCGGCTTTGATCAGAGAAAGAATACAAATGACACCTTGATGATTACTCACATTTTCAAATGCTGTCCAACAGCAATAGCTGTCACCTTTCATAACACCACTTTAGGCTCCCATTGCATTGCTTTGGCTTGCACACGTCTCCCCTAACGACTGAGCCCACGCTTGTGATTTCTTACAGCTTTGGCTCCTTAGAGGGGAGGACGGAAGAGGTTTTTATGTAGCTGGTCAAGTAATTTCTGATCTGTGAATGCAGCCATACAACAGAAATAAGAGCTGCATGAGAAATTGGGAAAGAGCATGGGATCAATGGGATGGACAGCATCTTTTCCCTCAGGGGTGCTGAGTCCTTTTATATGACGGTTATCCGTGAATAAATGAGTCGAGGAGGTCATCTCAGTCTTTCTAGAAGAATGGCTTCTTTCCAGTTCATGCTATGATTTAATTAGGCCCCTGAAGCTGGAACAGCAGGCAGTGTTTCTTAGTGGATGAATAATGGACAAATACATATTATGGAAGCTGGTTTCAGGTTGACTGAAGTGATTCATACATTAGTGCTAAGTTTGGCAAATTGTTTCAGATGGGGGAATGGGTGGGGATTTGGTGGTGTATGGATCCAGTACCAGTACCCCATAGGCATGGGGCTGACTCTGTTCCTTTATGCCATGGTATATTTGCAGTGCAGCAAAAGACAACCTTGAAAATGTGACTATTGTAGATCACAATCCAGAAGTGAGAGCTGCTTAAAGTAAGCTGAATTAATCTTAAAAATGACTGTTGTGATTACAGGTCACAACCATGGTTCTCATCTGCCATGAGTTTCCAAGACAGCGTGTCCTGAGCAGGCTCCTCCTTTGACGTTTCTATTCTGAAAATGTCGGCTGCTTCTTCCATCAACAGTTTCTCCTCTCTAAGTCTTTTGTTCTGACCATGGTCACCCAATTTCTCACTCCTGTGAGCAGCTGGGGCTTCTGGAAACAAATTGAAGTGTCTTTGTTTTTAAGAGATGTGATGCATTGCACCAGCCAGCTGCCCTTGCTCAGCTGCTCCCTTGTACGACATCCGCAAGCTCACACACACACCCTGTGCACACACCTTAACAGATGGGGATGCTCCGAGCAACTCCTTCAATTTTTACTCTTTTTCTATAATCCATGGCTGGAGTGCCAAATACTTTAAAGCCGCTTCTGCTCCATAGATCACCCCAACGTGTTCAAGTCCAGCGCAGTTAATAACGCTCTGGAAATGCTATCAATCAGCAGAGGAAAAAGCACCTAAGAGCAAACTCCTTAGTGCCCGCTGTACCTGCTCATGTCAGAGACAGATGGGGCTGCAGTGCTTTGGGGGGCATTCTCACTAAACCCTTTATGAAAGCTTTTCTGATTGAGGCAGCATCCTTGGTGCTTCCAGAATTGGTGGCTGGCCTTTCTCCCCCCACTCCGGACTTCCCTGCCCCAAGCCAGTCTGTGCTCTATCAGATACCTACACATGCCTCTGTGCCACTGCTGCCTGTGTGTCTGGACCATGTCGCTTGGCTGGGAGCTCTGTCTGGTCCTCAGGACCCAAGTGGGTTTGCCGTGGGTGTTTTTGGCAGGGTGCCTCAGGATATCTGCAGTGAACACACAGCAGAGCATCTCCTGCTGCATGGTGTGATGCTTGAGCATCTGTGTAGCCTGCTGCCAGGTCTTGGCAAGTGCGGGTATGGGCTACTGGGCCATGCTTAAGGCAGGGAATGGTGCCTCATTGCTCTTAAACTCATTTCCCCAAAATAAGTCCTTTCACCCACTGTGTGCTTGGCTCCCCTATCTTTAGGCAGCAGGCTCTGCATGCAGGGCTGTTTCTGTCTGGAGATATGTATAGTGCCTAGCACAGAAACGTGTTTACATTTGTAGAAACTTCTAGGCACTCCTGCTTAGAAGAACTGGTGCCTTGTTGCCTTGCTGCTGTTCGCAACTCTTTCCTCTATTGGTGTAATTTCTCAGCTGGGTCGCTCTGTGTTCTTTCATCTGTAACAGTCGCTATGGTCTCAGGTATTGAATGTCACAATGTACAATTGTCAGGAACCAGAGAAATGCTGTAGCTCTTGGTAGGCAATATTGCCTCCCTCTCTGTGCAACCTTCCTTCAATGCATTATCTCTCTGTGAAAAAGCTCCTGCTGTGGCAGCCATCGCATTGTGGGTAATGGCACAGAGGATGGGGAAACCATGGCTGTGCCAGTTTCTGTGCCTTTGTATTGCAGCAGCACCACCAGTCCCTACCAGAGGTCAGAATGCTGCTCTGCACTCTGACACCATAATCAGATATCAATGTGAGCACAGCACAAAGCCAAAACACAGAGAGAGGAATCTCATTCAGGTCGAAATGAGAAGTAGAGACTGTCTAGTTGTGGTTTACTTTGAGAGGATCGTACTCAAAGTTTAATTCATTTCCTAGATGCGCCGGACTCTGAACACAGATGTGAGGAGCGGATCTTTGTCCTGGATGGTGTAAATCATACCCTGCTCTTGGGTGTTCCAAATCTGCCTGAGTCAGCAGAGCAGCAGTTGCTTAGGGGAGAGTCAGGAGAGTGACTTCATGAATAACACAATGGATTTGGTTTATTCTGGAGCCAGCCCAAAGGCCCTTGACCTTCCTCGTTAACTGTGCTGGAGAATCAATGCCAAGAGCCTTCCATCTGCTAATGAACATGTCAGATTCAAGGTGTGTTTGTTTGTGGGTTTTTTACCCCTATGCAAACACACATTTACACTGTTCTTTTCCCTCTCCTCCAGCTTCCCCTGTACCTACCCCTCCAACCAAAGGAAGATCACCATGCCCTTTGCCTTCCCATAAGCTGCTGGAGAGCGTCTCTCTCCTTTCTGAAAACCTCGTGTCTGAAGCTGTGTCAGGCCAGATGGAACATGTGCAAGGGAACAAACAGCTTGGCTCTTACCGTGCTTGAGTAAACAAGTGTCAAGCAGATTGTGGTGGGAAGTGATACGTTAACCAGGTGACCCACGCAGCAGCAACCTGTTGCGCTCCTCTCCCAGCATATGATACCTGCTACACAAGCCTGTGTTTTCTTCTGCGGTAGATGCAGGGGCCAGACAGGTGCATGACAGCTACAGCTTCTTTGCTGCAGAACGCTTTTTCCCTTCAGTAATTTTTGCGAGCAAGCAGGTGGTAACATAAACCTCAGCTCTTCTGGGCAGCATCCTGCCCCAGTGTTGTTGATCCTGATGCTCCTGTTCTTCCTTTCCACACACATGTTGCTTTGTTCCCAATTCCCTTCATACTGATGGCTGTAGCACCCCGCTTTGCTTGTTCCGTGATGGGTTAATAGCATATTAACACTTTGCCTCATAGCAGGATATTTGGGATAACCGAGTCCATTCTGAATTATTACAAATGGATTTTAATAGCCACATCGCTTCTCTCCTCTTGGCTGCTGTAATGTTCATGGGATGTGTTGTTCATTCACTTTAAATTGCTCTGTATAAAAGACCTCCAATCTCTTTAAGTACTTGCTATTGAAAGTCAACAGTACCCTAGTGATACGGAACTGGATCCAGAGATCATTGTGTGCAGCATAAATAGCTACACAGTTAAGCCACTTAATTAAAAACTGTCTGTGCTTGGTAGCAAGAAAGCTTTGTGCTGTATCGTAGTGTGTACGGTGTCATTACAAAAATCTATATCAAACAGCAAAAAAAAGCCTCTGGATTTGTTGTAGTGGACGTAGTCTCCAGAGAGAACAGGGGTGCTACAGGAGGGCTGTGATAGGGACAAGGTTGCTGATTCCTTCTCTGAGTCTTGTTCTTTTCTCACACTGAAGCTAAGTACTAGTTTCAATTAAAGCAAATATCAAAGGCTTGAACGTTAAATCCAAACCAGCTCATTTGGATCCCAAAACCCTTCCAAATTTCTTGGCCCCATAGCTGATCTGTAGGAAGGGCTGCAATTGTTCAGCTGTCTTAATTCTGCTCTGGGAACTGACCTCTTCACCTGGTGGACTATCCTCAAACAAGCCTACCATAAAGCTTAAATCCAAAGTGTGATGTTTTTTGGTGTAAATTGTTTTCCTACTGTCTCTGGTCTTTGGCCTTGACCCTCTAATATGTTGAGAAACTAAGCTGTCACTCACATTTGGGAACAGTTGTTCTGTAACCACGCTGCTTCTTATGCACTTGGCTCTAGAGAATTCAAGCCCAAACTGAAGGAACACGCAGTGTGGCTAATGCTTTAGCTGCCTTTTGCTGTGGGTGACAGTGCTGCAGCCCTATCTCTACTTCCCATCTTGCCAAGATGTTCTTTGGCAGTTTTAAAATGAACAATACCCCAGAAAGAATAGAAAATCCTATAGAACTCACTTCTCGCTTTCCCATTTCCATCCTTAATTGATCTCTCTCCCTAACCCCTCCTGCCCTAAGGTCCGGAATCGGGTATGTCTCTATTGCCTCTCTGCACTTACACCTCTGTTTTCCCAAGTCAGACACATGCAAACCGCTGTTGGCTGACTGAGCTCAGCTTTAGCAAACGGGCATGCATTTGATTTCTGTCTTCACAAAGGGAGCAGCAGGGAAGTGGCTGAGCAACTAATGTACTTGTCTGTGTTGTTATGAAGTAACCATAAATAAAGCAGATAGTAAAAGCGGTGCTTTTTACTCTCTCTTTTCAGAGAGTGACAGGAGCTTCCTGGAAAATTACCTTTTTCCTTTTTTTCTTTTTGGATACAAAAGGGCTTGGTATTTCTTGACATCTGATAAACAACCACTTTCCTGTTATTTTCCATGCACTGAAGGGTAGAGGTAATGCATGTGTTTTATCATTGTCTCTCAAGAGACGACAAGGAATCAAGGTTCTAAAGCTTCAGATTTTCATAGATGGAAGCAGCACTGGAATAGTAGCAGGCATCTTCTATTCCTGCAGCCTGGCTACTGTAGGGAAGATACACATGGTAGCTTAGTTTTCCGTTACATAGAGGAGAACCATAGAGGAGACTAAAATTGGTCCATACTGCATTGTTCTCCATCAAAAATGGGGTGCAGTGAGAAAGTGCCTTTGAGATTTTCCCTCTGGTAGAGCTGGAAACCAAGCCTAGACCTCCTGTTTTCTCTCTAGTTCCTCTGTCTTGCTGTTTCTGAGATAGCATGAAAGTCAAGTGCACAGGCTGGCCAGATGGGACACAGTGAGTGTTCTGCAACACAGCTGTACCGGTGCGGGCACAACACCAAGCCCATGAGATCCCTCCTTGTGTCTGAAAACAAACTTGACCTCGGTTCATATGTCAGCCTTATTGTTGAAGGGGATGGTAGGAAAAGGATCAGGTTTGGCTTTTCTTTAATGGAATGGTTAAATGCATCTTTCAAAATGAACTTTTCGTGTTCCTGAGAGGGACGGGGCTGTCATGATTTACCCCCCTTTCTGCCTTCAGTGTCCTAGCTGCACCGTAATGACATTTGTCAGGCCGGTGTCGCTCAGGGCATAGCTGTGACTCCAATGCTCCTTTTCTGCGTAGTCCCCAACGCTGCCATGGGCTGCAGCTCCTCCAGGACATTGGCCTGTGGCCTGGTAGGACAAAATTGACATGTCAAGCCAAATCAGTTCAGAGGCTCTTTTGCTGAACGCTGTGGAGTGACCGTGGGGAAGGTGAGGGGGAGCAGCAAGTCGTTCTTATCTGACAAAGCAAGTTTAGATGGAAAAGACTTATTTTTTTCCCTCTCTGAAATGCTCTTCAGCAAGTTGAACACACAAGGAAGAATGTAGATGTTCATGATTATCCGATTTCACGTTGCATTCTCCTGTAGTGCTGCTTTGTAATCCTCTTGGCAGTGATGTGTTTAACTATTGCTGTCATAGATCAAATTATGCTACTTTTGCTGTTCTTACTGCTAATATCATCATCTGAAAAAGCATCATCTCCATTAAGAGTGCTAAATGGAGAAGGAATAGACAGGATGTCCAAATAACTCTTCTTTTAGCTGCAGTCTTCATCGCTGGATTATTCTTGTTAATACATCCTGCTGCAGCAATTGTGTGAGAGGTAAAGGGTCCAGAGCTCACACCTCTGGCCTTGGTTTCCTTTGGGAGGCAGCGACAAGAATGTGTGGAATAGCCCATGGCCTGGAGATCATAGCTCATCATTGCACTGCAGGGCCAGTCTCTGCACCTCCACCATCAACTTTCCAACCAGCTCATAACTTCCAGTTATGAGTATTTATTTAATCAGGTGCCTCTGAAATCTTCAGAGAGAGGACCATGAGGAGTAAAAGACATTTTGAAGCTGTGTAATCTGGAGTAAGCTACATCTGTCATATTTGGCCTCTTACTGTTTCAGTACCGCTGATGATTCCAGGCAAATGCTGTCGAATTTATCTGATGTCTAATTAGCAAACATCGTCAAATCTGTCTCATTGTAAAAAGCATTAAACAGGTTCCACCCACTTAGCTATTGCTAAATTAGCATCTGCCGGGGACAGGATATTAAGATCAGAAGGTAAGAGACAGGGCAAAGCTATCCAAAGGCTTTCTAATTCATAGAAATTGGGAAGTTTTCACTAAAAGTCGGGGAAATAGCGGTGGGGGAAGCACCAGCTAAGAGGGACAGTGGGAAAAAGACAGAGCAAGGGGCACTTTGAGGCCCTTTTCCCAAACAAGGGGGTCCTCAGGACTTCTCCTACTACTAAGCAGAACTGTTTAGTGGGTTCATTTCTGCCTGCTGCTTGCAGTGCCTGGTGCTCCCGTTCTCCAGAGCATTTGTCAGATACTCATTATCACCTGGAGACTGAGATTGTGATGAGCACATCACATTACCTACATTTTGCCTTGTTGTCTCGATGGAGTTTTTCTAATGCTCTCCTTTATTGGTAATAGACGATGAAATTACGGTACGCTGTCACACCGAGGTGGTTTACTTGCCTGGTTAACTGCTGCTGTCCTCTACTCTTCAGCCTTCCCTCCACTCCGTGTTGAGCCAACAATTTCACAATTGCCAGTTGTAAATACAGACAAATTGGTGGCTAATCTTTTGAGGAACGTGTGTGATGTTAAGCCTCATTGGCTGCATTTGCTGCAAGCGCAGAGCACACAGCAATCCGTTAAGCTATAGTAGTGTAACTACAGCTTTCGGATCCACGTTTTGGCCTGCAAGGAAACAGCTTCTGATCTCCTGCATGTCCTTGAAAAAGGGCACTTGAGTCGTTGGTCAAAGCAGAAGGAAGCAGGGTTCAATAGGTGTGCTCAGCTGCAGTTTTTGCTCAAGTCACCTCACTTCTCTGTTGCATCATCTTCCCAAGGCACACAGCTATTGGGGAATGGGGAGGGCTCTTTCAGAATGACAGCTGAGTGAGGCCGCAGAACGTTAATGAGGTATTGTTATTAACTGTGACACTTGGAGTGTGTGGGAAGGAATATTGAGGTGCGTTATTTGAGCTGCTCTTGCTTTGCTATTGTTGGCCGAGGTTGTGATACTTCCTGATTGTATCGATATCTATAAACAAGCATGGTATTTAACACAGCAGAGAGTATATCTCATCTAATCAACATCAATAATGGGGAGATAATTATTGCGGCTGAAAGCTGTGGAGTGTACCTCCCTGGGTTTGTGGCTCTGGAGGGGTACATCATCATGCCCAAGGACAGAGCACGGGTTTTGTTCGCAGCCTGCAAATGTGGTCCTGCCTTACGCCATCGTGAATTAAGTCTGGTTTTCTGAAGCAGAACCAGCGTGAGAGCTCTGAGCATTCATCTCCTTTCTGGAAATAAAATAGCACGGTGTCCACAGATTAAGTAGCTGCCTGAAGAACAGCTTTAGCTGTGAGTAGAGAGTAAATGTATTTTCCTAGTTTCTCTGCTGAATATTAATGTTTCAACCCTAGAGCCAGCGGGGTTTAGCACAAGATCTTTCTGCAGGAGTCCTATTTGAGTATACTGTAATACAGCCCAAGCAGGAATGAAGAAACCTGTCAGAGGTTTGCTTACAGTTTTGATGAAAATAAACAGAGGCATTGAATGTTTTGGAAAACGTTCAGAATAGCTGTTTCCTGGCAGGTAAATAACTGAAACTGAAAGCTGTAAAGGAGTGAGCGCTAAAGGAAGGACAGGTCCGTGTTTTGAGTTGCAGACAGTTTGCTACCTGTGTTTCCACACCTGCAGAACAGCCAAGCCTTGTCCCCAGAGCAGAATCCATGCTGTTTTCCCAAAGTGGGGATAAACCTCTCCCATGCACACCCCCCGACCCGGTGCCTCAGGACGGCCGGGTCCCGGGGCAATGCCGTGGTCTGTGCTGTGGGTCTGTGTGGCCATGGTGGGGATGCATGTGTGTGTCCCCCTCTGAATGCTGCCGCGTTTGGCTTTTAAATGCAATACACGGAAATCTAGCACAAAATGTAGGCCTTTAGCGCTTCTTTAATCCTCTTCAGTAACACAGGAGTCATTTTTTATGCGTCAAGTAATAAAATTTCTCTGGGTTTATCTGTCACTTGCAGGCCTTCATCACCCATACCTAGGAGCAGTGGGAGATAGCCCAGTGACTTGTAACACCAACCATGTCCTATTGTTCCCATTTGTTTGCTGAGCGTAAGGGTGGAGAGGTATAAATATTGAAATATGCCTATTATATGGCTAGGTCCCCATTGATAAATGATGTATAAAAACAATTTACAACCTAGGAATAAAAAGCATCTATGAAGCGCTTGCTAGCTCCAGGTACTAAGAAATTATTCCTCCATAACTTGCTCCGACTGGAACTCATTATGCACTCTGTCCATAGAATGATTTTGTTGTTAAAGTCTGTGTCACTCAGAGCTTATTTATTCCCTCTCCTTGCAAAGGCTTCAGGAGTGCCTGCTGCCTGTGAAGTGCAGAGGTACATGGCTGTTTTGGGTTGGTGCAGCATTCCCAGCCTTGCATGCCCCAGTGCCCCAGCAGCACTGCAGGAGATGATGCTCTGATGGAGCAGGGTGATGAGAATGGAGAACCATTGACATCTGGGATCCCAAAGTGCTATCAGCTGCATGTTTAACTTCAGAGAGGTGGCTGGTCCTGCTTTCTTCTGAAGGATTACACTGAAATTTAACTGCTTGTTTTCCTGCTCTGCCTGATCACGCTAACAAAAGGGAAGCTGTCGTATCTCCGAGGTATAACCTGGAAATAGCGTTTCTTTTCAGATTCTTGAGCTCTTGGCTGGGTGGCTGCTTTGATGTGGGAATTTTAGGAAGGAGCAACAGCAACATAGGAGATTCCAGAAGTCTGGAATAAAGGCATCTCCCTCCTGCCTCGTTACACAGCTGAGGTGAGGTTAGATTTGGCTGCTTCCACGAGTGTTCTGGGTGTGCAACGCAGGGACTGAGAGAATCAAAATAGTTTGGTTCTTGTAACTGAAAGGTGGCTTGTGTCACCGGTTTTATCCTATCTCAGAGCTGGTTTTATGCTGTCTGGTGTGTCAGAGTACCTGAGCAATCAGAAAAGGAAGGCTTTCTCGTTCTCCTGAAGCCATATCTATCTAGCTCTACTGTATGTGTGGCTCTACTCTGCTTCCAGATGTGTGCAAAATAAAGCCCCTGAAATCTACTTAAGAATCGAGGTGTTAATTCAAATTCTTCCCCCTTTACAAACAGCTACATGGATGGATAGAGACAGACATGAGCTCATTCTGCCCGTGTTCTGATCTGACTGGATTCGAGCCAGCTCTGGTGTCTAGAAGCCGTATAGCTACATTAACTAATAAGGCCTTTTGAAAGATGCGGTGTGTGTGTTTGACCGTGGCACGTGTCCGTGTGGTTATACAGCTTCAAAACCCTTCACCGTCCTTGCTCCGAAACACTCTGCCAAATCCTTCTGAGATTTGCAAGATTTAAATGAGGGTAAAAATAGGCAAGCCAGATGGTGAGAAAAGCAGCAGTCTAAGGTCAAACCTGTGTTACGCAGTGGAGTGGCTGATCTGCTGTTTTGGGGAGAACAATTCAGAGGCTAAAAATAAAACCAGTGTGAGTCAGCATAGTGTTCTCTGAGGTGTAGGTCTGATCAGCTGAACCTGTTGTCTTTGACAGGTGTACACATCTGACTGATATGGGGAACAGTGTCGGTAGCGTATCGTTGGTTCCCTCTAAGGCATTTGACACGATACCACCTGACATCTTGATTAAGAAAACTTCCATGAGGTGCAGTTAATAGAGTGCATGCTGGATGGATGCGTGTGGCTCAGTGGCAGAGCTCAGAATGAAGTTGTTCAAAGAACAACATCAATGAAGAAGGTTGTTTCAAGCAGGTTCCCCAGGGACAGATTATTTTGGCCCACAGCTATTCGATACTTCTAATAATGATTTAGCTGACAATTTGCGTCTTTGCTGGGCTAGATTGCAGATGAAGTAAAGATTTCTGATGTTGCAAGTAACGTAGTTGTTATAGCATGAGGCAAACTGCGTGGTGAAATGGTTGCAGTCCAACAAATTGCACTGTAGCTGCCAAAAGCATCCAATGCATCTAGGAATTAAGCTTCCAGGGTTTAGGAGCTTGGTAGTTTGCGAGGGACAGACCTTCGTGCCCTGCTGGACAGTGGTTTAGGTGCTCTGCAATGCTGCTTTTGCCACATAAATGCTGCACAATACCCTGGTTTGAAAGCACCCTGCTTGTGGCAGAACTAATCCCTATCTAAACCCATGTAAGCAAGGAGAGAAAGAACCCAGGGCTCTGAATGAGACTTCTTCAAAATGCAGACTGTTTCTGTGGCCAGCCATTCAAAATATGGGCACTTTTGCAGTCTCTGGAAGAAGTGATACAGTCCGTGGTGTTTTTTAGGGGTGTTGTCAATAGAGCATGCATGGGTTAGGAGATTTTAATCTGGTGTCTTTGCAGAGAATGTTTGAGTAGTGTCTCTCACTTCTCTTGATTCATTGGCTTATTCCATTAGAAGAATCATCTGGTTAAATGCAGCAATAAAAGTTCAGTGAATTAAAATCATTGCAGGCTCCTCATCTCTGTGCCCTGGCTTCAGGGATGCTTTCTGTAGCTTTAGACAAAGAAGTGCCACTTTGTGCTGAGATACCTTTGAATAGCCCAGGAAACAAGGGCAGGAGAGGAGACCTGAAAGCACTGCTGAAATTACAGCTCATTGACCTTGGAGTTCATCACCAACCTGTCATCACACTGGTGAATGCACCTTTTAACTGAATCTGTCCTGCTTCTCAGTTCTTTGGGGACCTCTGCACAGTCCGTGGGTTAATAACACAGGAGCGACATAAATTAAAATCCAGTCTTATTGAGGGGTGCAACTGGTCCTTAAAGCTCCTCTGTCACTAATCTCTATCAGGAGGTACAGATGCATGGAAACTCTCCGTATTCCCTTTTTCCTTTTTCCCCTCAACAGGGGCTCATGGCATTCACCTTGTTAAAAAGCCATTATGCTGTAAAACAATATCTATCTTAATAACTACATTAATTTTAAATGCCAGAGAGATAGTAATAAAATTTCCTTGTAGGTTGTTACAACCATAGAAGCCTTTATCTGGCATGCTAGCAGGCTTGAGACTTCTCCCCAGCCCCTTCCTCAGCTGGTACTGGTGATAACTGTAATGTAATATTTTACAGTAAGCACCGTATTTGAAAAGGTCAATGGCTGATGTTATTCATGGGAGGAGGAGGAGGGGAGAGTGATCTCCCAGCCTCTTGCTGTGGAAAGTTCCTTTGGTTCTGTTGAGGAGCTTTTGCACCTCCTGGAAAGCAGCAGGGGAGTTTGCACGCAGTGCCGGCTGCTTGGGAAGGGGTGATTTCTAAGTCAGTCTCACCTCTTCCCCACAGAGCACCTCCTAAATTTCCAACAGCTTCCCATGTGTTTGCATTCGCAAGGGTCTGAGCGGTGCTAGCTGAGCTGCTCTTGATCGCCCAGGCTATAGGGAAAACAGTTTCCTGATGGATTTCACTCCCACTCTTGACAATTCTTTTCAGCGCTTATATCTCCTATTGTATGATGATTATATCACCCCCACCCCATGCCACAAAAGAGCAACAAACCCACACAAAACTGACACAAAAGAACCCTCCAAAACATGAACCCCACAGAATCAGCTCTGTGGGTTTTGGGAAGAGGGGAGAGTCTTTTAAAGGCAGCGCTGAGTGATGCAGGGAGAGACAAATATTGGATACCCAGTGTCAGCCAACCTGACTCTGCTGGGGACGGGCAGTGTCTGGCTCTGCCCTGTAATGACTTAGGCAGGAGCGGTCTCTTTCTCTCAGCTAGGAACAATAGGGTTATTCCTGTGAATGGCATCTTGTGAGGAAGAAGAAAAACCCCCACTAAACTGAAAGTCAGATACAATATTTTTCAGTCCAAGACTTATTTAGACTTTGTGTCCTTTGCAAGACACAGAAATCCTCAGTATAAGGTTTAATGGCTCAAGGGCTGGGAGAAGAAGAGGTAAATAATTCTTATGTTTGATATAGAGATGGTTTTCTCCTTGTTTGTCAGATATGATAGATGCAACCCGCTGGTCGCCTATTGTTATTCTGTTGTTGCTTGTCACAGTTACACCTTCCTTTGAATAGTATTCTTCCCTTTTTGCCTGTTTCTTTCTCTTCTGGCACCAGGCTTGCAAGTAATTTATGTATGACAATATGAGACTAATTCTGTTATTATGTCAGAGGGAAATTGAATCTGGGGCTTTAGAGCTGCATCTGGGAGAAATCTTCAAATTAATCTAGAGTGCAGGAAAACTCCGTGTTGGATTCGTTCACTTGTCACACTGCCTGCTAGATTGAGTCATTATGAAGGGCAGAGAGGAGGAGAAATGAGGGAGAAAACCAAAGCCCCCACAGGAGCTGGACTGAGAGATGAGAAGAGGGCAGAAGAATGAAGACCAAAAACAAAAGGAACAAACAGAGATGGCAAGCACAGTAAACGAAGATACTGGCAGACCATTCAGCTGAACATTCAAGCATGTCCTTAACATTAAGTGAAGCAAAAACGTAGCTGAGTCAAAGGTTTAGACCATTCCTAAATGCCCGACCAGTGTAGAGAACAGTACTGTCCAGCTCTGACAGAGAGCGGTGTAGCCCTGCAGAGCCAGTGAAATGGCATGGATCCCATACGTTGTCTTCATCTTTGGCTACTCACATTTCTCATCGTTTGCTTCATCCGTCACCAGGCTGGGAGGCAAAGAAAGCGAACAAGCCTCAAGTGTGATCTCAAATGGTGCCATGCCACTTTGGTTTGGCTGTATCACTTGCAAATGGGAGCAGAAATGCAGGGATGGATAGGACAAAGGACAGAGCAGATTTAGGAGATCCTCAGTGTCTTTTACCAGGTCAGTTGTGCCACATTTAAACAATAAGTTAAAGGAGAAAAACTCATTGTTGGTATTGTATTCCTAGTGCTCAGCGAGATGAACTTTCTCTTTGATGTGCCTGAACTGTACTGCAAACATCATCTTCACTTTGTGTGTTAGAGGATGTTGGAATTAATACAGTTCTACTCCGTCCTTCCTGTTGCTCAGGTATAATTTGCCCAGGAGTGTGTGCATGCTTAATTACTATGAGTTTATGGCACTGTTTGCACAACTTTGCCCCCCAGGTACTGTAGAGTTCTGCTAATCCTGCTTGTACAAGGACGGGCAGCTTCGCCATCCTCGCACGCCTCTCCCATTCAGCAGCATCTATTGCTTTGGCTCCTGGTGCTGCTTAACTATTAATTGGCTTGTGTAATCTCTGAGATTGTTATTTATTAATAGATTGTTCTGAGTGTAGCAAAGTTCATTATTTAAAGCAGGAGAATGAGAGAGATCTAAAGGAACAGATGGATGCATGGAAGTATCAGAAGAAGGGCTTGTTTAAATTCTAGGCATGTGCTGAGCCTTGACAAAGGATGGAAAACAGAATCAATCATCATTATCTAGGAAAAAAGCCATCAGTCTGTGTTAAAAATAAGCACTTTGTGTATTAAGGCCACCATGCCAGACTTTTTCAGAGTAGATGTGGACCCTGAGGTTAGACAGAAAACTGGGGAGCACACAAAACAGCAGAGGAAAAGGGAAGAAGATAGACAAGCTTGAAAATATGAGAGTTGACTTTGATGTCCATCCAGTTGTGACTCGCTGCAGACAGCAGTATTAATTCATGGTCGTGTTGGTTAAAGCCACCCCTGAAACGGTAGTGCTGTTTAAGACTAGTTCAAGCCTTTTAGATACTATCTAAGGACTGCTTTGTGCATCATTTCTAGAAAGCAAGCTTGGACAAGCCCAAATATTTATCCCAACACAGAAAATTCCCCATTGGAATGGTTTGATTGCCCACCACGATGGCCAGCTGCCTTGGCAAGGTGGGTTCTCAGCAGAAACTGGTAATTGGCTGTAAGTGCTCCAAAAATATCAACAGCAAATAAGTGTCAAATAGAAAGAAGGATGCATTTGGGAGCTACAAGGGATTGTTGACAACCAGACCTTAAAGGTGGTTAAAGTGGGTCATAGCAAGGCAAAATTACTGCCACACTGAGCTGATGACAAAGATGAGACTAGAATTTAGGAATTTTAAATCTTGGACTATTCTCTCACCTCTAGTTCACACCATGTTTTTCTTTGCTTCAGTAAGCTGTTGTTCTGGTAGCTGCAAACCCAAAACCTCTTTTTCCAGAACAAGTAAAATAATATTAAACATAATACCTCTGGACCCCTGCATGTGAAAGCAAAGGTCAGTTCCATTCTGAACTATTGCTAAAATGACTCTAATTGCATTCAATTTCCCATACACGTATTTCTCTCCCATTAGCAGGCTCTGAAATATTCAACGATAATAGTCAAGCCAGCAAGCACTGCTGCTCTGATCTACCCCTCAGTAATTGGTTAATAGCAGAGCTGTTCAGTAAAAGGTAAACACGCTTTTTTCCCCTAAAGCTTATATCATGACTGTTCTAGACAAGGTTATTTGTCTGTGTTACGGGTGCACTTTTCTCTTGAATCTGTGTCGTGTTCCTGGGCCAATGCAAAGCAAGGCACAGTTAGAAATCTGCTTTCTCTTCTCCTTGCTTGGTGCGTGCCTCAAGTCCAATGTGTGCATTTGGGACCTGTGCTGATGGGGGGGATTTGCTTGGGTTAGGTAACTAACCCACCACAGAGAAGCAGGACACGGACTGATCTGTGTCATTGTCTAAAGACCTTTTTTTTGCCTTTTCTCCCCAAAAAACCTTCTTCAGGTTTGTTCTAAACTCTACCATTTCCGGGCGTGTACCTGTTAGACAGTAATGCTTCTCCCTCCTCCACTGAGCGCTTCTCCCTTGGAGACATTTACAGGGGATTTTTAATCCCCATTTTCTAATGCTGCTCTTCTCTGCATTGAAAGGGCAACTGAAGATCACCTAATAATGTACAATTTCACTTCTCTTTTTTCCCATCTCTTATTGAGCATAGATAGATTGCTCTTAACCTACACGTCCCCTTCATACCTGGCTTCCTTTTTTTTTTTTATGATACCTGAAATGTCAGAAAGGGAGGAAATGAATAATGCTTTGTGTTCTTTACATCTACATCTCTTACAAGAAAGGGGCGGGGGAGAAGCTTTTTGAGAGTTTTTGTAAAGATCTTTGCAGAGTTTCTGTAAGAATTAAGATGATGGATTCAGGGCTGTCAGACCCATCAATGCGTTTAGGAGACATTTTGCAGAGCACAGCAAAAGAAAATGATAGCCGGACACGTGGGAGATGAGTCCTGAATCAACCCATTTGATGTTTTCTTTCTTAGTCCTTGCTTGGGGCAAAACTGCCAGTGCTTTTAATGAGTTTTGTCTGGTACCGACTCCGTGGGTTGCTCTTGCTCGGGATGGTTTGGGCTGGGATAGAGTTAATTTTCTTCATAGTAGCTGGCATAGTGCTGTGTTTTGAATTTAGTATGAGAAAAACAATGACAATACACTGTTTTGATTGTTGCTAAGCAATGTTTATACCATAGCAGAAGATATTCATACCACCCTATTTTGCCACTGGTGACCTAAAAGTCTTTGTCTTTCCGTAGACTAGATGAGAAGCTGTTAATAACAGCTGAGTTCTGGGAGCTACTGTATTTTTCCTAGCCAAACTCATTTTAAATTGTTCTGGTGATAGTGTAAAAAGCTCTTACGAGATGAACACTAATCTGTTCTCAATATTAAGACTTATTCCACCATCTGAGAGTTAAGAAACTGTGATCATGAAAATGGGATGCTCTAGCTCGAGATTTGCACTGGTTTCAACACAGTTTTAGATCAACCTGCTGCCTGCACTGTGAGTCTTCCTCTGCCCACCCAGTCCTCCCCAGCCAGGCCAACACAGCCTATAAATGGTACTTGCTGGCAAGGATAATACACGAGGAAGCAGATAAGTAGGCATACATGGGGGGTTACATTTGCATTTGTTACACGAGCTGTCTCCTCATGCCTTGTGTACCCCCACTTGGAGATACCTACTCCTTGGCAAATGACCGGGTATGGGCTGAAGAGAGGGTGGTACTGTTTGCAAAGTGATGGATCTTTAAAAACCTAATATTGGCGCAGTGGCCAAGCTAGAAAAAGAGAGTTCTGACGTGTACCCTGGGAGGAGGTGGTTTTTTCAGAGCTGGTTTCCATGGAGGTGGAATGAAAGTGTTAGTGGAGTGAGTGGTGTATGAGCTGGAGATGAATTCTCCTCTCATGATCAGTTTGTCTTGCCTAAGCAGGATTGGGAGCACAGCCTCCTCAAGGCTCCTTCTGTCTTCAGAAGAGCCATCCGTGTAGGGAGAATGTAATATCTGTAAATGCCGCCAATCCATCATAAAGGTAGTGGATCAACCCAAATTCCCATATGTCCTTGGCTCTCATAAACCATTTGGACTGTGGCCCTCGGAGATGGGACAGTGACTTCTCTTTAGTCTCCTCTCAAGGGGAATTTGAGCAGGACTGGGGGGTGATGGATGGTAAGTTTAGAAAACTAAGTCTGAGAGATCAATAGAAGAATATACAACCAATGCATCATGCAAGCTTTTCTTGTCTGTGCTGCACTAAATCAAAAATAATGAATGGCAGGCTTTTCAACCTTGGCACCTCTGGTCTTCCCCAGTGGAACAGCATCCAGTGAGTGATATGGGTTATGCTGCTTTCTAGCAAATTTCCTTTGCTTTCCTAATAGTTCTGGCATTGAGTCATGATGCTCCGTTTTCAATATCCTTCCCTTCCTCCGGTGCTACCTGCCTTTTTCCCCAAGATGCTTGCAGGCACGTTGCCCGTCTTGCATTCTCCTTGCTCATAGTGTATGCAGACAACCTATTGCAGGCTTGGCTTCATCTGGAGGTTACAGTGGCTTGTTCATTAATTTCTGAATGAGTTAACTCTCCTGGGGACTGTGTTCCAGCCACATGAGCAGGCAGGTATGGCAGGAGCTCTGAATTCCTCCCTGGCTGTGAGCTGACTGCTGGTCGTGCTTGTCAGACCCAAGGCCTCTGAGGAGGGGAATGGATGGGCAGGTGTGGAGAGGATGCTGAGGTGGCACCAGCTCTGCCAACCTGGGCTCTGCAGAGCTGCTGCGCTGAGGTCTGCTCATGGCATCTGGTGTTTCTCTGTAGTTTCCAGTTTCGAATCAGAGCAGGAATTCACAGGCAAGGCACAGAGGCTGACTGCCCTCTTCTGTCATCCCCTCGTGCCTTTGCAAGGTCGTTTACAGCATGAAAAGCAAGTGCCTTATTTTATTGCGTTATATGTTTGTAATAAACGTCCTCAGTAGCAGCTAAAGTGGCACTGATCTAAGCGCTGAAGTTTTCCTGGATCGGATCTCTCTGGTTGCTCCGGTGGGAATATTTACATCCCCTGTATAGCTCAGTTGGCCCAGCTGCAAGTGACGAGCTTCTGCTCTTGTTCTTGTGCTCTTGACATAAATCAGCTCTTTTTGCCCAGTCAGTAGACATATGCCACTGCGACAAAAGCATGCGAGGATACAGCCAAAACACAAGCTTGCTATGCTTGTGAAGTTACGGTTAGAGATGGCATAGATGGACCTGTTTTGCTTGATAAAGAAAGGTAATCAGTTATATCAGTGCTGAAGGGGCCAGGAGCAAAGAGCTGAGGAGCTTGTACAGCATCAACTGCTTTGTAAACGTCAGATTATGCATCATGGAAAGCTGGTCCAGCCTTGTGTAAAAAAGCCTTTGAGAATCATATGGGAGATTTCTCTAGCGTGTCTGCAATTACATCACGACTTGCCTGAAAGCAACAACGAAATCCTCAAGAGTTTCTGGAAGGACAGAATTGAATGGTATCTTAGGACACGTGTGCTCCAAAACATTTTATTACAGGATGGGGACAATGATAAAGGAAAAACCTAATTCAAAATCATGACAACAGCACACCCCTTGAGAGAATGCTGAAAACACACATCCAAAAATAAACTCCAGTGAGTGAGACAGTTGGTAATAGAGAGAATTGCGTCTCGGGCTGACTCTGAATGAGAGCTGCTAGAACGAAACAGGAGAGGCAGATCTGTGTTATCTATCAATTCAATTGATTGTTGCATCCAGAGCTTGGCTCAGTAATAAATGAGAATGCCACTCAGCTGCTTTTCTGGTCTATTTAGAATATTTTTAGAACTCTCTTTGAAAATTTTTCTGATTAATCTCTTGAATTTTTTTTGCTCACTGAGATTTAAAGCAACATCGGATTTAATTATACTGTGACTGGAAGGGATGTAATGAAGGCAGATACAAATCCTTGTGACAGCTTAGAGTGGCAGTGGGAGTATTTATCCATCTAGGAATGAAATGACGAGTGCTGTGTTAGTGCCTGAGCCTTTTGCAAGCAAAAATGGGCCAAGCAGAGGGACTGAGGTGGTGTGAGAGCCCTGGAAAGATGAGCTTCAAAGCTGTATCCCAGTCAGGCCTCTGCAGCTTGCTGGTGGCACCCAGAACTCAGGTCGCTGAATCCCAGCTTAGGGCTTCAAAACCTACTCGTGTTCTTCAAGCAATCTAGGGATGGGCTTCTCAGAGTGGTAAAACAAGCTTCATGGAAGCTAACAAGATTTCAGGGGCTGTACGGTTTGGGATGCTGAATTTAGGGCTGGTGTTCGCGTTGCGTGGGATGGATGGCTGAGCAGATGCCACCTTCCCTCCCCATGCATACCCAGAGTCTCTTGCCTGTGCGTGTTGCCACCTCTCAACACCCCGCTGTGAGTGTCTGCAGAGGTACCTGGTGCCTTATGGTCCCTTTAGATCAGCTCCTGGAGTGCCTTGCAGCTACATGATAAATGTTTGTTAAGCTGCAACTGCTTCCTTGAATAATTTTCCACAAAAGGAGGCCACTTACCAATAATTCATTACCAAATGTTTGTTAGGATAAACAAGGCTGTAAGAAGTAAGCACAGATTTCCCTGTTCCTTACTGTTTATCGGCTGTGGT
Organism: Patagioenas fasciata; assembly: GCF_037038585.1. Taxonomy (NCBI): domain Eukaryota; kingdom Metazoa; phylum Chordata; class Aves; order Columbiformes; family Columbidae; genus Patagioenas; species Patagioenas fasciata. The sequence goes on from NC_092543.1 coordinate 6,766,647, forward strand.
TTCTATTAAGAGTTACCAGTCCATCTTCTCTCACTTACCCACATCGCAGCTCGGCAGCACAATCTTGTCATGTTGTGGATGTCTGTGTCTGTTTTCTTGGCTTATTTTTATGCTGTAGTCTAAAGAGAAATAAAACCCAAACCAAAGCAGAGCTTCCTCATTTGGAGGAAAGCAAATGGGCGGTTGGTGTCACCTGGTAGAAGGCGCAGTGACATTTTCCCGAGCTCTGTAGCATCAGTTCCTCCAACCCAAAGAAACAGCGTAGACCCTTCAGTGCCATGAGCTACATCGACTCGGATGGGGGTTTCTAGAGAATGCTGTCCTAAGTTCAGTATCAAGAATAAAAGAAAGCTGCAAATCTACAACAGATAACGTAGGAGAAGTTGTTGCTTGTTGTCCTGTTGTTTTTAGCTAATGTTGTGCTTAAGTGATGTGGCTCTGACCCCTCACCATGCGCAGGTGCTGCTTTGGCTGCAGAACCTGGGGATCAAGGGGTCACTTTTGGGTGTCCCCATCACAGAAAATGTGTGGCTTCTAACAGCTCCTTGCAGAAGGAGTTTTGGTGTATAAAAGAATGTTAGCTGCCCATCCTTACTTGAGAAATGGTGGATACCATTGTAAAGAACCAGCTGAGGACTACCTGTGCTTAATTAAGAGCTGGAGAAGTTGATGATGATGAGCCTTTCCATATAGTTTCTTGTTGATGGTAGGATGGGGTTAATTTATTGAGTGTTGCAGATCACTGTGTCTCTAGAAGGAACTATACTCTACCCCAGTTCCATCCAGGTAAATGCACACTGCTGAGCTGTACGTTGTAATGCATATTGGCATGCGATGTTGCTACAAGAATTCATGATGAATGCGAAGGTTTGCTCTGTCTCTCCAGGAAAACGCCTCTGTATTTGGGTAGAGTATATCATAGGATTACATTTGTTACTAAGGTAAAGTCCTGTGGGCCAAGATCCCTCTTCATGCAGCCCACTACTGCCACTGCTCCACGGCCTGAGATCTTCCTGTGAATAATGGACTATTTTCATGTTCTAATCAGATGCAGTTTTGGGCACGCTTTTTATGATTTAGCAAGTCCATTAAAAATGACATTTGTTCTGCTCTGACACTCGTAAGGAGCTCCACAGAGCAGGAACACTGGAAATGACTTGTAAGGGAAGAAGTTATTAAAATTCCCCAGCCCTTGTACGCTTGTCTGATGAATTCCGTTACCTCGTGAGGTTGCCAGCTTGGAGCTGCGTCACTTGATGTCTGGGTTGTTCTCTGTGCCCTGGCTTGGGGCAGCTGCAGAGACAGAACACGTATTTATCACGGAGTGCCTCTCCTATGCTTTACAGAACAGTGTGTTAAGGCTGAAGAAGGGGCACTTGACCATTTCAAGCAAATGGGTTAATAAATGCAATGAATCTTACTCAAGGCATCAGGTAAAACAGCATATGTACCAATTGGTCCTGCCCATTATCTCCCATATTTATTAACAGATTGACAGCTTTCAGAAAACACTTGTTTTTTTCCAGGCTTGCTGCAGTTTTTCTCATTCATCCTATTGAAATAGTGGTATGAAGTTCCTCTTAGTGGGGAAGAACTTTCCAACACTGTCTAGAAACACATTGCATTGTCTGGTTTGCGTTGTTTTGGTTGTGTTGTTTTGGTTCGCGGTGGTTGTTGGTTTGGTTGTGTTCACCCCTCACCCCTGCTGTCATTTTGGTTCTAGTTTATTTTGTGCATTTAAAAAAAAACCCACACTTTTGCATATATGTTATGGATCATTTCAAGCCACATCTCTCTGGGCTTGGATGACTGCTCAGGAGTCACAGCTGTCACAGTGAGCTTTGCCAGAGAGGGGACAGAGTGCGTTTGACATTAAGCTTTCAGTGGTTCCTCTTACATCCATTCCAACCTTGAATTTAAGCCTGAACTGACTTCCTTTTTCTCCCTGCAACCACCAACCACGTGCTGGACGCTTGCTGCGATTTCAGACTTTTTTAATATGAGTTGAAAACAGCAGCTGCTTTTACTTTGCTCAACTGAAAAACCTTCAATCAAGACATCTCTAATATGAGCAGAGGATACCCTGGGGGAAACCTATGTGGGGTAGATTGGTTACCACTCAGGAAACTGCTATGCTGGGTCTGAATACCTAGAGCAACCTTCCCTTATCCACCTGCAGAATATGTCCCTGCTGGTCCCACCTTTGAGTGGATATTCAATTTCCATTCAGTCCCGAATCAGGCAGCAATTTAATGTCCCAGAGTTGGCTGAGCGTGCCAGCTGATAGTAACTGTTTGCAGAGTATTGCTGGAAATGGTCGTGAGAGATTATTTCTTGAGCAGAGGGAAATGCTGGTCATAACCACAGACTGTGCTGGGGTGATGGAAGTCTGGGCATGAGGAATGGGCATGATTCCTTTGGCATTTGGGTGTTCTTCAGGAGTGAATCCCTTGTAGGTGCTGGAGCTCTTCAGTGGAGATCTTGGTATCATCTATGCAAGTAGGAAGCACTAGGAGGAGATGGATCAGTACGTAGGTCACTGCCTTAGGTTACCAAGATACAGGCAAATACACAGCTGGAAGGAAACCTGGCTGTCTGGAAACAGCAACCTTGGGCTTTGTAGAGGGGAAGGTGATGCAAAATTACTCAGCCTGTTGTGAGACGTTGAAAAGAGAGCGTTTGCTTTGATTGGGGACCATGGAGCGGCTGCAGGCTCTGATTGAAGGGGGAAGGAAAAACGAGCCTGGAGTCTGATTGCATTTGAGATGCGTGGCAAACTGCAAGGCCTGGCACAGATCTGTTGGCGCTGTGACATTCCAGAGGATCATGTGGTGGAAAAACTGCCCTAACAAATGGGGCAGGCCATAGGAACCGACCTGAGGCTGGACTTGAACCTCCACGGAAATTCCAGAGGAAACTACCTGTTACTTCTCCTCCCTTGCCAAGGGCTTCTGCGCTTCCCAGTTCTCTCCTGGACCACGAGCAGAAGAGTTATTCCTCATTACGTTAGTCATTGTCAGCAAGGAAATGCGCTGCCTACCTTGAGGGCAGTGTCACCGGAAATTTCACGTTGCTATTACAAGTGTTTATGTTCTGCACTTGATGGCAGCGAGCGGCAGGATGTGCCTGTGCCACCTGCAGCCTTCATTTGTAGTTCTAGAAGCTTTAGATTAGCATCAAGAGCTGGATCCTTGGGCCGTGCAAATTGGCTCCATTTTGCTGCTGAAGTCAGTAAAGCTAATATCTATTAAAATACTTGAGAAATTTCTCACTTATCTACTCCCTAGGGCTGGATTAGGTGGGCATCACACAATCTTCAATGTCTTTCTCCTTCCTCCGCCCTAGTAAGACAAGAGAGTCCTATTATCTCCAGTTTTCCTGATGGGAAGCCAGACTGCCAGGCTGGGTTTGGGCGGCTTGTGATGTGCATCCCGTAATTCTCATCAGACGCTCTCTGCAGCTCCAGGCGCAGAAATCTCCCTGCACATCTTGTCTGGCTGCAGAGCAGGCTCTGATCCTCGAAGACATTGAGGTGTCTAATTTCTACTGAAGCATTTAGAAGCTTAATCCTTTTAAAGAGGTTTTTCGAAGTTGCCGACTGAAAGATCTCGTTAGGTTTTGTAACAAAGCAGGGAGCTGAGCCTGGGAGTCAGGATTAGCAGGCTAAACACAACCCCCTTCTCTCCATTACAAGAGATTTCCCTGAATCGAGTGACTTGTCTCTGCAGTCCCAGCTTCCAAGCCTGATGGTCACGGGGGCTTCCTTTTATTTAGAAGGGACCTTTCTATCTGCTTTTTAGAACCTGAAGGCAAAACGCGCGCAGACAGGCACTGGCGTTCCCGCTGCTCCTGCTCAAACTGAAACCATCACAGCCAAGCAACAGAAACAAGCAGATTGAAAAGCAAAAGCTGTGTGATGCTTGGTGTCTTTCTAACGCGTTAACAAGCCCTAAATTTACACTGTCATTAAGAAACCCCATGGAAAAGTGGAAGTAATTCTAACCAGGGGAGTGTCTCCCATCCTGCTGCTCCGGCTTTCACTTCTAATTTTGGCAAACAAAGTAAACATGGAAAACATAGTGTTTGTGCAAATTGCTCTTAGAGAAAATATGGACTTATTTTGAGCTTCTTTTGAATTTGTGTGTTAGGCTGTGTTTTCACAACAAAGGAAAAGCATTTTATTGAGATCCAGGCTGAAAGGAGTTGCTGTTTGCCCACGAAATAAATGTTATGGTTATCTTTTTATCTCCCATCAGTTTTGATTGGAATTAATCTGCCACTGGAGTGTTCAGACCCCTTGGGTTGCCTAAGAAATGATACCCTAAGCTTATAACATGAACTGTTTGTGCTCTGCTTGCCAGATGTGTGGTTTAGGGTACCATGGGTGACAGATGTGTGGTTTAGGGTACTATGGGTGACAGATGTGTGGTTTAGGGTACCATGGGTGACAGATGTGTGGTTTAGGGTACCATGGGTGACAGATGTGTGGTTTAGGGTACCATGGGGCTGGTGGTGTCCAGTTATGACCTCACTGAGCGTGACCATGGCTGGTTTGAGGAAACACATGCTTAGAGTGAAATAGTCATCTGTTCTCTGCATTTACATTTTTATATATATGCATATATATTTTTTCTGTCGCAGTGGAAGCATTAATTGGAGGGTTTACAGGTCAGGAAACTGATGCACTTTATTGCTACTGCTGGAACACGGCGTGTGTGGAGGCACTCTTTGATTTCTGTGGTCTTTGCTGTCATAGTTTCCAATAGCAATTGGAAGGGCAGGGAAACTGGAGGAGGCATAGAGGGACCATCCAGTTTGCAGTGCTGCGAATGAAACATTACAACAAATACCTGCCAGCTGAGACAATCTGCTATCAGAGCTGTCAGTCAGCAGCAGGAAAGTGAAGGGGGAGAGGGAAGAAGAAACCATTAAAAAAATATAAAGGTAGAGCACAAGTCATTTGGTGAAACCCTTATTTTCAGTAATGTTTGCTAAATTACTTTCTTCTTTGAAGCTTGACAAAAAAACACCGGTTCTTAACTTCGATTCTCAGTTCTGGAGCGTGTTAACACTTGTAGTTAAGGGAGGAAAGAGATGTACCTGCGAGGATTGGTGGCTGTTTGGGATCCTAAAGCCACAGCACTCATTCTTGCTCCCCACTGTTAAAATGACTTCCCTTGAGCTAATGCACCTGTGGAGTTCAGTGGCTGCAACATAAATATTCATGTCTTACCTTTAATACAAAAGCCTATGAACAGAGATGACATTTCTTGTGTGTTCACAGCACATCCGTGGCAACAGGGAGGTCGGTTTTTCACTTTGTTGTATTTATTGCTGGGGTTTTGGGGTGGGCAGTCTGAGTGTTTTTTCTGATAAGTTCCTGAAAAATGCAATAAAGCAGAAACTGTTCAGGAAAGAAGGTGGATAGAGGTGACTCCTATTTCAAGTTCTTATTGCAAGACTGGGAAGGAATGAAGGAAAACTCGAAACAAAATGTTGTGATTGCTTTTTCAAATATCTGTAAAGCTTCAGCTCCAGGTAGGAGATCATGAGGTTAGATCAGTTCTTTTATTTAATCCAATCAAATTGATTCCAGGTCCTGATTTTCCAGCACAGTATGAAAAGTCTCCGACTCTAACAAGTCTGTTATTACCTAGTTGCTTTTCCATAAGGCTTTCACCTGATAATTCGGATATAGTTATGGCTATTGAAACCTGATATTTCTTCTATACTGAAATCTACCTATATTTATTATTACTTGTGCTATGGGATCAGCTTAAGGCTCACAAGGAGATCAGGTCCTCATTAATCGCTGCTGTTGCAGAAACACCATAAGAGAAATCCAGCAATCTTGGGCAAGCAAAGGGAGGTGAGGGAGTGTGGTGAGGAGGAAGATGATCAGAGTCTCAAGGGCTCCCTCAAGATCCACTCCACTGGATGCTTGTGAGAGACTGAGCCGCAGCTTACCTGACCTTTTGATGGCGATGGTCCTGCTCTGAGCAATAGGATGGATTATGCGATATCTGGAGGTTTTTGGCAACTTTATGCGATTCTATGAAATGCAACAGTGGTTTCATTTAGCAGAAGTTAAACATGACATATCGGTAGACAAGGCACTCTCATTTTTTCCTCCCATCTTGCTGCTTCTGAGTAATTCAGGAGACTTATTTCCCTGGAGGTAGACAGGCACTGGCCAAGACTCCTGTAGAACCCCTGCAGTGAAATAATGGAGAACCCTCCAAAAAAGCAGAGATGTAAATCTCCATCCAGATCCTAATAAAGACAATAAAGTCTCTTTCCCTGAGCTCCAGCACAGCGGCTGACAGCACCACGGGCGCTGCAGTGGTGCGAGGAGGAGGAGAGATGGGCACTCGGGGAGCTCCTCTGGTGATACAGTTATTACATGCTCAGTTACCGATCACAGATTTCTCTGAATCCCATGGCTTATCAGTCATTTCCACTTGCTCTTACAGTTTAACAGCCGCTGTCTCTTTATTCATGTCTTTGTGTCGCTTCTCTCCGGGAAGCGGTTAATCACTTCCCAGCTTCTCTGGAAGATGGAGAGTGTTCGATGCGGCTGTGGTCTGTTGTGTGCTTTGCCTCCCTGCTGAGCTGCCAGCCAGAAAACCATTAGGGCAAAATATGGATGCTCCAGGGAAGCGTTCTTACCCCTGCGTAACATGAATCAGCTTCTCTGTGGGTCTGGCTTAGGTACCTGAGAAGCAACCCTCATCTTAAAAATGGCATCAGCAGGGGAAGGATGCTGCCAGGAGAACTAAGTGAGGGGGTCACTTTTGTCAGGTCAGGGGTACTAGGCCAGGTGGAACAGGAGCCAGTCCCTCTGCCCATGTCTGCGAGGCCACATTTTGAATGAGTGCAGCCTGGAAAATCATCACTAAATGAATGCAAGTTGCCCTGGATTTGTTTAAATATCTGGGACTAAGTTAGCCTGTACCAACCAGTGTTTTAGCCCACCTGAGGTGATACTGAACAAAGTACTAATGGGGAACAAGGGGGCTTGTGGAACTTCATAAAATCCTAGAGTAGGATGATTTATTTTTTTGACAGTTTTTAACCCTCCTGTGGAATTTTACAACAGTTTCCTGAGGTTAGAGACTTGTCTGGAGCAATCCTGAGTGCTCATCTCATTCTGTTCTTCAAGGGTTATTTTTCCCCCCTCTATCAAGGACTAGGTTAAAATATTCAAGGGTAGTTGGTGGCCTCTGATGGATGGCCCTGTGCTCATGTATGAGGTGAAGTTGTTTAAGGGGAAACAGTGGTTGGGTGCCTTTTTCTTGACTGTTTTTACATCTCCTTGAGCAATGTGTGGAGCCTGGTGGTGAATTTCAGACAGAAGCATGGGCAGGGAATGGAGGGGGAAGGCATGTAACCTGAACGGATTTCCCAAATCCATGTGGAAAAGGGTGTTTTGTGGGAAGGAGAGGCAGAGGAAAGCAAGTCAGCCCTACCCTAGGCAGGAAGGGATGGATCTGTCATTAGGCTGGAACCTGTCCAGAGCGCCGTGCATGTTTAGATAGAACTAATGTGACAGCTGCGAGTTTCTAGACAAGAACTGGTCTGGCCAGATTTAATAAGTAAAGCGATACGTAGCATGAAGCTAATATAATTTCAGCCTGTGAAAGAGACACCCAACCTATGCAGGCCTGAAGGATGAATGTGTAAAACTATTACAGCTGTCTGCAGCGTTGTCTGTGCTGCTGGTGCTCTGGCAGACACAATTATTTGTTGTTTGGCTTACACTAGCACCCAGAGGCTTCTGCAGGGATCTGGGAGCTTGTGCAGGAAGAATTACTGTTGTGGAAAGTTGGTCAGCGAAGGGGTCAGTGCTGGGGATGGGGGGGATCAGTGCTAGGGAGCAAAATGCTGCAACAGCCCTTAGCCTGAGACCTTGGGCTCAGACAGGGAGCGGGATGTGGACACTCATTGCAGAGATTTTAAACTGCAACTGAATGTCCCAATCATGAGATATGGCAACAGGAGACTCGTTCTATATGGTGTCAATGATGTGTGCAGGCCTTCGTATCTGTGTCAGAAAGCAAAGGCAAAGCTGCCCAAACCACTGTCTCAGTACACGTAACCTGAACAGATTTCCCAAAGCAAATTGTAATTTCTACCTTCAGTCCGCAGTGTCCTCCATAATATTCACCCCCAAAATATCAGACTTTTTCCTTCTACCTAATAAAGATTTAGCAGTGTAAGGCTGGAGGGGAAGCCTCATGTTCCTGAGACTTTAACATAAATTATCCTACACAACATTAACTGGTATGCCATGAAGTATTATCATAATTAATTACAACTAAACTGCAGTTGTCAAGGAAATGAACAAAGTACATTTCATGATGCATTATCCCTACTCTCTCGTTGTTTGTCCTTTTGCTTGTAAAGCTAAAAATATTCAGTCACTTGCAATTTGGGTTCTTGTTATCAAAGTTCCACTGCAGCCATGGAGTTGCAGGGACACTTGTGTGTGCAAGCGTTGAAAATGCAGGTACTAACAAATACAAAATGAGCTCAAATGGGAGTCGGTGATGGATACCTTGCACCTTTTAAGGGAGCTGCTCCCCTGTTGCTCAGTGTCGCTAGGTGGGCACTGTAATTTTCTGCAAGGCAGATGCTCCTGTCAGTTGTGTTGTTTCCTTGCCAAGATGCATGTTACCTCTGGGAGCCCTTAGGGGGCCGTTTACCAGAGATAATTAATTAAATTAACAACGTTTTGTAGGCGTTCTGGAGGGTCATGTAACAAGTGTGCTTTGAAACAAGACACTGGATTTCAGCAGCTGTTGGTAAACAATGTGCAGGTTTAAACTCTTGGCCACGTTTTTCATTGGTATGAATCAGAAAACAGCCAAGTTGTGCCAATTTACCCTGTGTGAGGAATCAGCTCCTTTTATCTTTCCTCTTCCCTTTCATATTTGTCCTCTGTCTGCTAGGCGTAGAAAATCTGTTTTTTCATGCATACCAAAGACTAAAATCTTCAAGCACTCCCTGTCAACATGATTGCACATTGATTGTTCGTCATCTTTCATATCATAGAGTTAGGTCTCATTAAAAATAATCTCTTCCCCCGTGAGCCAGACTTGTTCAGTCTCCCACCATCTTCCCAAACTGCCCCTTTTTCTAATTAAGGCAATCTACCAATTGCATCCATTCCCTTCGTTGGAAGGCGAGGGTCAAGATGGGAAGGATCCATTACAGTGAATATCGCTTGTCATTTTATATAGGAAACCAGCACCAACTATTCAAATACCCTCTTGTTTTAGCAGTGATGGGCCTATTGGGTTATAATTATCCATGGCCTTCCAGGTCACTCCAACTCAGGTCATGGATCACAGCTTTGGAGCAAGACAACCTATTCAGCAGAAAGGTCAATAGCTGGTAGAAGCTATTTCCTTTCTGTTCAGCTGAAGGTAGCGAAAGTGAGTTCCCGTGAATGTTAATGAACTCCATGCTGAGCTGTTTCAGAAATTGCTGCTGTGCTACAGAAAACTGCCTTGTTCGTTCTTGGAGTTGTGAGGCGGATACAGGCAGATAGAATATAATAAGGACTTGGTGAAAATTTCCAGTGACAGAAGGGAAAACTTCAGGCAAACCTTTGTGTTGGGGTTTTGGGAAGCTGCTTGTCTACTGTGTTAGGGCAGATTCTCTTTAAATTCGTTTTCATTACTCTGAGTGACCAAAATGGGGAGGAGGGATGGAGGGGGAAGGAAGCAATACTGCGTTTTTCTTATTACCATAACTATCCATGAAGAAATAGGCTTATCTCATGGCGTGGACTTGATTCTCTCATTCTACCGCTTCTATTTTGGGCTGCCTGTGCTCCGGCTCAGAGCCTGAGCAAGAGGATTATGGTTCTATTCAGAGCAGCAGCTGATGGAGACTTGATGGTTTTTAACCATTAGCCAACTCCACTGGACATTCATGACCGAGTACCTGCTTGTCCCAGCTGCCCAGACTGAAAAGGGTCCTAGGTAGGGCAAGTGGAGGAATTTTGAGCATGCAATGTGAGCTCGTGCTGTGAAAAGGATCCAAAAGTGTGATAGAACTGACCAACTCCAAATTATAGGATTGGCCAGGGTTTGAACCTTGCAGTCTGTGAATATTGGAAGGTATCAGGATGCTGCAGGCTTTGTTTTGGTGGTGTTTTCTTTTTGTTTTTTAGGTATTACTCATGCCCCCAACACAGCAAATCATTCCTGGTGGTTTAAAACAAACTGGGGAGAAAGTTGTGCCTCTTTGGGTCTTGTTCTTAAGTTCTGATTTCATTTGTTTCCATGATCGCCTTCCTATTCCTCAGCATCTCTAACCTCCCCAGGCCCAGATGTTACCACAGCTGGCAACTCGAACTCCCTCTGGCTTTGGACTTTTCCCTGATAGCAGTTAGACCTTCCTGTGTTAGTGTCTGCCAAACATTACCTAGAAAATATGGGACTGCAACTGGTTGAGGATGGGTTTATTCTCTGTATGACTTCTCTCCCCACTTCCCTCGCAGTGCTACCATAAGGCTTGATGAAAGGGCGAAAGATGCAGCTGGGCTCTGCCTGCCACAGCATCCATTTATTTTCATGAAGGAGTCAAATCTCCATCGTTACATTTTCATCCACAAACCATCAATATTTCAGGGCAGTGGCAAAGCCTGGAGTGGGGGAGGAGAGCTCCCATGGTCTCAAGGCTCTTTCCATAGTTAAAAGTTCACTGCAGAAAATTTGATGCTTAATAAATTGGAGTCTTCTCTGCTTTAAATCATTTTTATAGCAATTGCAGAAGAAAATATAATTATTACAAACTGGTCATTTGTTACCGAGAAATCTCATTAAATCGACTTCAAGTTGGAAGGTTTGGTGGGGGATGGGAGGGTTGAAGAGGCAAAAACCTGATAAAAGATGGGAGGGAGAGAAGTCTCTTAATTACAGATTGATTATTTCTTGTGCTTGAATGTAGAGCATAATCAGCTCATCCTTTCTAGCAGGGCAGATGGGAGCTACAGGGACCTTCTTGTCTTCCTTGACCTGCTGGTGTGGATACTGATAGCCCGTGGATGGGGGAGTAGCCGGTACCACTGGAAAAGCTGCAGAAGCACATTGAGATAAGTCAGGGATCAGGGCTGTTTTTCTCCCCTGGGAGTCAGTCTGGGCCAGCAATTTAATTCTATGTTGTCTCATCAGAACTTCATTTCACACTGTGAACTAATTGCATAGCTCTTGCACACCGCAACCAGGTTACTTGGAGGTTGCACACAGAGATGCTTGGCTGGCCATGTCCATTTGGGTCAGCTGGCGCTGCTCGTTTGCTTGTGTTGAGCCCCTTGCTAATGCAGAACTTATTAAATCTCACCTACTCTTCCACCCGGGCCAGGCTCACAGTCTGTCAGTCCGTATGTGCATATGCGGATTAAACAAATATACAATACGCCGAAAGGGGGGTTGATTTAAGCTCTACTTCTGAACAGCAAAGCAACTGCCGTGTAAATGAAAGCGTCACTATCATTTCTGAGGAAGTTATGTGCAACCACAATGTGCAGGAATCGGAGGGAAATGGTTGCTGCAAAGGGGGTGTGATTTCTGTTTTTTTAAATGTTCTTTTAAAGGAGAAGAATATTGTGTTTTGACATCAAAATGGAGCAATTGTTTTTATAAAATGGTTTTCCTCCAGTTTTAGACCTTTTTAGTGATTTCTCATCTTGGGTCCTTAAAGAAAAAGGTAGCTGGAATATGACAAATTGATAGACCATAATGATCTAATAATTTGTGGTGTGTTTCTGAGAAGGAAAAGAGCAAGAATCTGTGCTAGGATTTTACGAAAATGATTCATGGACATGTAGAATTGTCTTTTATCGGCATTAAGAACAATATCTGTACTTATCCACTGTATTTTCCTCCATGAAGATCACAAAACTTTTTGCAGCCCTGGGTGAAGAAGGTTATTCAAATATTGGAGTATTTATTTAATGGTAAACCCAAACAGGAGGGGAATAGATGTATTTTTGTCCAATTACCAATATGTGCTGAGGATCCTGGGCAACAAATCCCCAATAAAAAATGAATAGCGGCTGAAGCACTCAGTCAGCCCCAAGGGAACCATTATCTTCCATTTATGGGTTAACATTACATTTTGCGTAAATATGAACAGCAAGAAAAAGTAATAATTTTAGAAAAAGGAAAAAAACATCATAAGTAATTGTGGTGATAGAAAGAAATAAGGGTTTGGTAGTTCTGATTTTTTTACAGATCTTTCTGGTGACTGAAACCGTCCCCTCACCTCGCCCTGATTTTCAAAATATGTCCTGTTTTAAAACTGTTCCTCTTGTGGTTACATCTCCAAGAGAACAGAAATGTCACCTAGCTTTGGGATTGAACTTTTTGCCCCATTTTACACTTGAAGTAGCTGGAATAGAGAAGCGATTTGCCCAACATCAAACAGAAAGGAGCATCTGAAATTAGGCGGGGGGGGGGGAAAGAAATGGCAGAGAGTTGTGTATTTCAAGGATTTGCGTTCACCTAGGGATACAGGCGTTATAACATTGCTGGAAGATGTTTGAGAAATGCTTTTGTGTGTTTGAAATGGTTTTACCAGTTAGTGATGAGCAGGGAGGTTTGGATGGGTTTCCATAGTGCTGGGCTACACGGTGCTGTTAAGAAGAGGTGTGGGACTTATTACTGTTAGGAAGTGAAATAGGCCTTTCAAGCATATAAAAATATACCTTTTTCTGAGTCTTTGTGAATTTGAGATTATAAACTGAGCCAACACTACATGGCTTTTCTATGAATGGTGGCTTTGTGACTTCCGTGGCATCCGGAGATGGGGAAGTCTTACAGGTGACAGAGAAAATGGGTCCCTTGTTTTCTTATGGATCCATCAGAGAACCAGCGATGGGATGGTGGTAAATTCGATGCATAACTACACAGTTATGTCGTTTCAGCAGCACCGGTCTGTATAACTTCATTCCCGGAGGCAGGGAAAGCAGCTTCCCGAAGCAGTTAGGGCTGCAGCGAGCCAGGTCTGCCTCTGCTCTGCCAAATTGTGCACCTCCTCTCGCCAAAATTAACAGCTCCCAGTCTTGATCCGGCCTCACGCCAAGTGCATGGCTTGAAGGATCCACCTGATTTCATGCTGGACTCAGCACAGAGCGATCTGTTGAGTGAGAAGGGGGTCTGAATTAATTCCAAGTAGCAGAATGTGGGCTGAGTGAGCAGCGCTTAAAACTATTTTGATCAATTCAGGCCATGAAACCCAGATAGACATGCAGGGAATCTTGGAGAATCTTCATAGAAATAAGGAAAGGGGAAGGCTACAAGGCTACAGTCCTCATTCACTGAATGTCAACAAATTAAAGCTTTGGCCTTGTTATTATGAAATGAACAAACTGAGAAAGAACAAAAAGCTTTCTTGAAAGGCAAAGCCCGGCACACACCATTACTCCCAATAGTCCACATACAACTGGATACAAAAGGCCATCTAGATGGTAGAGTTCATACAAATCAATAGTGCTGTGTATGGAAAAAGAAACACACAAGGTCCCACCTGACCCCCAACAAAATTGGCATGCGCTTTGCGTTTCACTTACCGGCGCTGGTTCTGCAGCCCTCGGCGCAGGGGCTGTGTTAAAGCAGTCGTGTTTGTGAGCTCGGAGCCGGGTGCTGCTGTCTGTCTGACATTCACGTTTCATCTCAGCTGTGACAATCCTGTCTGATCATTAATAATACAATAATGAAATAGCGACTGGAGAGACACTTGGATAATCATCTGAGCAAAGGCTCATTAATGCTGCAGAACAATCACTGCCGTGTAATAACAGATCCCAGGAAATTTCAATTAAAGCTGGAACTCTGTTACAATTTCACTTTATTTCCAGCCAGACAGCGAATGATGTAATTGCAATCAGCCAACGCAATGCCAGCGCCTCCAACTCAAACCTTCCCATGGGGCAGGAGGTTGGCTGCCTGTCTGCATTCTGGTTTATCCTGCATTTTGTTTCGCTTCTACCTTTACAGGGCAAACAGGAGCGGATGTTGTTCCCCGTAGCATCACACTCGCTTCTGCTGGGCTGATCTCACTAAACTGGGATTTTGCACTCAAGGAAAGCCCTTCCAATACTCTGCTCTGTAGAGGTGCTACATGTGGACACATGGACAAGTGGACAGATGCCTATCATTGTGCAGAGGTAGAGTCAGGGAGCAGAGACAGATGGAAGATTTTCAGCGGCATCCAGGTTGGCTGCATGCTGAAGTCCAGAATTTGGCCCAAAACATATTTTAGTAGTTTGTGCTTGGGGAGGGAATAGGTTTTGTTCTCTGCCCTTTGATTCTTTCCACCATAGAGTGCAGAAAGCAGTGGTCACCTACACTTGCTCCATTAGAGAGCTGCTCATGTATTTGTCCTTATAGCGTCCTCAGCGCATGTGTGTTCTATAGGGTGGGATGTCAGCCTGCCTGGCTACCCTGCAGTCCACTACTTTATCCTTGAGCAGGATAGCTGTGTGTCCTCACTGATATACAATAGAGGTCCCAAAACCTGTTGCGTCCATTCAGACCTGTGGTATTTTACATGGGTATTAGCTGGCGAAACTCAACTTGAGTAATTGCATCTTGCCATCTAATTAAAATTTTGCCCATGCTTTCACATGGATGTTGTGTTCTGCTTCACTTCTTAGCCTAACCCCTTTTATCTTGTCCTTGTGTGCTGTTTTATCAGCTACCGTGCTCCACCTGGAAAATGGATAGATGTGAGCTAGGTGTGTATATGTGTTTATGTGCTGCCTGAAGAGTGGATTTATGGTGAGGAACACAGTTATTGTCCACAGGCAGCAGCAAGATAGACGTTCGTGAGGGCCAAATGACTGCTATAAAAGCACAGGTTTCCCTCTCCTGTTGTGACAGCCCATGATTCCTCCAGGAACAGTCGGTGCTGTCACCTCTACACCAATCCACCTGCCCACAGCTTGGGTCTCCACATCACAGGGGTGCTGATTTAAAAGGTCCCTTGTCTTCACAGAGCACTCTTCTGGAAGAAGAGGAGCACGAAGGCAGCCACATGAGGAACATGGACTGTCCAACCCGGGGACCGAGACTGTGATTCAGAGTTGAATTGGTAGCTGAAGGAGATTCGCAGCAAACCCGGGGAGGAGGGGAAGTCTCAGAAGTCATAAATATCTAGCTTTACTTGCAGATTTAATATATTTTATGCAAACAAAATGCGCTCTCTTTCTAGAGGTCTATTTAGCAGTCACCTGTGGAGGCAGCTACTGTGAACATTTGGAATAGAAAGTGGATTTTATTGTAATGGTTTATCAAAACCATTTAAACAAACCCTTGCGTTTTCCTGTAACCTTAGTGTTGCAGAACAACAGGTCAATGTGCATGCAGCAGGCAGCACTATGGAACTTTGCACTTCCACACTAGGGTTTTTATCTGAAGATGCATAAAATTAAGTCTCTTGGCATTGTTGCTCCCTGCTCTCCACAAACTGTAGAATAATTGTTTAGATCTCCTTTAGTATTTGCTAGCATCCCTTTTTGAGATGAGCAAGGGGCTACACAGACCTACAGCCTGACCCAACCTGATCATTTTCTTGTTGTTATGGAACTGGTGGAGGGGTCAGCTAAAGCACACTGGGGAAGGACATTTGCTCAGGGTTCCCCTGCACATCCATGTTAGACATGGAGCTGAACCTCAGATCTCCTTGACCTCAGAAGGCTAAGAGACAGCCACAGGGAGCACTCAAAACTGGTGTTTGTAGGGGCTTGAGAACAGCTATAGAAGAACATTTCCATAAAGGTGAGCAGCACATTCACTGAATTCTTGCTCTGTGCTCAAGAGGGAAATTTTTGTTATTATTTTTCCCCCTATCCTCTGCCTTCCTCCTTCCACAACCTCAATTTTTGCCAAGATCCCTTGGGGAAAATTCCTTCCCAACCACAACTCTCTCTGTCAGCTGCACCCTCATAACCCAGAGGGAAATTCCATTCCAGCTTCAGTTTTGTGCATGATTCGTTTCTGAGGTGCTGGACTCTCCCCAGCTGTTTCCACCCACCTCTCCTACAACCTGTAGCTTTGTACCTTAATTCTCACAAATGACGCCTCCACTGGTTGCAGACCTTTCAGTGGTTGCAAAACGCACCGATGCCTTGTTTCCATCAGCTCTGCCAAGGTGCTGAGAGACTCTGCCTCATTCCACCTACTGCTGCCCGAAAAGATGGAGAGGTGCGAGGCTACAAGAGGAGACAGGAGTGTGTGATAATTGAGAAGGAAACATACTCCGGGGAAGGGAGGGAACAGCCTGTGTTGGATGGAAGAAAGAGCATTCCAGAAAGTGCTCTGGCAATAGGAAGAGGAGATTCTGGCATAGTAGATTCATTGGGGCAGAGAGCAGGTGCCGGGGATGTGTTGGGGAGGGAGGCTGCATTGGCTGGGGAGACCCAGACTCTGCCCCAGCTGGTGATGCCTTCCCCGCTCTTTATGCTGTATCTCTCCACTTCCCATGCCAGGTGATGTTCAACCTGGCTGCTGAATCGTATCTCCCACTGACAGGCTTCTCGTCTTATGTTTTGGCAGTGCTTATAGTGCTTGTCATGTCAATAAAGTATCTTCCTGATTTGAATTTATGTGAACGTTTGTGCAGGTTTATCCACACACAAGAGCATCTGCATATAAGATTGATTTATTTTGAGAGGGATGTGTGTGTTTACCAATAGCCAGGAGTTATGAACAGGTTGGTACAGCCATGCCCCCATACTAATCTTGTTCTGTCGATTGTGCTGTTGGCTCGTACAGCACCCATCACACTGGTGTGACAGAATGTTTCTTGTTCTCATTTCTCAAATGTGACAGCAGTTCCTGTTCAGCTCTACAGGTTGGGAAAATCAAGCCTTAAACAAATGCTCCTATGACCATAAAAGCAAGACAGTTGCACAAGTTCCTTGCAATGAGATTCTCCTGGCAGTGCACCTGAGGGCATAGGCTGAGCTTGCTGCTGGAGATCTGGGTGTCCAAACTTTGCTAAAAGCGTGATGACTGAGCTAGGAACCAGTGTCTGATTAAGTTGCACTGAGATTAGGGAGACTGAGCCAGTGATGATATTGGTAAGCACCGGATCAGCCTTTTTAGCTTTGGCAAATAGGAACCATGCAAGGATTTGTTGCGTTCACCGCTAGATCCACACTGCAGGTGTATCTTGGCTCAATCTAAATGCCCGTCCCAGACTGGTCTGTTGTCACCCTGTTGTGGCAAAGGCTGGCTGTTTGCAAGTTATCAGTTTACCCACCTTGCCACTTCATTATCGAGATCTTGAGAATAAGGATGAGAAGGTGTTTGTGATCTGTTCCTTCATCTGCCTATATTTCTGTCTACTGATACCTGAGCCTTGGTCTCAGCCTCTTTGCAGGCTGATGGCAGATCCAGAATGGGGCTTTGCTTTGCTCAGAACCCAGCAATGAATGCGAAAGCGTGCATCCTGCATGGAAATGGGTCAAATCCAGATTTGTTTCTAGAACACAGGAATGCATTGAGTATAACGGAATTTACACCAGGGATAGATCTGTCTCAGCCATGTCCCAGAGCAAACTTGCTTCCCTCCCACCTTTTGAGACTGCTAATGAGGCGATATCCCCTGCAGAGAAAGCAGTGTGTTAAAATAGGATTGTTGCATCCCAAGAGAATGGGTGTTAGCAGCAGAACAGAAGGAGAGGGAGAGAAAGATAATGGGAATCAATGTGCATCAGGACCTGACCTGTGCCATTAAAATCAATAGGAGTTTTTCAGGACCATGAAATTTGAAGTCCAGAACACAAGTTTTCAAAGTATCCAAATTTTATTTCATTGCATGTTGTAACTTAAGTTTTCTCTGATGTATCCCAATTCAGGGTTTTGATAAAGCACTGCAAAAGCTGGGATAGCTTGGGAATTTCCCTCCTTTGGTTACCAGAGCATCCTGGATGACTGAATCCCCTGAGCCTGCTGGGGAGAAGATGGGGGCAGACCTATCTTAGCCCTGAATGTGGGCTGGGGAGTAGAGTGAGGGGTGATGAAGGGTAAGGACGTCAACTGCTGCTCAAGTGCAGGCACCATGCTTGTTAACTCCTGTGCTAATTATTACAATCAGGGATTTGATGAGGATCTGTTGACATAATGTTCCTCAAGGGAGAGTAGTGAGGAGGTTTGCCCAGTCCATGAAGTGGTCTGCTGCAAACACCGTGCTTTCTACATGAAGGAGGGCAGGACCAAGGTAGAGGCGTGACATGATTGATAATTGATAGCCTGATATTCTGATACACCTGGACATTAGTGCCTGGTTACATCTGCAAAAAAATGCAGCTTCTCGCACGCCAAATCTGCATTAAAATCTCAATGATGATGAGGGTGAAGGAGGTGTTTGCATCCTTACCCAGAGCTGTCACCACGGAAATCACTCCTGATGTGCAATGTGGTTTCTGTGATCCTAGAGTTTAATGGGAATTTTATTATGGCTACAGTGAACATTGTGACTCTCTGCTCCTGATGTAATTCAGTCAAAAAGGAACCAACAGGGAGGTGGGGGAAAAAAGACAAATCCTTAAATTCCATATAAAAATAGATAAAAGCTTAAAGGATTTTATTGAGCCTTATTTAAGAACCTTTTTTGGTCAGAAGAAAAGGAATTTAGCACACACAAACTCTTCACTTTATCAAAGGGTCATAAATTTTAGTTCAGGTCCAGATTCAAGAGGTCACCAACGGGGTGGGGGTGGCAATAATCTGCATAGGAGAGGTGGGAAGGAAGGGCAGCTATAGCGTCCCCAGCATCCTCTAATCTCATTTCTCTTTGCTTGCCAGATATCAAACAGAAAGGAATATTTGAAATAATACATCCATTAAGATACCTTCGGTGCCTGTCAGATTTGCTCTAAGAGGATTGTGTTTATTAGACAGTAGTAAGGTTTTTATGTTCATAAAATGGACCGGTGAGAGCAGCCGCTTTGTTAAGGGCATTGGAGAGACAAGAGCTGTTTTCTGGAAGGACAGCTGGAGTATCTGATGGCGATAGCCTATTTCCTACCTGTCAGCTTTATCCGGTGCCATCTTCTGATCCTTTCTTCATCCTCATGTCTTTGGTAACCACCGTGATTCTTGTTTGTAGTTTCAGGTGCTCAGTCTTTATCTTGGCTTCAGATGTTGGCTCTGACTTCAAGGCTTGCCCACCTGCACCCCTGTCCTGTACAACTCTCTGATGGTAGATAGGAGGAGTTGTCTGTATCACAAGTTAGGCAGATGTTCTCCCTGACATTCTGAGATCCTTCAAAGAAAGGCTCTAAAAGTGCTCTGTGTTTTTTATTGTTATGAGCATAATGGGGCAAATCAAAACCCTGAGCATGAAAAGATGAAAAGCTCTGAGGATGAAAAGCATTACAGAAAGGGGCTAAGCATTTCTCTTATAGATCACTGGAGATGCCTTTTCTGTCTGAATAACTCTATCACCGGCAGTCCTGGCCTCAGATTTGCACCTCTGGCACTTTGGACAGAGGCAGAAACCACCTCTCCCTTCCTCGTGCTTTTATGATTTCAGTCTGGGTCTGTCAACAGACGAGTGTTGGCAGCCTACACAGGAGTTTTGTTTAACATGATGCCTTTTCCTCATCATTGTGATGTTTCATTTAATCTTTCAAAGTCATAATTATCAAATATTAATGTTCTCATCATTATAATATTCACAGGAAGACAGTGGGGTTTTATCCACAGAGACAAGGATCTCTGAAATTAATGTAATAGTAGTTCAGGATTGATTTCAGCCTAATAGTTGCCCTCGGCCAGAGGGATTCATCTGTTTAAAAAATCAGATGCTAATTACCCAAAGAGCCATTATTCACCTGGAGGACTGAGTGAAGTTGTCCTTCATACACCGTACACACCTACACATCATTTCAGGCTTCATTGTTTTTATGTGTCTTCAAAAACACGAAGAGATATTTTCTGTCCACTTGAGAAGAAGAGAGCGACTGTCTCTGGAGACTGGGATGCACTGAAATGGCATCGTTTTTCTTGCAATGAAGTATTTGAGAAAATAGGCACCAATCTTCTCCCCTTCCTTCAGAGCTCTAAGAGAAGGTGGTGGCCACATTTGGAGATGGGTGACAAAATAACAGAGAGAAAAGGGTATGTCTTGTGAAGCTTTGGATATAGAGAATGATGTAGACAGTTAATAACTAGAGAGACATAGCTATAGGTGTTACTCCCACAGCTTACCTGGTGTACACCAAGAGCTGTGGAGAAAGCTGATGGCTGGATCTGATATTATGAGCTGCCATAAGCGAATAAGCTCGTATGGGGAGGAGAAAGCTGAATGTGAGATTTCTTCACCCTTTACCTTCTCTTGACATGAATTGAGAATCCTTCCTAGAAAAAAGAACAGGAAAAGTTGACTCCTGGCTAAATTTGACTCCGAATAGATGTTTCGTGTCTCCCTAATTTGCTCTCGTCTCTCCATATGGTGTTCACCCACACACTTTCTATGCGGACTGGGTGCGATGCGTTGCTGGGAAATGTGAAACACGACAGCGGCAGGTACATGATACGGGTCCGTAAAGGCCTGGGTTTGTTGGTTTGCAGCAGAATTTAATGCTGCTCTGGCTGGGGAATAGCTGGCTTGGCTACAGTGAGCCCTGTTGCTAGGAATATGCACCTGCGTTAATGGAGACATCACAAATCATCTTTTTTTGGGGGATTGATTCATCAGCAGCCAAACACTTTCTATAAAATTTCATTGAATACTCCATAAAAATATAGGTAATAAATGTCACCTCTTCTACATGAAATAGTGAATTATTTACTGGAAATTATGACTTGAAAGCCGGGTCTATTTAAAACCTTGTGGTGTACTTAGCTTATCAGTCCCAGGCATTTCAGGGTTTTCATTTGAAAAGAGCCGGATTTGTGCCAGATGTTAGAACAGGGCCCGTGCACAGCTGGGAGCTGAAGCAGCACAGAGCCTTGGTAGCTCCATGACTTAGAAATTCTGTGGCAGAATCTGCAGGAGAGTGAATTTTAACCCCTGTGTCTAGAAATGGAGGCAGGGGAGAGTGCTTTGGAGTGTGCTTTTTCCTCATATTCTGTTGCTTCTATGAGAAATATTCTGTGTGCGCACACATGAGATCGTGTGTGCTCACAGGCACTTTTAGAGTATGCAAAAATAGGATTTAAAAGACGTTCTTGCTGTCCAAAATAATTTCTGTTGTGAAAGTTTTAATGCACGTTACCAGGGTTTGACTCCCCCAAAATGGAAGAAACCACCCACTTTTATTTCTTATCTCAGATCTTTTCTCTGTGTTGATGAAAAAGTACTTCAGGAGAATATTTTTGATGAAAAAAGGTGACTTCCATGTTCTCCTTTTACATAATCTCTCTTCTCTCCCACCCTCAGGGTCATGCAATAGGTTGCATTCACCAGTCAGTGATGCAGGATTAACGCTTAGGAGAGGAGGAGAGCAAAACTGAGCAGGAAATCAGGAGTCCAGACTTTCCCTGTGGTTGGACAGCTGGCGGATGAAGATTTGTCTTGCTCTTGGGATCTATAGATCTCTAAACCAGGACTTTAAATGCCCCAGCCTGACACTTAGAGACATTTTTGTACCTTAGTATATAATCTTGAGTGCAATATGACCATGGAAGATGATGCTTTCTCATCTGAAATGATCTTATTAAGGGCTTTTTTCTGTCTCCCTTTTATCCCTCCCCACCTCCTGTCTGCAGTTCTTCATCATTTTCGGGGCTGTTTGTGCAAGTGTGATGTAGTGTAATGCTCAGAGCCCACCTTGGAAGCAGCCGGGTTGTGTTTGTTGGCCTCCCTGCCTCTCTTGCCCTTGCAAAGCTTCATCACTTT
Source organism: Patagioenas fasciata (assembly GCF_037038585.1). NCBI lineage: Eukaryota > Metazoa > Chordata > Aves > Columbiformes > Columbidae > Patagioenas > Patagioenas fasciata. The sequence goes on from NC_092543.1 coordinate 6,788,511, forward strand.
GGTGGATAGAAACCTTCTCATTCTCAACCTAAATATATTGCTGGAGGTATTATATCTACCACATATACCCATGCCTATTTTAAATGATTTTTGCGTTTTGATTGTAGTTACCACTTGTGTGTGGTTTGGTGGTTTTTGTTTGTTTTATATATATATATATATATATATATATATATATATATATATATACACACACACACATACCCTGCTTCCTTGTTTGGTCACTTTAGGCTGAATGCAATGCTTTTTCCTCTTGGACTGAATGGGCTCTGTACTGAATTCACATGCGATGGAGTGGACAGGGCTTGGAGTGGAAAGGGAACAACGCTGTTCTCAGGTGAGAAATCGTATTGTGGAGGGAATTCCTCTGCTGTCCTATTGCTGGCTACTCCATAGATGAAGCAGCAACCACACAGTTTTGTGGGTAAATTCCCAGACCTGAGATAAACCCAGGTCCCAAGGAGAAGCAAGAGTGAGGCTTTCTCATGATGCTGTGCAGAAACCCAGGCAGACTAAGACTGAGCCGCTCCTTCCCTCAGCTCCTTCTTTCTCCTTATAGAAATAGGATGAACACCAAGTCATGGCAAGATAGAAATGTGAGTTTTGAAGCTCCTCTAAGAGCTGGCCAGCTCCATCTTAAAAAGACAATAGCTGGATGGAGCTGTTCTGGGGGATAACTCCACTGTCTTAACCAAGAATTCCCAGCAGGTAGGGTTTTGGCATGGTCCCAAAGTGCTAAAGCTGAAGCCACATCTTCATAGAGATCTCCCCACCCAAGAAATCTGTGAGACTTTATTTCTCCCTTTGCTATATTTGACTCTGTACCATCGCTGTCTCTGCATGGGTTAGAGCAGTAGGTTGCCTGTGTAATCAGAGAGGGACATACAGTACCAAACACATCTGCTCTTAGCACCTTCAGCCCTGCCTTTTAATTGAGATGTTCAGGGTAAGGGTAAAGGACGTTTTCACTTCTGAGTTGTTGGAATGGCTAAACCACTTAGGAATATTTGCCAGCAGCGTGATGCCTTCCAGACAGATAACATGGCTAAAGATGTCAGGTGAACTTCTGGTGGCCACAGATGGGATCAGAGACAAGAAATGTCATCAGGCACAGACCTTTACCTTCTCCACCCCCTGGGTACTAAATGAAAAGTCCTGTTGCTCAAACCTGAGAGGTAACAGCAGGCCAGCCCTGGTCTCTGCTGAGCAGAGGAGGGACTGGTGCTGCTGAGCTGACTTGAGATTTGCCCTTTTCATGTTGCATTTAGCTCAGCAGGGTTTTACATTTCTGTCACTTTCAGAGCGGATTGTCTCAGAGACCTTTGTCAAAACCTCCCTCTGTGGTCTCTAGGGGACTGTGCATCCACAGATTTTGTAGGCAGGTAATTGCCAGCAGGAATGGAGGGAGAAGCTCAGAAACAGGGTGAAAAAATAGAATACTGGGCGAGTGCGATTCCCCAGCCACAGATTAATTCTAGAGATGGAACCAAATTAGTTTCTTTGCATTATACTGAAAGGCACTAAAGCACTTTGGCTACACAGGGTATCCAGTCAGAGGAAAGATCTGATTTTTGTAATGCGTGTCTTGAATGAGCAGGTAAAAGGTTCTGGACAGTCAGGAATAGCCCAGCACAAGCAAGGCGAGCGTGCAGCCCAGAATTGCTTAGGTTTTACTTCAACATTTCAAAATGGAGCAGAGGAAGGGAGATATGTTTCAAAATCTTTACGTTTTCTAGGCAAAATGAGCTTGAATAAACTGCCACCGGATGGATTCCCTCCTGTAGCCATCCCTGGTCAGGTACTATTTGTTCTGCAGATGACTTTTCGTAGGTCTTGGCCCGTGTCACCTTGTTTAAGCTAAAAAAGGACCCAACAGATGGGCTTGTGAATACATTTAGCTCAGGCACAAGAAGGTTTTTCTAAGCAGTGATATAGCAGGAACAGATTAAAAAAAACCCATACCCCACAAACGTGTTTTTAAGTGGAACTTGCTCAGCTTTCAGAATGGAAATTTTTGCTTCAGTGTTTATGTTTGCATTTTATTTCATCAGGTGAAAAAGTGGCATTTGAATAGTCTCACAAAGAATATCAGAGACTGTAATTCTAAAACTGCCAAACCAAGGCAACTCATCATTGTCATTATTTTTCTATACCCCTGGCCAAAATTAGCACAGTTTCACAACATATTTTGGTTTTCAAAGAGCAACATTTTCAAATGGAAAACAGTTCTATTCAAGTCCTCACTCACTTTATTTGACATGAATTTTTGCTTGCGGTTTCATCCACTCAGCTTTCTGGGGATGCTCCTTAAATGCAACTTTCTGCAACGTGCTTATTGGCAACAGGATATTCAAAAATAGTTTCTACTGCTAAAGCTTGGCCTAAAGCTTGTCAGTTATGATTGTCTGGGAAGTGTATTTGGAGCAGTTTTTATACTCGTCTGTGCTTAAATGGCCTATTTGAAATCCCTGATTGGATAAGCATAAATCACAGCATCAGACTCCCTGTATATATGCGCATGATTATGAAACTCAGAATTTGTTTTTCAAGTGATGTATCCATTTAAAACAGTGTCTAAGACACTTTTTTCTAGGCAGTTAAGTTACTATGATTCTTGAAAGAAAGAAAAGATGAGCCTCTGGGCACTTCTTATCTTTATCACTTTTATTCAATTTCTTTCATTGCCTGCATTTGTTTGTTACTTATACCTGTTGTGCTTAATTTAAATTGAGATCACAAGTGCTTTTTAGCAGCTCTTATCTTGCCATGTGTATACGCAATTCCTAGCATGATAGGAGCCTAATCTGGATAGCAATTTCTACCCTGATAATAAATAATGACAATGGTGAAATAATATTGCATCATGATTTTATTAGGTGTGTTGGTGACTGCTCATCTGATATCCCAAGACAAGAGGCATTAGACTTATTAATTAGGTCTTCTCGCGGTTACTTAACTTGAAGAAGATGCCTTCTAAAGGTTTGGATTTAAAAACTGTATTTAATTTATTATAATTACTCATTTTTCTGTCAGAAAGATAGATAAGGTTCATTCACTTAACTGTAAGGCTCAATTTTTTTCATTCAAGAACATAATTAGGGATATTTGGTTCCTTTGTCACTGCCACCGGGCTCAGATTGATGGCTGCTTTAGTCTGGGACTTGAACAGCAAAACACAGCGCTCCGGTTTCTGAGGATGAAGTCTTGGGCCAGCTTTTCTTAGCTTTGTACCAAGTCTCTTTTGTTTAATGTATAGCCTAAGGTATAAGTCTGTATGCCCTTAAAACCTTTTATCCTAAGAGCTGAAGATGCATATTCTGCTTCTGTGAACACTCCCTCTTTTGGGGCAATCCTAAATCCTTTGCCTCTGTAATTCCTCATGCTCATCAGTTCCACTGCCTGATTGTACCGCATGCGAAAAGAGTATTTCCTTTTATAAGTTTTAAATTAATAGCCTTTTAATTTAATTGGATTCCTGTATTATGAGAAGTAAAACCAGGAGCCTCCTGCTGACCTTCTCTGTGCCATTTATTACTTTACATGCCTCTATCATGTCATCTTTTATTCATCTCTTCCCCAAACTAATCTACTCTTAATATTTTTAACCTCTTCTACTACAGAAGCCTTTGCAATCTTCACATCATTTCCCATCCACGTCCCAGATCCTCAGACCTGCAGTAAAGCTCCCATGTCCTAAGCAAGCTGTTAACATTGAGAGCTGTGGCAAGCATCTAATGAAAGTTATATAGTGACCCAATGAGTCATTCCAGCTTTCTGGATCATTGTGATGACATAGATGGTTTTTCTGCTAGTCTTACTACTCAATACACTATATCTTATTAATAAGCATCTCCTCAATTGAAATCAATGATGCTTGGCATTACCTGACATAAATGAAGATTTGAGAGTGACCTGTGGCCACAGATCAGCTAAGGGTGAGCTATCAGACTTACAGGTGCTTATGTATTGGAAATAAACATACAACTTTGCTCCAGTGCTTTCAAAGGATAATACGAGCCAAGTGTGTTACTGCAGCACAACCAAAAGGTCCGGCTTAATCAGTCCCAAAACATTTCTGCTTTTTGTGGGTGCCTTGCTGTTATTTCTGAAGTAATAAATCTAACTGCCCTTTCTCTTCCCCTTCCACAAATTGCTGGTTGCAGAGTTGTATGGAACTCATTTCCAACTGGGTTTTTGGCAGGAACGTTGTTGTCGCACCCCCTCAAAACTGCCTTTGAAGTGCTCCCTGTTCTCTTGTGCTGTTCCCGGTGGTGTTGTGTTGGCCCTTCCAGTTTAGATTGGTGTACAGTGTCCTTGACGCACTTCTCAGCCTGGATGAACCCGCTGTATGAAGCTTTTCCAAATTTAACCCTTCCCATTAAAGTCAAACACCAATTAGAGACTGTCCTGAGCACTGAAATTTAAGGGTTTCCATCCTTAAGAAAGGTAGAACAAAAGCTGATGACTGAGTTCTGCCCTTTGTCTTTAAGCCATCTTTCTTGAGGCTTAGTGCTAATTGCATCGCATTTAATTGTCCTGCATTTTTATTTGTAATCCATTTTTTTCCACCAATCAATACAGTAATTCAGATAAAAGATCAGGAGCTACAGAAGATTTATCATTACGCTATTGATTTCTGTGGCATGACACTTTGCTCCAGCAAATGAAGCTCTTGTCCGTATTATGAAAAAATATACTAATACAAAATGGAATAAATGAACAGAGTAGAAATTGCACGATGGATTTAAGTAACAGTTAACGCATATTTGTGTGGCCTTTCTGATCCAAACAGGAACTGTTGCATTGTAGGAGCAATCAGCTTTTGGCATTCCCTCAAAACTCCTACTACAACTGCAAAACAGAGTGATCAGGACTATTCATGGCTCTTAATCATCTAACCATGGGCATAACTATAAATATATGTGTGTGAAAATTGTATGTGTATGTCTCTATAGATGATGTATGTATCATTATTAGATCCCCAATGAAACACCAGGAGACAGCCTTTATTGCTTTGGTCACTAATTACATATAAGTTGATTGCATCAATCATCTCCCTGCATATCCAGCTGAGGCCAGTTCATAGCTATTTACAAGGTGATGGAAAGAAGAATAGGAGAACAGTTAACCGAGAAAGCCTGTGATTACTTTGCTTAGTGCTATTCAAAGGCACACTTTGCTATGAGCGGGGTCCATCCGTGATTCCATAGTTCTGGCAAGTGAACGTCTTCATGTTCTCTCCAGGACCCTGTCCTCACTCGTGCGTACCAATCGGTACTGACTCAAAGGCCCAAATCAGTGCTTGCACACATGCCTGGTGTCTGTTCCACTTTTCCAGTAACGCTCCTGAAGTCACAGTCATTTCATGTGAGTAGCCAACAGGAATTAGCGGCACAGCTTTGACTCTAACACTCTCAGGTGTATCTTCCCTACTGTCTGCTAACGTGTGAGTGTGCACACACTGCCAGCCTTTTATAAAGCATATATGCAGGTACTCATGGTGCAGAAGCCTGATTTTTACATTCACCCTAAACTTGGGCCAAACCTGGAATCAGCTGTTTTCACTGTTACAGATTACTGATAAGGCCTTGGTCATGTCATCTAGTGTCTTCAGGGGGCTTTCTTTCCAATTAATAACACAATGTCCTGTTTCCTTTAGGAAAACGTAAGCTCCATAAGGAAAAGAGTGTTTCGTTATCCATTTGTAATGTGCTTCAGTTTAAAGAGGCCATAGTTTCAGCTGGAATTTGCAGGTGTGGAGAACATGCACCAGTCCTTATGTTTGCTTGAAGTCCGCTGGCTGCTGGGGTCCCAGCCAGAGCACAGGTGCCCATCCCAGCTGTGGAGCGGGACACTGAAATGCTCTGAGGTCCCTTTGGCTCCCACTCCCCTGTTGAAACCACTATGAAATAATTATTACGTTGTGCTTTTAAAAGGAAACAGAAATTTCCCTCTTTACTGCCTTCTAAATGAACCTTATAATTTTCCCCTTGTCCGTTAGTGACACTATGCAATTCTCCCCCTGTCAAAATGTGCTGGTGGAGAGCAGGACTGCAGTCAGTGTCAGGAGGGATTTATCACCCTGTGTCTTGCCAGGGACCAGACACCTGCCTGCAATCTTGGGCAGGGCTGGGTACAACCCATTTGCCAGATGTCTGGCCATTGCCTTCCCACCTACTCTGTAATATCCCTTGTGCGGGGCTTGCTGTGGTTCAGCCCAGTGCTGATCTGCACAGCCTCTTGGAGATGAGTCCTCAGAGCCTTTCCTTTCCTTTCTCCTAGAAAAGACTCTATTAAGCTGCAAGCTTGGAAAACTCAGTTACATTACAGTATTCATCCCTCTGATCGTTAAATTACAGAATTAGGAAAGCATTTAGTAGTTTTGTGCCCTTCTCTGCTGTGGAATGGGTTCCTCTTTCATATCCGTTCATACATCTAAGATAGTCTGATTACTCTTGTGAACAGAATGAGCATCAGATGAACACACCACCTGGATATGATCAACGTAAATTTTCAGCTTATACTGATATAACGCAGAACCCTGGACTAGAAGCAATCGTCTGTCTCATCAGATATAGTCCTCTGCATACATGTGGTCCCATAATATGTGTCCACAAGCATGTTGAAAATCTCTTTATGCACGAGTTTTGGAAGCATTTTCCTAACACACGCGCATGCTAGGAGAATACATTTTAAAACAAGACAAAATGCTCCCAAGCTAAAGTAACCTGAGGGAAGAAAGCAAAACAGATCAAGGACATAACAAAATTCCTCAGTCACTGGAATAGCAGGGAATTTGTTAGGCAATCAATGATCCTATGAATCCTGCATGCAGGGCTGAACACTTGAAGGTTTCTTGCCTCTCTCTGATGCCTTTATTACCAGTCATTCATAAGAATGCAGCATGGGCTGGAAAGCAAGTACATTGTGGCATTTAGCTATCTGTGGTTATTAAGGAATGCAGAGTCCTGCAGCCCTGGCCGTCTTGACCTTGACTTTCCTTCTCGCTTTTTCTGTCTTGCATGAAGAACGTGAGCCCCGTTGGGATCCATGGGTGAGAATGGGTAATTGGTCCCTCGGTCTCTGTGCGATGTGCGCTGTGACGCACGAGCCGGGGGACTGGGGAGCCGCGGGTGCTGTGCAGAGCGCTGTCAGCGCGGCGTGCGCTGCGGGGCTCAGCGCCGGCAGGGGAAGGCACAGTGGGAAGGGTGGCAGCCGCCTGCGTCTCTCAAGTCTTGAGGTTAACAGCATGATTAAAATATTAAGAAAGCAAGTGTCATCGAAGTGAAATATTGTGCCCCTGCCAGCATAAATCCCTGTGCAGCTCCTAGTGTTATCTGACAGGTTCCTCCGGAGATCACAGTCCCCATGTCTGCAGGGGAAGTCACTCACCAGGGTAGCAAACGCAGCTCGTCAGACTCATTTGCTGCTCCCTCTGCCTGGTTATGCCCTGCTGTAGTTCACTTGACATCTGCTGAGTGAGTCTGGAGAGAGCGGAGAGGTCTCCATCCATTTTCCTTGCTGGTGTCAGAGGTGTGCAGGTCTGACTTGTGCCACGGGCTTGAGAGCAGGCTCATCTGCCCCACAGAGCAGCCTTCCTGCCATAAGCTCGCTGTTTCTGTATTGCTCCAGGGAAAAGAGATACTAGAGGTGACACCGTCTGCTCTCGCCAGAAAGCACAGGCTGAAGGTGGAGAGGCTTTGTGAAGCTGAAAGTGTGGCCTCAGGACCTGAGCCCCTTCTCAGTCTTTACGCGTCTGTGTGAAATCAGTGCTTATTCATATATCCTTTGTCACAAGCAGGTGAAGTGCTAAAGCAGGTCTGAACTCTAAAGCAGTCCTTAAAGTGTAGTCCTGGCTTTGGTGAGGCAAGGATTTAAAAAGCAAATAAAAAGGAGAGGGGGAAGATCTGAATACAGAGATTTTGGGGCCCATTTATACCTCAGTACCATTGGAGCGGATGTTGTTGTTGTAATGTGATTACTGTTGTAAATTAAATATCTCGCTTGCATAGTGGTTTTGTTTAGGAGCTTCAGGTACAGTTCAATCCCTCTGGTGCTTGGAGAAGAATAAGAACTCAGTAGAAAGATTGTATTCTCAGTTTAAATTAAACATGCCAGGAGAATAAAGAGCGAACACAGAAATGATGCAAGGAGCAAGGGTGGTTTATCACGATGGGCTGCAGATGCAGCCCCCAGGTACATCTGCTGCTTCACTGGTTTCTTTGCAAGGGTGTTCTCAGGAGAGCAGGGAAGGAGAGCAAGGGTTTGGCTTTGTGCGTGTTTGCAGGTTGCTCCTCCGGGCCATGAGAAAGCTCCAAAATGGCAAACAAATGATATAATAAGCTTCTTAGGGCTTGGCAGCCCTGTGTATTTGGAAGACGCTCAGCAGCCAAGAGGTGCGGGGAGGATGGGAAATGAGTGAACCAAACCAGCTCCTGTGCCAGCCTGGCTGCAGGACCAGCTTCACACCACTACTCCTGTTTTAACCTGGGATTAAAATTGCGATTGAAAACAGAGTTTCTGGAGGACGGCTGGATCATCACAGCTGCTTTGGAACCGGCAGATTCAGTGCTTATCAACTTCTGCCAGTGTTTCACCACCATCATCACACACACAAATACAAGCAACATCTTGGTTCCAAAAGCCCAAGCCAGGGATTTGTCTCGCTGTCAGATCTGATGGAGCTGAGCAGTGGTACGGCCAGCCATAGGGTATGTATGGTGCCCAAACAGAAGCAGGTGCCTGGACGAGCAGGATGGAGGTGGGGGTGGTGCCAGCAGAGCTTAGTTTTGCCTTTAGGAAGAGCTTAGTTTTGCCTTTAGGAAGAGCTTAGTTTTGCCTTTAGGAAGGCTGCTGGCCTTCCCTGGCATAAACTGGAGGCAAATTAGGGCTAGAGTTTATTTCAGTGCTGCCTAGGTCACATTTCCATGGCATAAGGCGCTTGCTGACCAGCATGGGAAATGGGGCCAGCAGGAGGGTGAGGTGGGGTCTTTTTAGGACAGATGAGTCTTTTTAGCTGGTCAGAGGGAAGAGAAATGCATTTCTTCCTGTCTGAAAACATCTAAATGGTTGTGAATAATACTGCATTAACCCTCAGGGCTGGATCAAAAGGGCCTTGCACACCTCTTCCTCAACCCATTTCCACGAAAGGTTTTTTTTGTCACGTTTATAAGCAGCCAACACAGAGAAGAAATTTGCATATAAATAACCTGCCAGCACAGAAAGGCTGCAAGAGGCACCTGGTTGCTACTTCCTTGATTACTTATTTAAGCAAGGTACAAGCAGGGTGCTGCTGAGGGCGGCCCTGCTGCAGGCCAGGCTCACCCCAGTGGCCACCCTGCCCCTGTGAACACGAGCATTTGTGTCTAGACCAAGAGTTTGGAGACAGTTGGTTGTGGCCTCGCTATGAAAGGGTGGGAGCAAAGATGCTGTGTCCCCCCACAGGGAAAGATGCTCTCGAACTCTCCTTGTTTGTGGACTTGGGATTAGCAGGGATTTAGTAACCTGTAGGAGAAGGGCTGTGCTGTCACTGCAGGTGTGTTATCCTGACATATCTGACACCTGCGACTGCCAACTGGATTAGTGATACCTGGGGCTGGGAGGCTTTGATAGAGGAGAGAGAAGGATGGACACTGAGCAGGGTGACCCTGATGGGCCAGGGAGAGGAGGAGAAATACCAGAGGGTCTAGGGTGGAGGACAGAGCTGGGGATCAGTATGGTCCTGGAGAGGGATGGATAGATAACAGAAGAGGTAAGAAGCATCAGGGTTACCAGCTCACAGGGGGTACTGATGCTACAACAAGCGGGTAGGGAATCAAGAAGGGAGATAAAACATGTTTGCAAGGCATATGAGGCTTTCTTTGTTTCACACACACCCCTTCTGTGTAAGTAAAGATAATGAAACAGAAACCATTACTATAATATCAGCTAGGGGCTGGAGGGCACGTCCCAGCAAGAAAACATAAGACCCAGGCTAATCTGGCTAAACATCCAAACACATTCCTGCCCGGATTTAACACGTGCACACACACATAAAAGTTTATGGCAAAAACAAAGGTGCTAAAAGAGAGCGCGATGAACTGGATGAAGTAAAGACTGAATTGCCTGCAGATAGGAGAGAAGGCAAACCAAATGATCTTGTTCACCTGAGCAGCCCTCCCATTTCTGAACAGTCTGAGTCTAGTCCCTGACGGCTGATTCCTTCGCTATGCCCTAACCTTTCATCCTCTGAGAACAGCTGCATTCGGGGAGGTGAGGGGACCTGGTCAGCCATGCAGGAGACACTGCCATGTCCTGGGAGAGTGTCCAGGCTTGTTCAGCCCATGGGTGGCTCCTACAGCCCCCCGAGCATGGGCAGCTTTCACCTGCCTAAAGACCTGGGGCCGGTATCAGAGCTTTAGTGCATGTGGACTCAAGCTCATTCCTTGACCTTAGAGAACAGGGGGGGAAAGTCCAAGAGGACAGGAGATCTAAAGAAAGCTGGTATGCTAGCTGAAAAAAAATGAAGACAAAGACTGAAGGGACTGTTTGTGCAGACTGATGGGAGATACTGACCCCAAAAGGGGAGCTTGAGCCTAAGTTTTCTCAGCAACGCAGCTGTGAGTGGGGTGGCTGATAGCAATGATCATACTGTAAGGACCCAACAACCTGAAGTGCAGACACAGCTCTGCTCCAGATGAACCCCCTGCCAGCTACTGCATTCAGCAGTACTTAAGAGGGAAAACTCTGTGCCTTCAAAAGTAAACCCCAGGTTTTCCCAAATTGGCAGGAAAAAGGACTCATTCCACAAATATAGTCTCAGAATGTGAGTACAGGACTCAAGTTCTCATCCAAGTATGGCTGTGGGAGCACTAGAAAATCACAATTAGGGTTATGTGGGGAAGTGTTTTCAAGATCTCAGATGCTCCACTTGTGCTGTGTTTCTTTCAAGCTTTTTCAAGCGTCAAGAAATTCTGGTGCTTGCTATCTGTAAGCAAGGCCTATAGTCTGTGCCAACCATTTACAGTCCATGCAGAAATCTGTCCTGGGACAGCAATGCTCAGGTTCTGCTCCATCCTCCCCATCCAGCGAAGCAGCCATAGGCTTGAATCGATAATCTCTGCAGGACCGTACAGATAATTAGACAACCAAGCATTGACAGGCAGCTTGGGCAGCATTTACCTGGGGTTCAATGCAGAAGGGGTGTTTTTCAGACTATCTGAAGTAATATACCCAAGCTAGGGTCTCTCTACAATGTGGCCTTAACATAACGCTGGCTTTCTTTGGAAGAGCCCAAGGATTCTACTCTATTTCTTTCTATTTTACATAGTACAGGGGAAAAATGGGTAGAAAATGACAGAAGAACAAAACAAGTCTGAAAATAAGCTCCTAGTCTTGTTTTTGTTCCCTCACTGGATCCCTTTGGCTGTGTTGTTTTACAGTGGCTGACATTCTCTCGTGGGCATAATCATATTGATTACATTAACATTATTCTGCAGGATTAGCAGTGTTGTTCTGAGGCCAGGGAAAACAAAAGCAAAACAGCTCTGCTGGACTAGGGGTAACTGAACAGAAGGTTCTCATAAATAACACACACAGGGCTGTGTGTGGGTTTGGTTTATTCTCGGGGGGGAGCCGGGGGGCTGATGGAAGTAAAGAGATGCTGCAAATGTTGAGGTCTGAGCAGTAGAGCAAGTCAACTTAATTCCCTTCAATTTCTCCGCATTTGCTCCCCTTCCTCTGTGCCTGGCTTCACCTTACTGTGTATGAATTTCAGTGTATCACCAGTGCTTCTATTCCACCAGGGAATTTCCTCATCAGCATTGTAAAATGCCTCATTAGGAAGGAAGCAGGCAGAGCAGGCTTTGCTGAGACACAACCTAGGGGTGTGATATTGGCTTTTCTTTCGCTCTCCTTTGACTCAGATGTGCTGCTTTCATCACTGATATTTTGCTTGAGTTGACGTACTATATTCATCTATCAGATATGGGGAGAATTGTATTATTAACACCCTTTGCCCTGCACATTGAACTGAGAGACCCCTAAAGGCAGCGTGTCCTCTTCCCCAGCACAGAAAGGCCCTTGCTAATAAGGACGTATCAGCTTCCTCTCCCCCATTTAGTCTCCCTCTTTATAGATGTGTCAGACACTGAGCTTATATTTTCAAACATCCTGTTGCATGTAAAGATGCATTTAAACAGCTTGACCTGTGTGGTGGGAGTAAATGTTTCACTTAGGAGCTTCCAATGGAAACTTAGTCCACTTGTCCTCTATCTTTCTATTGCACGGGACGAGGTTATTTCATCAGATTTCATTTTCTTGACTACTTTTTTTTTTAATTATTTTCTTAAAGCTTCACCTTCACAAACCATGTGTTTATCTTTAAAATCAGGAAGAAAAGCTCTGGCTCCCCCTTTGCACTTCCATTAAAAATTCTAAAAGCTATGTAGCCTTAGAGAATAGCCTTTCTAGAGACATGAAAAAGAATTGCTGATTTATTTATTATTTATAGATCTCATTATATTTTAACTCCAGGGGGTGGCAAACACAGGATAGACTCCGTCAAACAACTTGTGGGCCCTCCAGTGGTACTCGCAATGTTTCTGCACCAAAGAAGGTAGCAAAAAGCAGCCCAAGCACCAGCGTAAAGCAAGGACAGATAGAGCGGGTTGTTTTGGCACAATGTGAGTCTCAATGTTCTGAGACAATAATAACGATGCCGGTTTGGGCAGAACAGCTGGGAGTTCTTTTGCAATGGGTTTCAGTGAGGTGGCAAAGCCAGGAGAGAAGGGTTTTGTCAGTGTATAACAAGCAGAAAAATGGCCTCAAAATATGTAAGGCTTTGTGAGCAGGGGCGCAGAGGAGTCGTTTGGAAATGCGCTTGGATATCTGTTGGTTTTCTCATCACATGGACTACGGTCGCTGAGTTTTGCTGCTGAAACTCCCTGTGGATCAGACTGGAGAGAGGGGATGGACAAACGGGAGCTGTTGTCATGCTGCTGATGGCGACATAAATATAGATCTGAAGATACATAGAGGAGACTACTGCCTTGCTGATCTTATTTCCAACACCCAACCCTTGAAGCTTCCAGTGTTTCCTGGTTTTAGGGGGTTTGTGATGACTGCAGACAGGGGAGCTCTAAGAACTGGCAGCTTTCAGCTGATTGCAATTCCATATCAAAACTTTGATTAAACTTTCTCAACATCCTACTAGTTTGCATAATTTGTGTGGATTTATTCTGCGTCTCAGCAATATATCTGATTATTTATGGGTGCTAACAGCCGATTACAATTAACTTTGATGAATGTAAAGCTTTCTGGAGGAAGGAGAAAAATATCCCCTCCCTTTGCTATAATTTATAACACAGGTTAGTTTGTGAGTACAAATAAATAGAACCAGGTCATAAAATATCCTGACTCAAGGCACTGGGAGAATCTTTGCATTACCCCATCAAGTGGTGTGAACCAGAGTAACTTCAACAGGATTCAAGGAAATGCACAGACTTGATTCAATGTGACAGTCTGGTCCTTAAATCTGTTGTTTTCTGCTGATTAGAACTTTACCAGATGTTTAGGGGGGTGTGCTAATTTATGTAGATTTACGTGCGCTGACAATATTAACGTGGGTGCTAGTGCATGCACAGCAAGAGGATGGGAAGAAAATCATCTAATCATCAGAGATGTCCATAGCAAGCAGAGGCTGTGGTCTCCTGAGCAGCTTTGCCTGGGGAAGCAGCTCTCTATCCAAGCTAATTGAGAAATCATTTTAACCTGAAAAGTGAGAAATACCGTGCCTGAACACAGTGCAGCCGTGAAATGCAGTAATACCCGGGAAGGTTTGCTGTTGAAGTTCTGCAGCAAGGGGAAAAACAACCCCTCCTGTGAAAGCTCGGTAAAGCACGCCACCAAACCCAAGTACCATTCCCTCTCCTCTGATGGGACGTGGTTATGCTTGTCCAACCAGCAACAAGCCTGTACAGGCTCTCAGGTTCAGCTGCCTTATTTTGCCCCATCCCTGCCCCAACCACATCTGCCTTCTGAGCAGAGGGCTTGTTTATCTCGAGAGGATCCGGCCAGTTCTGCTGCCACAGAGACTCCAGCACAGTCTCTGCAGCCGATCCGCAAGGGCTGGTGTGGCAGATCCCTTCCCTAGAGCTGTGGGTCTGTGGCCCAGCTTTTGCACCCGGTGCTGGCACAGCTCAAGTCCGATCGCGTGCTGGAAACGCTCTCCTAAGCAGCTCTGTAGTCTTTCTGCCTTCTGAGAAACAAACTTGTCATGAAAGGGGCCGCTCGCTATTGTCTTGCTTCTGCTACTGACCCGAGGATAAAGATCTTGCATGGAACATTTTATCAGCTGTAGTGAATGTTCTGTTTTTATTAATTCTATTTGGGATCAATAATTAATGCTGCTGCCTCCTTTACAATGCCACTCAGTGTGAGAGGAGCATGGAGGCAGGCTGGTTTTCCTTAGCTTACTGTCAGAAGAGATTGGTGTTCCTTGTAGTCTTAAAGTTTATAAGGGTTCTCATACTAGGAAGCTCATTTCCTTGTTAGGGTCAGCAAGTTTAGGCAGATTGGCAAGGTATGTAATTAGGCATATAATTCCCATCACATTCTTCCCCTCCCCTTTCACTTTGCCCTTCATCAAGACCAAGTCATTTAACTTGAAAGAGTATGTTTTTACTTCCAAATCTGAGAGGGTCCAACAGCGATAAGCCTGACCCTAATACTGGGACACTCAGCTGCAAGGAGGGTAGATCTACCTGCTCGACTTCATGGAGAGCTCAGGTTTATTCTAAGGCCTCATTCAGGCTGTTTTCTCTCTCTTGGTCACTATGCTTATGCCATGCTTTGGGGGAAGTCTCCCAAGGCTCCTTGCTGAGCATTGGTGTCGGTTGGTGTGGTCCTCGTGACTCAGCCTGCGGCTGTGCTGGGAGCTCTCTGATTTATGACCACATCCCTGCTGGCACGCTGGGAGCTGCAAGGACTGGCTGACACCCAGCTCACAAATCCAGCGGGGAAGCTGTCGTGCCAAATGCCTTGCATCAATTACTGAGCTGGTGTCTCTGTGGCCGCATCTCAGAGGCTGCTCCTCCTGAGCATGTCTTGGCTTCTCCGTGAGCCCATCATTTATCCGAGCTGCGAAGCAACAGCCGCTTTTGTTCCGGTTTTGCTTCAAGGTTGCTTACTTTATATTGCACAAACACAGGAGACAGCTCATGTATGAACCGGTCCGCTTCCCCTTGGCTGTGTCCCACACGTGGAGACAGCAGCTGACTGAAGTTCTCAACGTGTGGACAATCCAGGTCCCTGCACGACCTGCTGGAAACTCCTCCTGCCTCTGCTGTCTTTGTGGTTTCTTGCTGATGTTTCCACTTCCATCTACAGATTTTGCAAATGGTATTTTTTTTCTCTTTTGGTGCCCAGTAACTTCTCTTTGGATTGCATTGTAATTGTTTAGTTAATGGATCATGTGAAAGATCTTAATTCAGTGTGGTGGTCAGTCCTCACCCCACACTTGAGCCTTGCACAGAGGCTGCCCCAGATCATTAACTGCACTACAGCACTGCCTTGGCCACCCTCAGCCTTTGCAAATAGACTCCTCCTCACTTGAGTACCCAATTCTCTTTGATTTTGCCTCATCCTCCACCGAAGACTTAAATGGGATTATACTGTAGCCCTCCAGATAGCCACAGACCCCAAACATGAAAATGACAGAGCTTCCTGCCAGCATAACTGAATAGGGGATTCAGAGACTAATTAGATGGGGAGACTGGGAGCAAATACGTAAATGCCAAGACAGCTATTGTAAAAAACATTTTTAGATATTTGTACTGCGGGATTTCTTGATTTGCCGCCAGGACCATGAGGTTGATCTCTCTTATCTGTCAGGAAAGAAAAAGATAAATTACGTGCAAAGCAAACCAGCAGTTGTCTGGTTTTGTTTTTCAAATATGGTGAAAAAGGGGGAGGACAGCTAAGCATCACTCAATTAAGAGGAATATGAATGAAAGGAAACAAAACAAACCAAAATGGGTTTTAAAATGATCAGCAGTCTGATCTCTGAACACCATGCACCTGGACATACAACGGTGTGAATGGTTAACATCTGAAAGATGTACAATGTGTGTACATCTAACCAAGGCTGCTATACACCCCCCTTCTACAGAAAACAAGCAATGAGAGGTTTGGGGTTGGGGGTTTTGGGGTGGTTTTATTGAGTTAGAATTAGAAACTCCTGTCAAAAGCAGTTTGACAAGTGCTGCTTAAAAACGTGATGCAAGGAATAACAGACAAGAGGGGTCCATGTCCATTCTGTGGCCCTCAGGACCTTGTCTGGGTCCTGGTGCTGTGTGTCTGGATGCACAGAGGTTTGCAGAACGCCACAGAAATGCACAGCGTTCTCTGTCGGAGACATTGGGTGTTCGGAAGGGCTGACAAGCTACAGCCACAGAGGTGTTGTTGTGAACAGTGTCCCCCTGGTGATATGCTCAGGGTGACCCTGGACAAAGAGCTCCCTGCTCTGCCCATCGCATCAGGTTTACAGGGGACTTGGGGCTCTAAAAGCTGCTGAAACAACAGCCTCAGGCAGGAACTTGTGTTCTAGGGCAGGTAACAGAGTTTGTAACATGCTGACTGGCAGAAATAAAGGAAACTGGCCTTACTGGTAATGTAATTGCCATTTCAGATCACCCAAACAACCTGTGAAAAAGAAGTTGCCTAGAGGAGAGTCTGCCCTTTGAGTAAAAGCTGAAGGAAATTACTGTGGTACCTCAGGGGAGGCTCTAAAGAACTGATTTAAGATGGGTCAGAACAGTTCTTAGCACAAATTGCCCTGTGTAATTTCTTGTCTGCTGAGCGCCAGCCGCTCTCCACTCTCAAATCCCTGCATCTCCAAGAACCTTTCCCCCATGATCTCTTTTCATCCTCCTTTCCTGAACTCTTCACCCATCTGCTTTAAGCAGAAAGTATCTTTTCCACCTGCTATGAAATACAGATGTGCCGTTGTCCTGAAAGAGGAAACAGCCCCTTGCACAAAAGTGAATTTCCACGTTGCTTGAGCTCCAGCTCTGCCTTTTGAGCCCATCAGGGATGCGCTTCCAGACAGGAAAATCCTGAGTGGCTGAACTGCATCCCACAAGCAAAATTATAAATACTCTGAAAGGAAAATAAAAAGAACAAAGACAATAATTTCCTTTGAGCTGGAATCTTGATTGATCTGCCCCATGACCACGTTTTCCCTGTGGCATAATTCTTACCAATTGATACGAACAAAGTTAAAAGGAGATTCCATCTAGGAGCCACAAAGCAGCCGTAATCATGCTGACCAGTATTGGTTGACCAATGTTAGCTTTTCTGTCTGATGAACTTTAACGGCATGCAGAACTGGCAACCCCTTGCAATACTAAATGCATTGCTAGTTTGGTGCAGGAAAGCTCGTAAGCAGCTCTCTGTTTGGGGGCTCTGTGCTCTTCACAAAGTCTCTCAAAATCTGGTCGTTCCTTCTCTCATCCAACCTTCCATCACTGCTCCACAGCCCCTTGGAGCTCTCTGAGCTGCTCAGAGGAGGACATTGTCATTTCTGCTAGGGGGGACACCCGTCTCTCACTCTATAATATACTACAATAATTCAAGAGCGTTTCCAGAACTCTTTTATTTGAAACCACGAAGGTTCTGGTATTATCATACCAGGCATTATCGTTGCCTCTGGAGAATGAAGGATGTTTCCTCTGAGTGCACAGGTATAATTAGGAAACACTGGGAAGTAGCTCATATTTGGAGCTCAAGCGGAGTTCACAACCTGTCTTGGTTTAGTAGCCAGTGGGAGGGCAGCTTGCCGCAGCTCGGTATGGCCTTTTCCTGGTCATCTTGAGGTCTCTGTGCTCTGAGAGACAGGAGATTCAGCTTCTGCTTGCTAGGAAAATTCACATGAGGTGAGTCAGGCACTTCCTAGATGGCTTGTACTCATGTTTCCAGTGAGCACGGTATGAATGGAGCCAGCCCACGCAAAGCCTTCTGCACTGGTTCTAAAGAGGTTCTGGCTATGGGGCAGATCCAACCCAAACAATTTCCAGTGTTCACAAGCTTGTCCACTCAGACACATCCAGCTGTAATATTTTCTGCATCTCCTGGCCCACAGCGCTGTAAATTCTGGGAAACTGGTGCTGAGGCATTAGCCATGACAGCTAGAGCTTTCTGTAATTCTATAAAGGAATTTATCGTGGGAACCAAGATAAATGAGATGTGTGCAGGTTGAAATTGGGGCATGGAGTCAGGAAGGCAATCCTTGTGCTCGAATTTCGTTTCCAAAACAGTCATGATTGCAGCTCTGCCGCTTCCTATCTCCAGCTGTACAGACAGGGACCTCCACTTGTATAAACTATGATAGATCTTCTCCATCTTTTTCAACTAAAGATCGTCTGGCTTTTATAGGGGGGAGGAGAAAACCCACAGACCTTCCTGTGTAGCACTGCATCAGTGACTTTTACCTTCAGCCATGTCAAAATTACACTAGACTTTTGAACATAGACTTATTTTCATTTTGCTTGCACTGTGTTGCTGCAATGTGTGGAGGTTTTTCTCTTCGGTGTTACAGACTGCTGCCTGTGGTTTGAGTGAACCGCAAACTCACTCTGGTATTAACTGGTTGGCAGCAGAGCCCGAATCTTTTGTGGTGGTAACTGCAGAGCCACATCAGCTCTGTTTGTAAGAGACCTTGCTATGGCTGCTGCTTCAAATCTGAGCTCTTCACCCTCAGTAGCTGTGACTCCAGGTCTATGAGGACCTGGCTCTCTCCTGCCCATCGCTCTTGGGGGTACTGGATGGCTGGGATTCAGCCCTGAGCTCTGCTTGTTATCTGGTGCGGATGGAGGGGCAGGGATGCGGCTTCTCCTCCTTCTCATGGCTGCAGCGGGTGGAGTGGGAGCCTCGGAGATGTCTTGCCATTAAGCGGTGTGATTTAGTCTCTGCTCGAGGTTTTAATTTTGCCCAGCTGTGTCTGTGTGCATTTAGATTAATCCTGTTAGCTGGCAGGAGCGGGGCTGCCTGCTGTTTATCAAGAGTGCTTGTGTGATTTCTACTTGATAAGCGGTTGTTCTTGGAGAGGAGCTTTGCAGGCTCCCTCCTCGCTGTGGCTGGGCTCCCTAGACCTCTCTGGGAGTGGGAAGGGAGCAGGATGGCTGACACAGGAGGGGAAGGGGACAGTGCCTTGGTCACCCAGAGGGCACCGATGTGGCGTTTTGTCGTGGTAGAAACGAGCCAGTTTACGTGCGTTGGTTTGTGCCACTGCCTGGCTGGCTTTGTGACCTTTTTTGCATGGTGTTTTAGTCATTTGCAATGAGCAGAAAGAGAGAAATTCAGCCTCACCGCATATGACAGCAGCATCTTAGAAACTGAAGAGTAGGGACTCTACCTCTGCCAGGGAAAGTATGGACTAGTTATTGAAATTAATTGCTCTTTTAACAAATTACCGCTCATTAGCCAAGCTACTGTGACTATGTGCACACTCTTAGCCTGTCTTATCTATGAAATGAGAAGATATTACCCTTTAAAAAACTCCTAATGATGAACATAATGGAGTCGACTGGCCATAACTCTATCAGCATATGATGAAAAGTGATGCCCTGTGTTCCTAACAGCCATACTAATAAAACATAATAATACAGCACCCGGCTTTGAACTCCTGCATGGCTGGTTCAATATAGACTGTCTTGGTGAATCCTACTGCAAACCAAGGAGTTAGGTCCTGTGGTTACAGAGATGGGGGCCCAACCCTGCTGTCCTAGGGTGGAGAGATGAGCTCTGGATTTTTATTTGTACACAAAGAGGTTTGTGACCTTGTTCGTATATCTCATGAGTCTAAGTCAGTCCTAGACCTTTAATTGCACATATTTCAGTGGAACTTTGTGTTAGATGTGACTGGAAGTGGAGCGTCTAGAGGCATTCAAATGGGGATTAATCATTCCTCTGGGTAATGAAAGCACAAAGTTATTGCATGAGTTATGAAGGACAAAAGTCCCTTATGCCTACTGAACATGAGAGTATGCTGGGATGAGGTTTATGGTCTTTATTTTTTCCCTGTATTTCCTGTGCAGCTGTTCTTTTAGCAGAAGCTAATGGATTTGGGAATATTCACTCATTACACCTCCCTGAAATTATTTTTCTTTAAAGTATATCAAACAATAAATGTTTCAGCTGGGAAAAATCTTCCTTTTCTCATACTATTATTTTTTTCCAGAAAATACGTTGCTCTGTTTAGGTTATTACATCTTTCCATCATCTCCTAAGCATTGCACACAGAATATTAACCTTATTAACCGTATCCTGTGTATCACTGTCAGCATTGTTTTCCCGTGGTGAGTTTATATATCAATTCAAAAGCCACGTTGTGGATGTCCATCTGCACCCCCCCAATACTGTGATGATACTGCCTTGCTGCCTGTCCCCTTGTTTTGATCAAGAGGTGACCTTTCAGCCTGTGTGATTCCCATCCCAATAATGTGCTACACAAGAAGGGCAGGGAAAATCCCTATATCCCTCATATCCTCCGCATTCACGGGCAAGACCGAGGTTCCCAGTGGTGCCTGCAGTCTCTTTGGGTAGGAGATGGAGCTGTGCTGTAACTCCATGTTCCCTACACTAATGACACCTTTAATCTGCCAAGTGGTTTTCAAACGTGCTAAGATGCCTGCACAACAGTTGTTCTTGGAGGAGCATTTTTACGAGATCGGACTGTAGAACTCTTTGCTGCCACATACTTTTGAGCTAAGGGACAAGTGGATTCAAAATGGGATTAGATATGTTTGAGGAAAATAATCCTCTCCCGGCTGGAGATTAGACCTCAAGTTCCTGCCTTGCTACAAACTCCTCTTTTGACCTTAAGCAAATCTCACCTCCTCTGTGCTTCTCTTCCCTGTGGTTGGAAAATGGGGATTCACATTTGCCGTAAGTGTTAGGAAAATACATGCGGCAGAGACCCCGATGCTGATGCTCAGCTGTTATACTAATAAGAAGCCACATCAGACATGTAGCTAATAGGATTTAAGATTACTAAAAGTGGCATTAATTAAGGACATAAGCTAAGTACTAACTGACGGGGTTAGGAGGAAATAACTCTCCCTCAACACAGTTTATTCCACATCTGCCTACTGGCACCTTCCCTCGAAGCATCTGGTGCTGTCAGATGGGTTACTGAGCCAGATGGACTTGCTCTGCAGTTCACTCTAACGTTGTCTTTATTCTTGCATCTTCTGACTGATTTCCTCCTAAAAGTTTCCATTTGCTCTGTGTCGGTGGGGATTGCTTTACTGTGGAGCAGAATCTATACCCTGTCTGTGTGGAAACCTGGTATGTGCAACAGGCTAGATTGGGACTTTTTTTTTTCCCCCCTAATAAAATTGGAAGTTTTAAATGAATATTGCTGGCTGGTGGTTAGACTCTGGTTATTTAGCCAAAATGGAGTATGATGAATGAGAGGGAGGAAGAACTACAGAAGATTTGTTTCTTGGGAGCACGTGGCAGTACAGAAAGGTCGAGGCCACAAGTCTGTGTTACCGGCACATGCCTGTCTGCACTAAATGTGCATCTCAGGTCCCTCTTGCCTGTTCTCCTCCCCACCCAGTCCCCACTGCTCCACATAGGTCCTCATGTACCTTTGGCCCTCACATCGTCAACCAGTTCAGTATCTTGCCAGGAGCAGCTGGCTGGTGTGTTCTAATTAGAGTGGGAGTAAATTATATCACACTACAAGAACCTGACTTTTTCACAATGGCTTGGGGAAAATTGAAAGACTAGCATTTTCAATTTAAGGTTTAGTTAGATAATGCCTGTTGGTGCCAGTAGATTACAGAGTGGATATTAAATCCTCCAGGATTTGCAATGGGAAAGTACTCACAGAATCCATAAGCAGGCAGGAGAGCACGGCTATGGAGCTATCGTCCCCTGGAGGTCCTGAGCGGGAAGAGAAAATGTGAAGTAAATACTTTCTTTGAAGGAGGCTTCACATATGCAGGCTGTGGCCTTTAAAGGTTTCCCTGTTAAGAAGCTTTCTTGCTTTTGACAGCAGCCAAATGGCGTGTGAGAAGCTAACGGGGGCTGTCAAACTACTGGAGCAGCGAAGGCAGGGCTGGACTCCTGAGTGCTGATGCTGTGGGGTTTGAGACGGGTCCCTCTCTCAGATCCCACAAAAATATCTTGTGTGTGTGTCCCTGTAAAGCCAAGATAGTTGTCTTGTGGCACCCGAGTTACAGGGACCCGGTGGGGCTGTGAGACGTGGGCCTCACTCCTCCAAGGAACAGAGCGTCTGCTGTTTGTCCAGGAGAGCTGAACAAGATAAAGCAGCTTTTCCTTGCGACAGGTAGCAGGGTTACTGGTTGTATCATATCTGCAGATCCTGTGTGTTTCCTAATCATTTCCAGCCCCAGTCCCATGTGCAACCTACCCATGCAACTTAGCTGCCTCTTGAAGGCAGGTCCTAAGCTCCCCCCAACTTTCTGCAATGTCCAAGGCAGAATGTGCCCTTGACTGGGAGCCTGAAACTCGTGTCGCTGTGCCCGTTGGCTCCAGCATGGCCTGGAGGAAATGCTCTGTTATCCTGCACCGTTTCAAGGTGTAGAGCCTGAGGAGCTAAAAGTCTACAGATCAGATTCTTGGCAATGAAAATTCAGAAGCTATCATAGGCTTTGATTTGAGCATCCCAATAGTTTTATTAGGAGTGCGTCCCTGTATTTTATGCTTGCTAATTAGCAAATTCAAACACTTTATTTCCGTGTTATCTTTGTGCAAGAGTGTGGCAAATTTATGTCATTAAAATATTGCAAAAATTTAAAGGTTCACGAGCAATTAGATTTTATTATTCTTGTTTATGCCTCTGAAGAGCTGTTCATTTAAAAAACTTTATAGTTGGTCTGTAGAGAGATAAAACAGTGGCCTGCCTTGCTCTGGTGCCAAAGTCAAGTGATTGAGTGAGTGGAATGAATTATTAAAGAAGACCAGCTTTGGGAGCTGCTCGTTTCGGCTCTCAGCTGGCTATCGCAGCCACGTTCCAGGAGAGGCTCTGTCCCCGCGGGGTTTGTGTCCCCTGGGCTGGCACTGACCGAGCATCGCTCCGGCTCAGAAGCCCAGAATCGCGCTGCCCCCTGCCGGCCGCCACCGGGACCCACGGGGGAGCGGCGCGATCGTGCGTGGAGCGAGCTCAGCCAGGCCGCATGTAAGGAGCCGTGCGAGAGCGCGGGGGAGAGCCTGGGCTTGCTCTGGTGGGCAGCGGGGGGGTCTGCGGATAAAGTCTGTGGTGAGAAAGAGCCGCCTCTCAGCCACGAAACCAGGCTCGGAAGCCTAAACTTTCAGGAAACCACAAATTGCTGGGGGTGAAAGAGCGAGAAAGCACGCTTTTGATGTCACCAGCATCCAAGCGCTTCCCTCTGAGTCACCCTGCCTGCAAAGGCTGTTGTTGAGCCTTGCTCTGACAGCCCAGCTTTGGGTGTCCAAGTGTCTTCTGCCCTCCTGCAGCCGCTGGCTGGATCGGAGAGACCCATCGCCCCCAAGCCTGCTCCCAGGGACCTCCTTGGGACGGAGCGCTGATGCCTGACCCCAGTTCCAACCGCTCTGGGCTGCCTGGGTAGGGGGAGATGAGCAGTCCTGTCTTCTTCAGCGAGGCTGCTGGTCCTCGGTCTTCAAGCTGGGTGTGTGCTGAGCTCAGACCGCACTTCCCGGCTGCAAAATTCATTACGGCGCGTCTGGGGCTGCCCTGATCAGATTCCCTAAGCAGGCGCGATGCAGCCCTGCAGCTGCGAGGTTCGTTGGGCACGGCCGGCCCAGCTCACTGCCTTGACTGCTCCAGTGAGCTCCGTTATTGCTCCTCGTGTCACAGAGTTCAGGAGCGCAGAGCGCGCGTGTAACTCGCCCTTCTCACGCTTAAGTGGTGGAACTGAGATGTCTGCGGTAATTTCAGGACAGGAAGAAGATTTCTCTTTGATTGCTTTTTAATCACAGTAATAACAGTAATCGAGACACTGAGTGAAATGGATGCAGAAGAGCTGAGCTCTGTTCTCTGATAACTCCCATGTGGGGTAAACAAGGAGGATTTACTGGCTTCTCATGTGTGTTTGTAGTATCCTTGCTGTTCAGGAATGACTGTTGGCAATGTCTGGGGGAAAATAACTGGTATCTAGTACCTGGAAGGAGAAATATTCCAGGCATCCACTGGAAAGCTCCCTGCCTTAGTGTATCTGGGGTAAATTAATAAACCTTGCCTGCCTCTGCTCTCATCCCCACAGATTTACATGCACAATTGCTCTTTTAAGTGTTTGTCAGGGCTACCTCTATGCATGTCTGGCCTTGAATCCACATCTTTAGCAGCCCACAAGGGATTTATGCTCTCCCTCAGAGACAAGAGAAACTGGGATACAGACAAGAAATTTGAGCCATGCAGAAGTAGAGGTCTGTGTCCCTAGAAGGGTTCGAGTGGGTGGAGGGTCCCAATGGAGCCGGCAAAAGGGGTTTTCCTAACCCCTTATTCGTATAAAGAATATTTTGAAGAGACTCAACCTCGCTGAGACTCTTAGGAGCGTATAAAACACCAAAGACTGAGAAACACCTCGTCCGCGGGGTTTTTGGTCAGACATGGAGCTTTCTCCTTTATTTCTGCAGTATGTGTTGCACACGTGAAGGGCCTCGTTTACATCAGCGCAGTCGTGTCCTGTCTGAGGAGGCGGAATTCCTCTTGCTTTGCTGATCAAGACAAACACGATAAAAACAGTTCATGCACATTACACCTCGAAGCCGCACTGCTAGTTCCCCGGGACTACAGGGTAGAGCAGGACCAGAGCTGTGCCCCATCCCACGCTCCTCCGGTGGGGCAGAGGGTTATGGGGAGACCCGTGGGGCTGGAAGAGGGGGCACAGTGTCCTCCCAGGCTAAAAGAAAACGGGAGCAGCTCTGCTCCTGTCACCGGAGTGAGCCAGTGTGAAAAGCCATGTGAGTGAGGCTTTTGAAGCGAGGAGAGGAAGGGGAGCGAACAGGTTGGGGGGCTGCAGAGGTGGGGAAGGGCAGAGCAATGGCAGGAGGGGGGACATCGGCTCCTTTGGGCCGGGCATCTGTGTGCTGGGCGAGGGGCAGTGCAGGTCCAGGCTGACACCGGGGCTGCTTTAGGGCAGCAAAGAATGGGGGTGGATGTTAATATCTCAGTTTTGGAGGAGGAGGTGTCATGCCCACATTTTGGAGAATAGAAAGAAGGTAGTGGAAGCTTTTACTGGAGCATAAGGGACCCAAGTGATTACTGGACACCTGCTCGGGGGCAAAACAAACAGTGAGATTGGGGGTGGTTTATTGTATCCTTTCACACACATACTCAAACGCTTCAGTGTATTTCCTAGCAACTCTACCCTTGTTTCCTTTTCTTCACGTCCTTCCATACCACGCTATCCCTTTTTCCTCATTAAGGAAAAAAAAAAAAAGTGCCATTTCAAGTATCCTGGAGCAACCAACTTTCAGAAGTTTTGTCTGAGATGTCGGATTAAAAAGCAGAAAATATCTTTGCATGGAGATTAGCAAGAAAGTAATTTTCAGGGAGCGCTAGGCATGACCTCTCTCAGTAAGGTGTTGCAAGCATCTGGGGGTAGGAAAGGTGGGGGGAAGCCATTCCGAAAACTGCTTGAACAGAAAACAACGTGAAAAGTCACTGTCAGGTCTTGGTTCTCTGTTCTGCAGCTGCTTATCACCATTTGAGAGCTCTGATCCTGCAATGGGCCGTGTGCTCCCATTGACTGGCCTGGGGAGGTTTTTGCATAGCATGGATCTATGCTCTTAGCTTTGATCTATACTTCTTAGCTTTGTCCGAGGGGAAGGAAAACAATCTCAGTGAGATCACGGGAAGGTTAACCAGCCCTGGCTGGTTTGTCTGTCCAGGTGATGAATAAAAACATACCATCCTGAGCAAAAAGCTATGGTACTAATTCCCATTGCAGAAGAAACACCTGAGCCACAATATATAAATCAGTTTTGGTTTGGGGCAATTTAAAAACCACCACAAAACAACAACAACAAAAAAAGCACCCAGTACCTATGGCATCTAATCAACCTAATATTAGTAGGATGGATTTTATTTCTGAAGTTGAAAAGGTGGCTGGAGGGGTAACTCTAATGGGATAAGGAGCCTCTCTGCCCTCCACCAAGCTGGCCTTGGGCTGAGGCAGCTCCGAGATGGTGCTGTTCATTGGCTTTTTGGAGCAGAGCTGAGCTGACTGTGGCCCTGAGGAAGCGCACTGGTGTGGGATGGGGGGAGCCTGGTCCCACTGGGGGCTGGGTGTCCCCATCGAGGCAGGGCTGGGTGTCCCCATCGAGGCAGGGCTGGGGCAAGGGAAGAGCTTTCGCCTGTCGCTGCTCCCAGAAGCTGTGGCCCCTCGATTCCAGAAAGACCCTTGGGCCCCTCAAATTGGGACCTTCACCAGGATTTAACAGCTATGGTCATTTAAACACGCTCAGGACAAGGGGGCAACTGGTAGAGCAGAGTCGGGGGGTGCTAGCCAAGCATGCATGCTTCCCAGGAGGAGCAGAGCAGCTCGCTCTGCAGAAGCAAAGGGCATTGAGAGGGAATAAGGAGGTGAGAGCAGAGGATGGGGTTACGTTGTTAAGGCCTGCAGAGCTTTCAAGGTGATTTGGAAAAAGTCCTTGTTTCCTCTAGTAAAGGCAGTTCCCTTCTGCACCTTCCCTCTCCCTGGCAGAGATTAGAGCGGTAAGGTTAATATAGTAGCAGGTACATCCATGAAAATCCGCAGCTGAGTCTTCACTCCAAGTGCTGCCAGCTCTTCCCTAAATCTTCAGGGATCAAGGTGCCTCGTTGGAAGTGGCTCCATTGCCTTTGTTGACGTAAAAGGGGCGGTAATGTGACTGCAATGGAGAATTTGGGGCATGTGAGTTTGGCCTATCTTCTTTTCCTGACCGCCTATACTTCACCCTCCTAGGTAGCCCAACCATACTTAGCTTAACATATTCCTATCCTAACACCTTCCGTCTTTCTTCTTGCAGAGCAACACCACCTCGTTGCACCTCACTGGAGGTGCTGAAGTGATCAAATGCAAAGGGTGTTGCTTTTGATTTACACGCATGCTTTGCATGGACTTTCATCCCTGTGCCAAATGGGTCTGTGCATCATCTAAAATCTCAGACTGTGACTCACAATTTGATGAGAGGTTTCTGGGAGAAGAGGAATGTCACCTTTATTTTTACGCTTTTGTCAGTGCCTTTTAGTTGCTCACTACCCTGAGAACTCATGGGAGTTTTCACGCTTGAAGCCGTGCACAGTTATGCAAGCGATCAACTAACTTGCATGGTATTTATTTGTGCTCTCTGTGCTTGTGCATGGAAATTCCCACACAACGGTGCACTGTCCATTTGCACCTCCACGTGTGGTAGGGCCCAAAACCAAATGTTTGTGTAAACACGAGTCTAAGTGGAGAGGCGGGGGCAGAGCCTAAAGGAGCTGCTGTGTTCTGTCTCTCTGCTTACTGCAGTCCCTAATTGTTTCTCTTCTCATCAGGACCCACGCCTGGACTTTCGTTCTTATCTGCACCAGTACAAATAAGCAACATGAGGCAAAGCTGTGTTGTGCAGCATTGGCTTGGGATGACTGCAAAACACAAAAGCCACTTTGTTGACTGTGATCGCTGGTTGCACTGTTCGAGGCAAAATCTTTAGCCTGGATGAGAATACGCTTACACCAATGAAGCAGTCAGCCAAGGCAATCCAGAACAACGGTGGTTTTGTAATGTCTGATCTGTCTTAGGTTTGATCCACTGCCCAGATCTCACTTGCAGAAGGTGGGAGAGACCTCACAGCACCATGCTGGAACAGTTTTGTGCAGGGTGGGAGTTAAGATCAGGCATGGTGTGATGCTGGAAGCATAAGCGGAGTGATCCCAACCCATCTTGGTGCTCAGTGCTGACTCCCAGCACCTCCTGCTCAATGTTCCCTGCTGGTGAAAGTCTTTTCATTTTATGGCTTTAATTTCCACTATAATTAAGAGATGTAAAAAGGGGGATTCATTTTAAAGAACTCTCTGTGGATTAAAAAGACATTCCTCCTTAAACAGCATAGTCCTTTGTGAAAATTCATATCTACAGGGCTTTTAGAAGGTGTATTACTTAAGTACATATTTAAGGCTATTTTAAAAGCTAGATTATTGGCCCAATCGACCATAAAAGCTCCTGCAGAGCTACTGCAGTCCAGAGCGTGTATTTCTATTTGGAGGTTTTGAATGCTTATATTTATCAATTGAATTGTTGGGTTCAGGGCTATCTGGTGAATATAGGCTATAAAAATAAAACAGCCACTATGAATGTATGCATGAGAGGGAAAGGGAAACCGAGAACGACTGGTGGGAGAAGTTACCTGGGCTTCCCCTATGGGGACAAAGGAAGGTGTGAGTGGTGTTGATGGAGGGCAACGCGCTGACTGTTGTGCGGTGCTCCCTGCTCAGAGCATCAGCCACCAGTGCCAGTGGAGACCTCTCTTCCCTGGCCAGACCTCCCCAGTGTAACCTCACCCCCAGAGGATGGGTCGGTATCTCAAATCACTGCAAGAGTCTCTGCCGGGCACAAGCGGGATGGAATAGAGGATCTAGAAAGGCAGCGATCAAACACAAGACAGAAGATATTGCAAAACTCTTCTGTTCCCAGGAGACACGTTTTGCTGTAGCACGTTCAGAAACTCTGAAAGTGATACAGTCTACCAGGGAACATCCCTTTCGCTGGCATCCATCTCTTGGTTGAGCCTCGAAAATTTAGCACAGAAATACCACTACAGTTCTTAGGCAGACGCTTTCTAACTGTTGTGTATTTCCTCTGTATTCCTCCTTCAGCCTGGGAATGCTCTCAATTCTTGACCCTCTCTTTCTTACAGGTCTGATTGCCAGGGAACAGTAACTAATCTTTCACAAATGTATAATCAGAATTCAAAAAGAATAGATTTTATCTGCAGAGATGGGGCAAAAGCTTGATGATCTTAATTCGGATCCTGCAAGACCTTAATGCAGCACAGTGTGAATGCATGTTGAGAAAAATGAATGAATGTTTCTGTGGTTATGCATTCACTTTTGGTCAACCTCGTTTATTTAAGATTACAAGACCTAAAATAACCACTGTCCTCTGCCTCCCATAATGCACAGTTACCTGTTTTGTGCTGACAGTGCAAAATGAGGGACTTACAGACGTTCTAGTGATTTCTGACTCCTCGTCTTTGACACTTCATCTGCCCACTGGAGGATGTAATTAGCAGGGTACTTTTATATGTTTGTCTTTAGTGTCATTTACACAATCTATACTTTCTAGATGTCACAGACTACTTAGACTACATGATATCCCCGCAGGGAGGAGAAGTACTACAGATACTGGCACGTGTGCTATGGTATTTATATAGCTTCTAGAAACCTGCATCAAGTTTTAGATCAGGGCAAAATCCTTCCAAATGTAATTTTGAAGTACTGATTATTCCTACAGCCCAGAACTGTGGCAGAGGAGGGTTAATCTGCATCCCTCTGTGGGTGCAGTTAACCACAGGAAAAATGATATCAGCTGTTGACTTGAAGCTTTTAGTTTCCCATCTCCAAAGAACCCAAGCCCTGGTTTCTGAAGTCTCAGGTAGCCCTAGAACAGGTAGTTCTCTTGCTGAAGCTGCGCACAAGCTTGCACACCAAGGGTATATTTCTTACCAATACAGACTGCTTAGAGGATTTCCATGTCTGTGGCGTCACCTTTGTAGACTGATGTCTCACTATTGAAGGGTAAGCTGTGACAACATAAAACAGCCTGTTATAGATCAGTCCCTGCCGCCGTCCCCGTCTCCCCTTGCCAGCGTCAAGATGAGTAGCAGGACTGGAAGTGCCACATAATTAGTATCGCATTGCTTAACATCGAAATGCAGCCATTTCTGGGGTGGGACACAGCAGCCGTCAGACAGATGCCTATTCCACCACCCAATCGGTTAGGAAAAGGGAGTAAAGAAGATCTGTCTAATTAAAATGTATGAGGAATGCAGAGAGGTGGAATGCAATCAATCCAATTAAATTTAGGCCAAGTCCCGAACTAAGCATTCTGACTCTTGCAAATAACACTATAGTCTGTTTAATTAGCGCAAAGAGCCGAGGCCTGGGTTTCATGTCAGAAAATTAATGACAATACCCCTGGCAGCCTGATAAGCCCTATAACCCCCTTCTACCACGCCAGCTCCTTTCTGACTCAGAAAATAATACCAGCCCCGCTGAATTACAACCAGTTTCAGTGCTTATCAGGCAGTGGCCTTTCCCCACCACCTCCCATTCACAAATTAATCAGGCTTGACTCTGCTTGGCAGGTGCTGATGCTCTTGGATTCCACCTCTGGTGCCCTTGAACTAGTGGGTAGTGAAGAGAGGATGATGAGACAGTGAATGGGGAATTCCGGTTCAGATGAAGGAGGACAGGCAGCTACTGCACATTGTTTTTAAAGGTTGTGCTCTGTGGCTACGATTCTTTCAGGACGATAGCTGTTTTAAAACACTGATGAAGCTGGAAAGGTAAATTGTCATGAACATAATTGCATAGTGTCTCTCCCTGGTCCCTACTCCTCTAAAATCATCTAAAATTCTCATCATATTACCCATTGCAAACAAAATTTTAGACCACTTCAACTATACACTAGATACAACTTTTTAATACTCTAATAAATTCCTGTTGCTTGGTTCAGCCGAGTAAGTTGCTCATGTAAACAAATGCATATATCAAAGAGACTGACAGTCAGGGCAGGAGATATGGGCCAGGTGTAGGACTGCTCCAGGCCTTCTCTGGGGGGGCAAGAACAGGATTAAATGTCTTATCACCTAAAAAAGGGGCAGAAGGAAGGGGAAAAACACTAAATGCCTAGTACCGGTCTTAGTGAAGAGGCTCCCGTCAGACTGTTTGCTGAAGTCACCAGGCGGGTTCTGTCCAACCGAGGAGAACTGAAAAGGCAGCTTAGTACCATTGCCTACTGGAAGACAGAAGAGGTTGTGTTATTCCATGGTGTTGCATGTGGCAGTGGAGAAGCCTAAGCATTTCAAAACACATCCTGTGAAACTGCCTTCGACCAGCCTGGGGGAAAACGGGAACTAATAGCTTTGTCCCTTTGCTCTTAGTAAGAACAGGCAGATGAGAGCAGTCAGTTGTGGGGTCCCGATGCACACAGTGTGCAAGTGCAAAGAGATCCCAGGGCTCCAGGCAGGCAAGCAAGAGCCTTTCTCTTGAGAGGCTCAGAGCGCAGGTGTGACTGAAGAGCAGCAGCTTCCTGGAAGGTAACCTGCATCTCCAGAGACTGGAGGAATGAGGCAAAACTACACAACTGCCCAAGCTCCCTTGCCTCCAAGCAGCTGAGGCTTTATTCAAAGCCCATTGGAATTAAAGCAAGGCTTCCCCTCCTGGCCTCCTCGGGGTCAGGCCCTGGCTGCCAGGATGAGTCTGAGAGCAGAGATGATGAGAAGAGACAGCCCTGCCTGTGGCATGAAAAACAGGAATGGCTTAGGTGTGGCTGTGAGTCACCAGTGCTCCCCAAGGTAGAGTGGCCATGGGTGCTTGTGGGTGCCTCTGAATGAAAGGCAAGGCAGGACCCTCTGAGCACGAATGAAGCAAAGTAAGAAAACAGAGGTGAGGAAGAGGAAAGTGGGGATCTGGGAAGAAAAGGCATGACTCGCTGCTGCTGGTTCTGGGTACCCTAGCTCAGAGCACCCCCTCCCCGTTGTGCTGGAGGCTGTCCAGGCAGTGGGCAGGCTCTCTGAGAACTGATGAGCTAAGTAAAAGGTGTATGTGTGATGGAGAAGGGCAGCCTTGTGCTTCTGAGACTGGGCATTTGGAGTCTGCTCCTGGTTCTGCCACAACCTCCAGAGGTTGCCTTGGATGATATTGGCACTCCCATCGATTGCAGTTGGCTGGGTATCGCAGGATCTTTACAAATTGGCACCTGACTTTCCCATCTCCTTTCACTGTCTGAACAGTGAGGACCAGGGATGCCTTTCCCTCCTATCTCCTGGAGCAGTGAGAGCCTGGGTTCGGGTGTATGCAGATGGTGCTGATAAAGCCAGCTAAGAAATCACTATCTGTGAGATAGTGATTGAGAGGTGACAGGGCAGTTGAGGGTGGAAGCAGAAAAGGTTGGTTAGCTAGCTAGAAAGCTGTGGCACGGGGGGTTAGATCCTTTCAAACTGAAGTCGGAATTACCCGTACCAAGTGTTTCCTCAGTCGCTTGGAAGGAGGAAAATTCCCATGATCGTGGGTTGAAACTGGCTGTAAAACAAGAGCATCCAGTTCAGCAGTTGGCTCCTGATGAGCTGGCCCAAAGGCCTGTGTCTGGCATTGCTCTATGAAACAGTCCCCACCAATTTGGAAGCAGCCCCAAACCAGAAATCTGAGTCCAGGGAGTAGAGGAGAGCCTGGTCTTTTGTCTCTGGGTTCTAGGGAATGGTGAATAGACTTCTCATTTACAGAACAAAGATCTCCTACTGCCACAGAGCTGTTTTTAGCCGCATTAAATTGCTAACTCGGGCTTGTCTGCTCAACATGACTATTCTGCAAAGAGACCTGCAGGCACAGGCTTGGATGTAGAGCTCAAGAGACACAAGCGGAGGAACGTTTCCTGCTCAGGCACACGTTGCCTCAGCCACTGTGACAGGCACGTGCTCCAGGTTTCACTGGAACACCACGCTGTGACGCAGCCTGGTGCTGGTGCACCCCTTTGTGAGCCACTGGACTCCCAGAAGAGCAAAGAGATGAATACTTGGAGCTGTTCTGCTGCCATCCTGTGGACTGCTTCCCTGTTTCAGCAGTGTTTCTATTGCAGTAGTTATCTTCCCCTCTCTGTGTGCTGAGCCCCTTCTGCTCCACATTCAAAGACTCCCAAGGGCACAGGATGATCTTTCCAACCTTCTCCTGGCTTTGGCCAAAGTGTTTGCAACATCAGGAGAAGAAAGCTCGGTGGAAGAGGACAGAAAGGAGTGTCGAGCAGCTGAACAGATTGTTCCTCTATCTTTTAGGCAGCACTTGAAACCTTTTATGTTTCCCCTCTGCCTCATTATGTCACCCCTGCAGGCAGATGCTCTGTGATGCTGTCTTTAATGACAAGTACAGTGAAAGCCTCCTTGAATTTAAGCAGGGCTTAAAAACCTATAGGTTCGGCTCAAATCCAAGCAGTTTCTTAGTGCAGGCCACTGCAATTAGTGCAGAGCACTGTCTGGGCAGCATTCCCCAATGCAGCAAGCAGACTTGCTGCTGTGGCCTCTGGCAGAATTTGCAGTGATCCAACCCAGCGAGAAAAAGGGTGTCTTACAAAACCACCATGAGATAGTCAAGTGTTCTGCACATGTGATGCAACGCAAAGGGTGGTCCTCTCTTTTCACCTCCCATTTTGTGGTATTCCTTAGAAAAGATGCAATTGGAGGCTGTGCTGGACTTCTACATGACACACAGATAGAGCATAGAAAGCTCTAGAGATTTAAACAATTACAGTTATATTGCAGGGCTGCCAGCAAGCTACGGGCCCTTCAGGGGAGTGCCACTGCTGATTGCTGGCATGTCCCTTCACCTCCCACCATCTGGCTTTGCAGAACAGCAGCTGTAAACACCTGGCAAATCCAGGCAGGGCCTTGCTCTCTAGGGACCAGAGGAAATTTGGTTGCTTATTTTGTGCCAGCCTTTCTGTTCTTCTGTTTCTGCAGGCATTGCCCTGCGTAGGCTCTGTGCAGCCTCTGCTTCTACCTCTGGAGATCCTGATGCTGATTTAGAAACAGACAACTGCTATTTTACAGCTGAATGTGACAAAAGCACTCATTCATTCCAAAGACTTATCTTGTAGTGTTCACGTAACAATAGGGACATAAGCAAATCACCAGGGCTCTTATGGTCAGTGTTAGAGCTCAGAAAGTGATCCCAGGCTTCTGTTGGTTTAGGACACATTCTTCACTTTTTCTGTCCTTTCACTGTAGTGAAAAACTACGTTTTCTGGCGAAAGTAAAATCCTAATGCAGAGCAAGCCTAGTGTACCTTTCCCGCTTGATAGCACAGTGGGTGAGCTTCTGGTGGAGAATAACACTCACTTCAACCCGGTAACACATGCTAAAACTCCGCTATATTCACAAACTACACTCTTGCATGAGTTCAGTTGCTCCAGCTCTTCTCCATGGAGATGAGAACATTTGCTGCCTTGTTTGAGACGAAAAGGCAGAAACTTCTCCAAGCTTTGTAGGCTGGAGAGAAGAGTGGGAATAAACAAGTGCAGAGGGACTTGTCTGGGGAATAGCAGGAAATACAAGGGAAAGGCAACTTTGGGACAAATCATTAGTGAAGTTCCTTTCCAATGCTGTGTTTGGAGGAAGCCTGACCACCATTAGGGTACCATACCTTTGGGAGACAGGAACATGGAAAATCTCTTCAAGTTGTCGGGCTGGTTCCACTCATAGTTGTTCATCACGTACCGATGGTCACCTGGAGGAGCAGAGCAGGCTGTGAGCTGAAGGAGGCAGTTTGGTGGCCCTGGGAAAGGACAGGGGGAGTGGGAAGGGGATAACAGACTGGAATTGCTTCCTCAGGTGCTGCAGGAGAGGTGGCTCTGCCCTTTGAGAACAAGCTCCTCTATTCGTGTAATTCTGCGTGACTTTCTGGCTGGGAGGTGACGCAGTGCTGTGGCTGCCCAGACGTTCAGCCTGGGATAAGAGAGGAAGGTGCACTATCTCCTAAAAATCCATAGGGAAACTTGAGGGTTGAGGCATTTTCCTACCAAAACACTGCTGTGCGGCTAAAAATACATCCCACTTCAAAAGCAGTGGTTTGGGGTTGGCTTCTTGTATGAGTTTAACCTGTGCACAGAGTTGGCTTTCAACCAGCAGGTCTTGAACTGCGGGTACGACCAAGCTCCAGAAAGCGTTGGGAGGGCTCAATGGGTTGGTTTCTTCAGTTTTTAAAGGAGGATGCTAAACCTGAGTTGCAAACAGCCCTAGCTCCCTGGGTTTCTGGACAAGGGCATTTGGTTCAGACTTCATGCAAAGTGAAGCGAAACCTCCTCTTTTGCCCGGATTTGGTTTTCTGACATTGATCCACAGGAATTGATGTTCTACCAGTACAGTTCTTAAAAATACCTTCTTTTAAGGCTCAAGTATTATATAAATCTGTTGTTCTCTGCAAGGAGGTAATTTGGTTCCCGTGTTTAAATAGTTCAATTATTTGATTCTTAAGTCAGGGAACAAACTTTTATGTTATTTCTCCAATTTATTTCTGTGTTATTTAAACTCCCTGGATGCTCTCTGATTATTTGCCTCCTTGCCACACTACTAAGTAGGTACCTGTTATGACAACTAAAAGAAAGTGGATTCCCTTTGGAGTCTGCTATTAAGCAGGTTTTATCCCATTAATGCACTATTTCTTCCTGGGATGTTTTTTACACTAGAAGATCAAGCTGGTTGAAAATGAATTTGTTGCAATGACTCAGGGGGAGTCTGAGTTAATTAAATCCATTAAGTAATTGTGGAGTTATTTCCTTGCAGTCACTAGATGCAGAGTGCTGTCCTCTTTCATGTGTAACTGTGATTTGAGAAACGGAGGGCTCTGAAGTTTCTGAGACTCACCTTAAACAGCATTTCCCAACTGAGTGGCTACCGCTGTTGTTCTCATTAGGCAGGCTCCAAGCTGTGGCCATTAAATCCCGGGTAAAGTTTCTCAAAGTGCACAGCTTTCTGGCAGCAGTTAATTGTTTCCCTGCTCAGAAATGTTTTGGCACTTGATTCCTATGGATTTCAAGCACCACCAAGGACTTCTGGCATCAGTAATGTGGAGGGCACCCTAATTAAAAGTGATCAAGTGATCAAGAAGTAGGCAGTCTTTATCCAGAGCTACTGAAAATATGGATACTCTTGTTGAGCTGTACAAATGGCCAAGTAAAATGTGTTTGCTTCAGGACTGGCAAAAAATGGCTCAGCATTCGTCAGTAATGGTAACTTGAATGCAAAATGCTTTAATGCTACTCATCTAGTTTTCAGAAGTGTTGTTGAGTAGTCAGGCGTCCAAAACCCCTCAAGTGAGTCCCATAAATTTGAATGAAATAGCAGTGATCTCGTAGGTTTGCAGCAGAGTTCCTCAGCCGCTTGTGTTGTGTGAGCTGGGTGTGAGTTTATTCCTGCATCTTTAGACTCACACATCCTCCTGGACAACAGGATGCAGTTTATCCTTGTGTCACCCGTCCAGCCTCTTTACCTTTATTATCTGGTATTGTTCTGGTATCTGGGGTTCCACAGTTAGTAATAGATTACATCCCTATAGCAGCCTGGTGAGATAACGTTTAATTCAGATCCCTATTTTCTTGGTGCAAGAGGCCATTTCTTGGGATTAAGTAACTTGATCAGAGTTACAAAGGCTGTTTGTGGGAGAGCTGGGTATTGAACCTCTTTGTGGAGTCCCATTCTAGTCTTCCTAATCTTACGTGTGAGCTCGATGCAAGATGAGTCCTTTCTGCAGAACTGATTGGGAGACACAGAAAGTACTTACTTCTAAGTTCTAAAACTTAGAAGATTCCTTGCACTGCTGCAGTATTGACTTTGACCTCCCTGTTCACGTGAGAAGGGTCATCCATCCTTAAACGTCACAGACCATTTGGCATTGTGTGCCCCCTGAACACGCTGGCTCAGGGCAGCCAGGACACAAAGCTCTCCCTAGTGGAACATGCAGACAAGTGTGGTCAGAGAAAGCTATGCCGGTTCAAGTCATAGCTTAACCTGAACGCCAAAATGGGGACCTTTTTACTTGGAAAAGCTGTTATTAGATTTTCAGTGACAGCTGCTTGCAGGGTACTTCATGTACTTCAGTGGCTGGAACAGGCTGTTGTGTCACACCAGCACAACAAGAGCGTTAACCGAGCTGTACAAGTAGGCTAATGACAGGTTTTCAAAACTGCCGTACTGGGGTGGCTACATTCACGTTTCTTGCACTGCCTTCTTGATTTAGCTCGTGAGCCACCAAGTTGCCCTAATATATGTGCGCCAGTCTTCCCCTTAGAAACTGCCATGCCAAGCTTGCAGGGGCTCGTCGGGCCTGGCACAAGGCAGAGGGTCCATGCTGGCCTCGTGCAGGAGGGAAGGGTCACTGTTCTCGGTCCCCAAGAGAAGCGTTGCCCTGAAGTCCCATGCGGGAGGTGGTTGAACTGATTGAACGCTGTGAAGCTGTGATGCAAAGCAGCGCTCAGGGAAGCTGGGCTAGTTTAGACCCAGACTCCCTGGCAGCTGAACGTGCTCCATCCCCACACAGATCTGGCAGAATAACTGATATTCCAGAAGGAATTCCAGCTACGGATAGTGTTTCTCCCACTTCCCCATGGTCCTTGCTTAATTTCTCCTCTGTGAGAGCACACTCATCGCACTTTATCTCCCGTGACCCTGAGCTACGCTTTGCACAGAGAGGGAGGGAAGGGGCAGATCTCATGTACTCTACCGTTCTCCATGTGGTTCCTCTCTATGAAGTTGCGGCCGAGGTCTGCCTTGCAGATCTTTTCCACGTGCCTCATGCAGACGTTCAGGAGGTCATCTCTGAGGAGCCCCATGGACGGGCTCATGCTCTCCCCTTCAAGCAGCACACTGTATGTTGGGAGAGATGGAGGGGGGACGTAATTCCGCATCAGAGCCCCAAATTCCTGCCAAAAAGAAGGGGGAGAGGTTACCGAGGAACATGAGAGACGGAGGCCAGATCCTAGGAATGTTAAGCTCCAAATAGTATGAAATGCAAAGGAGAACGGTGAAGATGGAGGGGCAGACAAATGTTCTGCCTGTGAGCTGTAGCCATCCACATTAAAAACAGGCATTGGCACGCCCAAGTTCATTCCTCACCCAGCAGAACAGAGGCTGCTTCAAATGTCAGGGTCAGTTCCCATCATACATGTGCATTGAACTGGAGAAGATTAACGCATTTACACCAACTTGGGATTTGTCTTTGGGACAGATCCTGCCCTCGTGGGAAAAGAGGAAAGGAAAAGGAGATCTCGGTTACCTGCAGGAAGAGCACGGAGTCACTGATCTGATGGATCTGCTCCCTGTTCTCCTTGTCCTCCCGCAGCAGCTTTGCTCTCTCTTCCAGCTCATCCACGATTTCTTTCACGTTCTCCGACGCGATCTTTTCCCTCTGGTCCAGGGCAGCCTTCACCTCATCCCTCTGCCTCTCCAGGTCACGGATCAGCTCTTTGAAATGCTGATCCACGGTGGCTTTCTCGTTGGTGGTGTAGTTCTGTGCAGGGAAGGGGCAGAGAGGAGGTAGCAGGAAAGATGCAGGAGAAATAACACATTAAACTTCTCAGGGAGTCATTTGCTAATATAGGAATACAGAGGGGGATACATCAAAGCATTCTCAGCATTTAGACTATGACTATGGAGACTCTCTAGGTCTTAGCACCAGAAAAGCCGTGCAAAGAGAGTTAATTGTTATTACAATCAATGCATGTGTGTAGTCTACGCTGTTTCTTTTTCCTCATTATAAGACCTGAAACACTTTTTACAAACCTGACCTCTAGGCCCCTCTGAAATATTGCTCAGGAGGACTATGGATGTAACTATATTCAGAGCTGAAATTTCTAGGTCAGATTTCCAATAATTATAATAATAATAGTAATAATAATAATAATAAAGCAGACGAAAAGCAAGCCAATGTGTGTGTACCACATCAAAGGGAGAAGAATGGCTTTGCCTATTAATATTATGCAAATTTTCTGGGGTGTCTCCAAATAGTGTTTTCACTGATTTATTCAGTTAGGGTATAAATGAAAAAAAATAACACTATATTCTGACCTGTAGTGTGGTGAAAGAATTATAAAGGAGCCCTGTGTCAGTATGGAAATAAGCTGTTCCATTATAAATGAGATGTTTGTTGGTGTGACTGCATCTGTTCCTGTTGCCTTATCTTTGTTTGGGCAATCCAGAGCCCTTCTGGAGTTTAATTTTGTGTGTGGTCTAGCAGTAGAAAACAAAGCAGCACACCTTTGTGTCTGAATCAGCCTGGCTACTGGTGAGGGAAGAGCTGAACTGCAAGGGGCCCGAAGCAGGGAGGTGCCTCGGATCGTGGTGTAACAAGGCTGAGCTGCCTCTTCTTGATCTCCTGCAGGCTGTGTTGCAAGATGACTTCAGTGGGAGTTGTTGTTTCCAAGATTTGGCATGAGTAAGTTTTGGAGAGTGATGAGATAGAGCAGGCAAGGGAATTGAATGAGTAAGAGGTGGTTATGTCAGGGAAATGGAGGAAGGGAGGAGAGGGATGTGAGAGAGTGGAAGACAGTGACAAGTACAGGGGAAACGGAGAAGTGAACTTAAAAGAATATCCCATACGCACCTTGATACGGTCCCTCTCCTTCTGCCACTTATCTATTTCATCTTCTACCTCGATGATCTTCAGCTGCAGTTGCTCTTTCTGCAGCGAGAGCTCAGCCTGTGAGAAGAGAGGGATCTCATGAACTGGGGCTGAGGGTGGCCTTGCTTCAAAGAGGCGCTGTGCTTCCACTCCTGCATTTGGCCCTGAGCAGCAATAGCTGGGAGGTACGGGTTCCTGGCACTGCTTGAATTGGAGGTCATGTGCTGACCCTGGACAAGATCCCAGAGCTTCTGGCTGGGTCAAGAGATTCAGCTCCCTCAGCAGAGACAGCAGCAGAAGCACCCACCTCCTAGAGCACCGTCACGGTGCCGCTTTTAATCACTTTAGAGTCATTAGCTGGAGGGGGAAGAGGCCGGTTTCAAAATTCAGCTGTGTATGCAGTTAAAGGCCCATCCCAGGGTGTGTCTCTGCAGCAATAACAGTTTTCATGTAATTACGGAATGACGTTTGACGAGTGTTGCAACAAGAGGACGGTGCCTCCGGCAGGAATTCTGTTTAGACAGGATCGTGGATTAATTTGCTCTGAATTGAGGGCTTTCATGTTATGATGAAGCTGGAGAATGCTTGGAAAAAAAGAAAAAACACAAGAGGAGGAGGGAGGAGGTGCAGCCAGCCACGCTTGGCTTAGATCAGCAACTTCCCTGGGATTCATTTCCCTTTCACCTTGCTTCCCAGAGAAGCTCGGACCAGACGGTCGCAGTTGCATGCGAGACGTTCTATAGGCCTGGAGCTGCTGGAGGGCTGGGCGCTAACACGCCGTGTAACACGCCGGTTGGTGTGCGCGCCGTGTAACACGCCGGTTGGTGTGCACGGTTGGCGTGCACACCGCGTCCCCGCATCGCACCAGGACCCGGCTACCTGGTGATGCCCTGCGCCGTTAACCCTGGGCAGCCCCTCCCTTGGTTGCTCATGTTCACCACGTCCTTGCCCAACCGATCATGACAAAGCCTTTGTTTTATGCATTTCAAGATCTTTCTGTGTTTCAAGTGTTTACAGGTTGGTCACAGCACAACTATAACTACAGGCAATCTGGCTGTGAGACGCTTATCCCCAGAGCTGTTTAGGAACTACGCAGTTGGCAGAAATTACCTGTGTTTCACAACTGACCTATGTAATGTTAAAAAAGTCCTGAAAACACGCTGTTTGTGTGGGATCCCTTGGCAAGTGGTTGTATTACCCAAAACCACTTAAATTTAGTCCAACAGTTAGAGGCAGGGCAGATGGAGAATGGATAAACCTGCTCCCGCAGCAGCGAACAGAGTGAGGTCTCCCTGCTGCGAAAACACAAGGTGTAGCTCCCACTGCTTTTCCACAAATCCAAGAACACAATGCAGCATGAAAACCTGGGTCTTGTCTTGTGATCACAGTTGACCTTGGGAGTGGGGTTTTTAAAGTTCTCAATTACCCACTCTGGGGGTAGAAAACAGCATCACACAATGAAGAGCAGGCAACAAACCATCAACCAGCTCAGGCCAAGGAGATCAGCCCATTGGGGCTCTCGTCTTGGTGCCAGGTACTGAACACTCTCTTGAGCTGGAATCCAGCACAGCTGCACCTGAGAGCCATTGCGTCTAGCTGTTCCAATTTAGAAAATCTCTATATGTAGAGGGGAAAACAAATGATAGTGGTTATATTGCCTTATAAAACAG
This sequence comes from Patagioenas fasciata, assembly GCF_037038585.1. Lineage (NCBI taxonomy): Eukaryota > Metazoa > Chordata > Aves > Columbiformes > Columbidae > Patagioenas > Patagioenas fasciata. The sequence goes on from NC_092543.1 coordinate 6,829,521, forward strand.
AAGGGGGAACAAAAAAGGCAAATGTGCCAGAAGAGCTGCATCCTCACATTGTCATTGTGATTGTCCTTGTTTGTTGAGAGTTAAGAGAGCACTTGCCTTCTCAATATTATCCATATACCCTGACAGCCCTCAATGCAGTCATGAGCTCATATTCCACAGGGGTTCAGACTAGATATCGAAGGGTTTTGTGGTACAGGGTCATCAGGGAACCACAGGGGTATCAAGATGAGAAAATCCACTCTCTTACTGATCAAGAGAGTAAAGGCATGAGCTCGATCCTATAGTTATCACATTTTCAAGACAGTGACTTGGAGGAATGCGCGCTTTGTTCTGTTCTCATGTGCAATGGGAGATGTCCTCTGCATCAAGACACAAAATACACAACCATCTCAATGAGGTAAAAGCAGTTTAGATCCAGATATCCATTGCACTGCAGTGACCGACGTGAGAAATTACACCGTAATGCAAGTTGTTTCCTTAAGCCACTGAGCTACATCCAGATGGCATTAATCGTTAACAAAGTAAAACGCACATCTCCTGAGCAATGGGAGGGCTTGTTTCCCTCCTCATCCCTAAACATCAGGACATTATTCTGACCAGAATGTGCCTGAAATAATACAGATTGAGACTGGAGGGATTGTTTTGAGAAGAGCAGACCTTTCCCATCCACATAGCGACTCCCACACACAAGGGACTTGAGAAGAAAGGTAACAGGGAAAAAATTCAGGTGACAGCCCAAAGGTGGTGATAACAATATTATACTTCTATAGCACTTTCTAATTAAGATGGGTCTCAAAGGAATTTTGCAAACTACTACTTGCTCAAAAGTGATAGCTAAGTCCTAACAGCTTGTTGCAGTTATAATATCCCTTCACTCGGAAATGTAGTTTGGGTGCCTCTGGGACGGGCTGAAACAATTATTTAAGAGCAAACCAACACTACAGTTCAGACTGGGAATTATGATTTGCAAATGGAAATTACAGAGATAGTTCCAATAGCCAGAATGTAAATACAAATGTCATCCAGGTTTGGCTTGTGTTACAGCGCTTATACCGAGGGCAAAAGGAAACACCAGTACAGACACTGGCAAAGGCAAGGGAGGTGAAGGGGGGTGTTTCATTGCATGATAGTACAAAAATTGAAATTAGTCTTGCCATAGGAAAAAAAGATGTTTAAAAGAGGTCAAGGGAGGCTATGGAATAGGACAAGAACTGGTGGCATTGGGCACAAGGAGGCAGATTTGGTAGGGATGCTCTGGAGATGGAACACAACGTAAGGGGTTCAGCAAAGGTGATTTCGTGATGGTTTTGAGGCCCTGTTTCGTGTGGGGCTGGCTGGGAGGTTGATTAAGCTGTCCATATATATCCTGTGTTACATTTACAGTAGGGTGGTTACAGGTACTAGGGACACTCAACTTCTCAGCTTCATTCCCTATGAAGAAACTTCTAGCTTTTTTCAGATTTTCCAGGGTCAACAATCCCTGATCCCCTTATGTGATGGATCACCCGGGACAAACCCATTCGGTGAGACCTGGGGTTCAGAAGGTCCTAGTGAAAAATAATATAGCAGCTCCACCCATTGTGGGAGAAGCCCCTACAGTGCAGAAATAACAGCAGTGAGGATGATCTGGGAAATACAGGTTTAGACTATTCAGTTTGACTATAGCAGGTTGAAAAATGCTGGCACTGATAGTGTTTGAGCTAAGAGAGAATCCCCTGCTAGAGTCTAAGTTAATTAGGACAGTCAAGAGGCCGAAGTGAAAGTTCCAAGTGTGTACTTAAATATCCACCACTAAACCCAGCCCTTGTGCTGTAAAGGACCTTGAGATGTGAGATTATGAGTCTTGCGTCATGGTGCAACTCGTTTTTGCAAAGCAGCAATACAAGCATCATCATGTCTTAATGCTCTGGGAACGCAGTCCCTGAGCGAGGGAACACCCCTGTGTCACCAGCCTGGGAGAGCTATGCTAATTACCAGACGGCAACAGCCAAATGCAATAATGAAGCTAGAGAATAAGCGTTTAAACTAGTTATCCCAGTACAGGGCCTGTATTGGAAATGACATGGCTGAGAAATCAGCAAATTCTTTGGGATGTTGTTTCTGTTGGTTTTGCTTTTATGTTTTTCTTTCTAACTTTTGTTAAGTAGCGGTGGGTGTCAGTGGGTGTCAGTGGGTGTCAGTCTCTGGAGACTCTGCCACCAAAAGTGCCACCAGTCACTGCATTAGAGGAGGCTGGAAAAGGCTCTCTGCTTTGCACAGTTTGAAGATAATTCCTAATCTACAAACTAGAGGGTTCTCCCAGAGTTCTGTCCTTGCTGCAGACGCATTAGTGCAGAGTGCAGGCAAACCTACCCTAAGTCACAATTCGTAGCAGGTCAGCTTCTGGCTAGGAAGAACGTCCTGCAGGTAACCACACCACCTCTGTGCAAAGAGCATCTATTTTTAAGCTGTGTCCACAGAGCAACCACAACCAGCATAGATAAGGTGTCACAGCCACATCATGCCCTCACCTTGCATCAGTGGCGCAGGCCAAAAATCCTTCCGCTGGCACATTGATACGCTCCTGTTTGCTCTCTGTTCAGACAACGGAAGCAACACGGAGAGTGTTCAGATGGAAAACCCTGTGGATGGCCGACTTCAAAGCCTAGTTCAGGCTCTGTGAAGTCTCCCCTTTTCAAAGTTGCTTTGTTGAATGAGGAACACCCAGCTCCTGTTTCTGCACAGCAGTTCTCTGCTGCCTCTTCCAACCCGCCGTACAATGCGAACTTTTCTTTAAAGGTGAAGAATTAAAGAAAAGAAAAATCAAAGTGCTTTGCACTAGAACTGACTTGACATGCTCAGCACTAAGGCTGGTGCTGGCTACTAACACCAGGTTATTTACAGCTCTGTGACTGGCAGGCATGTGTGAAGTGTCTCGTTTAGAGAATAGGCCTGTAAAACAGGTTTTGAACCAAGGATCCCCTTTCAAAATGAAGGATGCTGTCTGCAAGCAGGGCTCTCGTTCTGCTGATAAATCAAGCTGGCCAGAGGGTTTTATTGGAGTGTACAAGTTGCTATTGACAGTTCTCACTGTGTGAGGTTATTACCCAGCCTCTCAGGCTTTGTCTTGGTTGTTTCTTGCACTGATTCTGGTGCGGGTGTTACTTTTCTTTTAAATCTGTATCAGGAAACTAATGCAGCGTGGATTTGGGGAAGGCATTGGAGATTTGGTAGGTTAAATAAACAAATACTACTGGGTGGAAACTCAAAACTAAAGTCTCTGTCTTCCCTGCCAAGTCGTCTGTGTCTGATCAGCAGCACAGAAGGAAAAGAGGGGTGAATGACTCTCACCCCAGGCTGCTGAAAAGTGGAAGATGCTGCAATGTTTTCCCTCTGTCTCACAGGCAGGGAGACATCAGGCTTTCCACTGCCTGCATAAATGCTCTAACCAGTAGGTGTCTGCATACTGGCTTGTTCGCATTCCTCTTCTATTAAGGTGTTCTGTCTCTGTCTGGATTGTGGAACAAGGGGAGTTGCCTAATTCTACAGAAGAATCTTAAATTGTACCTTGCTTTCCCAGCAGTAGAGTACAGCATCTCTCTTTCCTACAGGCCTAGAGCAAAGATCAACTCAGGAAATAATTGATTTTGCAATAGGAAAGGAACAGACGTACCTAAAACATGAGACAGTTTTGTGCCACCAGGTTGATAGTTAGGCTCACGTACATTGCAGCATAGGACACCTTCCCCTCGCCTCCTCCCTCCAGTTTCACTGTAATCCTGTCCAGGTTTGGAGCTGCAGTATCGCCAAAGCCTAGGAAATACTTGCAGATAAACCAATTGCTCCTTGACCACCAACACTAGGAGAAAGGGTCTGTCTGGATGCAGCTCTATTGTGGTCACCGGTCCAGTGGCATAGTAAGCAAATTTGGAGGTAGTCAAGCTACCCTGGAGCTGCACGGATGCCAGGCTGGGAAAATGGGGCAGGGATGGGGTTGACCTGATGTGGGTTTTTTGCTTGTTCTTTCCACAAAGGCCAGCAGCACCAGCCACACTTTGCCACTCTTCCAATTTGTGGTCATATTCCAGCTGAGCTGATTTGCAAGCCTTGAAAAGGATAGGTGGTGCACAGAAGGGGCCTGGAAATGTTCATTCCTCTTTGTGGTTCTTGCTAAGGTTCCACCAATGCCGAATAAACCAGGGCTAGGAATAAACATTTGTAAGCAATAGCTATCCTGTTAATTGTTTTTGTCTGAGTGAATACTTTCTCAAGTCACAACATGATCAGAACTTGTGAGGAGAAACCTGCACATGTGTGTGATTCATACTGATAAAGCCCTAAATCCTTTAGGCTTAGCAGCAGGAGAAACAGGACAGCACAGGAGCTAAAGCACGGAGCTAACAAGAGTGGCACAAGGACTCTGGGGAAGAAATCAAACATCATTTAAATCTTAGCTGCTCAGAGAAGACTTTACCTATGGTTGCCTCTTTTAAAGCAAGGTGGTCCAGGTCTACCCAACCACAGGAAGAAAGCTCTGGCCAGCTTTCGTTCTTCAGGGAGTAACTGTTAACCTCTTTTCAGCAGAAACGCTAAGAGGAATCGGACAAGCTGGCAGGCGCTAGGCACAGCTTTATGAGAGTTAGGCATAGACTATGTTCACAGCTGACATCCGAAACACAAAAGCCATTATGAAACAAACAGCAGGTAACGAGTCCTGCAGGAGTTTCCTTAAGAAAGACTGTCCGAGACACGGAAGAAACCTTGTCTGGTTCCAGCAAGGCTGCATGTTGGAGGTGACATGGCACGAGAAGACGAAAATATTGCACAGGAAGACACAGATTAACCCTAAATAACATGCTCTTTCAGCCTTATGAGATAAATCTTTTTAGCATCTCAAAAAGAGTTAAACTGTTCTTTCCAGTTAAGGGTAACTGAAGAATTTCCAACAACGAGCTATTGTATTTTCCTGTTCCTCACATCAGAGCGCTGGCTTGGGCTGTGCCTAAGACCAGGATTTAGCAGATCTTAGCACCCTTCCAGCTGAGCGGTGTTATTCTAGGCAAATTGTTTTACATGGGTCTCCTTTCTGTAATCTCTGCTTAGCTCAAAACTTCTCTAGGCCTGGACATGCTCTTACTTACGGTGATGTACAGCACCAAACATGGGGAGACCCTGATCTTGGCTTAGAGCTAGTGGAATAATCATACATCCACCCAGAAAGCAAACAGCAGGAGACTTCGGCAAACAAAGGTGGAAGACTTTTCATTAGAGTGAGCACTGTTTCCACACACCAGCTTCACCTCCTTAGATGTCCATCTTCTGAACCTATTGTAGTAACACTTCAGGGGAAATTATAATGTGTGTGTTTGCACCAGGATTTTTTTCTTCATTTAAGCTTCAAAAGACTCTTTTGATAGGTGGGGCTCGACACTGTTATATCCATAGCAGAAAAGAAAAACAGAAGGCCATAATCTCACTCTAAGTAGCCGAGATGGCAATTTTCTATAGTAACCTGGCAGCCGTGAGTAACCTGAGCAGCCACTGCTCTGCCTGCCTGTGTTCTGGAGATCCTGAGCTTAAGCAACGTCCCACCTTTCTGGCTGCGTAACACTACATGAACGCTGTCAAAACTTGAGGCAATTTGTTTAAAACTTAGCATGTGGGGCTTTGCTTGATCTACTTGGTACAACCAGGGGTGGAAACCAGGTTCTCCACTCCCCCAACCCAATCTGCTACACAATCCGCGCTGTGCTGCTGTAACGAGCCATTAGGAAAACAACAATCCCATCGCAGCAGAACCCAGGCAATACCAGTTCTCCAATAAACGCTTCACATCTACCACCCCTGCATTCCGAAATTACATTGCAGACATGACTTTAGGAGACACTTGTAGGCTGGAGAGCAAAAACTGCGGTATAATATTGAGGTGCATTGGAAAGACCGATGGCAACATGCAACATAAAGGGCATTACCTCTTTTCCTGCTTTCTCGATCTCCACTGTCACTGTGCTGTGGTTCTTGTGCTCCTGGAACATGCAGAGGTAGCAGATGCACATCTGGTCTGTCTGACAGAACAGCTCCATGGTCTTCCCGTGCACAGGGCATTTTCTTGCTTCAAAGTCCCTGATGGGGTCCAGCAGCTGGTGGTCCCGGAAAGCTGCTCCCTCCAGATGGGGCTTGAGGTGCAGCTCACAGAAGGAAGCCTGGCACACCAGGCAGGACTTCACGGCTTTTTGCTTGTTATCGATGCAGGAATCGCACAGAACATCCTCGAGCTTCACCCTTGGCCGTGACCCAGCTGCTCTGTCAGGCTTGTTGAAGGTAGATCTTCTCAGGTCCCCTGTCTCTACCAGCGGGAGGGAAGTTTTCTTCAGGTCCCCCATCTGCCCCCCAGAGAACAACGACTTCCTCACTTCCCCTTCACCAGGCAGAAAGCTCTTTTTGGAATCCAAGGAGAAGAGGGGCTTCCTGAGGTCGCCTTTCTCTACAAAGGAGAGAGGTGGTCTCCTCATGTCTCCTATCTGTCCACTGGCATATTGCATCTTCTTTGAATCCGCCGAATCCATGCTGAAGTAGGTTGATCTCTTCTCGTCAGATGACTCCACAAACTGAATGATGGGCCTCTTCCAGTCGCTCCCAGAGAAGAGGGAGCTCTTGATCTGCCCCGTCTCCAAAGAGGCACCACCAGTGCTCTTCATAGCTTCCTTCTCACCTCCCCCAGGGCTTGTGGTCTTCTTCGTTTCTTCTTCCTTTTTGGGGGCAGGTGGACTCTTCACATCCTCTGGCTTCCCAGTAGTACCATTTGTCCTCGCTGCGCTCCCCGTTTCCATCGTCTGAACAGGGCAAGTTGGCTTCGCTGCTCAGTCTTTCCTCCAGTTCCTGTCTCCCAACCCTCTATAAAGCGAGCACGCCTGCCTGGTCGCTGTCTCGGCAAGGAACGATGGTGGAATGCAGGAAGGTTTCTGCCCAAGTGACGCACCTGGAGCTCCTGCGGGAGGAGGAGGACGCCTGGATTCTGCTGGGTAGATGCGGGGAGAAAGAAAGAAACAGACGTTACCAGGGATCAGAAGCTACAGCTGTGCAGTTAATTATACAAGGCAGTCCACACCCAGGAACATTCTTGTCTAACCAGATTTGGGAGGAAGGGCTGTTTATATACATAGAAATGGGGCTTTTTTTAAAAAAGAAAAAAATTCATTAAGACGTAGCAACCAGTTTGACCACTTGTTTCAAAAATAATTTTGCTGGCTGTTGGCAGAAGCTGAGGTTACCTCCTCGCAGAGACGGGCAGGCTTGGGGAGACCAGGAGATGCTGAGGATGGGTTTGTTAACTGGGTCATACACATGCACGAAAATAATTATGGTTGTAATTAAAATGAATGCCTAGAATAAAGCATTCTTAAACTGGGTTCCCCCGAGGGCTTACTGTATTCAGTAAGACAGGGAGGGGGAATGTATGGATAATACCGGGGTGAAAAGACCCTGTTAAATTTATTTTGATTTTGACATTAGGTTCGTGCAAGGTCCATCCATCTAGAGCTGGAAATAGCCCAACCCTGTATCAGAAGAACACGGCTGACCTGTAGTAAAAATTGGCTAGTTTTATTTTTCCCAAGGCCATGCAATCTGCCCTAATGTGACTCGTAGAATAAAATTCTATTGCCTATTTCATTGCATGTTCTCACTGAAATAAAGGCTCGGGTGTGCCTTATGTAGCTCTTCCCATAAATGTCCACTGAAGGGAGAGACGTACCTGGAAAAGGAAATATTTTACAGCTAGATGGCCAAAATATTTCTTGCAAGAAAAAACGACTGAGGAAGAGTTTTAAAAATAGATGTCTCCACTAACTGTATTCCTGGAAAATGTTCAGGTTGCTGGAATCATAGCTTTCAGAAGAAAAAGGCTCTTTATAAGCACGGGTGTATTCCATCAGCTTCATAAGAAGGAGGTTGACCTTCCACTCATATCAGTTTAACATGGATTATGCTCTGAATTTCAGGGACATTCATCTGAGGTTAATGTCTCGGGTTGTAAATTAACCATGCCTAAGCTTTGTGCTTAATTTAATTTTCACAGGATGCAGTGATGGTGTTGCTGGAGAACGTGATTCTTAGCCTGTAATAATTTTGTTGGAAGTGTCCTAAGTAGAAAAGGAAAAATCCAGGTGTGTGTTTTGCAGCTGTTTTTTAGGTGTGGAGAAAACAGAGGTGCAGCATACACTTTGGATCTGATGTGCGAATGAGCCAGGCGTTGCCTGTCCTACAGATGTGGTTGCTAAGGTCACTGTCTACTTAAAATAAGAGAAAAGGAAAGGCAAAGCTTTTACTCTTCAATTGAAATGCAGTTGGGACCCTGGCTCATAGATCCAGCCCCTCTTACTGCCCATATGTTGTTAAGGCTCTCTACGTATGAGAAATTATTCAGTATACAGTATTTTTTTGGATAATAGTTGTTGGGAAAGACTGCGCCTTCTGCAGTCACTTCTAATGGACAGGTTTTTAATTAATTAGGACCATAGTTTTTCGTGAGTCAGAAGGCATTCTCTGGCATAGGAAAGGGCAATGCTACTTTTTAAACCCAAATTTCATAAAATAGGGTGATTGACTGACAAATACGTATTTCTTTTCTCTGTTTTCCTGGGCTGAGCTGATCTTTGTAACATCAACAGTCCTATAGATCTCCAAGTAATTAAAAATACTGGAGGGTGGAGGTATCTGTTCTCACATGTACAGAAAAGACTCAGCAGAGCTTTTCCAAGCTAGGATTAACACCTAAGAAACAAAACACATCTATATGAAGAGGTCTAACTCGGAAGAGGGAGGCCTTGGTTTCTCTTATTTTCCTGACACTTTTTTAAGATGTTGGAATAGGTAAGGCTGGCAAAAGATTAAGGACTGAATTTTTTCATCTTGGTTTTACTGATGCTAATTCAGAGTAAATGAGTTTAACCTGGTTATTCCACACAGACTCGGGAGTAAATGGACTTAGGAGGAGGTGGTTTATTGATTCTTCTGTCCATGCAGAGGCATATGTAAGATAGGCACCCTCTAATAAGACAGGTTATGGCTGTGCTTTGCAAGACCTACCCTGACGCCAGCCGTGGCGTTAGCTCCTCCATTTGTTGCAGTACAGTCAGTATGTTCCACAGATCTGCAGGCTCTGCTTTGGCTTTCGAATACCTTGGGTGGCACCTGTCCTTGCTGCTTAAATTGGGAGAATCCTTAGTTTAAATTCTCTGTGTCAGATAGAAGAGAGAGGTCATGTGCATAATGCCAACTCCACTGGTCCCCTTTCAACCTCAGCTCCCTCTCGCAGCATCCTGCATGCCTGGCATTAGCACCTTGGGCACATCCTGCCTTTGCTCTGTAGTCTAAGACCAAGCCCGCTCTTCTCCCCATCATCTCTGCACCTCATCCTGTCCTTTTCATGCCAAAAAGTCATTTGCAGATGGCACCCACCTCTCCCTTGTTATTTCCAGCCTCTCCTGGGAAATCTACTGCTTGCACTTGTCTGAAAGGTGAGGTGCGCATGGTCCTAGTGGTGCTCATAGCCACCACTGGCTAATTCTGCCTGGGAATCACAGGAGGACTACTGGAGTTAAAGAGCAGTTTGGTAGTTAGAGGGTAGCTTGTTAGACAATTTTGCTTCAGTCCCAAATTGTATTTAGAAGGCTCGTGCGCACACATGTTTTTCAGGCAATTTAGAAGCCAAAGTACAGACTGGATATCCCTTTATTGAAGGCTTTCTCTTTGCACCTCTCTTTCATCGGGTGGCTCCTGATTTCTATAGCATGAGTTCATACTTGTGTATGCATCGCCTGTGATTTTTGCAGCGGCCATCCCCACATTTTCCGCGGAGGACAACCGTCTGCTATCTGCGCGGTGCGTCAAGCCGATCGCACAGCATGCCCGTGTCTGTGTCTGACTCAGAGCATACACCCACGTTTGGCATCTGCAGCGTCTTTCATCTGAAGAACTTGGAGCGTTTTTCAAAGGTTCATAAATTAAACTTGACAACACCTTTGCAAAATAGGACTGGGTTGCTAATCCCATGTAGCAATTAGGGAAACTGAGGCATGTACTGCGGAACTGACTGATATTTTCCAGCAAAAATGAAGCTTTTTTGTTTGAAATTGCTATGCGGCCTTTTTGCTTGCGCATTCTCTCAGTTTTCCTGATTGTGACCCCTCAAATCCTAGATTTATTTTTTAATGTTCCATGATGCTCTTGTTCTTGCTTTGAGGTTCATTTTTTTCATCGTATATGCACCAGTAAGTTTGGTTAGTTTATTGCTATACTAAAGGGATTCCACTGTGCAGAGTGCTGCACAAAAATCTTCATAGATACCTTAAAAAAGAAAACAATCCCCAGGATGGAACAAGTAGAAAAAGATGGGTCAATTTTGAACTAAATAGAATAGAAACAGTTAAGCCGACCCTGGGGCACTCCTCTGGCCAGGCTCCGGAGCAGAGCTTCAAACACCAATAACTGATGAAGTCATGGAGAGTCACAAGAGAATTAGATCAACCAACCCATGATTCACTGGCCTTGGTTCTCACAACACCTCCAACCAAACTAGGAGCGGGGAACCTGTCTGCTAATTGCCTGCTCTGTGCTCTGCCCACTAATCCACGCTCCCTTTCACATGCTATGTACTTTCCGTGCGTTCTCATTTCTTACACCTTGATATAAAATAAATCCAGAGCCCAGAAGATGTCACGCTGAAATGCAGGCATCAGTCCACGAAGCGTGTAGACACCATTGAGCAATGCCCATGCATTACCCAGCTCCCGGTGTGACAGCAGAGCAGGCAGAACGAGTTCAAGGCTTCGTGCTCCTTCCACACGTATCAGATTCAGTCAGCAATGCATCCAGATGGATCAGCAGAGCCATCCCGGTGTGCAGTGCACGGTGAAGAAACAATGGTGTGCTTGAAGCAGATCTACAGATACTCTCAGAGCTCCGATTTTTATGAGATAGGCGTAATTTCCATGGCATAAGCTTAAGTTCAGATATTTGTGACAATTTAGGCTCGCCACCTCCACGTTATAAGCAGCCATGTGTCTTGGAGTAGGTGATGAAGGGAAGGAAAACCGAACCAGGAGGATCCATTTATTTGGGGAACGCATTTTCCTCTTAGGGGCGTGCTGAACAGAGAGCCCAGAGAAGATGGTCAGGACCTGGCTTCAGATACTCAGATTTTTCGGGTGGTGTGAGCATCAGAACAGCTCATCCAAGGTACTACGGCAGGCCAAACACAAGCTCCTGAGGGCTTAAATCAGGCCTGCAGGCTATGAGCTCGACCATGGGGAATCTTAATCATTGGAACAAGTTACAGGCAGGATATAAATGCCCATTGTGTAACAGCGATACTCAGTGAGCATGCAGAAAGAGGGTGATTCACTGAAGGAGTGAGAGGGTGTGTGACAGGACAAAGGCATTTACTGGAGGATATGTGCTGCCTGGGGGAGGACACCCCTTTCTAGTGGTTATGCTGAGCCTTCAGCTTCGGAAAGGCTGAAGGGGAAAATGACTACTCAGCATTAAATTCATGTGGAAGACAGGAAAGGGAACACCAGCTGAAGAAGGGAATCTCTTTGAATTAAAGGACAGTGCTAGTGTAAGATGAAATAGGGTGAATTTGTTCATTAAAAAATACAGGCTAGAAATTAGAAGAAGATTTCTAGACATCACAGGAGCAGAGTTCAGGGATAGCCTTTGAAATAGAGTCTTGGGCACCAGGATCCGAACCGGATTCAATATGAGGTTGCTACAGTCATCAACACATTGCATAACAGTGTATGGATGATACTGCATGCCTTCAATGTGCTTACAAGACTTGTTGCACCACGTTCATATTGTTTTTAATTTATTAATTAAACCTGTGTTTCAAGACTTCTGCTGGTTGCCTGTAGAGGCCAGGAAGGGTTTTTTCTCTCCCCCCTCTGATGATTAACATGGTTTCTGTGTCATTGCTTTTCAGTCTTTGTTTTCTTTTCCACCTCCTTTTCATGCACTGGAGATTGGCACAGCCTGCGATGGGGAGGTTGGGTGGAGCTGGTTGCACCTCTCAGGTGTCTGCTCAGCACTAAAGCACAATCTCCAAATTTAGGATCAGGAAGGAAGGTTCCATATGCAAACTTGGGAGATCATCATTCCGTTCTCTGTTCTGCTCCAGCCTCTTGATAATCCTCCAAAGTGCTCTGAGATCTTCAGGAACAAAACATGCTAGAAGAGACATATTATTCATGTAAAATTGACAGTTCACATAATCTTATCGTTTTGGGGGCTGTAGAAGTAATGAAACATTCCCTGTTTTGCAAATGGCACAACTGAATTTATTGATATCTGGATAGCTGCAACAGATTGTGTACCTTCCAGAAAAAGATTTGGTATAGGTGGTCTATAGCCCCCTGGGATCTCTTTGTCTATGAGGATGCTCTTTTTCCTCTGGTGCTTGGAAACTACAACTTTTAGCATATTTTGCTATTGGAATTGCTTTGTTAGGTTTAGTTCTCTGTAGGTTTGCATCTCAGCACAAAATGGCCTGCATCAAACTGCAGGGCAGGGAATGCGATCTCCATCATCTCTGCCTTCATGAGATGGAAGTCCCAGCTCCCCGGTGAGATCTGGGAGTGAAAACAGGTGAATCTGATGGGACAGATGTGACTCATGGTGATGAGCCTGGAGAAGGCAGAGGGGAAATATGGATGGATAAAGATGAGCAGAACAAGGACAGGCAGGGAAAGGAGAAAAAGGACAGAGAGCTCCCTAAGACACAAGATACTCTGAAATCCTGTGTTTGGCAACATCAAGCCAAGCTTCCCCCCAGGCAGTGGTTGTTTCTAGCAAGGGTAGCACGGAGAGCTGTGCATGGAGGAGCACTCCTTGCCCTGACCTGCCCTGAAGACAGAAACCATGGCTCTGTTCCTCCTGAGGCGTCCAGGCCAGTGTGGCCACCGAGCAGCCCAGTGCGGTGGGAGGGAGAGCAGGACGGGGCAACTTCTGCATGTGCAGCAGAACAAGGAGCAGACGCTTCCTCCCCTTACGCTGTGCTTGTTCGTGGTCCTGGGGAGGGGCTGGGGGTGGCAGCAACCTTGTGGGACCAGCCCTAGCCCTGGTCATTGTCTTCCACACTAAGAGCAAGGGCGATCTGCCCCAAATCCTTCTTCCCTTCTTGCAAGACCCTCAGTATGTCAAGTCATCTCTCCCTGCATCTCAGCCTCCTGAGATGGGCCAGCCTGCAGGGCAGTCGCTTAGAGGGACCCTCACCCCTCCAGGGCAGCAGGGCTGGTCTGAGCAGACCCATGGGTATGGAAGAACATCAGCAGGCAAGGTCTCTGCTGCCTGTGGCTTCTGTCAGAGTTTTGGCTGGCATGAGGACTTGGAGAACTGCAGCCTGACCTTGCAGGGCTTTGCTGCCCATCAGGGAGGCTTTAGGGGAGGTGGTGGGTGTGCCTGGGTCTGTGTCATTGTTGGGTTCCTGGAAATCAGGGCGCGGGACTGGGGGGAAGCCTGAGGAATGAGGCCACCATGCACAGTGAATGACTGTGAGCTCAGCTCTCGTGTCTGGCTGCTCAGAGGAATTCTTATTGTGAAAAGCCCCTGGGAAGTTAAATGGGAAAACATGTTGAAACAAGGACGCTTATTCACTCTGTGACTGAGCAATACAAATATCCAAAGCGTGTGTGCGTGCGCGCATGTGGCTCTTGATTTACTGCCCTCTTTGCTTCCTCTGTAAAAACAGAAGAAGAAAAATAGGACAGCAAAAGAAAAATGAGATGGAGGTGAAGGAGGAGAGACAAAGAAGAGGGAAAACACTGAGAAAAGAAGGGAGGAGAAAAGAAATCAGACCCATTCTGGGAGGGAAATACAAAACCTAGATGTAAGAGAGTGGACGTGGGGCCTGAACCCCCCTTACTACTGTAAATAAGGGATAACTTGACCGAGGCGGAGGCAGGGCAAGGGTCAGGACCAGACCTCGAGGAGGGTTGCTCTTACTCATCAGGAGCAGTGCTGTGCTGTGCGCCTTGCCTGGACTTGCTTGGCCTTGGTCAGCGTTATCCCTCTGCAGCCGAATCCCACCCTTTGTTTTTAGGGTGGCGGCAACTGCCTGGGAAACAACTGGGTCATTCCATCCCCTTCTCCTGGTGAAAACAACAGCATCAGCAAGCTGCAGGGAAGGCCAGCAAGGCTGCTTTTCTCCAGGCAGCAGCGCTGAGACCGTGCTTTGGTTGTTGGCGTTCAGACAGAGATGGGAGCAGGAGGCAGGCAGTCCTGAACACAGCTTGTCCTCCTTGGTCCCTTATCTGTTCCTGTCAGGGGCCGCTCAGTGTTTGGGGCTTGGGAAGGGACCTGCGACTCAACGGGAGCATGTGGACACGGGCCTTGGCTTGCACAAACGGGAGTGAAATTTGGCATCTGAGAAGAGCAGTGTCTGATGGAAAATGTCTCATGTTTGCCTTGGAAAGGATCTGGGGACAGGCGGATTGCGGTAGCTCTTACATCACTAGCACTGAGCTCACACTTCTTCAGCACCTGTTTACACCTTCTTCCAAGCCCTGCTGCTAAACGGCAGGAGCTCAGCCTTCACCTCTCCTCATCCTCCCCAGTCCCATTGCTATCTCAGCTCTTTGTCCTCGCTCCTGCCTCCCTCCACATCCATCCTTGCTTCTCTGGGTCCCATGCACTCTGAATCCCCCTCACAGCCTCCCTGTAACCAGCCTCCATCATCTTGCCAACTGCACTGGGGCATCTTCGCTTCACTCCTACATGGCCTGGTGGCAGAAAAAGCTGTTCTCTCCACCCCCACCCAGCAAAACAAACCTCTGAAGGGTTCTCCAGCTCAAGAGATGCCCACAGCGGGACCTAACTTAAAGTCAGGGCAGAGAATGGGCTTCTTGGTGGCACAGGCAAGGTGCCTGCCTGTTCATCCTGTCCTCTCACCTGCCCCCCAGGGCAGGGCTTTCTGTGTGGCTAGCATGTGGAGCTCTCCTCCGGACTCGGTGGCAGCTCTGTCACTGTGGTAGCAGCTGTCCTTGGGCAGTTAAGTGCCCAAAATAAGATGCAAGGCAGCAGACTGGATACTGGCTGCAGCAGCAAGGGGCACAGCCTGGGATCGGGCATCTGCCACACTCACTGCATGCCAGCCGGCGCTGCCACCACGGCTGCCTGCCGGCCCCACGGAACAGGGTGGCTGGTCAGCTTGGCAAACTCTTTTGCAGTTGCATGTGAGCAGTGGAGAAGTGCTTTAGAAAGTGCCTAGCACCTACAGGGCCCAAAAGTTCATGCATTCCTGCCTCCCCACCTCGCTACCTCCTGGCGGAGCTTGCCCTTGCAGCAGCAAGCTGCTGGCAGAGAGGCAGGATTTAACCTCCTTGTTGGTGGTAGAGTTGTGAAAGAGGGTAGGGTAATGGTGGAGATTCCCAGGCAGCTCTGAGCTGTGTGCTGGCACTGCAGCTCCGCGGGCCACAGGAATGCCAGGGAGTGGAGAGGGGATGTTGCTTGTTGTGCATGGGCAGGGAACACCTGGAGCTTGGGCAATTCAGGGAGCCATCCCTGCTGCTCCGGTTGGCTCCATGCATGCACTAGCTGCTGGCCTTTATTACAATAATTACATTTGAGGCTCCATCAAGCCCAAACGCAGCCTAACTTAGCGTCATGGGGCTGGCTGGCACCCAGGAAAGAAAGCCAAGGGGGTGGAGGAAGGCTGGGTGAGAAAGCTGCAGGCCTGAGGGAGCTCAGCGCTCTGCTGGTGCAGGGAAGGGCTCGCTTGCCCTCGCCTCGCACTCCCTGCCCATCTCCCTGTGCCCTGGCAGGGCTCATCCTGCCCTCTGGCTGGCTGGGGCAGCCTTTCAGGGTGAGCTCCCCATGTCATGGGGGATGCATTGCCACCCAGGGCCACCTCTGCCACTGCAGGAGAGGGAAGGGGGAGCAGGGAGCTGCCCTCATCCACTTGCTTTTACCTCTCCTGGGGATCCCGGCAGCAGGAAGAGGGGGGAAAAGCAGCGTGTATGTGTGGGCAGGCACAAAGGACACCTCAGTCCCACTGAGGACAGCACACGCTGGTCACCACTCAGTTGAAGAGCAGCTGATTTATAAAAGGGAGGATGTGATGGATGAGGGTCTACTGGACATTGCTGGAAGGTTCCCACGTCTCTCACCTGGAGAGCTTTAGTGCTCAGCTGTTCCTGGGCTCAGTGTTCACATCTTGCCAATCCAGCACTGGAAAATGAAATAGTGAGCAGGGAGGTCTCTCCCAACCCACTTTTAGTGACTTGTTGGTAGAGCAGGGCTCTCCAAGCACCCCAGCGGTGGTGGGGAGACCCCAGGCGAGCTGGTGCAGCCCTGCTGGCCACCCTCCACGTTCCAGGACTGGGTGATCTCCCTGGGCTTGTGTGCGAGCACCCGAGATGGAGAGAGGAGTTTGGGGAGGGAGGTGCTCTCTCTCGGCAGCAGGCAGGGTGCCGTGGGGCACGGGCAGCCCGGCACGGTCCCACAGCCGCTAGGTGTCCTCCGTGGGCCACACACGGGTGTGGGGAGCCCCGAGGGGAAGGGGGCTCCAGGAATGGGGGCATGCTGGAAAATCCCTCCCAGACAGGACAGGCCTGGCTCCCTCTGCCTGTCCTGGCAGAGCTCCATTCCCGACTGGGGTTGGAGCAGGGCAAGGATTAAGGGGGATGCTTGGACCTGTCCAGAGGGACATGTCCATCTCAGGAGGTGTTGGTGGGAGGGAGGGACAGAGCACGGGACTGGTGCTTAAACTAGGTAGAGTCTGGTAGAAAGGTAAACCCACTGCAGTTGAAAGTCATCCCCAGAGCTGAGAAGGAGCAATGCCAACGTCCATGTCGGAGTCAGCCCCTCCTTGCTCTGCTCCTTGGGTCCATGCCTGCTAGTGGGGTGAGTGCCTTCATGGTTAATTTGGCCATACCTCTCCTCCTCCCTGCTGGAATGCCCCTGATGCTGGGAAGGGATAATTGTGTTTACAGCAAGGAAGACACTCCAGCTTCCTTCCTGGGGGAATAAAACATGATCCTGGAAACCCCAGCTTTCCCAGTCCTGCTTTTGTGTCCTAGAAATACCTTCTCCCTAAGCAGCCTGAAATAAATGCTTAAGAGTAAATGCTGTTGCTTTGGTAGGTTGCCAGCAGGGTATTTCCCAAACGCTCTGCAGAATACAGCTAGCAGCTTCCCCATCAACATATTCCCCCCTCATTCAAGTCAGCTTGCTCCTTATCAGCACACTCATTATACCCTCAGAAACACAGTGTAAACATCTCCAGCAAACTGCTCTTGATGACAATTTCCTTGCCAAATAAGCCACTTCACTGCTTGAGTGATGGTTATGAGAGAGGATTTTTGTAGCTGCTGCTGTTTGAACAAGCGAGAAGTAAATAGAGCTCCCTTTCTGGGAGCACACACATGCACCTGCGCTGCAGAGTTTCATCACAAGCAGAGCTAGGAAGGTGTCTTTGGGAACTGCTCATTAAAATACTGGCAGCTCATCACTACTGCTTTGTTCAGTTTCTAACCTGGAATTTGGCTGAGGGAGGAAGATAACACTGGCAGAAGCTGCCAAGGGAACTCTTATAGTCCAAGCTGTCAGACAGTTGGTTTAACATCTTATTCCAAAAGATGGCACCGCCACTGGCACAGCGTCTCTCATCAGGGAACGGACGTGGGCTGTATTGGGAAGAGATTGGTTGTAGTGGGGGTGACAAAACTGCCACACTGCTGCTGGGCACCGGTCAGAGAGCAGAGCACGGCTGTGCTCAGCACCAGGAGGATAACAGAGCGCTTGCCAGCTGCAGCCCTTGTCTGTCCCTGCTTTCATTGCTCACCATGGCTGCTGTGGGATTTAGAGGAGTCCTGGGGCTGCTCTGCTTCACAACAGGTAGTGCAGCTGGATGCGGGCAGGCTGGGACCTGCTGGGGATTTCAAGTGCTTCCTGTGCTCTTCTTCAGCATTTTAGCTCCAGCACAGCCTAAAAAAGCCCTTTCAGCTTTCCCTGATGTTTCCTCCTCCACTGGGTGACCCAGCCTGCCCTGTACAATCTGGCTGGAGCTGAGCCCGTGGCCGCATTGCTCTTCTATTCAAAGAGAGAAAGAGGGAGGATGGGGGAAAGGGAAAAAAACCAAACAAAACCAACCAAACAAGCCAACAACAACAACAACGAAAACCCACTAAACAACCACCCAGAAACTCAATTAGTCTCCCAGCTGGTAGCAGAGCTTCCCTGCAGCGATTCCAGAAGTCTGTCCAATTTCTTCTCCCATTATGAGGCTTTGTCGCCGCTTTCGGAGCAGCGCTCCTCTCCGCGAACACTCTGCTAATTCCTCCTACAGTCTGGACTGGGATGGCTTTCTCAGATGGGCACATTCCCACCCCATTCTGCCTGTGTCTTTCTTATCTCTCAGCTCATATTTCACAAAGATATATCTTTTTTCTTCCATTTCCCATGCAAATAACACCACATATGGCCACAAACGGTGTGTTCAGCCAGCAGAGCCTCCTGACAGGAACCAGCACTAAACTAAGCAAACAGAATGATCCGGCAGCCTGGCCTGGTGCCCACCTTAGGCTGAAGCAATACCTCAAAGATCAGGGAGGGGGCACAAACATCAGCAGGCGAAAGGGAAGATTTTTATAGAGGAACTCAGATACAGGTTAAACAGAGTGAAAAGAAAATCCGCTCGGTGTTCTGCATTGATGGCTTTGGTTTGTTTCTTGCAGTGATGTAATGACACTGAAGCACGCTTCTGTACCTGTTCATGAACCCTGGCACGCGTTGGAGCAAGGTACTGGTGCATAGCATGCTCTGTACTATTGCCCCGTGTCTGCATTGGCTCCTTGTGCCTACATATCTAGGAGTTGCTGTTTTAGCGACTGAGAGCAAGGTTTAACAGAAGCTGAGATCTAAGCATAGACCCTTGATTTTTAACTCTGGGTTTTAGAGCTGGAGGAATTCAAAGAGAGAAAGAAGGTAAAGCATTATCTGTTCTGTGCTGAATCCTGGTTTTGGTGGATCCCTAGTTTAGGGAACTGTATTTCACCACCATCTGCAGCATGCCCTGCTTTCCAGGCAGGGGGTGTATTGCACCATGCAATGCAACATCTGTCTGATGCGGTGCAGAAACAGCAGGCTGGCTGGAAACCTTGCTGTGAGTCAAGATCTGAAATAACGATGATTCCCGGAAGGCATATATGGTAGAAGGGGCAATACAGAGCTTTATAGCAAGAATTCCCCAAGTCTTGACATGCCATAAAAGGAATCTGTTAGATTTAAGATTAGCGGGGAAAGAAAGATGGGCTCGTGCTGGGATAGTGAAGGGGATGTGCTGTACATTTCTAGGGTCAGACGGGGACACGGACAGAGAGTCCTGCCTAATTGTTCCCCTGATACAAACTGAGAAACTCTGTTCTTAATCAGGAAGCAAAAGTCCCTTATTAGTGTGAAAAATCAATGTCACTAATAACAATAGGGAATGTATGCTGGCATGTGATAGTGGGTGAATTTCTTCACCAGCGTTCACTGAACCAGGGAGGAAGGGTATTGCCCTGGACTCAGTTTTGATAAGCGATGAGAGCACCATACTGAAAAAGTAACCTTGGATTCGCAGATTAACTGCTGATTCAATTAAATCGAGATGGAAAGGCAAACAAAGGTCCTCGATTTCAAACAGGCAAATCCTTCTTGGCTAAGAGAAATCCACAGGAACGAAAATTGGACTCGGGAGCTCAGACGAGGCTCGCGATTTTTCTAAATCAAAAAGGCAATGTTCAAAACGTTTGAGAGGTGCGGGGTGGGGACACCTCCCAAAGGAGTTTTCTAGTTCTAGCTCGATGAAAAACCACCTCAAAAGGGTGCTAACAGTAATCAGAATGCCTGCGAGGGACGTAGGAACAGGCCAGATGAGCAGAGGCTAGCGTGTGGAGGAGCCAACGAGAGCTGTCAAAAGCCAAGATGACCAGCCTTGCAATGGCCATTAAAATAACCAGCCCTAAGTTCATCGCATGCAGAACAAACAGAGCAAGGAGGGAAGAAATGGTGATGCTCTGCAGTCAGCGTGGGGTAGAGATTAAGGCAGGGCTAAATATTGCCTCGGAAATCATCAGTGGGAAAAAGGGCTGAATGTGGGGCAAGTGAAGGCAAAACTATTAGAAGGGAAATTGCCAAGTTTCTGGTGGAAACAAAATTCAGAGCTTGCTGTCTGGTGGGGAGGATGTAGGGAAATGCTTTCCCCCCTCTGGTTCTAGAAGAATGAAGGAAATCACAGATCCCTCATCAGGATTTTTAACAAGTCTGTGTCATCTCAGCATTATCACAGGACCAGAGCACCTAATTCAATACCTAAAATTAAAAAGGGGGTGGAGTGGGGAGAGATATTTGTAGGTAACTATAGAAATGCTGCCTCACTCCTCAGCAGGATGTCAGAGCAAATTTTGCAGGAGAGAAGTGTTAAGGCTACATATAAATGGAAAATGAAATTAGTTGTGGCTGCCTAGGAGGAACTAGTTGTTTTTCTGTCTAACTAGTCATTTTTCTTTCTAAAATAATTCAGTTTGCAAATACAGCCTGGGGAGGCGGGGGGGGGAGTAAACAACCAACCATCCACAACCAAAACCTCTCTAGCGTGCCTTACGATGAAGCTTGAGCTATTTCAGGGAAGGGAGTGTTACGATATGGTTTCTCCTTGTACTACTCCAGTAGATCCTTTCCCGTTCCTGGAGGAGGAGACGGGGCATCTGAGGAGCCGCTTGGCTCGCGTGTAGAGCTGCGCTGGGAGCCGTGGCCACGGAGGTGCTTCACCCTGTGGTTTCGTTGTGCAGGTTCCCATCTGAGTCACCGGGGTGTTCACCATCGCGGTGCCCTGGCCTGGCAGGGTGGGCAGGCGGGGTGGCCGAGCTCTCTGCAGGCAGCGGTGCCCGTCAGCGGCTGGAGGTTTCCTAACTGTGCGCTGAAGGGGCAGCTCAGACCAGAGCCCAGGTCCTGGGTCCTCTTGGCTCTCCTGCCGCTGGGACCTCAACCCTGAGGCTATGGTGCAAAGATGAACAAGGCTAGAGGGATATAAACCGTCACTGCTATTTGCAATCACTTCATTGCACTCTCTCCGAATAGCTCACAGTAGCATGAGTCTGTCCTTCCCCTTTTCCTTACTTTCCCTGCTCTTGCTCAGGCACGTTGCTGAGCAGGGCAAGAGTCAGCATTGCTTCAGGAGGGAGCCCCTTGTGCTCCCAGCAGTGACATGGGAGGAGAGGAGCCAGCTGGCAAGGAAGAGACTCAGAGAGAGGGGAGAGGTGGCAGGAAAAGGGAGAAGGCATGGTGAGAGAAGGAGAGGAAAAGTTAATAAGAGAGACACAACAGTTCATGCTCTGATTTGTGGGAGATCTCTGCTGTCCTTTAGCAAATTTCTCCTGGTTTTGTAGCAGCTGCAGCCTCGAGCTACAGCCTGGAAACAGGGGAAGATGAAAGGAAGAGATGGGAGAAGGCCCAAGTCTTGCTAAACCAGCCGGGATGTGCAACCCGCTGTACTAACTGGCCGTCAGCGCTTTCGTGCTGCTCCCTGGCAGCGGTTCTGAGCCCAGCAGCAGGGCGAGCGAGCTCGAGGAGGAAGGGGCTGCAGAGAGCAGCGAGGAAGGCGGTGGAGACAGGGAACAGGAGGGGAGCTGTGCTGGTAGCAGCTTCCTGCAGGTACCTCCGGGTCCACCAGGGACTCTGAGGTCTCCCTCTTTGCCAGGAGTTCTCCTGTGCCGAGGGTTAAGATTGCGGGGTGACAATAAACCCTGGCAGATGTGTTGTCAACCTCCTCTCCCCCCCACTTCCCCCTTTTGCCCTTCCCTCTCCCCCCTTCCCACTCAGCACAGGTGATCAGAAGGGAAAGAAGGACAGAGAGAAGAGAGTTGGAAAAGTTAAAGATGTTTTACTAATGCTACTGATAAGAACAGAGAAAATAATACAAAATATACAAAACCAATCTCGAAAGTCCCAGCAACTGCAGAGCCAGCACCCAAAGTCCTGGATTGGACTCTGCAGCCAACCGGAGCTGGATTCAGTCTCTCACTGGCCTCAGTTCGCAGGGACGACCAGCAAGGTCCTCTCCTAATGTCGGCCATGAGGAAAAAGGGAAGGAAAAAGGGATGAGATCCTCGTGATCTCCCACTTTTATATGAAGTATTCACGTGAATGGAATGTTATTCACCGTTGGTCAGTCTCTCGGTCACCAGTTTCTCATTGCCCCTCTCGCGAGATGTCCATCCGTGCTTATCAATAAGTTTGCATTCCATTGCTAGGTTTACCAAAACACGTCTGATTCTCCAGGAAAATGCAGCTAATATGAAGCCTTCAGCTGACAGGCAAAAATTCACTAAAAGAGAAACTTGTTTTTTAACAAAACCAGGACAGCCTGGTACAAACAAAAGCCGCTTCTCTTCCTCTCCCTGCCCTGGGTGTCAGGGAGCCGTTCGACTCCAGCGCCTGCTTTGCCCCTCAGCACTGGAGGAACACATGGGAAGATGTTCTAGCTTAATGGGAAGAGTCTGTTCTGAGTTTGGTTTGGTGTTGGTTGTTTTGTTGGGTTTTTTTGGTTTTTTTTGTGTGTGGTTTTGGGTTTTTGGTTTTTTTTTGGTGTTTAAAAAAAAAAAATAAATCCAAACCAAAAGAGCACACCACAGTTAATGCCTCTAATGCTAAGCTGGGCTGCTCATAATTCTCCTCCAAATCTTGCCCTAAGCAGGCCCGCTCCTGCTCTGACTCAGGGTGGATGTTCAAAGCGCTCCTGCAAGGCAGGGGAGGGGGTTGGCAGCCGGTTGCTTCATCACCTCTCAAAGCTGTTGTTGACCTGGCAGCTCTGTGCTTTCTCCTGTCCACCCCACCTGTGGCCTCTGTGTTTCTTGCAGCGCCACGAGTCAGCTCCTCGGTGTCAGTTTAAGGATGGGTTTGTGTGGGAGAGCACGCCTGCCTTCTCTCCACATGCTCTCCAGGGGCCTTTATGCCAAATAATAACCAGGTCAGTCCCACCCATCCTCAGAGGGGCTGTGAATATTCACCCCCGGCTCTCAAAGTCAAAGCACTCCCTAAACACCAGGAATGAACACAAGGTATTATAGCAGCCGACAAGTCTTACCTGCCAGGATTAATCATTACACCCAATGTAATACTTCCACTAAAACCTGAAACTGCATTGGCTCTGTGAAAACCTGAATGACTCCAGTAGCAAGAGCTGTCCTGCCCTTCACTGTCCTGCCCTTGAGCGGTCCCTTGCAGCCTCACGAGGAAGGCGTTGGTTATCCCACGGTGTATTTAATGCTTGCGCGGCAGCAATGCAGGAACTCTGCCACCGGTGTCAAGGGTTCCCTCTCCCCCTGCCTCCAGGGTTTGCTGGTGCGTAGCAGGAGGCAGCCAGCCTTGCTTGGGACCTGTCACCAGCGTATACCACACCGTACCAGGGTAACCTGAGCAGAGGGAGCCACAGCTCAGTGTGTACCTGCCCTGGATTGGGGAGAGGCTGCTGTCCCAGCTCCTCCATCCCCTGCGCTGTCCTGCAAGGCACACGGAGGCTCCCTGGCATCTTCTGCCGCCTTGTTTCACAGCTGGTGGCGTTGGTGGTGGGGGAGGCTTTGCTTGGAGGCAGGGAACAGGATTGTGTCTATTTGGAGCCTGTGCTTTGAACGGGGCCCCTCTTTCTGACCCCACCTCCTTTCCCCTTTTACGAGGAGCTGGCCTCTTTCAACTGACAGCAGGGCTTTCCTGCCAGCCTTGTTAGCTTTAGCTGGAACAATTTCCTTTGAACTCAGCTTGAATTAACATCTCCATGGCAATAGGATCAGGGCTTTGTCTCTCGCAACCTGCCCTTCACCCCCAACAAAAGGTTGCACCAGGAGGTGGGAACAGCATGCCAGCCTGGCCCACACCACCAGGCTTTCTGGGCAAGAGCAGAGGTGTTTGCTGGGAGGACAGCACAGGAATGATCTGCTGTCTGTAACTTCCCTTGGGGAGGGGAGGATAGGGGAAGCTGCATTAGATGCTGCCAGGTCCTTGCTCAGTTTGGGTTAGCTCGCTGCATAGTGCCAGCAAGTGTTGGGGTAGAAGGAAAGCGGCTTGTTTCACTTCGCCATAAACAGCCACAAACAAACGCAATTCCCATGGGAGCTGTGCACATAGCACATCCTACCATAAAACCTCCTTTCCTCTGCAGTCTAAGAAAGCCACGTGCAAGTCAATGACCCCACTGGTATGAAGCTGGACTAATACCTCTCAATGTTACTCTCACCCCACTGCCAACCATCTGGCTATTTGCTCATCAGATGCTTCTCATTCCTCCCCTGGTTCCCCCAGGAGGAAGATCCCCCTCTTCAGGCTGTTATGAGATTTGACCTTTCCAGTTGTGCATCACCCCCAGCCCAGGCAACCCGGACACCAGATAAAGGGCTACGTTGCTCCTGCCCTGTCTCACTCCTACTCGCAGCCATGGCCCACGTGGGTCCATCTGTTTGGCCGTAGTGGGCTCTAGCAAACAATATAGGGTTTTTTTCCTCTTGTAGAGAGGCTGCTTTTGTAGCCAAGTCTGTAGGTGGGAAGAAAAAAAATAAATAAGCCTTTTCCTTTGAATGCCAAGTAATTTCTTTGGGAGCTGCCTCAGGGAAATCAAATTTCAGTTTCTTCTTTTTGGGTGGTGGGGAGAACATTGGGGCAGATGTAAACACCACAGCAACCACTTCCCTTTCTGCTGCTCCGTGTTCAGTTCCCTGCTCCTAAACGCCCTGGGAAGGCAGTGCTCTTCCTGCTCCCCTCTCCCCACAGCCTGGGAGGGGTTGCAGGTGTCTGGGAAAAGACGGGGGAGTCCCAGATGGGGGACACTGTGTATCCAAGGCGGTTTTGCTGGGTGTTGCACTGAGGTCAAGGTCATTGCAGCTGTGATCCCTCAGGGAGGTCAGGGAGCAGAACAAGGTCCTCTCCAACACAACATGCTGGGGTCAGTGGGGGTTCAGTGGGGTATGTGGGGAAAGGAGTGCAGGGGCAGCACCACCAGGCCCAGAGCTCTTGGCTCAGGCAGTTGTGCTTGCTCGATTTCCTTTTCCACCTCCTTCTTCCTCCACAGGGCTCTTTCTCCCTCCTCCAGCAGAGTTACTGCAGCTGGATCACAGCAGGCAGTTTTCATTCTCTGTTAATGAGAAACTCCTGCACTTTGTCCCTTGAAACGGAGCCACATTTGCCACGTGATTGTGGGGAAGGGCTCCAGCTAAGGTTACAGTGAGAAAGAGAGGCAAGGGGTAAGCTGGGTCCCCTTGTACACATGGTCCCTGTGCCAGGGGCTGAGCTGGGTGGTGGGCAAGCACCAGCCAAAAGCCAGTTGTTGAGGGAATCAAAGCCTGTCTGGCCTCATCCTGCTGACCCTGCGCTGACTCAGCGGGCTGTCTCGATCTCTTCATACCAGGGAATGGGAATTCATCCCCTTACGCTTCCCACCTCCCCCATCTCCATCCTCAGCTGTTATTACCATGCAAGAGGCTACATGCACGTACCAACCTCCACACTCCATAACCATGAATCATAAACCAGTGGGATGGTTTCCTGGAGCTGGGGAACAAGGGTCGTTCTTCATCTCCTGGTACAGTTGGGCTGGCCTCTTCTCGTGGGAGCAGCTTTTGGTGAGGAGCAGGGAAACCCCCAGCATGGCTGAGCTGGGACAGACCCCCCAGCTGCTCCCGGGGCAGGTAGTGGCAGTGTCACTGAGAAGGAAGGGGAGATTTCTTTCCCACAACGCAGATTTTGCTACCAGTGCTGCCACAAACCTTCTTGGCATCACCAGAGTTGCAGCTTTCCCCACTGATCCAGCTCCCTGTTGCAAAAGCCTTTTCTGAGTGTGCTTGCAGGGATTGGGGCCCCTCTGTGCATGGTACAGATGTGCTCCGTAGGTTTTTGCTCGCCTTCCTCTGCTCTGAACAGGCAGAGCACAAAGTGCCAGGCTCTGCCTGCCTCCCGCTGTGCTTCGTGCCTCTTATCTCCAGCTAAAGGGATCTCTTTTCTCGCTAACACAGACAGGGCTGCCCTGACCCCTCTGTGGCTCCATCCCAGTCAGGGATTCTTGTTCTCTTGCAATCCTGCCCCAAGAGCTGTGAAGAGAACATAAGGTGATTTCTCCTGCAGCGCTGAGAGATGCTCAATTAATTCTGGGCTGCAGACTCTCTTTGCCGCCCCACAAACAGCGTGATGTGTTTTCTTCAGCCTGGCACTCTTGGCGACTCGCGGGCTGCCCAGCCTGGACGCGGTTGGTAGGGCAGCTGCAAGCAGGACCATCTTACTTTGTCCTTGGTCTGAGCTCCATGCCACAGCATCTTGGGCACACAAAGGGGAATTTCCAGTCTTCCCAGTGGTAGCTCTTGTCTTACTTCAGCTCTTTCCGTTTTCTTTCACGCTTCCGTGCTTCCATGAAGCACTATCTAATAGGCTGGGCCCTGGCTTTACGCCACAGCATGACTGAGAGACACATCTCAAACTCCAGAGCAACATCTTGAGCCAAAGCTCTTTGGACTTCGTGACATCTGAAATTCAGAGCCCAGTTCTTCCATGAGACACGGTTGGGAGCTCTGGGATTTGGGAACAGGTAGCTTCTCAAAAGATGCTGCTGATTTCTCCCCCGTGCCACAGAAAGGGAAGGCAGAGGCATCTTGGATGCACTGGAGGGAGGAGAAAAACTTCCCAACTCTGAAGGCTTCTCAGCTTTTGCATTCCTGCCTTCACCACCTCCTTAATGGGGAGGCAAAGCAACAGGAAACTCTGAGGCAGCTGTGATTTTTCACCAGAATCAGAGAAACTATGTGAGCTCGGCAGCTGCACTTAGAGCTGGGTCATTAAAATGAGCCAGCAGCTCGGCCGGCCCGCAGGGACGGAGAGCTTCCCAGCATGCTGGGGAAGCCCCGTCTCCGAAATAACCGGGTGAGAGACAAAACAGAAAAGGACCTTGGAAAGATGGGCTAGGGATATGGAAAATATTCCTCTAAAGTCCTGGTGCCGTGCCCAGCTGGTGAGGTGCCATGTTTATGAGCCACCGGTCTGGAAGCGGGATGGATGGTGTAAAGGGTTACCTGAAAGAGTTAGGTTTCCTTTGCCGGCCTTGTCCTTCTCATGCTTTATCAGTCTCCCAGCAGTCAGGCAAGGTAGGGATCTTTTTGTTCCTTTTCTTTTGCTCTTTTTGTTGTTGCTGTTGTTCCATCCCCCAAGCGCCACATCAGCAGCGAGCTGCAGGGTGACCTCAATGAGGAACAGATTGTCCCTTGGCCTGTCTCCATCCGGCTGCCTGCAAGGGACATCAGGCAGGAGGGCCTTGAGCTAGGAAAATAGAGACGAGGGAGGGTGGGCTGTTTCCAGGAGCCACATGTCGGAATAACAGCGCCCGGGAGCTGGAGCCAAAGCAGCAACAGCACCCGGGAGCTGGAGCCAAAGCAGCAGCGGCGCTCGGGAGCTGCAGGAGGGACCAGAGGAACTGGCACAGGGGGGATTTCTTTCTGTCATCTCTAGTTTCATGGCTTGTTGGCAGCACCTGGCAAAGATTTACAAGCGTTAGTCAAGAGCTGTGATCAACTGATGAGGCTTATTGCTGGTTTCAAGTAATTGGAAGGGTTACCAAGAGCCAAAGGAAAACACAGGAGGCATTGATGTGCCGCTGTGGGAACCAGGGCTCTCGGGAGCTGGGGTTGGTGCGTAACTTCGAGCTCTTAGTCAACAGACCTATTTTCCAATTTCCAGCTCATTCTTTAATTCCAAGTGTCACATCTCATTCTTTCCATCTTGGAAATTTCAATCAGGCTTGAGTTTTGGTGATGCACCTTAAAACAGAAGTGGGGTACAAACAACTCTGGTAAGGGTGGCTTATTCAGTCACTCTCCCCTGGTTATCTCCAGCTGTTTAACCCAGTTTCAAGCCAATCCCCATGGTTAGACCCCCCCATCCACCATGGCTTTGCTAAGAAGAATATAATTAATATCATATCATTTACAAGATTATTTCCTATAAGCTTTAAGACCACATAAGATGAGGTGACACAGAATGTAATGCCTCTGTGAATAGACATTTTGGTTAACTTCTTTTTTAAAGCTATTTAATCCAGCGGGTCCGCCAGTCCAACAGGCTGTGCCTGATTCTGCATGGTGTTCCAGAAAAGTGTAGGAAACATTTCCAGCTAAATCTGCAAGAAAAACATTTGCGTTTCCCTCTAGGCTGATTTCTACCGCAGATTGGCGGAATTGCGGGTTTTGGGGGGGTTGCTGCTTTTGAGTAACTTTCCACAAAATAGATATTTTCCTTTCCTCTGCAAAACTGAAATTCAGGCTCCTGCAGATGCTCCAGCGCCAAATGACTTTCAATCACAAGAAAATTCTGAAATCATCAGTATAAAACATACGGCACTTTGCTTTGGAATAAGATTGGAACGAGAAAGCTCAATTGTAAAGCTGAACCAAGGACATTTTATTATTCAGAATGAAAAGAAAGAGCTCTCTTTTAGTCAAAGGAAGGCAGAATTTTGAGCGGATATAACTGTTTTCTGAAATAGACTTTTTTTTTTTTTCCAAAGGCAAGCAACAACCTTATTAATTATTTGTATTGTGGTCATATTAGGTCCATTATTAAATCGCTTAAGTGAAAACCAGAAGGTCCTTAGGCATTTATTTTATGTGGAAGTGGGTTAAAATGGAAACTGCCAAGGAGATTTTTCCAGTTTAAGAGAAGAGTGTTAACCACTGTCTCCCTCTGCAAATCCAGAAGATTTGGGACAGTTCTGCCTTTAACATGTGAGAGGAAGGAGAAGGAGAAGAGAAGAGAAGGAGAAGGAGAAGGAGAAGGAGAAGAGAAGGAGAAGGAGGGTTCATTGCTCCTAACCAAAATGAGAAAAAATCCCCAAAATACTTCATTTTCTTTCTTTTTCTTCCCCCATTCAGGCATCACCATTTTGCTTTCTTGCCGTTCATCTAACATGGTCAGAAGTGACTGCTGCTCAGCGTCGCGCTCAGAGCTTTCCTGACCCCTCCTGCAAGTGCCGGTTGCCCTGAAGCACAGCGCCTAATTAACCTTCTCTTATTCTTTGTAGCTGCAGGTGTTTTTATTGCTCATAAACCTATCCTGTCCCTCTCCTCAGCTATTCTCATCTTCTGTGGGCCGTGATTCTTTTTGAAATGTCCATTTTATAAATCACTTTAATTAGCTTTATATCATTCTGCTATGTTTATATCACTTGATTTAACCTTCAGATCGCTTCCATTACATCCTATATATTGCTTTGATTTTATTTATGGTGTTTCTGCTGCATTTGCATTGCTTTCCGTAGATGGATATCATTTTGGCTTGATTCACAGTGTATTTCTTCAGTTAGATTTATATCCCTTTAATTAGATTTATATCCCTTTACTATTTAAAGTCTTCACTTAGATTTATAGTATCTCTTTTACTAGGCTTGCCTTGCATAGGAGATTTGCATCCTTTTTGTTTTAAAGGATATTGCTTAACTCAACACTGATGTTGTTTTATTTAGACTTTGGTCAGCCTCCCAATTATATACATGAAGCAAGAACTCGCCTCTTGTATTTCTTCCCCCGCTGTACCCAGCATAAACCAGTTAGCGTGCTGGAAGAAGAAGCCTGCCTGGCTCTCCATATGTGCACACAGAGCTGTCCCCAGCCCAGCCAGGGAAATAAACCCCATGGGGCCACAGCAGGGGCTGGAAAGCCATGGTGAACCCAGCAAGCTGCCCAAGGCTGGGAGAGCGGTGGCGCTCAGCATCTGCTGGCTGGATTGGGGCACAAGGCCTGAGGCTGCATGACACGATGTTTGCTGAGTCCTGTCCAGCTCTGCAGCCTCCAGCTGGGTCGTGTTCTTCACAACAGCCGGGGCTGCTTCATGGTTTCTTCACTGAATTTCTGCCCTACAGAGTATGTGGTGCTAAAGGCAAAGGCAACTTGAAATGGCAAACAAGAGGCTTATTGGAAGAAGCAGGGACAACTCGGAGGACCTAGATCTTCTTGGGAAGCACTGCGGCTGCTGGTCCAGCAGTCGGCCGGAGGGGAACCACGCCGGCAGTGATTTATCAGAGCTTGTTTCTGCAACAGCAGAGCTGTGTGGGACCGACATCAGCTGAGGTCTGGAAGACACGTGGTGCTGCACCTGCATGAAAGTCCCTGCAGCCCTCCAGCCACCCAGCACGGGCAGGGCTCGCTTTTGGCAAACGATGGCAGATGTCTCCTGCCCCTCCAAAGGCGAGGGATGCAGAGGAGCTGCTGGCGGCGGGGCCGTTCTCAGCAAGCTGCCCTTTCCCACTGTCCAGCTCCGCACCGAATCACCAGGATTGTTTCTTAGAGTAGGCAGCTCGTTCACAACAAACACCCTCACTCTTTGATGTATTGGCGGTACCGTTGTTGTGGTGTTTTAAATACCTTCGTTTCATGCTCATAATAAGAAAACTGTCCTTACTGTAAGTTGATGAGAAAGTAGCAGTAATTATTGCTGTCTCCTCCATGGGAGGGTAAACCTTAGATGCTAATGGCCTCTGCAATATTGACCGATTACTCATGTTAGGGTGAAACAGCAAGGGGAACGGGCCTTCATTCTTTGGTCTTAAATGCTCCTGTGTTCAGGGCGGGGAGCGGGAGGCATCCCAGACTGCATAAGAGATAATTGCAGCAGTGTGATTTTGGATTAAGAGAGGAAAAGATGTTTTGGAATGGGGGGAAGTGATGGACAGAGCAGGTCTATTCCTGGAATGGATAAAGGCAGAAGATAGTGCAGGTATTTATGCATCACCCAGCTTGACAGCACGCACGCACCAGCCAGTGGGTGGTGAGCGGTGAAAACAGGGTGGCTGCAAACGTTTTTGTTTGCCTGATAAATTCACAGGCAGGGAAGGCAGGGCTCTTGTAAGCAGTTTACCCACAGAGCCTGCTGTGGGACGCTCTAGGACTTCTCACACTCTCTGCTTCTATTTTTCCCTTGGTTACTAAGGCTCTAAACTGCAGCAAGGGCTGGCTTTCAGTCCAGGTCTTCATGGGCACTGATCCCCTCCTTGTTTTCCGAGGTGCCAATGTGACACTGAACTTCTGTAAATGCAATTTGGAGGCGAGGAAGAAGGAATGAAGATTTGTAGCTTGGCCAAATATTAGTGGTTTTCCCCAGCAATGACAAAGGATGCATCTAAGGCACTCAGGCAAAGCCCGCGTCAGATTGTAATGCCCTGCTCCCACACGCTGCACTGCTGGAACTTCACAACAAAGCACAGCGGAGAGTGTTTTCTTTTAACAGCATATTTTTCCTTAACCTTGTCCTCAAACGTGGCTGAGGTATTTTAATGGAAATTTCCTCGCAGTAAAAAGACTGCAGCGCACACACATACCAGAAACTCTTGACCCACACCATTAACATTTAGTACCACAAAATGCAGCTCAGCAACTGATCCTGCCATGGGAACACTGAACTGGAAGGCAGGTTTCACCTCTCCTGTAGTTCACAAAAGGGATTACGTGTATGAAGAGCAAAGGCAGAAGAGGCTGATTGACACCTGTAAAGAATTGGTTTGGCCATTCAGACCTGTCTCAAAGTCTTGGAGCTGTACTTACTCTTCTCCAAATATCCTTAATGGCCAGGAATTCTCCATCCACCACCAACCTGTTCAGTGTCCCTTGCTGGGCTGCTGACCAGCAGTGTCTGTCCCATTCTTTCAAATCTCAGCAAAGTTCTCATCTCCTGTGCTCCTTGATTACTTTTCTGTTATCTGCTATAAAAGACCTACTTAGTCTTTTTACCTCTGTTGCCAGCCAGTGTTTTGGATCGCCTCCCCGCCCTCCAGTATTTCTTGTCTGTGTGTCCATCCATTTCGCAACTGGGATCAAATCTGCTATTCCTAGGTCAGATTCAAGGTTCCGTTGTGCCCTGCTCAAGTTGCAATCTGCAGGACTACAGCATTCCTGGCAAGGTGCTGAGCCTTGGAAAGACTTCTCTGGGACAGCTTGCTTTCTGACATCTTTGCTCTAGAGGGTACCCGGAGCAAAGTGATACTGAAGCCAACTTTGCTGGCTCGGCAGCACAGAGAAGGCCAGTCCTGAATCACCTCTCGCACCCCAGGATCCAGGTGCACAATGGGCACTGCTAAAACCTGCAGCTGGAAAAGCATGATCTGCAGATGTGTAGAGCTGCAGGGAGCGCAGCCTGACCTCCCTTTATCCCCCATCCTCCAGTACACGCGTGGGACCGCGCTGCGCTCCGGTGCCCAGGGCTCAGTGGCAAGCTGAGGGACCTCAGGTTACCCTCGTGCAACAGGCAAGTTGAATCCCCATTTGGGCCAAGAAGCGAGGACAGCCCTTTGGACTGGAAGCCCTCCAAGGGTTATTAGTGCCCACTGTTCTCATGGCACTTTTCCCTCCAGCCCCTGCTGGGGTCGTCCTGTCTCTTTGCATAATCTCCTCTGAATAAATGCACTGTGAGCGGGGCCTTTTCCTTTGCAGCTTTTGTCACCAGGAGCTGTCTTCTGTATGTTCCCACCTTGCAGGCTGTCCCTCTCTTTTTGTCTCTGAGCTGAGCCATTT
This sequence comes from Patagioenas fasciata, assembly GCF_037038585.1. NCBI lineage: Eukaryota > Metazoa > Chordata > Aves > Columbiformes > Columbidae > Patagioenas > Patagioenas fasciata. Next base: position 6,862,064 of record NC_092543.1, read on the forward strand.
CTTTTCTCCTGTTTGCACCTCTTTTTCTTCTTGGTTCTTATTTTTAGCACCGCTGTTGTCCTGAAAAGTATTTCAAGGAGATAATTTGAGCAAGGCTGTGAAAATTTAGGGTTAAAACATGTGTGAAGTCCCACAAAAAGCACCTCTTTGACAAAAGCGATCTCTTTGCCTCGAAGTGTGGATTTAAATGGTCATTTCTATTTATTTCTGTGCTTGTGAAGCTCTTTCTCTGAGGCCCCGTTCCTGCTGCCACAGTGACCTTTGTGTTTGCAGCGGGACCTTTTGAAATCAAAGGGGCCCTTCATGAGCATCTGCCCATCTGGAAATGATTGCAGCACTGGGTGGGTGAAGGGCAGATTGGGAGCCTTTTCACTGTGAGTGGCAGAGTCTGAAGTCACCCAGGTCCACATGCCTGTGAAAGACAATCCGAAGTAGCCCGCATTACATCCTCAGGGGCCAGAATACATGCAGCATGCCTTACAACAGACGTACCGCAGTGCACTTTGAGAGCCTCAGCAATCATGTAAATGTCGTTTGATTTACAGCAACCACATGGTTGGAGGATTCTGTGTGCGTTTGTGCAGGCAGGAGTGCCGGGCTTTGTTGCTGCCCTCCCATCTCCTTCCCAACTGCGGTTTGTAGGTAGTTGTGCATTCCAAGGGGAAAAAGAAACAGCAAGGCAAATCAATTGCAGGAGAGCCCCGAAAGGGCCAGGAGAAGATGCCGCTCTCCATCCCCCAGCGCCCAGCTGCCAGGAGGGAGCGGGATGTGGGAGAAGGACTCCGCTTGGGACAGCGCTGACTGTCCCGGCCCCTCGGCGGGCGCTCCCGCCCTTATTCCGCGGCCCGGCGCTGGCCCTTTAACGGCGGGGCGGTGCGCTGCCTCCGTGGGGCCGGTCCCCGGGCCCGGGGAAGGAAGTGACGGGCGGGGGGCGAGGGAAGAGCCCGCCGAGGGCTTGAATGAAAAGGGGGAGCGGGCGGTGCGCCGAGCCTCCCCAGCCGGGCCGGGGGCGCGGCCGGGCGCCTCCGCTCGCTGCCGCTCCGCGCCTGCCCCCCGCCCCATGCCGGCCCTGCCCTGAACCCGCGGCGGCCGGCCCCGGCTCCGCACCCCGACGGGGCGGGCGCGGGGCGATGCGCGGCCCCCGGCGCCGGCTGCCGGCGCTGCCCGCGCTGCTCTGGCTGGCGCTGGCCCCGCTGCCCGGCGCGCCCGGCCCCGCGGCGCGGGCAGAGCTGCGGGTGCGGGTGCGGCTGCCCGGCGGGCAGGTGACGGAGGAGAGCCTGCAGGCCGATAGCGGCTCCGACTGCATCAGCCTGGAGCTGCGCACGGCCGACGGTGCCCTCGTCACCCTCACCGCCGACTTCAGACAGGTAGGGCTCGGGCTCGGGCTCGGGCTGCTGCCCGACATCGCGTCCCAGCGCCGGGCAGCCGCGGGATCCCGCCCCGCGGGAGCGGCGTCCCCAGCGAGCGCGGTGGGATGCCGGGGAGTTCCAGGGATGCGCTGCTTTCCCCGAGGAGGACGTGTGCGCTGGAACCCGCGCCCCTCTCGTGTTCCCTCGGCCACGAGGAGAGTAGCGCTGGGAAAACCCGCAATGTGTTTTGCGCGTCCGGTGTCCCACGCTGATTCCCGGCTGAGCTGGAGATCAGAGATTGCAGCATGGGAACTCTAGCCCTTTACACCTTACGGGTCGGCAGATGGGCTTAGCGAGAGGATCGGGTTATAAATCCTGTGTATGTGTTTTGTGGGATTCTTTGGAGCACGCCAGCCTTGGCTGGCTGTAGCAAACTTCCTATTGCCCAGGGAGGAACTGTTTGCTGCTGCATGGGTGGCACAGCTGTCCGAGTGGCACGGCAGTGTTATCTTGTTACAACCCTCCATTCAGATTGTTTGCTCAGGTGGACTTTGGTTTGTGGCAGGAGAAAGCTCAAAACTATGGGATAGGAAGGTGTTGTGTCCTAACTTGTTATGAACCTTGGAGCCTTCTGCCAGGGATTGTTCTGGTGCCTGTTCCCCTTTTCGCTGTGCTCTTTGGTCCCTGTGCCCTTTAAAGCCTTTCAAATGGTCTTCTTCCATCTGGAGGATGCAGGGTCAAGCCTACGTCTTTCTGAGACGCTAGCAGAAGCCATGGTGATTTTGGATGTGATGGTATGCGCAGTGTACTCCAGCACACATGCGAGGAAGTAGTCCCATTTAAAAAACAAACAAACAACAAAAAAAACAACTAAGAAGCCACAGCGTGCCAGGGAAGCTGAGGGAGGGCTCTTAAGCCTGCAGTTTGCAAACCTGCATACCACAGTGGTTCCCTGGCCAAGGGAAATCCAACCTCATTACAGAACTTCTAGGTAGGCCCTTTGGGAACCTAGAATGTGACCTGGGGACTTGCAGAGTCCCGAGCTGTTCACTGTTCCAGTATTTTTCACTCTCAGCTCTTCCTGAGAGGAGCTTGGTCTCAAATATCATCTACAAACCAGAGTGTTATGTTAGTTTTTCTTACTCTCTTCCTTATGATAGTTGAGCTGCTTTTGGGGACAGGTTCCCTGAAGGTGTCTTCAGTTGTTTAAATCCTTAGCTCCATGCATCCCCTTAGCTCCTGCTCCTGGAAGGCTTTATGTGCATCAGGCTTGCAGAAGTCCACTCCCAACATTCAGTTTTACAGCAGCTGGGTACTGGCTTTCTGTTTTATGGCTTTGCTGGAAAATAGCTGAAGAGAGCTGAGGAGATGAATTTGCAGTACAGTGAGTAATGATGTGAGCAGGCAGCTGCCTGGCCACGCTTCCCCTTCTGCCCCGTTCTCCTGGCTGCACGCAGGCATTTCCCTGTTCTGCTCTGGTGCTCATCCCTCCAACATTGCACAACTTCTCTCTGGAGAGGAGGTCTCGAGGCTCTCGGCCTTGGTAAAAGCAGCTGGGGTTGTTGATCTGGCTCTCCCAAGCCAGATTGTGTGCTCATGCGTAGCCAGAGTGCTGGGGTTTTGCACAAATGATTTTTCCACTTCTCTGGCTTAAACTGCAGGGGGTTAGTCCAGAGGTGGATTTTTTCTTTCCTGACGAGGAGTTGCTGCTGGACCAGGGGCTGGAGAAGAAAGGATTTATAATGAGACCGTGGTCCATTTCTGCTGCTGCTGGATGCTGGATGGGACGGAGCAGGGGTTGGGTCTTCTGCAGAGGTGGGATTTCTGTTTCCCTTCAGCCCCTGCCTCCCCTCCAGAGCCGAACCTGGAGGAGTCGTGTCCTCAGAGTACACCAGCTCTTTTCCCCTCATTCTCTAGACCAGTATAGACCAGTACAAACTGCTCAGTGGGCGTCCAAACTGGGGCTCGATGTTTTCTGGGCAGGGCAGTAGTGAAGACCATTTCTTGTCCTTTGAAAGAATGTGTTGCAAACACTTATTCTTTTCATGTTTAGTACTGTCAGGCACAAAACGTATTGCAAAAAAGAGTGAGGGGGGGACAACAACCCTAAATGTCGTGTCTAATTTGAATAGCATGATCTTGTCAATTGTTAGAACAGTGGCCTGAGAACAATGTGGGTGGGTTTATTCCAAGGTCAGCACAAAGATACAGAAAAGCCTCTTTTTGCTGGAAAAGTTGTGTTGGAAACGCAAGAGAGAAAGCCTGAGTAATGGTATTTTAACGCTTGCGCTGCTAGTCCTTTCATTTTTCTCGTTAATAAAGCCGGTGTTACGTTGTAGTCTGGGATGGTGTTTTGAGAATTTGGTCCATTGTGTTAGGTGCTAAATGACTGGGTGATATAGGAAAGCATCTGTCCAGAGTTTATAGCCGTGTAATTTAAAAGCAGCCTCTTCTCTGTAGAGATACCAAAAATATATAGGAAGTGTCATTCATTTAGCATCCTCAAAATGGGCTCGTTAAAACATAGTGGTGTTTGTTACCCTGGGCTGCAGTGAGGTACCTAAAAATGCTCCTTCTTGACCTCAAGCATGGTCGATGGCCACTGTACCGCGATGGCCACTGTACCGCCATGGCCACTGTACCGCGATGGCCGCTGGCCGAGGTGCCCTTTGCTTGCTCCGTGGCTTTGGGGAAATCACTTGTTACGTAGGATCCAGTTTGAAAAGTGTCTCCTGACAGTTACTTTCAGGCATCCCTCGGGCTGTGGGTGCTGAAGGTGAGGATGCTTAACAAAAGGGTGATTTCCAGGCATCTCAGAGCATCGTGGGGGGTTCTGGCTGCTCAGTGCTTGTAAGAATCAGGGTCAAACCTTATCACTTCTAAAAACATGGAGTTTTTCCCCCTCTTCCAGCACATCCTCTATTCACCTTTATAGATATGTGAGTATAGGAGGTGATGCACCAAACTGTCTTCATTTTAGCCGTTTCCAGTAGGAGAGGGGTTAAAAAACATGGCTAACTTAGCTGGCTGGACCCCCAGTGTGGATGCAATAACACATTCTCTGTGTGGTATAAGCACAATGACTTTCTGGCCAGCTGTAGCTGTTCCCCGGGGCTCTGACCACAGCAAAGGCTGCTGAGGGGTTAGGAATCGGGCCCAGTGTTACCAGTGCCCCTAGCAGCAATGTCCCCTTTGCATGTGCCCCCCACTCTGAGCATGCATGTGACAGCAAAGACAGAAGTGGGTCCCACAGCAGTACTGATGTCCTTGGGGGAGAGAAACTTGGCAGGAAAGCTGAATGGGCTGCGGGGAGGGAGGCATTGAAGTAATTTATTTCCCTGGGAACTGGTTTGCTTCGCTCAACGTGAAGCCGAGATGCTGGGCTCAGATCTAGACCACACAGCCTTGTAAGTCTCTAGTGGATAAACCCTAGCAAAGGAGGTTGAATTGTTCTTGCACCCAGATGATGGTCCTTGGAGGAGCTCGCTGAGGATGGTGCAAGGAGGGAAGAGGTTCAGTGTTTCCCATGCTGCTCCTTGCAGGCTGTTTCTTTTCTAGAGGTCCCTTCGGTATGTACAGGCAACCTGGGCTGTTGGATGCTCAGTGCCCTGATATCTTTTCTACCTTTAGGAAAGAGGAGCTGCTCTCCCCTTGCTGTGAAAGCCACGGCTGCAGAACTGCTTGTTTTCTGTGGCACCAAGGGTTTGTCTTCAGAATTTAAACAATAGCTGTAACTGTACCCGACACACAAGTGTAGGTCAGGGCCAAGGATCCTCAACGCCCCCATGATGAGTTCATCCGGAGAGTCCCCGCGTTGCAAAGGCGATGTTCTGCTGGGACTTGTTCCCTGCTGGGAAATTTTGTGGAAACCCAGAAATAAAGGTGCTGCTGTTTGTTGCCTTGGCTGGGTACCCATCTTGGCACTGGTTCCCCTGCTGCTGCTGGTGGGAAGGAGGTGAGGTGGCTGGGGGGGGAAAGGCTCCCTCTGGGTAGGAAAAACTTGGGTGACTTTTCCGTGCGAGAAGCAGGATGCGTTTTTGCTGTGACAAGCTTCAGTTCTTGCTCCACCTGAGGTTGTGTAGCCAGGGCAGAGAAGCTGGGGAAAACCAGACGAGGCTTTGAGAAGTGAAGCGGGGCTGGGGAAAAGAGGAGGCTGAAGTCTTGATCAGGAGAGAACGGTCACTACACGCCGTGTGTCTCCCAGAAAATGGGCCAGTGCGGTTTGAGCCTTCCATGCTCTGAAAGCCACAGTGAGGGTTGCTTTGGGTTTGCTTGGAGCCAGGTAGAGGTGGGGTTTCTCCTTCAGAAGGACACGTGCCATAGGAGCTCGCTCCTCCAGCAAAACAGCCCGATTAAAGCTGTTGTTGGCTCGCCGGCTGTTTCAGTGCTGGCCAGCCTGGACCATTCCTGTCTTTTCCCGGCGTGCCTCTCTCGATATCAACAAATGCGCTGTGAACCTTGTACGTATCAGCTGTGAGAAGGAAAGAGGGTTAGGTGTCTGAAGGCTAATTCTTAAATAGGCAGATCAGAAGGATTAAATCGGTTGCTCAGCATGCTCTCATTTTACAAAAATTGCCTTCAACCTGGGAAGAACTGCGCTGGTTTTAATCTCCTGCCTGGAGAGGTTTTCGGCCCGAATGCAAAACGTGGCTATCCCTGTTTGCTTTTTTTTTTTGGACTGAGTGCTGATTGTTCAAAGTGAATACAAATTAAATGCACAGCTGAGGAATATGCGAGGGTCGGCTGCTCGTTTTAGCCTGTTCATCCTTGGGCCTTGCACGGCGCGGGAGCTCACGGCAGAACAGCTCAGCTGGACTAAATGTGGATGAGAACGTGGGTCGTTCCACTGGTGCCAGTGTCTCGGTGGGGCTTGTCCTCATTAAAGCTGTCAAAAAATGAAGATTCCATAGTAATTTTGTAAGCATTTTTGGTATCTCTGTCTTCCCAAACCTCCTTCACGTCCTGCTATTATGGTGAGTTGTCGATCAACAAATGCACCCAGCAAAATCCTTCCTCCTGTCTTGGGGAGGAAAGCACATCCCAGATTGCAGCTGTTTTTTCAGCTGTGCACAGAATTGCGTACCCTTTTCTGGACATGGAAGAGAAGGCAGAGAATAAATAGTGGGCTGGATGAGCTGGTCTGAAATAAAACTCAGTGCGGACATTGCTTAGAGTTTGCAGAAAGAGAAAGGCTCCCTGCTTGGGACAGGAGGAGGTTTGGAAGAGGCTGAACTTATGAGCCGTACAACAGGAATAGCTGAAGAGGAGAGAGATGCTCTTAGCAGCTTGGCATCGCTCCTGCTTGCTGGTCCCTAGCCACAAATGTCTGTCCAGTTCTCCGTGGAGGAGCGATGGCTACGTGTGGGTGCCAAAAGGCAGTAATTGCTCTTCGTGCTGTTCTGATCCATCTGCTTGGTCCTTGTGGTGGCATGGTCTGGCACCAAGGCAGGGGACAGCAGACTCCCGTAGAGTATACAAACGCCCCTGAAGCCAGAAGAATTGATACCTGCATAGAAATCAGTGTTGATTTATGCCGGAATAGGATATAGGGAGGTTTTGTAATCGAACGAGGTATTTTGTGAGTCTACATGGAAGCAACTAACCGGTTTCCAAGCTAGTTTTGGACATGGACTGTTACACAATCCAGGTTAGAAGCTTCTATATGCTAAAGCTCTAAAATACCAAAATTATTGACTCAGGCAGAAAAGGAGGTCAACTGCAGCTGATCAGAATGGGTTCCTTCTGGCTTTTACAATTTGACTTTCATTTCTGTTCCACGTGCTGTTGGGTTCAGAAATGAATAATTTGTTCTCCAGGATACCAGTTTCTCAGAAGCAAGCGAGGAAAGGCAGCAGAGGAGCTTTGGGACCGCGTGCCCTAAGCAATGCATGGAGGTAATGGCTAAGTGACGTTGTTTGTCACTCCTTGGAGGCCGTTGTTTGAGGAAGCCACAGGTGTGGGATCTCAGTTGGCAGCAGTTTGTCCTTGCCACAGTAGGAATGCAAAACCCCTTACTTCTTTACAGACACCAGTTATTATGCTGCAGGCTTTTGGGTGGGATTGAACCTGGGACTACACCCCTCTGCTCAGGTAGCAGAAGTATGAGACCTTTGGCTTTGTTCTTTTGGCTGCAGCCTTTCTCTTTGACCCCGAGTGCTTGGTTCACCCCACCGGTGGCAAAGATTTGTGACTCTCTGTTCATTTATCTCTTTGTCAGGAGGTGAAGATCTTCCGTGCCTTAATCTTAGGGGAGCTGGAGAGGGGCCAGAGCCAGTTCCAAGCACTCTGCTTCGTCACACGGCTTCACCGCAATGAGATCATCCCCAGCGAGTCTATGGCAAAGCTGCGGCAGGTAAGAGGCACCTGCGTCTGGCTTCGGTGCCAGCTCCATCCTCTGTACATCCAGGGGTGTTTAGAGCTGTCCTGCCTGGATACTGTTCCCAGGCAGCTGCAGGATGGCTCAGCTATTAGACCCACCTTTGACTACCCCTGTAGCTTGAGGGACTTGGTATTAAACTAAGTTCATCAGTAATATTGATCGTGGTCTACTGATATATTAGGAGGCATGATTTAGCTCAATGTAATCTGTATCGAAGGGTAGGTAGATGACTAGAGTAGTCACCACCAAAGTCCCTGCCCCGTATTACCCATTTAAGTACTGATTTGGGACCATCCATCATGACAAAGCATTGAGGAACGATCACAGGCGAATGAGAGCAGTGATAAACTATCATCATTTTTGTCACCAACAAGTTTAAGTGCCTTCCATCTGGATAGGATGCAGGTGTATTTACAGAGGAGCATCCATGTGTACGTCATCTTACGTTGGCATGAAATCATGACACGCACTAAGGGATGATTTGTTGCAAGTAGAATTCAGGTTTTCGTGATTTCATCCTGTGCAGAAAAACCCCAGGACGGTGCGGCAGGCGGAGGAGGTGCGGGGCCTGGAGCATCTCAGCATGGATGTAGCTGTCAACTTCAGCAAGGGGGCCCAGCTGAGCTCTCACATCCACAACGTCTGTGCAGAAGCCAAAGAAGCAATTTACACCCGAGAAGAAGATGTCAAATTTTGGTTGGAAAAGGGTAAGTTTCCTTCGGTTTCGTTGGAACTGCTTCTGCCAGCGAGTTGCACCCTACCGTGATCTCCCCTGCGAGGTTTCTGGTGATCAGCACAGATCATTTTGGCTTTTCCTTCACCGTGTTTACAGTGGATAAGGCACGTGTATCGCTTGCTTGCACTTGGCGCTAGTCTATTTATTAGCATATCTGACTTCTTTTGGTGGTGCTCTCCTAGTCAACCTAATCAAGCAGGTATTTTTAAGGCAACCTTTCACCTGGTCCACCACCCAAAAGAAATATGTTCTTTACATGCTTTGTAAAGAACATGCTATGTTCTTTACATGCCTTTTAGCTTGCCTTTCCCAGGGCCCTTTCTTCTCCCGTGCTTTCTGTTCAGACTCCTGTCCAAACAGCCCCTGGAAATGCACCCTGTTTAACCTCGATCTCCTTGATTGTCCTGGACACTGTGCAGAGAGCAATGCTTGCTCTGGTGACCCTGTCCCTGAGCAGTGTCTGTGCTTTCTCCCGCAGGGGTGGATGGCTCCATGTTCGAGGTCTTGCCGCAGACATCTGATCTCCCTGACCTGCAGCGCTGCAAGCTGTGTGCAGACCGCTGGAAACCCTGCATCTGCAGCTACTCGCTGAGCATCGAGTGGTACCCGTGCATGCTGAAGTACTGCAAGAGCCGCGATGCCACGGGCAAGGTTTCCTCTTACAAATGTGGCATCCGCAGCTGCCAGAAGGGCTACACCTTTGATTACTACGTGCCACAGAAGCAGCTATGTCTCTGGGATGAGGAGACCTAGCTTAGCCAGGCCAAGCCTTTCAAGGGGCAGCTCATCTGCCTCTTGCCACCATTTATGATGCTAAGGGCCTCCTGGAGCCGGCTGCTCCAAAGAAGGAACACAGTTCACAGCGGTGCCTTGTACCAGGAGAGCTCTGTGTGCGTGCCTTCCCTTCTGGCCCCCTGTGACCCCTCCCCTCCTGATGCTGCCTCATACTGTGACAAGCGGGCTCAGCTCGCTGTGTTGATGCTCTCCTGCCAGCTGCCGGGAGACCCGGCTTCCTGGAAGAAGCAGGTTTCGGAGGTGAAGCACCGTGAGAAGTGTGTTTTGCCCTGGTCTGGAGTTAGTAGATGTGAAAGGGGGCAGCTCTGATCATTTGTCAGCCTTGAGCATCCTGAATGAGTGGTCAAGGCAGGGAGAGAAATGGTCTTGATGACCTGGCTTGTCAAACATCTCTGCCACCGAAGCAGCCCTTTCACTGACTTGACCTCCTGGTGACACAACAGCGTTTCCCAACGGGGAAAGAGCTGATTTATGGGACCACATACCCTGAACAAGGAAGGTACGAAGCTTACCCAAAGCAAGAGCCTGCCTATAGCTTTTTCTAGAGTCCAACTGGGCATTATATCCTCCCTGTGGCTAGAAGGTATAATGGAGGGATACATCCCAGCAATTACTTTTGCCCCTAAAGGGCTGGTAATTAGGGCTCTGATTAATCCCCATTTAGACTAGCGAAGGACCAACTTTTTGTGTTGGTCCTGTAGCGCTCACACTAAGAAAGAAACATCTAGAGACTTGTGACTACCATCATAACACTGGTTGCAAAGGGGGAAGCTGATCCCAGGTGGGTTTGCACTGTTGTTTTGAAGAAGACAACATTCTACATCTACGTCCAGTTTTATGTTCTACTCTGCCAGCTATTCACAAGAAGCTCTTAGATAATTGTACTGCCTCGCTGTGCCTTGGTTTCCCCATATGTAAAACAGGGGTGACACTGAAGCTGACCTTGGCCTCGGTACGTGCTTGGAGGGCACCAGACAAAAAGCACTGCAGGAGTGTTACCTGGTCCCTGTGTCCTCCTCCACTCAATCAGAACAAGAAGGAGGGGAGAGAGGCTGTTGGGGGTCATTGTGGATCCCCGTACCTCCTGGTGAAAAGCCTTCACAATGTGCCTTTTTGCCTAAAATATTGGAATTTTTGACAAAAAATATTTGGTCACAATTATTTTTGTATTGATCACTTAAGCGGGGAGAAGGGAAAGGTATTTTAATATTGCAACATGAAGTAAAACACACTTGAAATGATTTTTTTAAAACCAATTATTTATCATTTGTAAGGTAAAATAAACTGATTTTTTTAAAGCATCCCTGGCCCAAGAGATTCTTTGTGCATCTTGTGTGATGCAGTCGTTCGCGTTCTTGGAGTTGTTCCCTTATGGGTACATCTCAAGCCCGTGCTTGGGACATTGAAGACCTGTGGATGGGGAGGATGGTCCTGCTGTTCGGCATGACCACAGCACTTAGCGGTGTAATTCTGCATCTCAAGCATGCCCTCCACCCAGCTCCTCAGAACAGAGGCAGCTTGGACTCATCTCACACAGCTGTGGAAGCTTTGAGCCTGAGCTCTGGTGAGGACCAGCAGCAGGTCCTGGGTTAGGCAGCCTGGTGCCTGCTTTTCTCTCCAAGTGAAGGTTGGGTTCCCGTGGGGGCTGTGATGCAGATGTGGCTGGAGGCTTGTCTGGGTCCAGCAGCCTCAATGGAGCATTTGTTGTCTATTCCCCTGCAGCTATAGCTGAAAGGAGATGAGGGCAGCAGCGGTTTTGTCCAGCTCAGGTCTAGCTCTCAGCTTAGTGGCTGCTTGAGGGAGAAATGTGGAGTGCTGATTCCCCCTAGTGTGGTGAATGCAGAGATGGGACAAGAATTTCTACAACCTCTGCCCTTCTCTGCTTGAGCCTCTAAGACAACTTATCCCCTTACCGTGATTTCTGGGGAAGCTGAAAATGCTTCTTCTCGCTTATATGGGCAGCATTCACAGGGGTCTGTTGTCTGCTGCCTTGGCTCCTGCTGCAGCAGGACAGTGTGGGACTTTGTCCCTGCTGCTGGAGTTGAATCCAGCTGAGAGGTGAGGTGGGCCGTGAGCATCGAAGGGAGGGCTGCGGGCTGGCTGTGTGCCTTGGTGCTGGGAGCCCTGCGCGGCCCATTCCACTGTTACCTCCTGTACGGGGCTGCTGGGGAGGGAACACGAGTTCGCTCTGGGGGCATCGGGTCACATCCTGGCGAGCTTGGACGTGCTTGTTCTGTAGAAGTGAGGCTCTGGTGTAGCTGCATCATAGTGACATCTCAGCCCTTTCACTGCTTCTTCGGCAGCACTGAGCTGAGGCATTCCCAGGCCACCCTGGGAAGGCAGCAGTGCCAGACCATCTCCTCGGATCTGTGGGGTGCTGGAGGAGCCTTTTATGAGCTGGTCAGAGGGCGTTTTTTAGCTCTCTGCACGCAGCAGGGCCAGTGCTGTGTTGTGGGAACTGCAAGAGTAGCTCGACTCGATAGGTCTTTCTGGATCTGTGTGTGCTCCAGTGGAGCTGCGTTTCAAGGGGAAGCGAGCGAGAAGGGCACGTCCCTTGGGTGTGCTGCTCTGCTTTCCCGCGGCTAGCACCACCTGCCTGCCCTGAGGCCACCGGGGGCTCGAAGGGGTCCCCAGAGGCACCAGGAGTTTCTGGAGCAGCTGCCCGAAGGTCGGGGGCCGTGCCCGGGGCAGCCCGCGGTCCGGCGGTGCAGGTTTCCCGGCTTCCACAAGTGGGTGCTGGCGGAGCGCGGCTCTGCCGGCGGAGCAGGGGGCGCAGCCGGGCTGCGGGCGGTCCGTGCCCGCACTCTGTAATAACGCTGCATCTTCGTCCCGCCGCCTCGCCAGCCTTGCCAGGAGAGAACTGCTCTCAGGGCATTTGCCTTTCCGAAGAAAAATCCTTCTTCTTGATGCACTTCAACAACACCCTCAAAAAGCAGCTGTTGGCAGGTGGAGACATGAGACCTTTCTGGCACAGAGAGGAGGTGCAGTCGGCCAGGAGCACCGCTAAAAATCCCTGCTGCTAGGTAAAAGCAGTGGGGAATTTTGTAACATCTTCCTGCAGTTCGTTCTTGCAAGGCCCGTCCAAAGGCCGTACTCCATAAATCAAGTGCTATCTGCGGAGCTTATCTTCCTCCGAGAGGGGAATAAACACTAGCAGCAGAAGTGGAGGAACACACGATCATCCAGTGATGGCTACAGGAAAATAAAAAAGAGCAGTATATCTGCCAGCATCTAGAAGTGATCACCTCGGGAGAGTTAAAGTAAATCTGCCTTTTCCTGGAGAAGGGAAAGGAGTGATGATGCTGTGATCCTTCCGCTATTTTTTCTCTCTCTGGGTAGCCTTAATGAGCAGGGTGCATTCTCTCTCGCCTGCATGGCACAGGGCTGACGCCAAGGGTGCCAGGAGAGGGCACTGCGGCTACCTGGGACTCCTGCACGGCTGCAGGCACCACCGGCAAGGACCTGCCTCCCCGAGGCTCCGGGACCGGCTGCTCCGCTCCAGAGCAAGGGAACGCACCAGGAAGCAGGGAGAAAAGCTCGGTGTCAACTGAGCTCGGTGTACAAAAGGTGCTCTGATGTTGGGAAAAGGAGACCTCTCGTGGTCCACATTTCTAGGGCTTTTCTCCTCTGCCCCAGAGGCCGTTCAAGCTGGCTAGAAGCCACCGGCAAATCCATGTTTGACGCAGTGAAGATACCTGATCGCGTCAGCCTTCAAGATGGGGAAAACCCAGACGTGGGGGTCATGCTGCAAACACTGGAGAACAGACCAGCAGCTGCCCAGGAACGCCCCAAGGATCAGGACCTGCATGGCTGAGGCTCCGCCACAGGCTTGGGATCAAGTCCAGCCCCTGCAGCAGCTCAGGAAAAGCCGCCTGCACAAACCACTCCGTGTCACCTTTCTGCTTCCTGGAGCAGTGTTAAACGCATCCCGTAGAAAACTCCCCTTGCGCCCTGTCCTGCAAACGTTAGTCTGACCTGGGAACTTCCCCTCCTCCCTGCTTTCCCCTTTCCATCTCTCCCCCGACTTTCCTCCTCTTTTTCCTTGTTAGAGTTGCGTTTAACACCTCAACCCCTTTCCTCGCAGCGTGTTGCCCTCTCCTGAGGATGTCCTCCCTGACCACGCAAGCCGAGGGCAGGCGCTCCAGCCCCATGATGTCGGACTGGGTTGGAGGTGAGGTTCAGAGAGCCTGCCTGCCCGCCCACCCATCTCTTCAGAGAAACCTGTCTTTCCAGGGAGGGAGAGCAGTATGTGGGAAAGCTGAGAGCCCTGGAACGTGAATTAGCCAGGGAGAGATGAATGTGTGATAGCTTGTACCTGGCAGCTACCAATTGAGCTTGTTAACACTTTCAGGAGGGGTTTGAGCAGAGCTGGAGTTCAGGCATTTAATGCTATCCTGCTGTCCTGGCCTGTAGCAGGGGTCATCAAGGTAGTGCATGGCAGGGACAGAGAGCAACTGCAGTGCCACCAGGGTGACTGTTGGTCCCCTTCACAGCTCAGAGCGTAAGCTGAGGATCTGGCAGCTTCCTACCAAACAAGTCAACATTAGGGGATTTTTTTCCCCGGCTTCCCTGGAAGTCAGTTAATACTGCAGCTTTAAACAACGTGGAGGAGAAGGAAGAGGCTGTCTGCCACTTCTTTCCTCTTCTTGGGGGACCGATGTACCTCAGAGCACAAATCAGGAAAGAGGAGTCTCCACGTGCTGATCTTAGCCCTGCCTTGTGTCTTTAGCCAAGCCAGGTTACTGTTCTGCTCTCAACTTTCCCTTTTGTGCTTGTTGTTTCATAGGGCATCATTCAGTTTCGGCCCAGACCTTGGGGATGCAACCACGCAGGTTGCTCTCATGGCTCACCCTGGGCAGACCCCAGGGTTACCGGAGTAGCCAGAACTGGAGAGGCTGTTCTCGCAGTTCCGATGTCTTCCCTTCTGGGTGCTGCCCAGCCTAGCTCGATGCCTTGGCCTCTCTCACCCATGCATTGCAAGGGGCAGAGCCAAAAGCCCATCTGCAAGGGGACAGCTCAGACCTGGGGCTGGTGGGTTAGCCCCCACAAAGCCCCCTGCTTGCAGCCGAGCAGGCAGGTGCTGTGGGGTGTATCTGTGCAGCTGAAGGCGGGCAAACCGCCTTCCTTCCTCCCTCCTTCCCACCCCACCCCACGCCCTGGTAGCGCTGCAGGGACTCATCCATTCCCGAGTTACTAATATGCAAATGGGTGCTTTTGCATGGGCTGGGCGCCAGGCTGCGGGGTGTCAGGGCACCCGAGGGAGCCGGAGGTGGGGCGAGGCGTGGCGCGGCGCCGCATGCTCACCTGGCCCTGCATGGCAACAGGCAATGGAGCTCTAGGTCCCTTCGGGAGCGGACCCACGCCCGGTTTGAGAGGCAGCGGGTGGCAGAGGAGGGAGGGCAAACTGGCAGCCCCTGGCAACCTGGGGCTGACGGCAGGAGGCTGGGCGCACCGCGGATTTCCCTCCACCAGCAGGATGGTGAACCTGGAGTCTGTGCACGCAGGTAAAGAGCACTTGAAGGATCGGGCTGGAGCTCGCCACGGAGCTGAAACCGTGGACTTGGGCAGGAAACGGGGTTGCTCTGATTCTTGTGGCCTTTCCTCCCTCTTTTCCCTCCTCTTTTCTCCTGCTGGAGTTGGCTATCACAGGCAGTGCCTGGTTAAGCGCCCACATTCCTACCTGGGGACGGATGCTGTCCTGATCCTATTTAGGGGGCTGCCAAGCCATGCCCACAATGTGGGCGCGCTGGTCACGCTGCCAGCCCTAATGTGGGTCAGGGACCATAGCACAGAGCTCTTTTGGGTGCCTGGAAAACGGCATTTAGTGCATGACCTGTGGGTCCAGTCATTGAGATAAAGCTGGGAGGAGCGAGAGCAGATAAATTCACAGAGGGATGCGGCAAGGGTGGAGGGGAGCCTGAGTGAGAGTGAGAGCGAGATGGAACGTGGGTCGGTAGGAGAAAAGTTAACGACGAAGAGGGAATAGGAGGGAGAAATGAATGAGGAGGGAGCTGTAGGAGGCTGGGTTGAGTGAGAAATGAATGAACAGGGACACTCAGGAAGAGAGTTCCATGGGGTCTCACATCTTCTCTGAGCAGACCTCCCCTCTGCAATTAGCTGGGGAACAAGAGCAATCACTGCCAAATCACTTGGACATGTGCTGAGCGCCGCTCACCTCAACAGTGTGAGTTTGGCTTCTGCCCTCAGCTCAAGGCTCCGTGCTTGAGGGGACGGATGGTGTCCCTGGGCACGCTGGAGCTGAGGGTGACACTGGGGCAGGAGCAGAGCGACAGCACCAGTGAAGGGCAGATCCTGACAGCCCCTTCTGTGGCAGGGGCAGGCAGCAGAGTGTCGAGGGTACGGGAGTGAGCTGTGTCTGGTGCTTTGTGCAGCAGGAGATGCTGCATGTTGTCCCCAGGTTTGGAAGGGAGGCAGCAGATGCATCCATCAGTGTGTCCCAGGCTTATTCCCTTCGCATGCCTGTGTGCATGCTGCAGCAAAGCTCAGGTTTCAATGGTCCTGCTGTGCAGGGGAGATCCGGGTGTCTGTGCTCGGTGCTCGCAGCCCCTCTCATGCAGGCTGGCAGGGCAAGGCAGATGCTGCAACAACGCCATCACCTAACACAGTGTCAGCCTGCAGCAGGCAGCAGAGATGGCCCAAGCTGCTGCTCCACGGCTGCATTGCAACCTCCCCATGGCTCTGGGATGCCAGCAGGCCCGCCGTGGCCAGTCAGTGCCCCCCCGAGCAGCCGGGCTCCCCGTGCCAGCTCCGGGAGCCCCTGGTGCTGCGTGGCTGGCGGCGAGGAGAGGCTGCAGGAGCCTCGTGGTCTTGGCTCAGCACGTCAGCCTGACTAGTCTGAGCACCTGCGATGGGTGTGCTTGTGTGTGGTGTCTCTTGGGGACGCATCCCCCGCAGGCTCCTATCCACCCATTTGCTTTGCTTGTGGGCGACTCTTTCTTCATGAGAAGATTCCCAAAATCGATACTGTGCCCTCTGTCAAAGCCAGTGGCATCAGTCCCAGGGTGGATTTGGCCAGGAGCTGCACAGAGCTGGGTGTGCGCTGAGCTTCCATTCTCCTAAATCATCCCACCCTGTTGTCTGTCAGAAGGACCTAAGCTTTAATCGGTCTTTTTGCAAGGAGGGAATCCAGCCTGGGCCCAACCGCTTTCACGTGCCGGAGCTCAAGGCTGGTGGAAGGGTGTTTCTTCACCCTTCTCTCGGTGTGTTCAGTCTGGGGTCCCTGAGCCTTGCAGTGAGCTCCTTGCAGACGTGTGCTCTGTTTCTGTTCCGGCCATGCAGGGAAGACACAGCATGCAAGGAGAAGGTGAAGGTGAAGGTGAAGGTGAAGGTGAAGGTGAGCTGCTTGGGCTCTGCATCCCCTCATCCCTGCTGGGAGGGTTTCCCTGCAGCAGCACGGTCCCTGGCGTGTACCACCACCTCCTCCCCAGGCATTTGGATGTTTCACCTTCATGGAGCTTCCAGAGGGGCTTGGGCACCTAAAGCACAGAGAATAGACTCCAGGTTACGGCCTCAGCCAAGCTGCGTTCCCCACCACCACTGGCTTTCATTTCTCCTTTTAAATTCATCAGGCTGGTTTACCCTAGTGCCAACGTCTGTACAACTACTAGGAATAAGGCCTTGGGAAAGCTTTATTTGCTGACACCATTTGTTTCAGCAAAAATATAGATGCAGATATATCCCCAGAGAAGTGTCTGCACTGGCATAGTTTCTTTGGTCTGGGTGAACAAACCAGACTACCCCTACTCCAGGTATGTTTGCTAGCTGAGGTATAGCAACACATTTTTAATATGGCCCAGGCCACTGTGGCGGCTCCTAATAGGTCTGTGGTTGGAGTTAAGCAGTCCTACGTTGCATTATTTTTCCCAGAGATTTTTTTACTAGCCTGCTTATTCTGTGTATAGTGCCAAGCTGGCAAAGCTGTATGGAATGAGCCTCCATTTAGTCGGACTCAAAGTCTCACAGCCTGTCCTGTCCTGAGATATGATCTCCAGATGGAGGGGGCCAAATCCAGATGCACGACTCTGTGCTGGTTTATAGAGGAAGACTCTTGGGTACCAATAAAAAGCTGTTGGTTGCCTTTATCTTGGCTACACTTACATGAGGATGTAATTCCTCTGCATGTTTGCTCCTTGTTTTAAGGATCCCTTGGAGGCTGACGGGTGCTGCACTGCTGTCCATGGGTGCACAAAACTGGCCAGCCCCAACCCGCTCAGATCAGTAGGCTTTCATCAAAAGGGTTATCTTGTTTTTCCCTTTTTTCCCCCCCGGAAGATATTTAAACTGCAATAAGTTGTGTACATTTATGATGGGAACGCATTCATTCATCTTCATGAAAATAAACTTCTGCTGTATGTATGAAAAAATCACAGGGTACGTTGTTATCTCCTGACCCCAGGAGGAGGGAATCTGACTGATGGGTGGTGTGTGATTTGTAATTAAGTTGCCGTGGCGATTCCTCCTTTCTTCCCCACCCACCCCAGGTTATAAGTGACAGAGGGGCTGTGGGTTCAGTCCTACCAGAGAGCTTCTCATGGTGTGCTGGTGCATCTTCCCCCTTCTGCTCTGTCTGCACTGCTCTGCCTCTTGCTCTATGCCATAAGGGTCTCGGGGTTTAGCTAATTTTCTTTCACTAAAGTGCATTCATTTGTTATTTGTGTGCTCACGATGAAACTTGCGCTACTTTTTTCTTTGCAGACTTTCTCACTAAAGCGAGCACCGAACTTCCACATAGTTTATGTTTCTTTCTTGCTTTGTTTTATGAGAACCAGGGTTTTTTCTTTTTAAGATACTTTTGGCAGCAAGCAAAACTTTGTGCTTTGTAGCTTGCCTAAGTTAGGGTCCCTTGGCAGTGTTACAAGACAAGAAGATGTTTATAGCTGATGATAATTACTCTTCCTGCAGCAGAAGTGCTTAGAAGCCCCACTAAATGTTCATGTCTTAATTGCAGTGGGTTTATTTGAAGGGAAAAAAATCCCACAACCCTTTTCTCCTTTTCCCCTTCACTCCCTAATACAATTTAAAGAAAGGAAGTCTCTGAAGTACGTGGATGTTTATGCGCTCTCTCTGGTACAGAATCTTGTCGCTCTTTTCTTCCTTTATTCATTTGCTGAAGAAAAAGTTTCGAAATTTAACCTAAACGAAGCTATTCAATTTTGGCTAAAAAGCAGGTGATTTGCAATTTGCACTCTGGAAGCTTGAATAGGGGAGAAGAAAACCTGAACAAACAAAAAGCCCTGCCTGCTTCAGCGTGAGTAACAGAGGGGAATACGTATGAAAACCTATAGGGTCCTTCCCACTGTTTTGGCCTTGTGTTTGGAAGTAATATAAGGTGTATCTATAGGAAAGAGGAAAAGGTTTGCATGATGCCTTTAAGAAGGCTTCCACCTGCCTTTTCTACCCCAGCAAAACCACAGCAAACACTGGCCAAGCTTCCACGCTGTTGTTATTACCCGATGCAAATCGGATGACTTCTTTGGCCAGGACTGGCTGCAGGAAGCACATGCAAATCACTTGGTTCTTTATTTAATATCTATATATTTATATAGATATATATATCCCCTCCTCAATTAGACTGGAAAGAGTTAAAATTCCCATGCAAAGGGTAAAGAGCATGAGGAGGTGTCCATCTGAATGTGAATAGAAATTCTTCCTTCTTTCACTGGTGTGTACTTTGCCTCTTTTAAGGAGGAGATGAGCAACACCTTGTAAAGTTGACCATTCCCACCTTTTCTTTCAGCTGTCCCTGAAGGAGAACGTGGCCCCGGGTGTGGTGGAAGCCATCACTTCAAGGGTAAATGACAAATTGATTGGTATTAATAAAGATGGGGGGGAGGAATATGCAGGAGCTTGATGGCAAAGCTCTCCTCTTGTTCATGGTTTAGGAAGAGGAGCATGGCAGCTTCTTCGTGGTTTGTGAGGAATGGCAGAGAGCCGAGGGAAGAGTTTGCAAATAGGGATCATATGTATTGAGAGCAATAATGCGTTTGCAAGGGTGCGAGAGGGGAAGAGAGACTTCACCTCCCTCTCTGAGAGCATCCTGCCCTGTGCCTGCAGTTCTGAGGCTGGTGCTCCCTGCCTGTGCTTTGCACAGCACCAAGCGCTGGCCCGGCCGAGCTGCTTCAGGGGACAAGGAGAGGGTGCGGGAGAGGAGGGGAATGATGGGAGGGGTCCCCAGCCGCCCACCTCAGGTGTGGTGGAGGACAGTGTCAAACCGAGAGCCACACCAGCGGCTTCGGGAAAGCGGAGCCATGGGAAAGCAGCAAACTGGGGAGGGGGAAAGGAATGAGGGGGATGCAAAGAGCAACAGGAGGGAAAGTGCATCCTCGGAGCTGATGCATATTCTAGTGACTGTATGTTGAGGAATCAGAAATTTGAAAGTCTGATGGTTTATTATAATTACACATTCATTTGTGCTGTTTAGTGGAAGCCACATGTGCCTGTTGCCTGGGACTGTGACCTGTTATTAAAATCAGTTGTGCCTCGTTTTCCAGAGATCAAGATGAGCGGTGATGCGGCAGATTCCACAGATACTCGGCACGAACCTGACCAGGTGGAACCAGGTAAGGAGAGTCTGGGATGTGAGGAGCAGGCGAGGGGGCCCAAGGAAGGGAAGGGAAGGGAAGGGAAGGGAAAGGAAAGGAAAGGAAAGGAAAGGAAAGGAAAGGAAAGGAAAGGAAAGGAAAGGAAAGGAAAGGAAAGGAAAGGAAAGGAAAGGAAAGGAAAGGAAAGGAAAGGAAAGGAAAGGAAAGGAAAGGAAAGGAAAGGAAAGGAAAGGAAAGGAAAGGGGGGCATGGGTGCTCCAAGTTTCTGTCTGTGCTTTTCTTGACTCCTGTTGCTGCTACGTTGTGCTCATCCAACCAGCCTGGGAGTCAATCAAGAGTGTGCCCTGGGCAAGGATTGTGTTTGTATCGTGGTCAGCGTGCAAGATCCTTCTGTAACAGCAGCGAATCAGTGCGTGTCTCAGTAACGTCCTCGGCGGTTTTAGCGTGGAAATACGCTTACGTGTTGCCAGAGGAATAATGCCATTGAAATAGTCTTGGTCTGCTAGGTTTCGCACAAGCAGCTCTCTGGTTTTTGGAGGATTTGTTTTGTTAGACAAAACTACCAGGGGACTAAGCCTTTTGTGTCCATGTGTGTGTAGAAAAATGGGAGGGACTTTGGGAATAATCAAATCCAGCTAGGTAGTGCCAGCAAAAACTCATTGCTCTTCATCCTGAAGCATCATTGAGTTTCTCATTTCCAACACACCCACCTGATGGCTGCTCAGGCTCTCGCTGCTCATGGCTAGAAGCTCCAGTTTTCCTTGAATAGGGAAAGCTGAAGAACAGGGTGATTCTTTGAAGATGATAGCGCTGGCGTTGGCACTGATTTCTGCCAGGTTACCGACCAACAAGGCGCGATATACACCAGGACAATCAGCTTGATGTTTCCTGGCATCACTTCTGACTGCCACCGGCCTTTGAATGCAAGACCTCGAGTCTGTAATTTCACAAAAGCTCACGGTCAGGTTACTTTTTAGGCAAATAAAAAGCAATAAGAAATATTTTTAGCACCCAGCATGTGTAACAAATTAAGATTATTAGAAACCGTGAGGCTGATCTACAGACTTAGAAGTAAACACCTTCTAAGAGACAATGGTAGAGATGTCTAAGAGACAATGGTAGAGACAATGTAGAAGAATCATTCTTTGAGTGATGAAGAGCCCTAAGCTTGGGAAGGGGGGAGGTTTGACAGCAGATTAAAACTACCCTTTCATTTACAGCTTACACTAAGGACTAGAAACCCGCTGTGCTCTTAGCTGCTAGGATGGGGTATTTGACATAACCCAAGGCAGAGATAAAATGTGGTTCTTTTCATGCCCATGAACTCCAATGGACTTCAATGAGGTCAGCGGGGCAGCGTCTGCTCAGGCCTTTCAGATGACCCCAAGGTGGTTTTTGACAAATGTTCCCAAGCTCCGTAGCCACAAACGTGTCCCCAAAAAGCCCCGGTAGCTGTTTCAGGGCCTTACGTTGGGAACCAGCATCTCTTGCAATGTTTCTGCACCTTGGCGCACAGACCTGGTTGAATCAAGATTAGAGGAGGCTGTGCTGAGAGCGGTGTTGGCAGTCCCTGGTGTTCAATAGGCGAGAAGCTGGCACTGCACTTGATTGGATAAAATATGTTTTTCAGCTTAAGCCTCTCAGCCAGCCATTAGTGTCAGCACTAGCACCTCTTTCTAGTGGTAACTGAGAAAAGAAAGCAGAGAAGTGAAGTCAATTTGTTTTAAAATAACAAAAACGTTTGCAGCAGCGTTAGCTCTGGTCTAGGAGCCTTCAAATCAAGCAGGGAAATCAGAACGAGTAAATCTCCTTCATTTGCAAGAGGGTGACACTTCCCCGCGGATTGGTGCAAGGAACCTGTTTGAATCATCCTTTCTTTGCTAATGCGGTCCCGGTGACTGGTTGTTCTGCTCAGGATCCTCCAAAATCACCAGATTTAGCTGCGATCAGAGCCGAGCCACGGAGGGTCCGCCTTGGTGCTCCACCAAAACCCTCTACGGAGCTTTGTTCTGTTTCCTTTCCTCTTTCCGACCATCCTGTTTATAAACAACGAAGCTCTTTGTACTGAACTTCCCTGGAAGTTTTCACTTTCCCTTGTACGCGTCGTTAGGGGAATATTTACTGCAACACCCAATAGCTTAGTGCTTTGTTTACCAGCTTCATGTGGGAAAATCTGTTTTCCAGTGACTCATTAACTGAAGACCCATTTCCTAATGAACCGGACCAATTCACGTGGCTCTCCAGGAATCTTGTTACCCCCCAAAGGAGAAGAGAGTTACCAAACTAACAATATTATAGCTTATAAAGAATGAAAATACTTCGAAGTGCAGATTTAGCAAGGCCTTTCATCACCAAAAGGTGCAGACTAGATCCAAGAAGAATTTAAGAGAAGAAAAAAAAGTACTGGAGAGAGCTGGGTGCCAAAATGCTTTTGTAAAGCAAGCCCTTGATCTACAACTGATGCCTAAAGATCTGATGGGAAGTGTCAGTAGCAGAAGCATAATCTCACCCTTTCATATCTCTGCCAATTCTAGGCTTAGAGGGGGAAAAAAGGGTAATTTGGGGCACTGCTTTACTTTGAAAGTGTTTAAAATAATTAGGAAGGGGGTCTTTTTTTGAGAAAATTTCCTAAATTATTTATTTTTCATAGGAGATTAGGAAAGCGGAGCTTCCCCCCCCCCTTTTCCATCCGCACCAATTTAATAGAAAATGCTTCGAAGCTTTTACTAAGATGCTCTCCAAAACCCCACATCTGTCTGATTCCATCCCCTCCATGCCTACTGGTTGTAGGTATTTTGCCATTTTACACAAAATAGATGGATTTTTTTTTTTTAAACAAGCAAAACCAAACCCCAAAATCCCAGCCCTGCCCAAGCACAGGGTCCCCTCTCCCACCCCAGGGTCACCCCTCCCGTCCCAGGGTCCCCTTTCCCGGGCGATGCCCGTGCGGTTTGACCCTCGTGTGCGGAGGCCGTGTCTGGGCTCGCAGGCAGTCCCGCTGACTCCATGGGGGGTAATGACAAGCATGAGTTTTACGCTTGGCCGTAAGCTCTTTTCATCTCTTTAAACTGATGAAAGCCATGCCAGCAAGTTCTGGGTTGATTTTTTTTATGGGAACTGTGGGGGCTTGGCACTGCAGAGTGTCGCCCCTGGTCTTCAAGCCGAGAGGCAGAGATCTCCCCCTTCTTGTGGTTTATCTAAGCCCTCTGTATCTGATGCAACAAAATGCTGAGGTGGGACTTGCCTCTGTCTGTCTGTTTGTTTGTGTCAGACACTTGTTCCCCGTTTATCTGCTTGAT
Source organism: Patagioenas fasciata (assembly GCF_037038585.1). Classification (NCBI taxonomy): domain Eukaryota; kingdom Metazoa; phylum Chordata; class Aves; order Columbiformes; family Columbidae; genus Patagioenas; species Patagioenas fasciata. The sequence goes on from NC_092543.1 coordinate 6,885,184, forward strand.
CAAAACAGGTTACACCAAGCAAAGCTACTTCCCTTTGATTTCATCTGTTGAGGCTATGGGGGGGAAGCCAAAGCTTTAACAAAAGGGTGATAGGGAAGCTCTTCAAACACCAGCATCGGTAACTGAATAGCTGCAGGCACTCCGAACATCTTCCCTCCCCACCCTGTAACACGGGGAACTGGCCGGGCTGCCAGGAGCCCAGGGCGGGGTGCGTGATGGGCACCCCAGCACACGGGGAGCGGAGCCGGGTGTGTATGTGTGGGTGCAATATAGGACAGCCCCACGGCGTTATCGCTGCCTCCGGAGCAGCTGATATGGTTCCCTGGGACGGCGGTGCTTGGCTGACCCGGCAGCTTGGCCCAGCTATGCTGGGTCTGGGATCTGGAAGAGCGGCAGCCGGGTAGAGGAGTGCGGTTTGATGGGGAGAGCACACGCGGCCAGAAAGCCGGGCTCTTGGCTTGCTCCTGGCTCTGGTGGCAATGGCAGCTGGGCTGTTTAACCCTCACAGCTTGGGTAACATATCTGGGTGCATTAGGAATCAATAAAGCAGGTATCTTCTCTCTGAGGATAAGACCCTTTCCTTTAAACCCCAAGAAAATAAAGCTGGTGAGGAGCTATGATGCGTCTGCTCCTACGGTCTTGAAAGTGTCCCTTTTAAGGGGACACTCCATTGAATGTCATTGCTCTCCCCCTGCATCCCCCACTTCAGCCAGCTTGTGCCCGTGGAACGATGCCAGCAGGAGACACCTTCTTCCATTGCTCCGGCAAGGTGTCTGATGTCCCCTGGCAGTGGATGAGAGAAAGCAAGGGCAGCTATGAAACTGGATACCAGAATTTCCCACCCTAGCAAAAGATCCTCCTGGTACCCCAGCTTCTATGCCAGTGCATTTGACATTAAATCCATATCAGAGTAGATGGCGAAAACAGAGACGTTGTCTCAGTTTGTGTCTCTACCACACAGTCCTTGTACAACTTAACTAAATCTATCTGTGTTCCAAAGTGAGGGTCACAATCTGTTCTCCCACCCTTTTGGCAGGGTTTAAACTCTCTGATGCAGGTGCTGCTCTCCCCGGGATGGGTGCATCTCTTGGCAGAATGGAGCCCTGATTTCTGCGAGGCTCTGGAGATGCTGTCGTTCACTGTATTCTGACTGTATGTCTGGGTAGGGTCTCTTTTAAACCTGATGCCTCATGTTGGAATAGGGTATGAAGCCTCTGACCTCTGCGTCAGCTTCCAACTTGGACAAAAGCAAATGCGAACAAGCAAGGGATGTTAGATGGAGCAGCGCAATGGCTTGTGTGAGATGAGCTGGTGGGTGCTCAGGCTGTGCTGCTGGGTGCACAGGGGCTCTCGTTCCACGCAGCAGGCAAGCCAAGGGACGCACAGGCTGAGCTCTTTGCCTTTTGTTGTTACCTCTTCAGATGGGGCTGGAAACACATTGTCGGGCCAAAGCCTTTTGAGGAAACTTGGCCTTCCCTGGCCCCACGCTGAGCCCAGTCCTTGGCTACGCCTTTGCTCTCCCTGGTGAAACTTCCCTCAAAACCTCCAGGATTTCTCTGGTCTCTTCCCCCTGCAGCCATGCACAGCCCCAGGACAAGTCCTGAACAAATGAAAGCAGCAGCAGCCGAGCTGGAAACAGCTGGTTGCTATGGCGATTGGGCCTGCTCGGGATTTGCATAAGGCTGATGATTTTCATAGCACAGCCACATTTAAGGCAAGCAGCAGAAATTTCCATATTCCCAGCTCCGAGTCAGTTGGGGCGTGGGGGAGGCCAGGAGGGGGATATTTGAAATTCAAATGAAGGTGATTAGGGTTTGAGGTTGGGTTATTTTTTATTTTTTTTTCTTAAACATCCCATTATGGAAGAGGATAAAAAAGGATGGGGAGGGGAAAGGGGAACAAAAGGCTGGTTTGACTTGAATCAGAGGGGCAAAGGAAGAGCTGGTCTGATCTGCCTCTTGCCTCTGGTCTAAGAGAAGAGACTTGCCCTCTCCCAGCACCTGCAGGTGAAATGTTTTCCGTGGGAACAACTGCTGCCCTCGGGTTTCCTTCTGGAAGCTGCCAGAGTCTCTCACACTCGCTGTCCTGCTCTCTCTCCCTGCCCCACACGTAGGGTATATTGCACTCAGTGGGACTCGAAGATGTGATTTCTTTGAGGCATGGCTGACAAACGAAGGGCATTTTTATAACCCAGGGGTTTCCACCCAAATGCAACACCTGAGTCTTCAGTGAAAGCTTCCCCTGGAGACTGCAACCATCCAGCTGAGTCAGCACGGATCCGCTTTCCTCGCTAACCAACCTTCACTTTCCCATGGAGATGCTCTGGGTTGGTCTGTGTTTGTGTCTTTAGAGCAAACGGTTAACACGAAAACTGCAATCCTATAGGGCTGCCTCAAAAACTCCCCATTCTGCTAATGCTTTCACCTCTTCCCTTTAGGGTAAGGCTTCTTACTTCTTAAGGTGAGCCTTGGGAACAGTGAGCACACCAACAGGACCCGGGGAACACACTGGTGTCTGCTCAGCTTCAGCTCCTGCTCCCAGGTGCCACTGGACACAGCTGAAGGGAAACAGGAATCAGCCACTGAAATGGAGAGAAGGGGATTTAAGTGAGCTCTTAGCACCCAGGGCTTTTCCTGCGAGTTCTGGAGAAGTCACTGGTGTGGCTGCTGGGAACAGTGGCATGAGAGGTCTGTGACTTGGGGTTTGCTTGAGTCCCTGAACTGAACTGAAATCCCAAGGAGCACATTTGGTGCTGAATATATTTTTTGCTTAATAGAACCACATCCTTCTCAGTGCAGGTGAGCATTTTGTTTCCTTTCCAACACGTGGGTCACATTGTTCACAGTTATAATGGTTGACACTCTTTACCTGCTCTTGAGTAATCTTCCAATTTTACGTGTTGTTTCAGATGAGAGATCTGATTCTTGTGTCGGTTAATGCGAACAAATTAACTTCGCAGCTTCTGAAAAATGTACATTGAAAGGTGCTCTGTATCTGGCCTGTTTCGTCAATCTCTAGTGGCATTGTGCTTTATCAGCTGGAGTGCTAGAATCTCCAGGATAGGCGAGATTCATCTTAATTTTAGGTATTCAATACTTTGAAGCTGGAGCCTGACCTGCTCACCCTGGGCTCCCTGAACAGTCGAGGATGAAATTAGGTTTCTCCAGAGGGTGATTCATCTCTCTGCTGTCTATCTGGGGGTGAGGTGCGTTGCCCTCTGGAAGTGCCTGCTTCCTCTTCATGGCTGTAAAGGGAGCCTAGAGCAATTGGCTCAGAATTAGACACCTAAAAGTTAGACATCTAAGCCCAGGCAGCTGAATCCCCTGCCTGGTGTCTGCCTGGCACTGTTCCTCCGCTGCCATTCAGCTGTTCTGAATTTCCCTCCCAAATGCACGCAGCAGAAAACTGATTCCCTGTGGGAATTCCCCAACACCTGTTAAAGATTGAAATCACCTTCTAATTCCTTGTCCCTTCTGTGCAGCTGAGATCAAACTGTGAGGTGAATTAAGAGTGTAGTTGGGTGGGAAGGGGGATAAGGTTAGCCTCCTGGCTGTAGCCCTGTTTTTGTTGTTGGGGGAAAAGCCACAGGCGGCTGTCACTCCCTATAGGTGACATCTGCATGTTCCTGCATGTGTTTGCCTTGTGAAGATGAAGGCGCTGCAATCTTGATTTCACTTTTCTCCTAATATGGCACTTTTATCCTCAAGTGCCGGACTGGCTTGGCAGCTTCCAGTGGGAATCATGTCGGTTCTGATAGAGCACTTGTCTTTGGTTTTCAGAGCAAACAGCGCATTCCAGGCAGGGGGGGAACAGCAGCGGGTGGGGGGAAGCGTCCGGAACTGTTCTGCTGCTCCTATCCCCAGAGAAACCTCCCCAGGCAAACTCGCACCAGATCTGATGCCAGTGCTATGCAAAACAGCTGCCAGGTGAACCAAGGAGAGCAGCGCAGCCCTCGTCCGCTGAACTGCGGGGAGCCAGCTGAGCTATTGCTGACTTTCTACCCCTGTCTGGAACACCCATCAAGAGGGGAACGAAGGCTTGTTTGACAGGGAACCTGCTGGGAACTGTAGTCCGAGGGGCTCAGAGCAGTTGTTCCCCATTTAAATCCCAGGGACTGCCCATTTCGATGCAATTTAAGCAGGGAAGGACTCCATCTAGCAGATGCTGGATCCTTTTGTTTCTGGCTGGTGTAGCAAGAGGCACATTGTTGGCTGGTGCAATGCTCCATTAAAATTAGTGAAGTTCTGGCAGCTGAGAATCTGCTACTGCTTACACTTTTATTTCTTTTTATCTCCTGGAGCTAGAAAAGATTAAATCTTAAGTGTAGATCCTCGCTGTTTGAACAGCCGGTTCCTCTAAGGAGAGAAATGACTGCTTCAGTTTGAATCCCAATGTTGACAGAAACCGAGGAGAAACTGAGACTATTTTTAAAATATTTATAAGAATGTTACTCATTTAACTGAAAGAGTTATCATCCTTACCATACCCAAACCTCGGCAGCTGGAATCATTTGGATATTACTCCAACACAAGCTTTTACTGAAAAAAAAGATGAGATTTGTTTGCAAATAAATCTGGGCCCAACCACTCACTGGTCCTGCTGAAAAGCTGGAGAGATTTGTGTATCCAGCTCCCATTTACATAACCACTGGGAGCACAAATCACCTCGCCCAGTTTTAGATATCTCACTATTGGACATCTAAGTCTGAACTAGTTGCCCCCGGGTCCCTTTGTAGTCAATAAAGAGAAATAGTCTTCTCCAGAGGGCCATTTATCTCAAGTTGAGATAGGCGTCTAAGATAGGTCAGATGAATGGCCTCTGGAGGTGCCTATTTCTCCTTGCTGTCTACCAAGACAGCCTGGGGCAGTTCTCTCAGACGCCCAAGCTACGACTGAGTTAATGTCAATCTCCATGCACATTTGCAGTATGCGCTGCTGTCGCTAAATATCTCGGCTGGGGTGCTCCCGAACACCTGAGTTGACCTGTGGTGGGATGTGCGAGGGAACGGGTTGGACTTAGAGAAGGCTGTGTCTGGCGTTGTAGAAGAGGAAGGGAAAAGGTAGAAGTCTGTCAGCTGCACACGCTTGTGCAAGAAGGGAAAAGTGAGAGATGAGAAGCTTGGAAGTGGAGGAAAGAACGTGCTGGAGAACTTGGGCCTGGTGGCAGCGATGTGAAGTGAAACTCCATTCCAGCTGTGCATCTCAATTCCAAGTTTTGGGGTGCACGATAGTGACTCAGAGCTATCATCACAGGGTCATAGGGATTTCCCTCAAGGCCTCATCAACATGCTGCATCTGAACGTGAGCAAAACTCTTGTATCCAAGAAATCAGAGGATTACCGTTTCCGTCCTGTTCTATTTTAGCAACTGGGAGCTTTATTTCCTCCTCCTCTCCTCCTTGCCTTTCTTCCCTTTAGCTACTGCCTTTAGATTGCATCAACGCCCTGTGGGTTTCAAAGGTAGAAACTGCAGGCCTTGAAGATCCTCGCACCGTCCTCCTCAGGTGTGTGGATGCTGATTGCGATCATCTATTAACACTATCAGCATTCCCATCGTTGTATGTGCAGTTGTTGGCTCTTGGGGCATAGAGCTGGAACGCAATGAATGAACAAATTCCTGGGGCGGGAGCAGCTGGAGAGAGGTGGTCAGGGTGCAGATGGTTACACAGAAATGTGTGGCAAGCCGGGGGTTGTAGCGGAGTAGGGAATTACATGGAAGAAGATTAAGACCTGACATTGCAAAAAGAAAAAGCTTTGGGAGGAAGACGGGAGGTGAGGACGGGCTCTAGCACAACAGAAACGCAGACCGGAGGAGGGAGAAGCGCAGAGCTGGATCCTGGTTGAGTTGCAGATGGTGAGAAGATAGAGGAGATTTCAGAGCGGGACGGGAGTAGAGGGCAGCAGCTTTTTCTACTGTGAAATAGCGTCCTGGTATTGTTTGATAGAGAAGACTTGCAGCTCAGGCTAACAAGAGCAACAAAGGCAGCTCAGTTTCCGCAGTTAATGCTATTAACATGTTGCAGATTAAATCTCCAGAGCTGTTACTAGATAGCAGAGAATAGGGTGCCATGAAATTGTTGACTCTCAAATATTTTGCCATCTATGAATAATTGTACTAAGCACGCTCCTCCTGGGGATCTCAAAGAACCGTGCTGATTCACCTGGGAATATTATGTGTATGGTGTAAGGTGAAAAACTGCACACTAGATTAGGCCAGAGGCTCGTTGGGTTGAAAAACGCAAGTCAATGGGAGAGCTGGGCTTGCATTCCTGCCTGTGCAGCCTCCTCACCGCCTTCCAACTTTTTGCAAGAGAGACGTGAACTCCCGAAAAAACACGATGTGTTGAAGGTTGATCAGCTCACAGCGCACAGGCTGTGCCTGCTGGGGAGCGGTACACTGGAAGGAAACGGGAGAAGGAGGCCCTGGGGCTTGTGCCAGTGAGGTGTGAACGATTCAAGACTATTTATCCCAAACTCAGTTGGACTGGAAGAGAATGACTTAGGGAATGGATTGCAAAGAGAAGGGAAGGGGTTTCTTGGGGTTGCCTTTGCGACTACAGAGGCTTCGTGGAATCCCTTAAAGTATTCATATCTGTGGAGCATACAACCTTTCCTCTGTGATGTTTTTGATGAATTTGGCAGGCGCGATGGAGGGGGGGGGATGTTTATCATCAAAGGGGAATGAGTGAGGGCCTGTGCGGTACCTTCAGGCTGAAACCTGTCTGATTTTCCCCCTGTGCCTGCCAATCTCTTTTGGAATCAAGGAGACGCCTCTTGAGCACAACCCCACGGCACCCTCTGTTCCTTTAGATATCCCGTAATTACTCAGTGCCACACGGGTTCCTGAGGATCCCCGGTTACCAGCCTCGGCCACCTGTTTGCTAGCCTCTCCCACAGCTGGTTCTCGCTTTGTGTTCGGTGCCTTGGTCCTGCATTTCCCTGGGGATTTGTAACATCCTCCAGCTCCCCTCTGCTGCGTTCTCCCTTGTAGTTGGTGAGCTTTCCCCCACCACTGCTGCTTGGCCAGGTGTCTCCAGGCAGAAGCACTTCTGTTCCACTTCAGCAAAGGCTGATACCACCAAGCGTTGCAAAATCTGCCCTTGTATTTCCATTGCTGCATCGACATTGACTCCACCTTCCTCCTCCTCCTCTTGCTCTCACAGTAAACTGAGCTGGGCTAGGAGTGTGGTTTTTATTACGTGTCTTCTAAGTTCTGGAAAGTTTACATCGGTGCTGACTGTCATTAATATGGATATATTTTTCTGTTTGTTTCGTTATAGGAAATGAACAGAATGGGCTGGACTTCAACAGGCAGGTAAGATGCTCCCTGGGTTTCCAGGTATTCTCCTGCCTTCTTGAATCACTGTTTTTTAATTGCCCATCTTGCTGAGTCCCTGGCAGCTACTGCTACGAGATAAAAACTGTTAGGTCAGAAGCTACCATTAAACAGACCACATAAGTTCTTCGTGGTTCCCCTTGTGGGACAGAATGACGGATTAAACTTCTGGTTTCCAGGCCTTCCTATTTCATAGAAGTTCAGCTAATTATAGAGTTTCTTTAAATCACCATTTGCTCGAGGCCTTTTCTAGCTTTTCAAAATTTTTTTCCGTTGTCATTTAGAAACAAAAGGGGCCCCAGTTACACTGGTGGATGTGCAAATCCCACCCCAAAGCCCCACGCATCTCTACTGCTGGTGACACTGGTGCTAAAAGCCCTGTGGTGTGCAAGTCTGAGAGCACCGGCTGACTCACAGGAGTATCAGCGAGGACTGAAGATGAGGTGGTTTGAGGTCTCCGAGTGTGTAGGTCAAGACCAGGCCTGCTTACAACAGCAGATTCCTCTTTGCAAGGCAGCGGGGAAAGGGACAGCAGACAAAAGCAAGTGCATCTTGCAGGGCAAACACGACTTAATTGCAAATGAACATGTGAGAAACCGTTGTCTTTGTGTCTCCTGTTATCCTCCTGCTTCATACAGCTAAAAGCAACCCCTGTCTCACTGAGTGACTCTTCTGTCCTTCAAGCTTGCCCTGGTGGCTCCTGTCTAACAGTTGTCAGCAAGCTGCTGTTTGGTTGGTTTGGCTGCTCTGGTTTTGGGTGGATTGTAACTTCCTATCAAAGGTGTCTTAACATGTTCAGCCATCTTCCAGGTCTTTGGAATATCCAGCTGAAAACAAAAAGCCTTGTGTCTCCAGCTCTGTGAATTGCAGAGCCCAAAGCACAGGCTCCCCACATGCCAAGAGAAAAATCTAATCTACTTATAACTAGCGATAAAAGAAAACTCCCTCAAGATAGAAATAAGCTATGAAAGTACAAGATCGTTACACGGTGCAAACTTTTCCGATGGCAACACCACAAAGATGTTAGAACTGGAAGCTGGGCTGAGGTTAATCAAGGAGACATTATTGATTGTGGTGAAGCAGTGCTGATTTACATCCACTGATGATTTGACCCATTATCCCTAAGGCCCCAGTCCTCTGCGCGCCACCGAATGAGCGGATGGTGAAGCTGTGGCGGCAAAGAGCCTTGCAGTCAGTAGGATCTGGGCCAGAGTCTGCTTAATAGAAACTTTCTCCTCCCAAAAGAGAGGCTGTGGTTTTCTGACAGCCTTTTGTAGCATTCACTTCCCATTTTCTTCTTTCTCCTGCCACCGAAGGGGCGCCGCAAAATCTCTCTCATTTTTGCCAGCACATCTGTTTGTGTAACCGAGTAGCAAACCTGACTGGGGACTTATCAGGGTTTACAAAGCAAACCTGTGAACTAGTTTGGGTTTCCTTTGTGTTTCCAGCCTGGTGCGATTTCCCCGATCAAAGGGGGTGTCCACACCAGGGCTTTGCGGTGCTGTCGGGATGGGGTTCGAACAGCCTGCGAGTGGACATAACCATGTGCAAACGGCTCTTTGTCTCCCTCTCTTGGCTCTCTCAAGGCCACATGTAGACTTGAGCCACTATTGTTATTATTTCAAATGAGCATGAGCCCAAATGCACATGGGTTATACGCTCACGTTCCAGGCTGACCTCAACTATTCGTGAATTCGTCTTGGATTCAGCAAATAGATTTCAAATGATGAGAAAAAGGAAGAAGGGAGATATGGAAATATCAAAGTGTTTTCATGTAAAATCAGGTGCTGAGATCTTTCATTAGGGGTGGAGGTTGGTGGGTTTTTTAATTTTGGTTTGGGTTTTGAGGTTGGTTTTGGGTGGCTTTTTTTTCTTTCGTTACCTTGCAATTCAAGTTTGCAAACTGAAGCCAGAGAAGCATGGTTTGAAACCCAACTCCAAACCCAATGCAAGAGCTGCTGAGCTCTCTTTGACTTTATTTGGAGTCCTGGGCGCTAATCACTTTGAAGATCATAAATCTCACATCGTTTAAGCCTCTCCCCCAGTCTTTGTAGATGCCCTACATTTCAGGTCTGTTTCCCTCCCATGTTGTGCTCCAGGCGGGAAGAGAAGGGTGGAGTGACCTGGTTAGACCCCTTACTTGCCTTCCAATTCCCTGCTGCGGCTGCTCTCACCCTGAAAATGGGGAGGAGGGAAACTCTTGTGGAGTTTGAGGTTTTCTTGCAGTTTGTGGGTCAGCCTGTGCTTTATGAGAAAGCTCCCTTCTGATCCCTCAGCCTATTTGGCAAACATTTCTTCCCCCCTCCCCTCTTCAGGCTCTCCTCCACCTGGATGCAACAGTAATTTGTATGTGAATGAGAGGGGGAAAAGGTGTGTATGGAAAAAGAAGCATCTTCTGCCTTGCCTATCTGGTTTGGCTTTTTATTTAGTGAGTCTAGTGCTAGTAGTTTCCTGTTTATATCAAGGGAAATGCAAAGAGAAAGTAATAAACTTTCACCTTCAGTGCTGGCAACCTGGATAAGGACATCTGCTTCTTGATGGCTTGGGAGAGCGTCCAGAGCACGGCAGGGACAGAACTGAGCCACTTGGCAAATGCGGCTTCAGAGTCTTGAGTGGGACCAGGAAAGGTTCTGATGGAAAGTGTTGAAATCCCAACTTCTCCGTGCTCTAATGTGATCCTCATCAGGCGATGGTGCTGCAGCCTCACCAGGTTCTGTTTAGTTTATTTTCCTGTTGGTATATGCAACGTTCAGCCTTTAAGGAAACACTACGTAGTCTGATTTTTCTAGAGCTGTTCTGGAAAGCCAGGTAATTCAGCCTGTGTCTGGAGTTCATCTCTGAGCTAATGGTCCCTTCTGGAATACACAGAGCTAGGGCCGATGCTTTTGGGAGCCCAGGGCTCAGCATAGCTTGAATTTTCCTGTCGGTTCTTTACTCCTATTCCTTTAATTTCTTTGTTTCACAGAAATCGGGGGATGTAACAAGGATAGATATCATTCCATAAGGGCTCCTAGAAATGGGATCTGGGGGTGGATTTACCTGGGAAAAGGAGGCAGCTTGGAGATGTATTGCTGAGGCAGGAGGGACCTTCAGAACACAAAGGGAAGCATCTAGAACAGAATAAGGAAATAAGATATGTAATTGAAGTGCCCTCATATTTCATATGCACATTAGCTCAACGCTTACATTTGCACACCAGGTTGAGCACATTGCCGTTTTGACTGTTGCATATGACTGCAAGGGACACTTTTCAAAATGTTCCAGTGGACAGTCAGTATTAAATAATTGAGCTGCTTAAGATTCCCAGTCAGCAGGCCTTGAGTAGACATTGTTTGGCCAGTTGAGGGTGCCTGCTAGTATACAGTAAAAGAGCAGAGATGGACTGGGTCAGTCGAAGTGAAGGATGCTGTGCATTATTTCCCTGCCCTCTGTCCCTCAGAACCTCCTTATCTGACTCCTCTCCCTGCCCTGTTCATTTCTGAAAGAGTCACTGTCCAGGAGAACTTTAATTTTTGAGGTTTATGTGGGGGTTTTGGCAGTTATTTTGAGGTAACAGAGTGAATCATCTCAAGTCTTCACAGCTGATGTCCTGTGGATGCATGATACGAGGAATTAAAGTGGGCAAACTGCATCTGAGGCCTAAAATCACTGGTGGCTCTTCTTCAACGCTTTTAATAATCCTCTGACCTTGTTTGGTACTTTCCACCCACACGTCTGAAGGTACTTCGCTCATGAATTTAGCATCTCAGCGCCTCGGGAAGGTGGGGAGGTGTTTAACCCTGTCTAAGAGATGAGGCAGACAGAGCCTGACTACCTGGCTTTTCCCAAAGATGCTGAGCACCGCGATTGCAGTTGAAATCAGTGGATGCTTTATAGGACGGTTGCCTGTGGACACAGAGGTGTATTGTAATCCAGGGACCTGCTCCCTGGCAGAGCTGGGATACGGACTCCAGTTCTCTGAATCACAGTCTTGTGCTCAACCACAGACAAGTTCTTCCTCCCCTCCATCCTTTTGAAGGTGAAAAAAAGGGCCTAACTTGCTAGGGAGTTTGTTATTAATATCTGGGATGCAAAACTCCCTGCAGATTTAATTTTGCTCCATCAGGGCTTCCCTCCCCCCAGGGATCTCTCTCATAGTTATTCATTCCACTTTGTGTTCCCATCCTCCCAATCTCGTGTGTTCCCTATATGTCATTTCTGTTCCTGTTCGGCTTTTCCCTGTGGGTAGTTCAGGTTTCAGTCTGCCCTCCAGATTTCCATCCCAGGCCGGTTTTGCCCTCCTCTCAAGGGGATGTTCACATCCTGCTTCCTTCTCCCCTCTGGGGATCAATTCAGATTTCACTCTCTCTTCTCTGCATTGCCCCAGGGCATCAGCCTAAGTCTTGCATCTGCTTTTCATCTCTTGAGCCTTCACTAACTGGAAATTAGCCCGGCTGTCCATATCGGCCTTGACTGACACTGTGTCTAAGCTGAACACTACCCTGGCCTTTCCCTTTTGAAGTTTCCTTGTTCTGTCCTAGGGACAGACTGATTGCATAAATTTGTATGTGTGCTGGTTCTTCATTGAAATGCAGTCCTTTGGGAAAGCATCAGAGAAAGCCCTGGCTTCAGGGAAAGTCCTCTGCTTCTATATATGGCACTGTTTTGCTTAGGACAGATATGCAGAGGAACCTCTTCTTCAGGCTTGTTTTGTTCTGACACCTTGCAGAGGCTCTCAGATTGGGAATCTCATTGCTGGGAATGAACTCCAAAGCAGGCCAGTGAGTCTCTGGGGACGCTTATGAGGGAAAGGGGGAGCCGAGTAGGAAGAATGATTTGGGCTTTTACAATTTTTTCTCAAGAGATGGACTGAAATACCTGAATTAATGTTATGTTGGCCAATAACAGCTGATGGCAACCCAGCATCACTTCGGATTTGGTTGGATTGTGTCCGTTCCTTAAGATCCAGATGCAGTCTGTTGACAAACTCCTGCTTTCTTGCTCCATGCTTCTAAAGAACAACCCGTATTTATAAGTTATTTCTTAGACTTTCGCCTTGGTCCACTGGCAAAATATCTTGTTCAGCTGTCTCAAAGGTGTCTTAGAGATGGGGGAGAGACAGCTCTTATCTCCGTACAAATTCCCTGCTCCAAGTGGGCTTCTCTTATCCTTTCGGAAATACCTTCTAGGCTTGGAGGGGACAAGTCCTAGTTTCATGGACCTGTCTAAAGGGACACAACAATTGTTTCCACAACAGAAACTAAGCTCAAGGCATGGTTGTCACTGTCAAACCACTATTTAGGTTGCCCGGCACCTTTTTAAGTGGTGAGTTGCATGAACTATTGTGCATGCATATGACTCTTCTGCCTACTAGAGAATGGCTCATTGGTAATAAGGAGAGGACTCCAAATTCTTGAAGGCCTTTCATCTGGTGAGCTCCAAGAATTCAATCAAAAGCCTGCACCACCCAGCAAGGGTGGGGCCCTACACCCATTTTGCAGAAGGGCAAGTCATAGCATAAAAAGGTGAAGGTGATGGGGTTTCAAACAAGGCCTCTAATTTTGGGAGCCTGACATTAGAGTGCACTTTCTCTCTTCCCAGAGATGCTGATCTCCTTGCGCTCCATGTGAAATCAGTGGGCTGAACCGGAGCTGCTTACCCCCTTAGGAGTCAGATGTTCGGTTTATGGCAGCAAGAAACCCTCTTGCCCTGGTTCCCCAACACAACCTGCCCAGAGCCACCGAGTTGGGAGCTGAGAACTGGCGCTGAGCTCCCTCTTCCCCTCAGTCACTAGACTTCATTCCTTCCACCCGAAATGAGAAACTACTCTCCAGCAAAATTGTTCTTTCTCACTCTCCCTTTCTTTTTTAATTATATTACTTGTGTGTATTTAATGCAATCCCTCTAGCTGCTCTTCTCGTGTCCCAGTTCCCTGGGGCGCGGCAACTGGTGCCAAAACTACCGTGAACCAATGGGAGGAACCTGCGGAGCTGGGATGGAGCCAGCCCCGGTCACGGGAGCTGCCCGATTCCAAGTTAATTCCTTTCAAATGCGGGATGTGCTGGGAAGTGCCTTGCCACTGAGGGCCACTTGTTCCACAAGTCACTAGGTGGACATTGCTCTGCCCTCCTTGTTGGTGACTGATTCAGGGACACTGGTACGGTACAGCAGGGAGGCGGTGATGGGTATTTAGGTGGTTTGTGACCAGTTGGCAGGCAAAAAGCACAGAGAATCCAGAAGAATCACAGTCTGCTCCCCCTAGACAAGAGATCCGTAGAAACGGGAAATTTTTCACGCAGGGAGTTTGGAGAAGAGTTAAAAGTCTGGTCCTGGCCCCAACAAAACCCAATAAGGCAACTTCGCTGCTGACTTCAAAGCAACATGATTAGGCTCCAGGGAACCTGTGTGAGCATGCAAGAGGGCATGGGAGAAGCCATGAAGGCTGGTGTACGTGAAATCGGATTGATAAGGAAAGGGGCAGGGATGCAGCCCAGGGTGGCAGCAGAAGATAAGCACGAAGGTGTAGGCAGAGGTGGAGCTCTGGAGAGCGTTGGAAGTTGGGCAAGTGAAATTGGGAGAGATGCAGGGAGCAGAGCTGCAATGTGTGAGAAGGCTGCGGCAGAAGGGCACTGAGGATGGCTGGGGAGGAAGGGGCAGAACCAGTCCTGGAATGGAGAAAAGAGAGTAATCACAGCCTTAGTGGTGGTAAAGTGGTTTTCCATGCGCTCTTTGGAGGTTCTTATCAATCTGACCAAGAAAATGTCATCTTCACCTCCCCCTTCTGTAAATACTTCCAATTTGGCTTATCCACAGGCCTTGGCAGAGAAGGTGCCACACGCCTGAGTACCAATAGTAAGAGTGAAGATGCTTTAAGTGGTTGCATTTTTGCCTCTTTTTGCCAGTTCTGCTCTTCTGAACGCAGATCACCCTCCGAAAGCGCTCGCCGGCCTCTTTGCTGCTGCGGCTCTTGCAGAGGCTGCGGTCTCTGTGGGGAGCACCTTCGGCAGGGTGCATGTGGCCACCCAGGGCAGGTGCTTGTCCCACCTCTGGTTTGGGTTCTCCACTCCATGCCCACCCCCTGCTTTTGAAACCCGTTGTGCTACACGTGGTCATTTTGAGGTTCTTCATTCAGCACAGAGCAGAGAGGTGACTTATTTCTCCTGTTCTCTGTTTAAAAGCAAAAATGCAAGGGAAGTGCTGTACCAGAAAGCCTGTGGATGCAAAGCTGAGCGTGGTTCTGTTTGTTTTGTTTTATGAAGCATGTAGCTCAGTTACTCTTAAAGTCTTGGTTTCCCATCCCCTCTTTTACTACAGCTGAGGCACAACCATTAACATCCCGAACTGAAGCTCAAAGCATAAAGCATATCAGATCAGGTCTCAATTAATAAACTCAAAGGCCTCATATAGCTGTGATGCAGGTGTGTTGAGGTTAGGGATAACGCTTTAATTTTTCGGTGTGCTGTCTTTACTGAGTTTTAGGGTATAGTCTGTTAGGTATTCAGCATGGGATTAACTCCCCTTTTAACACACTGACGACTTCTGTAAAACTCCACACTTCATGAAAGGGTAGCAAATGTTTTATGGTGAATATCATTGCGCCGACTTAAGGTTTCTCTGCTTTCTTCCTGGGTTTCTGTAAAGCCTTGCCGTACGTGCAGGATAGTACATGTGGAAATAATAATTGCAAGCCCATTATTCTTATTGCTATAATTTATTATTAGTGTGTTTTTTATTTTATAGTGCCCACGTGTGCAGGTAATTCAGAGAAATACACTTGTGCCACTGGAAGGTGGGAAGGCTCAGTTAACTGCAGTAGCCTTGGATCCTATTTTGATACCTGTTCCTACTGCAGAACTTCCTCCCTTGACTTCAGGCACATCACTTTGGGGCAGCTTCAGACGCTCTATTGTATTGAACAGCGCTTTGGGACTGACTCAGCCCCCAAGAGCCGTGCTCTTTGTGTTCAGTAAGGGGCATTTTGTTCAGACCCTCTTGAGTCTGTGTGCACCTGAACCTCTTCTATCCAGTGAGTACCACCCTGCAGTGGAGGGAGGGATATGAGTAAGTCTTAAACAGTTGTGAGTTTCTGACTATAAGATAAGCCAGATACGAAGGCAGATTTGTTTCAAAGAGGTTACCATCTAAACAGAAACTACATGACAAATATGATCGTATTGTCTTAAATTAATGACCGCAGTTCCTGCCTAGTAACTGGTACTGAGAAGGCTGACACGGCTTTAACGTCCTCACTCTGGCAGCGTTTGGGCGTCTCTCATCTAAATTTGGGGAAAGCATTCTGGAGGCTCTGGTGCTGAATCAGTCAGTGAGTCCCACCTTTGCGGAGAGGAGGATGGAGCGGTGCTTATGTTACATCAGAAGGAGGTGGCTTGGGACTGCATTCAGGCTGCCTGCTTCGGCAGCTAATAGATGAGAAAGCCCAATTCAGATTACCAGTGAGCACTGACTCTAAACTGGGCTTATAAAAGGAGTCCAGCCTAGCCAAAGGCATCTGACCGTCAGGCCACTGGATCAAATGTGGCTCGGTCGGTCCGTCCATCAGAAGGACATGGCCTTCCAGGCGGTGAAATCAGAGCTGCTGAGGTGAATCTTTCCAACTTCCTCATGTAGGGCTGGCTTTTCACAGCTTTGCAATATGTCTGCAGGATGTTTTCATGAGCCCGATGTTTGCCAAAAGTTCACAGATCAGTTACAAAACAGATAGACTTTTTTTTCCTCCCCTTCTTCCTACTGGTAAGGAAGAGTTTGTGCAGTAATTGCAGGCAGGTTGGGAGATGTTTTCTTCATAATTCTCCTTCTTATGAAATGTTTATGAAACACCTTCCACAAATCGGTTACGCAAGCAAGCTGAAGAGCTTTGATCATTTTCCATTGCCCTCAATATGTTTCTTAGTTTGTTTTGCTTTTTGTTTTTAGGCCAGAGATAGGTAAGAAACAACCCATCCTTGGCCAGGCCCTGCAGATGTGCCAGCCAACTCGGGAGAAGACTCTTTCCACTCAGTCACCCTTCCTGTGTTTTTCACTCTGATTGCTTGGGGGCAGCTGACCCTATTTTAAGGCTGTGAAAACATCCACTTGAGATTTGCAGGTGTGATCCCTTTCCTACCCGAGAAGCCCCGGGTAGGTCTCCATATGGGTGCCGCCACCTGCCGTCACCTCCTCGGGTGGAGCTGGAAGGTGCTCCCAGCCCTGCCTGGAGAGTCCCCTCCAGCCCACGGGAACAAGGTGCCCGTGGGTTCCCAGCTGGCGAGCCAGGCTCCGCACCTCTCCCAGCTGTCAGGATGTGCTTGCAGTGCATCGCTTGATCCCGCTCCTTCACAAGTTCATTTGTCCTCAGCGCTATTTCCCCAAATCAAGTTCAACGGGAAGAAACTTAGGTTTGCTCTCCTTCTTGTTCCCCATTCCCTGTGTGTCCTGATCATCACATAAAACCAAGGTCCTGTTTATAACCAAGTGACTGTTGCTCGCTCGCGATGTCTCAGCAGGGTTCTCATCAGACCCCTACATGAGGTGATTCTGCGATAATTTCAACATTTTCGGTTCCTTATAGCAAACTTTCCTCATATTTGTAGAAAATGCCTGCAAACGTGAGCCAGATACAGTGGGAAAGGAGAAGGCAACTCCTCCTCTTGTTTTATTAATTTGAAATTTACATTATTTGAAGGGAGTCTCATGATATTGAGTGGCCTCGCCCACAATGTGTGTGGTTTTTTGGGGTTTTGGGTTTTGGTTTTCTTAATGTATAGTTGTTAATACTGCCGGTTTAACCAGGGAAAAAATGAAAGTGCAGGATTTGCATAAACCATCCCAAAAGTTTTGGATATACCCCGAACTCTTGCTAATGAACAATTAGCCAGCTGCAGGCCTGTTGGGGAGAGGAAGAGGAGGGAGAGGTAAATTTGAGCCTAAACCCAATGAAAATAGGTGCAGGGGAGAAAGATTTGTCAAGAGCAGCCGGGTTCCCGCCCACTGCGCAGGAGGGAGCCGGAGAATTCCAGGGATGGGGGAAGGAGCAGTGGGAGATGTTGTTGTTTTTAAATCGGGAACCGGTCCTTTGCCAAACCGACCTGCCGTTCTCATATTGTGCGATGCCGGGATGCAGCTACACACCCCTTTCACCCTGGAACGCTTCCAGATCGTTCTGCTTGGCAGCTGTAAAAATTGATTTCAGTTTGGAAATGGCTTGTGCTTCTTCAACACTCCACTCCTCCCGGGATCATAACTTGGGCAGGATCAAGTGCCTTGTTCTCTAGGACGTGGATGACTTGTCTTTTTGGGACTGTTGAGGCTCGGATGACCGCGTTGTGTGAGGCAGACACACATGAATTGCAAGCAGGGGTAATTCTTTTTATTTCTTCATTTTTACTTCTGGCTCCGATTGCCTTTTTTGTTTTTTCAATGCACCCTCAGAAAGAAAAACGTGCGTAAAACCATTTGCCTGCAATGAATGGACGGCTCGGGGTAACGGTATATTCTCCTGAGCCTTTTGCCTGATATTTGGTAACTTAGACACTATCCACGTTGATAGTGATCAAGAAGATCTTTCCATCTGATTTCTTTTTCACCAGACTAAGAGGGATGATCATGCCAACCTGAAAGGTAGGAAAGAACTGGAATTCATAGCATGTATAACTCTTGGAGCAAGGAGCTAGTGTTATTGCAAAACTAGTTTCGGCGGTGTCCAGAGCTATAGTTGTAATGAAAGGAGATGTTGTAATTCTCTTCTCTCTGCATAGCACCTTCTGAAATGCAGAGGTTAACGTTACAGGTCCAGCTCTCTCTATGAGCCCTTTGCGATCGCGTTTGCTCCCGTGGAGATTTGTGTCTTTGTTTGCTTGAGTCAAATTGAACTAAGACTTCCCTCAACCAAAAAATATTCACTTGGGCCATTGTTCTTAAAAGCTGGATTTCTTGTCCCCCTCTGCTGGTAGGAGGTTGCATGACCTAAAGCCCACAAGCACCGCAAAATTCCCCAGCAAACACGGTCCCGCTTGTCTTCTGGGGGGTGTTGGGCTCCGCTGTAATTCAATGGGACATCATGAGGTTCAGCCCTAGTAGTAAAAGTGAATCATCTGCAATGCTGAGCCTGTGGACAGGGTTTTCAAGACCTTCCCTTTCTGGTGTCCTCCTGGGTTTCCCAGTTTGTGGAAGGTGGAGCTGCTTCGTGCACTGGAAGGGCTTATGTGAAGGATGGGACTTCTGATGTGAGTCTCGTGCCAGGCATTCTCATGCTTAGGAATAACTCGGGCTGAAGTTTGGAAATGGTTTGTTTCGATCTTTTCTTAGCGGAAATGTGTTAGAAGAGCTCTGTGTGACCCTTCTGTCTCCTGTGCATGGCACCTGCACGTAGACGGCGTTCAGGAATTAACCTGAAAACCCCAACCAGGTGCCCCTCTCTCCTGTTCCCGTCAGCCCTACCAAAGGATTTCAGCTGCTGCAAAGTGATGTAATAGTTGCTTTGTTTGTTCCTATTTTTCTTTCTTTTGAATGTAGTAGCAATGTTAGAAATTAACATGAAGGCTATGGAATAAACCAGATGCAAGGATTTACTTCTGGTCCCTGGGTAAACTCTTCTCTTAAGGATGTGGACTCGGAAATGATGACATTTCTGTAGACGTGAAGCTTTCACTGGAACTCGGTTACTTCCTAAAGTGTTTCAATTAATTTCTTTTTAATTGAGCAAACTGCAAGCCTCCTCTTGGCAGAGCAGGAGAACTATGTCCTTGTTATAGACTACAGAGCAGAAGAGGGGAATGATTGCGCCTTTCTGCAAAGCCAGGGCTGGAAGCAGTGAGTCCTGACCTCTAATTTCTCTCTGGAAGGAACCTTTCCTGATCCCTGCCAGCCTCCCAGACTTTAGCCCCCCATACCTCCTGCATCCCCTTGTGTCCTCTCCCTAATGCTACAATTATTTTGTTCTTTTTCAGATTAAAACCGAAGACCTCAGCGACTCCTTGCAATCTACAATCCCCCCTAGGTCAGGTCACCTTGTGCAGGGATCATCAATGATGCCCGGAAGCCAAATTGCAGGGGTAAGTGACTTTGCTGCTTCAGGGATCCAGTGCCTGGAATGGCACTGGTTAGTGACCCTCCGGAGAAGAGGCTGGTTCTGAGACACTGCCACATTACACGTGCCTTTGGACAGTGGCAAAAGGAGTCTAGAGGATGTGATGGACACTAGATTGGAAAAGCGAATCTGCATTAGCAAAACTCAGCTTCCTCCTCAGCCTCTTTCTTTTCTGCAGAAGGTTTTACATGGATTCATCCCTTAGACAATTCAGAGATGGTTCAAGTTCCCCAAGCTCCAAAACAGCTCTTGAGAACCTCAAAGAGCTCATCTTGTTGAGTAATGAGCTCCTTTAAAAATGTACCTCTAAAGAGAGCTGGTCTTATTGGGGCTTTGCTGCTTGCTTGGTTGGTTGTTTCCTTTCCTTTTTTTCCCCCCTCCCTGTCTATCCTAAGGATACGGAAACTCTTATCCCCTAATCCCAACAAAAGACCTTGGCAGTGAGAAAGAGCGCGAGGATGTAATCCGCATCTCTCAGCACCTATTGCCTGCTCTGCTCAATGCAGGGAGGGGAATTCCTGGCAGTTACGTGGCCAAGAACAGGAAGCATTCTCGGGTCTGGTCACCGTGTCTATTGCAATGCATTTGCTGTTGACACAGAGAATCAGGAGCTGCTGGGCATTGATTCTTTTTCCCATCCTGGAGTTTTCACCGTTACTTCTAACAAACAAGTTGGATTGCCAGTGACTCAAAAAGAGTAATTTTTCAAGAATTAGCTTTTTCAGATTAAAGTAGACAACTCTCCATGTGGATGTCTGTGTGTGCACGGAATTCCTATACAGCTGAAAACTTCAGATCCTGGAGTACCTCTGGTCTGTAACTCTCCAGAGCATGAACTACATAAATCTGGTGTGCTGGCCCTTAAATGAGAAGTGTGAATGGGGTCGAGGGCACTGCAAAAGAGCAGGGAAGCTTTACAGGAGAGGTGACGCTGTGTGAACACCAGACATATCTCTGAGTTCTGTTGTTCCCTTTGCTTTTTCCCGTAGGATATGAGCTCTCTTCACACCCTGCAGCAGCTTGTGTTGCTTCCTGGTCATATGCAGTCAGTTCCCCAGTTTCTTCTGTCTCAGTCTCAGGCTGGACAACAAGGTAAGAGCAATGAATGCCAAAAGGGACATTATTATAAGCAGATACATATGTAGGAAAAACCTCCCTTCTCGCGACTGTTGCTTTTGATCTGACCAGTTACATTTTCCCAGCATGACAGTGTCTGTTCCACTATGTTATGAGCTGCATCTTCCCCGGCTCTTGCGCCGGTGCTGGTTCCCGCACCCGGGATGATCCCTTCTGCACAGAGTTGCTCCGGGCAGGGTCCAGTTGCAGAGATGCTCCTGGTACCTGTGGCTTGTGTGCACCACGAGTGCCACCTTGGGGCGAGCCTCTGCAGACCCGGTGGCGATGGCACCTCCGGAGTCCAGGACAGCACTTGGCTTTGAGCACAGCGGCGAGGAGCCCGCTCCTGGCAGCAGGCGCAGCCCGCATGGGGTCCTGGATGCCTGGGCAGAGCAAATGCTGAGCTGCTCTGGTGGAAGGATGGTGCTGGTGCTGGAACCAACAGGTCTAACCTAGCCAGGAGCAGCCTGCGGGTGAGAGCTGAGAGGTTTGGGGTTGCCAGTGGTTGTTCCCAAATCTCGCTCCGAGCCATGGGCAGGAGAGGATGGGGTCTAATTACTTCTGAAACACAGCGTAACCAGCTCCATGAAAGGGAGGGAAGGGCTGAGGGCTGAACTCAGTGCTAGAGAAAGTCCCGGTGTTTTTATTTTTACCACCAATACTTTTTAATGATGTTTCTCCAACCACAGGGATACAGGTATGTAATTTTTTCATGAAGTCTTATGCTGTTTGTGGACAGGAAAATATACTATTTGATCCATAACCTCACAGACGCAAAGGGACCTGGGTCCTTTGTTTTCATTATTTATTTTGGCACAGAGGGCCCTCTGTATGAACCAAAACTCAGAATTAAAACCTTAACAGCTTGAATCCACTGTACATATGGTCCAAAAGGAAACTTATACTGTAGGCAAGTGGGAAACCTATTTCTCATTGAGAGTATATAAACTCCTCTCTCAGCCAATTGATGGTAAGTGATGTATAAAGAAATTACTATATGTATATTTAACAATAATCTAGAATGTCTATTGTTTGAAATGGCAGGGTAAGGATGATCTGTTGCTTACGGTCTGCTTTTATCCATGCATAATGGGAAATACATTATACTGGAAAAGAGAACTTGCTTTCCTTTATAGACTTAGAGTTTCTTCTATGATGTGGCTTCCTTTGGCTCCCACAGGTGGTCACCTGTTTGGCCATGGCCCCTTTTCGTTCCAGATGTGATACAGATGAGATATTCTGGCCAGTAGCTGGCTTTTCATCCAATTGCACTTCCACTGGCATAGATGAAGTTCATTCATTCCATATTCCATTCATTCCATAGCCCTTCGAACAGCTAATGCTGCCACACTTGAATAAGGGGGAATGCTCTGTGCCATAAAGGTGGAAACAAGCAGCCAGGTAGATGCTGGGGATACCATCAGCCAAAATATTGCTGCTGAAGTCTTCATCTTAGGAAAACACAGCCTGGCCCATCAGCTGTCGAACCGGTGATTCCTGAATCCAGTTCATCATTTTCATTTGAGCTAGGGCTTAGCTTTCACAAAGGTGTTCAGTCATGGTTTTAAGGACTCCGAATGACAGATCAGCCGCCATGTCCCTAGGCAAGCCATTCCGGTGATTAATTACCTCCACTGTTAAAAATGTGCACCTCATTACCAACCTGCATTTGAAATTCAAAGTTGTTCCAGCATTAGAGAGGCTTATTGAAACACCAATCTAAATAAATACATGGGATCCTGCACATTCAGATCTAAATTTAAAAAGGAAAGGCAGGCAGGCAGAAAGAGGGGAGAGTGATTGATTTCCAAGGTGATATTTGTTCCTTTTCTTTTAGCAGAAGTCCATAAAAGTCTATAGTTTTCCCTATAATTGTCAGATACAATCAATAGAATATATTGGCTGTTTCAAGAAAGGTTATAAATCTTCACTAAATTATATAGGTTTCACCCACAGCAAACTTGGAGAATGTAACTAAATTTCTAGGGAACTACACTGTCTTGGTCACTATTTAATCCTTTAGGACTTTCCCTGTAAGAGATATAGGCTTGTACTCAGCAGTTTGTCAACCAAACAATTGCACAGCCTTCATAAATAGTAGTTTTTGTTACTTTTATAGATTTCTCATCTTCTTTACTTTCATCGTGTTATGTCAGTTTATGTATTCCAAAAGAAATTCAATTTATTTGAAATACAGTAGGGTAAAAAAGAAAGGGTCAGATGCCTTCGAAATGACACTTCAAAATGAAATGTAGAGCAGAGAGCAGAGTGGGTAGGCTCAGGAGATTAGGTGTACGATCAGGATTATTTTTAACAAGATCAAGTGGCTGAAAGTTGGAGTCAGAAAAGCTTCTCTTGGAAATAAGATGCGCGGTTTTTAACGGCTACAGTGATGAAGCACTGGGAGAGATCCCCACTAAGGATGTAGGACATGCTCGCTGCTCAGCATCAAAAATGTTAGATGTCTGTGTGAAATGTCTGTGCCCTAGTTCAGCCTCGGGTTAATAAGCTCCACACAGGGGTCAGTGGGTGAGATATTGTACCTATATCATTCTTGTATTAGTCCATTTCAGGCTAAAAAGCCATTAAAAGAACCTTTCCTTTCTTGTAATCCAACTCAGAGCCGTCCGCGTTCTGTAACGGCTGAAATGCTCATATTTTGAACAAGTGCTGGCTGGCACCGGCCATTCAGAGCATGACGAGTGTTCCCTGTGCAGGGTGATGCTCAGCTGCCTCGTGCTGATGGAGAAGCTGCTCTCATCAGATTTGTCTCTGTTTCTCTCCTCAGCTTTGCAGCCCAACCTCCTCTCCTTCCCTCAGCAACAGGGCAGCCTCCTCCTCTCCCAGCCGGGACCCAGCCTGGCGTCACAGGTAACTTGCCCCAATGTCCAGTCCCACCCTGAGAAGCGCCAGTCTACAAGAGCGCCGCTTCATGAAGGGCAAACGGCAGAGAAAATGGTGTGCTTTTCTATTGTCGTGACTCCGTGCACCTGTTCTGTTGTTTCAACAGGCTGTGGGCCGTTCTGGACTCCCTGGCTCATCGGTTGAACCCCATCTGGATGTACCCCAGCATTTGCAAGTGGCGAAGCACCTAACTCCATCTGGAGCATCTGAGGAGCCCAGTGACCTGGAGGAGCTGGAAAAGTTTGCTAAGACTTTCAAACAAAGGCGAATCAAACTGGGGTTCACGCAGGTGAGCGGCCTCATCAATGGGAAGGGGGTGTCACTTGCGATGTGGACATGTTGGGCTGGGGCAGTTTGTGGCAGAGTAGTGGACTGAGGAAGATCTGGATTAGATACAGTTTGGATTCCTTTGGAGCATCCCCTTCCAAACACATGAAGAGACAAATCTTTCTTAATACTTCATTACCACGACCTCATTACCCACTCCTGCAATACACAAAGGCTTGGGGGTGTGGGGCAGACTCCTGTGGCAAGAGAAGTTGCTTTCTCTGGCATGCAGGTCATGGGAACCAGGCTGCACCTATTCTGGAAGCAGCCTGGGAGGTGGTCGAGCAGCAGGAAGCTCTCATGTTGTGATGTGGATCTTCTGTGGCAGGGTGACGTTGGACTTGCCATGGGGAAGCTCTACGGCAATGATTTCAGCCAGACAACCATCTCCCGCTTCGAGGCTCTCAACCTGAGCTTTAAGAACATGTGCAAGCTCAAACCTCTGCTGGAGAAGTGGCTGAGTGATGCAGGTAGGTGACATTACATGCCCCCAGTCTTGGCCAGGACAAGAGGATCCATCCAGGAACCTCCTCTATAAGCCAGGAAAATGGGAGCTGGAGCTAAAACCTCGTAGACCTGTGGCTGGGCTGGGCTGTGGGTCACACAGCAGGCTGCACAGCAGCCTAGATATCAAACCACATCTGTCCTTTCTCTCTGGCAATGTAAGTTTATATTCACATTGCGGTTTGGTGTCTGGGGCAGCCCTTTCTGCTCTGCTGCATGGGCTGGTCCATTCAGTCCCTCCTTGTGTAAACAGGAAAGAGCAGGAAAGGACTCATTCTAAAGTGCCCAGAGATCAGCCCTGAGCAGTCATTAGAAAATGTGTGGTCCCCATCAGAGCAGGCTGGATATCAAGCTGGAAAAGGGAAAAACAGCGTGTTGATGAAAGTTTTAGCACCTGTATCTCCTTCCTGATTCAGACAATTGATGGATTTGCTACTGTTTGTGCAGTTTTAATCATCATCAGAGGAAGGATCCACAATGTAGGAACACTTTTACTTATATTAGGAGATGCCACAGGTCCTAAAGAGGATCTAGAAATGAAAATAACTCATCATCTTCTTGAATATCTCTTTTCCACTCCCTCTTTCCCCAGAATCCGCTCCTTTGGACTCTTCCATGAGCACTCCCAACTCCTACCCCTCAGTGAATGAGATGTTTGGACGGAAAAGAAAGAAGCGGACCAGCATTGAGACCAACATTCGCTCCACGCTGGAGAAAAGATTTCAAGATGTGAGGGGAAATCTTTCAATGTGTTGTGAGCTCTCCCCAGGTTTGGCATTTCCTAGGTCACGGCAGCACTGAGCCCTCGAAAAAGGGGATCTCTTTGTTTTGGTAGCAAGTTAGAAAATGCTCCAAGGGGTTACCAGGAAAAGTGTCGAAGACTAAGAAATCAGCCAAAAATTTCCTTGATAAATGCTGTTTTAAAGTAATAATGATTTCTTCACTACACCTCCATGTTGTTGTCCACTGCTCAGTGCCCTCGTCAGAGCTGATCTGTACCTGCCTCTTCTTTTTGGGAGGTATATGTCACAGGAACAGATTCCCCATTAAGCAGGTCTTGTGAGACCAAAGAACTTGCTGCTCCACATATCGCTGCTAAATCATTTCTAGAAGTGGAGCCTTTTACTTCACAAGATTTTCAAGAAAAATCGCTACAGAGAGCAAGCAGAGCTTTAAATCAGTAGGACTAACTTGTCCCTTGAAGATTTCTCACCAAACATGGTTTTTATCAGCCCCCATTTATTTGCTCTCTCCCTCGCACCTGATCATATAAAAATTTCCTCCTAAGGCTGCTAATGAGAACAAAAGACAATCATTGTCAGGTCATTGTGGGCACCTCATTTTTAGCTAGTATGAGTCATTCCTTGTAATGGGAAAAATGTCTTGGCATCTCTGTGCTGGGTATTTTTGACCCTCAAGTCTCCAACTCAGATCAGACCCCACAGAGCTTAATGCTCTCACGTGCATCAGAAAATAAGTGACTTGGAAGAAAGGACAGGTAGTATTATTTCGCTTCATAAATGAGGGATGGAGGAACAAAGAGAAGAAATGGCTTTTCTGAGATTGTGTAGGTGGGTGCAGAAACGGCACTCGGAGCTCATGTGTTCTGTGGAGCGATAAGAGGACCACCAGCTTCCCCCCGAGCGATGATTCAGGGTGCTGTTAAGATCAAAGAGAGAGGTGCTTTATGCAATAACAGGTCCAGGTACTGTGACTCATCTCCAACTGAGTCCATGAGACTTGATGTTGAATCAGAGGCGCTTTCTGGTTCGCAGAACATAATCTCTCACCCAAATATTTATTCTTTGTCTTAGAGGCAAGTTTTCTCCCCCCTGCAGTTTACAGCCAACCCCACCCTTGCCCTCTGCCTTTCCAGCAGCAGGAGAATTTATCGATGCTGTAAATTACAGCTTTTGGGGGCTTTCTTTAACCTCCTGCCTTTTCTTAGCAGAACCCCAAGCCCAGCTCAGAGGAGATATCCTTGATAGCAGAACAGCTCTCCATGGAAAAGGAGGTGGTTCGGGTCTGGTTCTGCAACCGGCGCCAGAAGGAAAAGCGGATCAGCTGCCCGATGCCATCCCCCATCAAATCACCTATCTACAACTCCAGATTGGTGAGACACTTTGAATTAAGGAGTTCCACATGCTGTCCCAAACAAGAAGGGGAAAAAGGTGGGAGGATACTGCAGGGTTTGCTGGAAAATGAAGCAGGGCAGGACATCTCATTGCTGTAATGTAGGGACTTGTGTGCACAACCCACCCCACGGTTCGGTGGGAGCTGCACCTGCAGAGGTGTGCAGGGAGGCAGCTGGACTGGCCAGGGATCTTGTATATGCACAACATCCCAACTTGAATGGAATCTCACACCTGCACTTACAGAGCTTTTTATTTGATTAATAAAAACAATAGAAAGAAAAGACATGCTTCCTAGAAGGTACAGCTCAGCTAAACTGAAGGATACTTTATCCAAACAGTGATGTTATCCCAAAATTTTTCACCCTGAGACTGGCAAATGAAAGCTTTCTAAAGTTAATGAAGGAGGAATCGGTATTCCATGGAATGAGAATTACATACACTCATGCCAGTTTGGTTGTTAACTCTGAAACCTAATGGCACCCCATTTACATATCAGTTTGTTGTTTGACATCTGTGCAGAAATGTGGAATACACTTCAGTAGCACGAATAGAAAAGTGGCAGGAGCCTCCCTGCAGTGTTGTTAGTGCTGGAGCACAAGTGAGTGGAAGGGAGAGCGCATATTAGCAAGCAATATTTTATCTTGAAATCTTCTGGGTTTTGGAATCATCCATCAGAAGGCAGGAAAATATCACAGGGAGCTCAGTCATTGCGCAACACATTTGGTCTTCAGTCACAAACTCAGAATGCTTTTGC
Source organism: Patagioenas fasciata (assembly GCF_037038585.1). Classification (NCBI taxonomy): domain Eukaryota; kingdom Metazoa; phylum Chordata; class Aves; order Columbiformes; family Columbidae; genus Patagioenas; species Patagioenas fasciata. Next base: position 6,912,322 of record NC_092543.1, read on the forward strand.
AAGCTGTGAATTTTTAAAGTAGTAGCTTTGGTGAATAGTTTTCCTGTGAATGAATTGTACAAAGTATGCCTTTGCTCATCAGTCGTTCTGAACAACGTGTTGCCTGTAGTTAAAGTATCATGGTTGAACAACAAATGCTCCAGGCTCGCTTTGACTGCAGCCACCAAATTACTCATTGTCACCTGAGAGTTCTCACCCATCGAGAACTCCCTGAAGGAAAAGGGATTATTTGTGCCCAAGACCAGAGCGAGCTGGGAAGTTTCTGACTAGTACCATCCAGTCTGAAACATCTGAAGGACAATGGCTCCTACCAAAGGGGTCTCTGGGCTTCCAGAAAGTTTGGCATGTGTTTGATAATTTCAGGCTTTTCCATAGCTGATCCATACATTTAGACCTGCGTAGAGAATGTCAGGCATATGTAATACTCATTCTGATTTTTTCACATGGCCCTGGATATGAGAATGGTGCTTCCACGGTAGAGTATGAGTAGAAATGTCTGTGGGACCCTCAGATGTAGATAAGCAGTCTACCTGGGAGCCAGCACACTGCAAAGGGGATGTGAAGAATGGCATTTTGTGACCTATACCCTCACAGTGACAACTGCTAACCATTTGCTTCTGTTTCTCTCCAGGTCTCTACCTCAGGGTCCTTGGGGCCCCTCTCGGTCAATCCGGTGCATAGCACCATGCCTGGGACTGGTAAGCCCTGAGAAACCCACCTCGCTCACCATTCCTCCCCTCCTTCCTCTCCCCTTGCTCTCTATTTGGTTTCTAGCTCACATTTGCAGGCCACTCTTAGTAAGATCCTTGGGTTCAGCCAGAGAAAGTATCCCCATGTAACTAGTGTACAAGGGATAAGAGCAGCAGAGTCTTTCTCTTGGCTGGAACAAAGACTTCTTGGACACGGTAACATTCCTAGGATAATCCTAGGCAAATTTTACTGGGGTGTTCAGGTTTGGGAGCCAGGCACACCTGGAAGGAAAACAAGAGGAGCGCTTGGGGGTAGGTTACTGTGTTTCTTCAGCAGAACACTGTCAGATCTCCTTTGAGCAGTGTGGTTCACATGGATAGAAACCAAGCGGTACAGAGAGAGCAGCCCTGGAGACCCCATCCTTCTCTGGGGCTGGGGCACAGATCCTGCCTTGCTGCTGCAGGGCAGACAGGGAATCAGATGAACGACAGGATAGGGACAAGACGGTGGAAGCATCCGGGCTTGGGCTGTCCTAGGCAGGAAAAGGGAGATCCCAGCCTTACTGTGCTTTCTCTGCTGTGCAGTAACATCATCGTGTTCCCCAGGGAACTCCAGCAGGCCCTCGTCCCCTGGCAGTGCACTCCATGCCAGCAGCCCCAGCACAGCCCAGAGCAACTCCAAAGCTGCAATGAACTCGTCCGGTTTCAACTCTTCAGGGTAAGGCAGTGGGACCCACGGGTCATTCCTTGGCAAGGGCATCGGAGGGTTTGGGAGAAAAGCAATGGGACCTTGGAGACTCCAGCCACGTGGACCTACATGGTGGCATGTTCTTAAATGAAGATTCTTGAGATATGGTTATTTTTCTGCTTGAAGACAAACTGCAAATCAAGTTTTGCCTGAAAAACTCTAATGGTCAAACAAAGGGAAAACAAAGCATTCCAACCAAAAGCCTGAATAGAAACACTGGCCATAAGGACTGTCCTAAAATGACTCCTTGTGTGCAGGAAGCAGAGGAAGGCTTGTTCTGCTGTTTCTGCTTGGGTAACCCCCTCCACAGCCAGTTTGCTCTCCCGCAGCGCCACCCAGAGAGCTCTGCTGCAGAGTAACTGTTCCTCCGTGGCACACGAAACCAGAACAAGGATTTTTCTCTGCCTTGCCTTTAGAGGCTACAAAAGCGTTAAGGCACACTCACGGGCTCAGAGCCCTTATGGTCATTTTGCTGAACACGCCTCTGCCACAGCCCGTGCCTCTGCATGTGTACTTTGTGCTGCCCATTGCACACCGCATCAAGGATGCTGTGTTAGTAGGAAGGCAACAGAGAGCAGAGGGCGTTACCCGGAGCTGCCGGCTTTTCTGAGTCACAGCTCATCCTGTGCTGGGAATCAGACCTTCTCTTACGTGGAGGAAGCCCAGCAGCCAGGTAATTCGCGAAGTCACAGGCACGATGTTGCTTGGAAAAACAGGGTTTGCTATGAGCTTTGTATAGCAGCAAATGATCATTTGCTGGCTGCCAAGTCAGAGTAAGGTTACCAATGAAATAATAATGATTTTTATTTCAAGGGAAACTGTTAACAACATGGCAATTGTAGCTCTTATTCCCGGTGTTTCAAACAGATCCTGGTACCGATGGAATCAACCTACCTACCTCCACTGAGATGACTACTCCGTCATGTGTAAAAGGAGCTCTGACTTCTAGCTATGGACCAACTTCTTTAGGAAAAATGCTTGGAGCAACATCTGGCGTCCCAGTGCCTTCAAAATGCTGCCAAATGAAGGTCTTGTTTAAGGGAACCCATAGCAGCAGAACTGTCTGGGGACTCAAACTGCAACTGACTTTCCCCAAGGATTCTCAACGCCAACAGTGACATTATAACACTCTTCCAGGCCTTCACTTCAAGAATGAGCCCTTGCTTAGCACTATTAGCATGAAACACTGCCCTCTGCTTGCAAATCTCTGCATTCACCCCGGATTGCCTGGCAATCCCTCATCTGGAAGGATTTCTATGTCAGGACCCACTTTTCCCCTCACTCATTTCAGAGCTTCCCGTAAAGAAGGGTCTGTCATGCTGTTACTGTCACGCACATACCATAAACCCCCAAACTGAGCCGAGGGTACCCAGTTCATTTCACCAGAGACCTGTGTCTAGATGTGAGCCTTGGTTTCCAACAGACTTCCAAGGCCAATAGCACTGTACTTCATCCACCACCAAACTTGCTTTGCTTTGAGCTGTTCTGCTCTGTTTCTAAATGTGCCTTTTGTTTTGTTTTGTTTTTAATTAAGTATTTTAGAGCCTTCTTATTTTTTCCTTTAAAAAATTGTTGTCTTTTGCAAAATTTGTGTCGAGGTCTTGTTATTGCTCACAGCTGCCTTTACTGCCCCACTGGAGGATGTCACTGCTTGAAAACCTTGGGCAAGCTTCTGACTCCATTGAACACAAAAGCAGTTTGTGTTGATTTGATGGGACAAGGATTAGCCTTGACCTTCCCTTCTTTCCTTTGCTCATCCATCGGGTTTTATCAGATACCAAACAAAACCAGCCTCTCGTAGAGGTGTGCATGTGTTCTGGTCTTTCACGAATTGTAAGTGATGTAGTTCACCTGTTCTCGGCAGCGTGCTTTGCTGTTCCTGGGGGGACAAGTTGTATTGCTCAGGTGTGAATCTCGAGGATTTCACAAGATGCCAAAGTGTAGGAAACTTCAACTTTCACAGCATATCATCAGGGAAACTGTTATTACTTTGAAACTCTCCACTTGAAGAGACACAGAGATTTGATTTTCTTAAAGTAGCCTTGAGTAATACGAAGTCCTGGTCAGGTTGTCTATGGGTACAAGTGATTAATTCAGTGGAACTAGAGTAAATGAGTAGCTGGTTCACAGATTGTAAATAGACATTTCTGAGTAGCAGTCTCTTTTTCTGATGGCCTTTTTTTTTTTTTTTTTAAGGTAAATGTGAGGGGGGTTTTTTTTAAAAAAAAAAAAAAAGTAAAAATTATTCTTTGTCACTTCTGGGGGAAAAAAATATATTTGATCCATTGTTTCTTGTCCTACTTATCCAGTCCTGTGTGATGAATTATTGCCTAGAGAGAGTCTGTGAACCTTAGAGCTTCTCAGCTACCTTCACACACAGTATTGAGTGGAAAAGTCTTGCAACGTGCAAGCAGCGTGCAAACCCTGCAGTGTGCAAACCTCTGCAGCGTGCCAACACACTACAGCGTGCAAAACAAGTCTTGCACTGGGCTAAAGTCTTACCACATGCAAACCCCTGTAATGTGCAAATGCTCTGCAAGGTGCAAGTGCCCCATGGTGTGCAAAAGCATTGCAAGGTGCAGAAGCCCTGCAATGTGCACAAGTCTTGCAACATCCAAATGTCCCACAACGTGCAAAGCCCCGTGGTGCACACACATGTGCACAGCAGCAGGTACCTTCTGACACTTGTGAGATGACCAGACATAGAACCACATGCCCCAAAGAGCAAGCTGAGAGTGTTGGTAAAATTTACATTTTTAAAACTGGCACGAACAATACAGAACTGAAGCACAAGCTCTTTGCAACTGCCCTGGTGGTAGTAAATGTCACCAGTTCCACCTCCAGGGTTGTGTAAACTGCTGCAACTGGCTGAGCTCCACCAAAGTGACTCCTATACACTTAGAGGCAGCTGCTCCTAAATCATTAAACGTGGCTGAAGCAACAGCAATGCCTGTGATGGGATTTTATTGTGCCTGGTTCTAGCCAGCTAAGCACCTCATCCTTGGGCTCCCAATCCCTTCCAAAACTCCACTGTTTTGGCTTGGGGAAGCTGTGCTACCGAATCCCAGGCACAGGCTGTCACCACAACCGCTGCACAGGGCAGATTCTGGAGCCCTGTGTCCCCATACAGAACCGGGATACTGAAGAAGTCGAAGCCAGGCGCTAGGGACACGGAGAATCCGAGAGGGCGGCGAGCAGCGCTACACGCGGGCAGGGCCACGCGTGTCTCCCGAATGCTCTGCTCTCCGCGGGGGCTCCCCGGGCCCGGGATGCCCTGCGGCCTGGGGGCAGACACGAGGGCCGAGCTCCCACGGCCCCACGCCGATCCCGCCGCTGCGCGTCGCTGCCCCGAAGCCCCCCGCCGCCATCACTTGGCGGCTCCGCCCCGCCGCCCGCCCGCCGCGCTTTACGGCAGCGCGGCAGTGTCGCGCGCGGCCGTGCGGCGCCGTGCCCGGACGGAGGTCACCGAGCGGCGGCGGCGGGGCCGCGGCTCCGGCTCTGGCTCCAGCATGTGGCGGGTGTTGGCACGACGCGTAGCCCGGGGGGCGGCGGGAGCTCCCGCTCCGGTGCGGAGCTGCCGAGCGTTCAGTGCCGCTAGGGCCGGCCGCGGAGCGGCGGGGGGTGTCGGGGCTGTGCCGTTGGGCCGCGGCCCAGCGTGGAACGGCCCCCTGGCGCGGCCTGGCGGGCTCCTGCAGCCTGCTGCCTGGCCCCGGCTCGTCCCGTGCCGCTGCTGCAGTCTCCCCGCACACCAGAAGGTGAGAGGCTCGCCCCTGTCCCCCACCCCTTGCAGTCCGGGTGCCCCCGTAAGCCCTGCTGCTGGTGCCCCTAGAGCCACTGGGATGTCGTCCCCTCCTCCGCCTCAGGGCAGCGCCTTCCCTCTCTGTAGTCGGGTCTTGCTTCCCCTCGCTGGGCAGCTCAATTTACACCTGGGAACTGCAGTTCTTCTCTGCCCACTCCTGCGGTTCTAATACACTTGTTGCCACCCCGCTCCAAGCCCCTGTACCACCTCCTTCACCACTAGACCTTTTATCCTCTCGGTCCCCTGGTGTAGCTGCTCCCTTTCTTGGTCAGCCCCATCTTGGCACCACAGTATCGGTTGTACTCTGGAATCTCACCAGCGGGTCGGAGGCAGTCCTGACGTGCTGAGGATCTGCAGACAGGCCCTTCTTTCCGCCCACTGTCCCAGCTTGTGCTGAGGATCTGTCTGAGCTGCACATGTGGGATTCCTGCTCTCAGGGTTGTCTGGGTTGTAATATTGCTCTGTTCCTCACAGGTGGCCTTGCCAGCTCTGTCTCCCACAATGCAGATGGGCACCATTGCACGCTGGGAGAAGAAGGAGGGTGACAAGATCAATGAAGGGGATCTCATAGCAGAGGTATTTTGGGGGCACAGGCTGTGCTGTATTTCCAGTGAGCCGCATGTGCATCCTGGATTCTGTCCCTGGTTGCCCAGATCTTGGGTTTGAGATCATGGATCCCAACAGATGCTGTTGGGAACAAGTGGCTTACAGCCTTTCAAACCTGGTTGCTGCTTTTCTTTCTCAGCAGGAGCAGCACTTAAGCTGTTTGAGAGTGTATGTTCCTAGATTCGCAGCGTGACTTTTCCAGAACTGTGTGTGCCTTGACCCTACACTGTCAGACTGGAAGGCTCTGAGCTCACTGATCTTTTTCATTGCCATAACAATATTCTGTTTTCTCTCAAAGGTGGAGACAGACAAAGCAACGGTGGGATTTGAGAGCCTGGAGGAATGCTACTTGGCCAAGATCCTGGTGCCAGAAGGAACAAGAGATGTTCCTATTGGGGCCATAATATGTATCACAGTAGAAAAGTATGTATTTTGCTAACCCTGGAGTTTAATTTTCTTTGTTAGAGTTTCTTGGGTGCCCTGTGTGAAAGGCTCAGGGGCATCATCCGATTGGTTTTGCAGTTCCGTGTTCTTTTTTCTAGGCCTGAATATGTTGATGCCTTTAAAAATTATACTCTGGATTCCGCAGCATCTGCCCCCCCTGCAGCCGCAGTGCCTCCCCCTCCAGCTGCAGCTCCCTCACCACCAGCTCAGCCTTCTGCTCAGGCTCCAGGCAGTTCTTATCCTCCTCATATGCAGGTAGGAGAGCATTGCTGGTGATTTAAGGCTTGTTGCACTCTTTTTCTGTCCTTCGCATTTCTAGCTCTGGGGCACTTTGTCATAAATACCATCTGGTGTTGGAGGTTATTAGTTATAATTCAGGAGTGTGCGCCACTTCAATTGTTGCATGTTTAAAGCAAGTGTTTGGGGAGGCTCCAGAAAACGTTTTTCAATAACTTATTGTAGCATCCCAGCTGCTAGCAGAGGAGCGACTTGTCAGTTCTGCTGCAAAAAGACATTGTGCTAAGTGTGACCAGTCTCTGAAGGCCCTGCTTACATCTCGGAGCAGAACTCAAGTCTGTGATACTCTGATGAACACATCAGATGTGTTTGTGGGTGACTAATAATGAGTTGTATTTGTGGATAATCTTTTTACCTTGCTTAGGTATTGAAGTATTGCAGTTAGGGGGGTATTTCTGTGACATTCCTTTGAAAAAGAACATTTGAAATACCAAACCTCATTCCACAGATGATATATGTGGGAACTGATTTGTCTGAGACGTTATGCAAAGTCAGTAGTTGAACAAAGAATTAATTGAATGCTTTTTAATCTGACTTGTGCTTTAGCTACGAAACTTGCTTACTTCCCACTGCGTGCCCTCTCTGTCCAGTTTTGCTCTGGGGCTGTACTCACTCATGCTGTGCTTGTTGCATGTGCAAACCTGCAGCATCTTTGAGTGCTTATTGGAAGACAAGCCTGTATAGCTTTTAATGGGCCAAACTTCTTTGTTACAGAGTTACTTGCTTCAGTCTTCCTTTTAGCCTTGCAGGGAGCAGCCGCAAAACACTCCCAGTGTCATGGTGGTAATAATTATTTTGATACGTAGATTTCTTGCCCCTTGATTTTCCTTCCTTTCTTGCTTAGGCCTTGATAGAAGAAGCCAAACTAGCAATGTAGGACAATACTGTGCTTTGCTGTAGTGGAGCCATATCTAGGAGTGCATTAAAGACTGGCTACTTCTGTAGGTTGGCATCGTTTAGTCACGAATTAAAACTGTGCTTCTGTTCCTTTTGGATTACCAGCATCTGATTCTCTTGTATTCTCTGGCTTCACAGATCACTCTCCCTGCCCTGTCACCAACCATGACAATGGGCACAGTGCAGAGATGGGAGAAGAAGGTTGGAGAGAAACTGAATGAGGGAGACTTACTGGCAGAAATTGAGACAGATAAAGCCACAATAGGTGAGTCAATTCCAAAGCCAAGAATGGATGAGATCCCCTTAAAAGAGGAGGATCCAGAGTAGCCTCTGTACCAACTGTTTTCCTGGCTGCTCAGGATGTGAAGCTGTGGGGCAATTAAAACAAGTTTTGTTAACTTCTCATTCCATTGGAAAGCTAAATATTGGAGCTTCCAAAACAGTTCATCAGTTTCTTCATCAATCCTTCTTAGTAAATATACAGTGCATGGAGATGTTTCCCTGCTAGTTGCACTGAAAAGAATTCTCTTGCCTGCTAAATATAGGAGAGGGCTTTAGCTACCCAGGTCTTTAGAAGCAGCATTTACAGGAACACTTCAGCTGCATCAGCCACCAAACCGGTTTTGGTTTTTTCCTTTGCAGGCTTTGAAGTGCAGGAGGAAGGCTATTTGGCAAAAATCTTGGTACCCGAAGGAACAAGAGATGTGCCCTTAGGAACCGCTCTCTGCATCATTGTGGAGAAAGAATCTGATATTCCAGCCTTTGCTGACTACCAAGCTACTGCAGTAACTGACATGAAGCCACAAGCTCCTCCTCCTCCACCACCAGTAAGGACCATTCTTAGCCTGTGAGAGAAGTTATGGGACCATTAAGAGGTCTGACCTGTTCTGCTGGTTTGATAGTATGAAACCCTGTCTCCAACAATAATGTTTATGATTCTGGGAATGTAAGGTTAACACATGTGTTGGTGATAGGTGACCTAAGAAGTGATCCCTAGCTTGCCCTCCAAAAACTGGAGCAGATAGTAGTAATTCATGACAGTCCCTTCAACAGCTTAGTTGGCCTCCTTCCCAGAAGTTTCTGATTTAATTTCTGGCATTGGAAAACTCTGAATCTGAAAATTCTTTCAGAGCAGTGACTACTATTGGTATTCCCTTAACTGGTAGTTAGATGGCCCTGTTCTCTTACTGTACCTTCAAAGCTTTTGCTGAATGATCCTGAAGCTAATGGGTTTGATTCTTCTGTGAAGGTGACGGCAACTCCCGCTGCTGCTCCTCCTCCCCAGCCTGCTGTTCCTCCCACCCCAGCTGTCACCACAGCTGCACCACCTCCCCCGAAAGGAAGGGTTCTGGTTAGTCCGCTGGCAAAGAAAATGGCAGCAGAGAAAGGAATTGACCTTGCCCAGGTGAAAGGTAGGTTGCCCTTCTGCTTTCTTGCGCTCACTCTCAAGTGTCTGTCTCTAGGTGCGTAACTTGCCTATTCTTTTCTTTCCTCCCTGTCGGGAACATCCCGAGTACGCAGCTGCCCTCACCAGAGGTTAAGTGACTTTCTGTGTTGAATTAAACTGGCACCTTTAGAAGCAATGCCCTGTTGCAGATAATTGAAATCCTCTTATGTTTTTCTTTGACCCTTTTAGGTACTGGACCAGATGGCAGAATCACAAAGAAAGATATAGAGTCATTTGTGCCACCAAAGGTTGCTCCAGTGAGTAGGCTTGAGATCTCTAAGAATGGGTACTTTATTATAGTGATGGACATGCTGTGTAGAAATGCAATACTATATGGAACTGCTATTGCTGAGTTGGTTGAGTTATGATGCTCTGTGGGCTATGGTGACTCTTAGGTTGTAAAGCTTAACCTGTCAGAAACACAGATGAACTTTCTTACCTTACTTGTCCCTTTGGTAGTTCACCAAGAAAAAAAAATGTGCCTCCCAACCCTTCATTTGGTTGCTACATTGTTACAGAAGGTAACCTCATTGTTATGAGCTAAAAAGAGACAGAGTGAAAGCCAGATTTACAAACCAACCTCCTACTGTCACTGTTGCCACAAATCTGTTCTTATACCGTTCCTGGTCATTTACATGAAATGGTGCAAGTGTTGCTTTGTGTGCTGCTGGAATGGGTGCAGCTGAGGGCAGTTTCAGAGTGCATGCCGCTGCTGCATGGAAAAAACACGTCCTGCAGGACTTCCTGGTTTGGGAGCTTCATAGTGGTATGTATCAGTGCCACATTTCTACTGCATTTAATAATGAAATACAGGCTTAGAAAGAACCCAGTGGGTACTGAAGGGGTGAGACTAGAGAGTAGAAATATCTGCTGCTCTTAAGCAGGAGGCAGCTTAGCCTCAGCGCTTGTCCCACATACTGAATTAGTCTCTACAATTGATATTTGGTTAGTATTGTGAATTAAGCTGTGTTTCTCCGATTGCAGGCTCCAGCACTAGAGGCAGTTCCTTCAGCTGCTGCAGTTGCAGCAGCACCAGTGGGGACCTTCACAGACATCCCTATCAGCAACATTCGGAAGGTAAGAGGATTTTATTCCATTCCGAGATCATTGTTTGCAGTCATTAATTTTCTAAATGGCTTTCTTTTCATCGTTTCTGTTGTATACCTGCAGGTCATCGCTCAGCGGTTGTTACAGTCTAAACAAACAATACCTCACTACTACCTTTCCATTGATGTAAACATGGGAGACGTACTGGTGCTAAGGAAAGAACTCAATCAGGTAAAGCATTTAGGCACGCTGAGAATCTGTGTGTGGCGAAGGCTGCATTCTCTCGCAGATAATGTGTAAGAGACAAACTGATGCCTCAAATCTTTTTATTTACAGGAGGTCTCAGATAACATTAAGCTTTCTGTCAATGACTTCGTAATTAAAGCTGCTGCTCTGGCGTGCTTGAAGGTGCCTGAGGCAAATTCTTCGTGGATGGACACAGTTATTAGGCAGTAAGTTTATGGTACGGTCGAAGCCAGAAACTTTCTTTGTTCAGTACAGAGTTCATGGCAAAATAGCAGACCTGCTGGGATGTTGAGGAGGGAGGAGAACAGGTATAAGGCAGAGCTTGAGGGGCTTTTGTTAATGTGCTAAGAACTTTGCATCTAGGGCTAGTATGCAAGGTGAAATAACTGTCGCAAGATTGATACTAATTTAGAGTTGTTTGAACAGTTATGAAAATGGTTTTCTTTGTTATCTTGCTAGAGTCACTGGCATGTCCTTTGTGTCTTGCAGAAATCACGTAGTGGATGTTAGCGTTGCAGTCAGTACTCCTGCAGGGCTTATCACCCCTATTGTGTTTAATGCACATATAAAGGGCCTGGCTGCCATTAGTAAGGACGTGGTTTCTTTGGCAACTAAAGCCCGAGAAGGTAAACTTCAGCCTCATGAATTTCAGGTGAGAATTTCAGATTGCTGTTAAACATTGCTGCCCTTGACTTCTGTTCAGAAGCCCTGTTCAGAATGAGCAGAGCGTATTTGGTGATGTTTCAGCCATGTTCACTGATACTGCACATGAAACTGCTCTTGTGAATTTGACTATGAATGTCTTTTTCTTGTAGGGTGGTACTTTCACAATTTCCAATTTAGGAATGTATGGGATTAAGAATTTCTCTGCCATAATCAATCCACCTCAGGCCTGCATCCTTGCGGTTGGTTCCTCAGAGAAAAGGCTGGTGCCAGCTGATAATGAGAAAGGGTAAATATTCATCTGATTCTGCATATACTGAGCTGCTGAATTCAAGCTTTGCAATAGTGGCTGGTTTCCTAACACCTCTATTAGATTATAATGTAAAAAACACTGTTGGCATACTGCTTTTAGTACCTGCTGAAGAAGTACAGTGACATCTTGCATAAAAGGTTCACATGGGTGTTAAACGCAGTGACTGATGAATGATCTGCCACACATTTATTCCTGCAACTACTTAGCAAGTTAAGAAAAGGCTGTTTCTTTCCTGGAGCGATAGGGTAAAGCTGTGGAAATGTCTGGGGTGCACAACAGTTTAGGCACCTGTTTGTCTTTAACAACTTGCATAAATTTGCATTTAAGGCAGACCTAAAGCATGGATTATAGCTCAGGTGTCCTGTACATAGCATCACCGTCCTCGAAGCTTGAACTAGCATAGACCCAGGAGAACGTTTAGGATTATTTAAACTCGTTAACAGTCCTGGGTATCTGTCACAGACACACGGGGAAACTGGAGGTTACTGGGTAAAACGGCTCTTTTTCTTTGATCATGTGGGGCTGTTCTTGTGATACAAAGAAAGATGAGCTTCCTGTTCTATAGAGAACATACAGATGCGTTCTTAACTGTAGAAAAGGAATGAATATGATCTGCTCTCAGTGTAATCTTTTTTAGAAGTGCACAGGGAGAAACAGCTGTTTCCAAGCACCCACAGCTATTCCTGGTTCTCTGATAAAAGCTATTTTGCGTTGCTGGTGGCACTGACTTGGCACCGACTCGCAGAGGACTCTGTTTAACCGTTTTTCTTTGTCCTTTCAGATTCGATGTGGCCAGCGTGATGTCCGTGACGCTCAGCTGTGACCATCGCGTTGTTGATGGCGCGGTTGGCGCACAGTGGCTTGCTGAATTCAAGAAATTCCTTGAAAATCCAGTAACTATGCTGCTATAATTTAACCATGCAAGTAAACTTTTCCTGGGTCACACTGTTTTGTTTTAAACAAGCTATTTAGACTTCAGTGTTCAGACTTGTTCAAAGAGTTCCTTTTTTATTTTAAATCTGTATTATAATATCTGGTAATGTTATTACCAGTCTGTACAGAAAAAGTTTGCAAAAGTGCTTTTCAGAGCAATATTACAGCTATACTGTATTTTTATACAGTTAGTTAACTTGCAAACTCTTCCAAAACAGCATTAGGCATCCCAGATTTAAAAATGATCCAGACAGTACTGGCAATACTGGCAATAATGCCATTACTGCCATCTTCTTCTAAACCAGGGTGAATAGGGGGGTGCATACCAAGCAATTTCATGACCTTAGCGTTCTCAGAAATTTGAGTTAGGAACATCTCTTCACAAGAGCTCCGATGAGATGGTAACCGAAACACACAGGTTAGCAGAAGGTGAATTCCCCTTTTATCCTGTTCTCCTGCTGGGGCGGGCAAGTGTTACAGATGCACTAAGGGACTGAAGTGCCTGGGAATAGTTTCTCAAAGGCCAAGTGCCAGCGTTCCACATCTCTCTTGGAATTTGGCACCGCTCTGGACCTTCTCAGCTATGTGATCCCTTTTGAGCACTTTAAGGTGAAAGAGCACTGGTAACTGTGGGGTCACAGCTCTCAGATACCACAGGGAATGTGCTGTCTTCTCGTTGACTTTTCGCTTCCATGTGCTTTTTGTATGAGAACTCTTAATGAGAACTCTTTAATTTTTGTATGAAAACTCTTTAATTGCTATTCCTCTTGCTAAGTTAATATCAGACTATAATGCCACGGGGGTAACTGCTTTGCAGAATGTTCAGGAGAATCTGCATGTTGGAACCCAGTATAGGCAAGTCACACGTGCTAATAATCCCATCAGTGGATATTGATCATGTGGTGACTCGAGTGTTGGGAATACTTCAAGCATTCTAGCATAGGAAGCTCTGAGTTAATCACTGGTACCGTGGTTCTTCCCTGAATCATCTATGTTGTTCCAGGCTCAGTAAGCTGCAGAATCCATGTCTATGTTCTATGTGAAATGCTTTAATAGTTTGTTGGACTTGTGTCCAGTTACCCCAGTCTTTGTATCCTGAAAGGGGAGCAGTGCTGAACATTCATAAATTCCACTTTTCGCATGGACATGTTGATGTAAAAAGGATGACTGTATAGTAATTACAAAGTGACCGGGAGAATTGAGGGGGGAGAAGTTTGAAAAACAAGACAAATTGAAAGCTGATGTGTTATTCTGTATATTGCATTAAGTACCGTCTCCTGTAAAGTTCTACAAAATTCACTAAAGATATTGAAAGAAAATACTGTGGAAATTAAATATTTTTGTGGGAACTATTTAATGTCTGGTTGCTGCGATACCTGGTTTTCATGCCTGGCTTAAGCAAAAAAGTTCGTTAAGGTTTTGTTTTTTCTTTAATGATCTAAAATATCTTGGTTCCAGACTTGCTCTAGTGAACCTGTATTCTATTAAATGTTTGGAATTGACAACTACTAAACCAAGTTCCAGTGCTTTTCTATGGTGCGTGGCTTACTGTACTGCTGTAGCACAGAGCTGTTCAGCCTGTCAGTCTGATAGCGAAACTCACCCTATTAACCTCAAATTGGGATCGGAGATGTTCCAAAACGATACATGCTTTATTAATGTCATGCAACAGTGAGCATTAATCTTCCTGATTCCCTTGCTGCAGTGTTCACCAGAACCTCAAGTTCTGCCTGCAGGTACCATTGACTTCCTTCCTGCAGTAGGACCACTAATGGTTTATCCTATGGAAACACTCTGAACGATTCAAGAATCTGGAACGCTTGCAACTCAAAAAATCCTATCCAGTGTGTGTGCTTAGAGTGCTGATAGTGACTTCTAGTACTTGCTTGCATCCTGCAACGGGACAGCTCGGCTCATGCAGGGATAGAGTTTCAGCTTGAACTTGGAACCATAACCACTGAACAGTATTTCAATGCAGCCTTCTAAGTTGCTTTGAAACAAAGGAGGAAAGCGAGGAGTTGCTGCTCTTTTTTAAGCCTGTATTTTAAAGCTGAAGCTCAAAACCAATTTGTCTGTTTCCATTTCTGTTCTGATGAATATCAGTGCAGAAACATGGTTGTAGTGCAAATGTGTCATAGGAGCCGTAAGGATGGCATACTGCAAAATCAATTGTGAAACTAAGATCACTTAAACTTTCATTTGGCTCTTTCCCAATTAATTCTGGTAATGTTTGGTGATCCTTGAAGCTGTTTTGTGTTGCTTTGTATTAGTTTGTATTTTGTGTATTCGTGTAAGCTGTGATTTGAGGGCTCCAAGGTTGGTTTTGGTTGCTGGCTTCACACTTAGCGTTCCTGAGCATCGAACCTCTCGATGCTCTTTTGAAGAGTACAGAACAGGTCTGTTGGTTTTTGGTCTCATTTTGAGATTTCCAAACCATTAGGAAGGGAGGTTGAGCACATTCAGTGGCTCAAAAGACTACAAAACCTATTCCAGTTAAGCAGGGATTGTCCTAAAGAGAACAACAGCAGCACGCAGGGCAACTTGTAGAGCTGTGTGTGACACACGTCTGCTGGTGGTCCCAGTGTTCAATACATACGAGAACTGCTCTAGTTGAACCCAGTAATCAATTTATTTAGACACAAGATCTCACAACTGTTACTGCTGTACTTTTAGGCAAATTAATGGTGTAGTAAAGCATGTATGCATTTCTGTTGCTTTACTACAGCTGTTACACCTGTTCAAGTACTCCTTGAACATTTACAATCTTTACTTATTTGTTTCCTAAGGTGGGGGGTGCTAGTGTTCCTCCAGACTTCCTTTTATACCTGTGTCTTCTAAAGGCAACTGAGGTATTCACCCCTGAAGATAAGAATGTCAATGAAAAAAAACCAACCATCATCTAAAAGTCAGGGTTGTTATCCTGGACTTCGGTTTTGTTCTGTCCTATGTGAACACAAATTGGACACAATGCAGTTCTTAAGGATCTGGCTTGGCAACTGGTAGTGTGATAAACAACACCCGTTTTCCTGTGTTGAATACTGCTGTAGCTCTTTCTTCATCCACAAATTCTGGCAGGTCTAGTTGTAATTTGTATTTTTCGGGGACTTCAACGATCACGTCATCCTAAACCAAGAAAATGAAAATACTTGATTAACTATTTCACAGTGAATTAGCAGTGAGCATTTCTAGGAGTTGGATACTAGATGGAAACCACGAGGTTATTCTTTCTTTCTTTCTTACCTTTGAAATTCTCAGATCACACTCGGAAACAGAGCTAACCTTAGGCAATTCAATTTTTAGTTCAATTTTGAATGGTTTACTGTTTGCATCCTTGACGGTGATAATGTTGTAGATGGGAGTACTGAGCTCCTCTGGCAGTTCAGTACTGGTGATTTCCTCTATCAGATGCGCTTTAGGCGGTGTTACGCTCTCTTCCCTGAGCAGCGCAGGGGCATTGTGGCAGTCCTCGGCTTCCATAGTCTGTAGCAGCTGATCGAGTGTCGGTTCTTTGAAGAAAAGTAAGGTTTTCACACGTGTCACTCTGTCACTAAGAACTGTAACATTATGCCACCTGACAAAGATATCACAGAAGTTTTAACTGTAATTGCAATGAGCAATTTGTCAGCTGAAGGCTGTTCCGGACAGTTCATCCTTCACTCGTGATTTCGTTTTATTGCTAATAGGTTAAAAGTTGTTGTTTTCAGAGGATGAGTTATACCAGCAACCCCCTTGGCTCAGGTTAGAGCAAAAGAAACTGAGCACCTCAAAGGATCAAACCCGAGCAGAGTTCCCATGTCTGGTGGATATAGGAATAAGGGCATTTGCTGTTCCACTGTCACTACAGTTTCTCAATGGTAAACCACCACAAATTAATGCAGCTAGGCCAGCAGGGTTAAACTAATGTCCATAATGATTACTACTGCCTTATTCCAAATTCTTAGAAGTGTTTGCTTTATGCTTATGGCAAGAATTGGGATTAGAGAGAGTAAATTTGTGATAGGTCCTCAAAGAAAAGGGACAGCAGATGTCTACGTACCCTTCTTTGTGTTCTGACTGAGATTTAGAGTTGGCATCTGCCTTCCTCTCAGACGCTGCTGCATCGTCTCCAGGCTTCCTTTCAATGTGAATGATTCAGTGGTGTACCAATCAGAAAGAACAAGGTTGTATCGTTCCTCAACGAATTTTAGTGTCAAATGGATCAAGTGCTCCCTTTTTTCTGGGTTTTCTTCTCCTCTCTGAAGAACATCTGGGTTATATGCAATGTCTATAACACTGTAAAGGTCTACAGAAACGAGTTATGTGTCAGAATTATTGCTATGGTACCACGTGCCAGTGTTCTTGGTTTAAAAGCAAATGAAATGTATTTGTGGCTTCTGGGCAGAGCAAATTCTATCACCCTTGTCTAGAGATGACAGCTCTCCATGTGCTGATCCTGCAGTCTGTGTTCAAGGACATGCATGGGAAAACAATCCCAGTCAACGTGAGTATATGTGGTCAAAGAGATTCCGAGTGCCTACGTACTTTTCAGGGTTTAGATGTGTGCAATTCTTTGGTTTCTTCATTTTTTTTACAAAAAGGAAGGTCTCTCTGAGTCCCTGTAGCCATGCCTGTCGCATCCCTGCCTTGCTGCTGCTACCCCAAGCTAAGAGCTGGCCACAGCACCCTCTGTTACAGCCAGAATCCGTGTGAGATCGCCACGCAGTGCAGTAGCGCAGGAAGAAAAGCGAGGGGCAGCCTTTTCGGACCTACCTCCTTCCCCTGACACTTCTTCCAGCAGCCCCGCGCTGACGGGTGTGGGGTCCGTGGGGGCCTTGGGCGCCGGGACCCTTTTCCAGCTGCAGATGTTGATGAACAGCGGCCCCCTGCCAGCACCCTGCAAGAGACCGAGCCGCAGCTGAGCTCCCCCGCTCCGGCCCCGCTCCCAGCGCCCGGGCAGGGGGCCGAGCCCCAGCCGCCGCGCACCCACCGCGGGACGGGCCCGCAGGCACAGGTGCGGCTCCGGGGGGGAGTAGAACCGCTCGGCCTCGGCGCGCTGCTGCAGCAGGAGCCGCCGGTAGGCCTGGGGGTCGTTCTCCGCCATCTCATCCAGCAGCGACCAGAGCTGCGCTGCCAACCTCGCGTCCGCCATGGCTGAGCCGTCGCCTAGCGACCGCCACCGGAAGGGCCGTGCTCTGCGGGTCCGGCCGCCTTTCCGGTCCCCCGCGTGCTTCCGCGGGTTCCGGCCCCGCCATCGCCCTCCCAGCCCGGCCCCGCGGCGGCGCTGCTCCTGTCCCCGGCGCTGCCGCCGCGCCGTTCCGCCCCGTGGTCGCCGCGGCTCGGGGGTCGCAGCGGCTCAGCGCCCCGGCGGGTGCTGCCCGGGGGAGGCGCTTCGCCAGGACCACTTCCGCCCGGCCGCTCCCGTCCCTTCCTGCCCGTGGCTGCGGGGGTGGCCCGGGGAGCGGCTCCCGCCCGGCCCCGGTGCGGCGGGCCCGGGAGTGCCGGTGGGGCCGGCTTTCTCGGGGCCGTGTAGGGCGAGAGGATGTCCCGGGTGCCCGTGGGGAAGGTGCTGCTGCGGAACGTCATCCGGCACACGGGCGCGCACAACAAGGTACGGCCGGGGCCGGCGGGGGCTGCTGGCCTGGGCGGGCCCTCGTCCTCTCTCTCTGCCGCGGCTCCTGTGCCTGGCTCTGGCCGTGCCCCCTTCTGCGGCCTCCTTGTGTCCGCGGGTCCCACTGGAGATGCCCGGGGCACCGCCGCCGTGCTGCCGTGCGGCGTGTGCGGGGCCCGGGGCTGCGGTTCCGAGCGGGCGGCGGGGAGAGCGGGCGGCGGGGAGAGCGGGTGCGCTGCCCGGGGGGAACGGCGCTCGTGGGAATCAGCGCTCGTGGAAACACCAGCCGCGCAAACGTCGTTGGTCTCACTTTCAGTTTAACGCTGTTTCGCTTGAGTTCTCATCCCGCCGAGGCAACGTGTGCGTATATTTACCTATAAGATTTTTCCGATGAAAAACCTGTGCTCTCAGGACTTTGGTGAAAATCACGGTTTGCCTTTTGAACAGTGGCAAACCTGCGGTTGTTGTCTGCGGGGGTTTTGTGTCGTTTTTGCTGCCGTTGTGCTGTGAATGTACTTCTAATCGCATCAAAGAATTGGAACTTTGTGTTAACATGCACAGGCGATATTTTAGTGCAAGATCAAGAAACTCTGTTATCTTTGGCAAACTAATTAATTTCTGACGTAACGCAGCAGGTCTAACTCATTTATTTGGCATATTTATAAAATCACTTACTTACAGCGGTGTGCATGGACACAAATCTGTGCTAGACTACTCTGTATTTGCGTGCTGTGTTTTCTCAGCCTGTCACATAACTTCTTTTGGCTCGATCTTTCCAGGTGGTATTTATACACTGAATTCTCTAACAGTACGTATGTTTGGGATGATAACAAATGACAAGGCAGGGTAGCCAGAACAGCCGATACAGAAGAATCAGGCAAACCCACCATTCCTGATGTTTTTATCCTTCTGTGCTTTGTTGGGTTATTTCCATCAAGAGATTTTCCTTTTGGTTACCTTGGTTATAGCCAGAGACAATAATCTGTTTCAGTATGGTAGGAAATCTTGCTGTGAATTCTGTTAGTTTTGAGCTGGGAGCTGATGTTACGTGCTACACACCTGTAAAGTTTCCCTAATGTTACACTTGTTTCTGTGACTTTCAGATTCAGGAGGAGACAGAAATGTGGAAAATAAGGGAGTGGGAGAAGCAGACAGAAGAGACTTACTGGAGAAGGCAAAGCAGAATGCTGTCGGACACCTCCAGGTGGGTTTGAGTTGTATGGAGGAGATCATTGTCTTGACTTAGCTGCTGGACCCTTTTGTGTTTAGCAGACGCTTTAAGAGCGTTCTGTAATGACTCTGTGTTTACAATATATGAAAACTACGTAGGCTACAGATATAACTATTTTCTCCTCAGTGAGTCCCTGGGAAGAGGTCAGACGTATGCTCAGGTCTGACCTTCTATCTCTTCATCTGGATGTATTGTCTTCAAAACACATTAAGTAGGCCGGGCTCTCTGAAGCGATGGGGGTAGTGAGGCGAGTCTGATGTATGGCTGTTTAGGTTAGCAGTAAACAAAACTGTTGTGGTGGGGGATGCTGCACCATTGTAACACACCGGTGTGGACCGCTGCTTGTGTGGCAGCTGTTCTGACATGCCCGAGGATCTTTACCAGCCACAGGAAAACAAGCGAGGTTTGGTGGGCAGGTTGGGGTTTTGAAGGGGAGGAGGTGGGCTTATTACTGTGACGACTTTTGAGAAGCGTGAATGTTGCAGGAAGTGGCTTTAGTGTCTCAGGGGAGAACACCTTTCAGACTTACGCTAAGTGCACAGCTGCTGCTTGGCTCAGGAAGTGCGGTATGTCAAGCGATAAGCAAAACTAGAGCCAAAGGCATGTGAAATCACTCAAAATTGTTGGTGCTTTCTGTGGATTTGGGGTCTTAGTCCCGGTACCTGACCAAATTGCGATTCTAGGATATCAGTTCTCCTTCTTCAGTTTCCCCTTTGCTGGTTTTACCCGCCTGTGTCTCAGTGCGTGTTATTAGTCTGCTCTGCAGAGCATGCCAGAGGAAGAGAGCTGCATTTGTGATAGGCAGGATAACTCCTTCCTCTCATTTTGCATTGTGAGCGTCTCTGTGAAGAATTTTGCTGTGCGCAGAGGGCTGTAGTGAGTTTTGAAAGCCAGCGTTAGCTACTGAACTGGTTTAGTGAGAGCTGTTAATGCTGGCTGCCTGTTAAAATGATAGCTGGTCTTCTTGCGTAGATGGACATCCAAGACTTGCTGGATTTTTGCTGCTCTCGCTGGCCTAACCCCTTGCTCAGAACGTTTCTCCATCAGAGCTGGCAGCTGAAGGACAACTGTTCTCTTTCCGCAGCAGCCGGATGCGCAGCGATGGCTTTGATGAGGATGGGTACAGGGCGGACTGGAAAACAAGGAACTCTCAGTTTCTCGAGTCAGTCGACGATGATCTCCTCAGGGCCCGATCCTGGAATAAAAAGCTGTATGAATGTGAAGCCAACATGCCAGACAGGTCTGTGGAGGAATTAATGTCCTGTGATCCTAACTGTAATTAAAACACCTTTCTGGGGCCCTGTACAAAAAAGCTAGTACGTTGTCTTTTCAGTATGTACTCCTATAAGATAATGCTTGATCTCATTTTGAGAATGAATTAGTAACATGGACGAACTATTGCAGTGTTGCAGAATACCTGTTTGAGTTCACCTGTCGAGTTCCCAAGTCACGGTAGCAGCCACAGCTCAGCCCTAAGCTTAGAAACTAAGGTTGGTGTTTATCATTTTGCCCAAGGAACTTAAAAAATATCTCAAGAAATGCAAGTTAGTGCTCTCTGGAGTTATTGTAAAGAAATTTGAGCTGTAATTTTCCCTAATTAGAAATTGAAGAGAGACTGAGAACATAAGGTGTATTTAAATAGTACCAACCAAATCAGTCATATTTCCTTCCTTCTTCGTTGGGAAGGTTCTGATATCCCTTCTTTGCTATCTAAACTCATGTTTATTCTGTGGCTTTGTCTTTTCAGAATGATATTGTTCCTGAAATGCCTTGTCTGTTTCTAAGAGCTGGTTCTGCTTTCTTACAGGTGGGGTCACAGTGGCTATAAAGAGTTGTACCCTGAGGAATTTGATACCGATAGGTAAGGCAAGCAGGCTTGCTAATGTATCCAGAATCTTCTGTCAGGTTATGCAGGGAATTTTTCAAACTGTGTTTTAATATATAGATAGCCTCGAATGTAAAGCAGCACTACTAAGTTACAGAGACCCACTGAAAAAAATGTAGTCCATTAATGCGGTTCCCCCTTGTCTGAGCCTTAGGAAGGGATTGTATCTCTTATAGTAATTAGAGATTCAGCTTTAGCTTGAGTTACTAAAATGCTGTGAATCTGGAAGGTCTGTCTGGGCCAACAGAGAGCCTGGGTAGGAGGCTGAATCCCAGTCAGCTCAGTACACACTCTCTCAGGTTCTCCTTTCTGTTATCGTGTATTTTCCTTGTTCCTCCTTATTTGGTGAATATAAATTCTTGCAGTATCCAGGAGGGTGGAGACTGACCTGTAAAACAAGATCCTTTGAAACCACACATAACAGAATCAAGTACAGTATTTGTCAGGCTTACAGATTTGATGCAACCTGTAATAAATGACTTTTCATCACTCAGTGGCTTTCAATACGCGTAATCCTTGGTTCTGGCTCAAATACCTTAAACAGGGTTGTTAGTAAGGTGTGGACCAAGCTGTTAATAAGAAACAAAACTGCAGCTACCACCTCTGTCAGGCATCTGCTTTCCTGCTCTAGCCAGGGTTAGAATTGATATGCTTGCTTAAATCTTCGATATAGAGAAGGCTCAACTGCTGTGTCCCTGCTTGTCTGCTTCCTTTTGGTCATCCTCTGTTCTTTTCACAGTGACCAGCAAGAAGGAGATCAACAAAATGCTATGAATGGGAAGAAGAAATCTCACCTGGGAAAGCAAACTGCCCGTGAGTCACACAAACGGAAAAAAACCAAGAAGTCGCACAAGAAGAAACAAAAGAAACGGTCACACAAAAAGCGAAAGAAAAAGAAAAAGGAGCAGGGGAGAACGTCATCGGATTCTTCCCAGGAGACTGAGCGCTCAGAGGAGGAGACTTCGAGTACCTGGAAAGGGAAACACAAGCGCAAGAAAAAGACCAAGAAAGTGCCTCCCAGGGAACCCACGTCTTCTGGGCAGGAAACGGACTTTTCTCATGCAAGCAGCTCAACCACCAGCAGCTCTGAGGACAGTGAATCTGAGGAAAAAAAAGATAAACGGCCCCCCAAAAAGAGAAAGAAACGTCACAATTCTGTGTCAGAGGGGCACAATGAAGTACCAGAGAGGAAGAACAAGAGGAAGAACTGGAAAGTGGCCGCTGATGAAAAATCAGAGGATAGCTCAGATGAGGACTGATGAGTCTAGGCTGAAGCTCAAACCATAAGGTAGAGGACAGAGGCGGGTATTTACCTTTCAGCACTGCCCTATGGTACAACTTGTTACAACACTGTGGTTTATATACATCCTGCCAGCCCGCGGGGGGAAACTGAGCCTTGGCAGCCTGCAGTAGGTACCCCCTTGGTTTTCATTCACTTGACGTTCGGAAAACCAGGGGAGCAGTTGCCTATCTGACAGGCCAACTTCAGATTCTTTTTCTGTGCCCAGGTACACAAAAACGTAACAGGCTGCTGCACGGGGAAAACAGGCATGTTTGTACTGTTATTTTGTTTTTAAATTACGTTTTAACAGAGTGCTTTGTTGGGTTACCAAATCAATGACCAAGACTTGCAATAGGAGAGGGAGGAGACAAAAATCACAAGAGAGGCAATGTCACTGGATTTCGCCCTCTGGTGGTTTTGTATTCCCATCCTCCACCCAAAGCAGACCTGTGTGGTGGCGTGCACACGGTCAGCTGGACGCAGAAGGGATCGGGAGGGAATACCCTCAGTCCAGCTGAAGGTGCAGTGAGTCCTTCCATAATGATGAAGATAAGATACCAGTGCGTTGGCTTGTTTTAGATCTCTCTCCAAGTCCTGGCATGGGCTGGCTGGTGTGTCCACCTTTCCTGAGACCGATGGTGCTGACAGAGAAGCCTTGGTGGGTGTTGTGTTCTGTCTCTGGTCTGCCCAATGTATTACTGGAGAAACTTATTGGGCCGTTCTCCCTGCAGCTGAACAGCCAAGTCCTTTAACAAAATAAATAAATCCAGACATGTTAGATGCTTTTGTCATTGTTTTGGAGTAAAGCCCAGGGACAGAGCACAGTCCTGAGAGGTCTAGGTGGTCTGTGTGTTCTCCCTGATCAGAGCAGGTGGCCGTGGAGGGCTTGGAGGAGCATGAAGTAAGGGAGGCTGGCGTGGAAAGGAGCCCTGGGGGAAACGTGAATGGTGTGTGTCAGTGACTGAGCGCAGCTCCAGCTTTAGTCTACATCTGAAGTACAAACAGTGTCAGTGCCCCTAGGGCCTCGTTCTGAGCCCTGGTTACTGTTCCTCTTCTTACTGGAGGTGAAGCCATTGTCCGCATGCCCTTGTCTGCTGGCTAATGCAGAACACGTTGAGAAAGCAGCGCTGCACTCGGCCAGCTTTGGCCGCTCGCCCTTTCACCGCAGCCGCTTCTCTGCTGGTCGGTCATGCAATAACAATGCAGGTGCTTTAGGTACATCACGGGAGGCGTTCAAGGTGTTTCTTTGGTACAGCTTTCCTGGTACACACATTTTTCATTAGCAAGCGTGCAGGCGAGGATCTGCTGTGGCCATTGTGGATTTTGAAGATGCGCCCAAGCATCTCCTCCGCTCTCAGCTCTCGCTGCCCTGAGCGGCTTTTGCGCAGCCGCTTCTGGGTCGGGGGTCGCAGGCGCGACTCGGCTGGGTCTCCCGCCCCAAGGGCTCCGGGCACGGCCGCGGGTCCTCCTCGGCGCCCCGTTCCGCCGCAGCGAACCGGGACACCCCGCCGCTGCCGCCCCGGCCCGGAAGCGGAAGGTCTGCGGCGGCAGCGGCTTCCAGCTCCGGTGCGCGGTGCCCTTGGCCCGGTGCGGAGGATGGCGGCGCTGGTGCTGCTGCGAGCGGGGCTGGCGCGGCCCCGCGGAGCGCAGATGGGTGAGTGCCCGCCGGCCCGGCTGCCGCGGCGCCCCGGCCCGCCGCGCCCTGACCCCTCGTCCCCGTTCTCTCCGCAGCTCTCCTCGGGAGGACCCTTCGCCCCCGCGCCGCGGTCCTGGCGGCCGTCGCCGATCGGAGCGCTCCGGCGCGGCAGAGCCACAGTTCCCCCCAGCAGCGCCAGGGTACGTCCCCGGGCAGCGCCCGCGGCTGCGGGGCTGCGTGCGTGTGTGTGTATGTATGTGTGTGCGTGTGTGTGTATGTATGTGTGTGCGTGTGTGTGTGTATGTATGTGTGTGCGTGCGTGTGTATGTATGTGTGTGCGTGTGTGTGTGTATGTATGCGTGTGTGTGTGTATGTATGCGTGTGTGTGTGTATGTATGCGTGTGTGTGTGTATGTATGTGTGTGCGTGTGTGTGTATGTATGCGTGTGTGTGTGTATGTATGTGTGTGTGTGTGTATGTATGTGTGTGCGTGCGTGTGTGTGTGCACGTTTGTGTGCGCGGGGGGTCTCGTCTCCCCCGGGCCCGCACCGGGTCTGTGAGCCGGTGCTGAGCCGTTACTCCCCCGTTCTCGGAACCGTTGCTCCAAGTGCCGCCAAACGATGCGTTTGTTCTTCATGTGCCCTTTACACCCATGTCTGGTCAGGGTTGTTGTTTTTATCAGCCAGGTAGGAGCAGCCGGCAGAAAACATCGATGATAGTCACAGTAGTTTTTGTCACATGAGGCAAGCTACAGGTATGAGCAGAATGTGCCACCATCGCCCGTGACAGGACGGCTCTCGGCGCGTGGCGCGGCTGTTGATCTGCGCTCCGCTCAGGTCTGGTTTAAGACAAGGCGGGTTTGACTTGACGCTGCTTGAGTTTCAAACAGTCGTGTCGGTTTCAAGCTTGTGAGTGCTGTGAGTCTCGAAATAGGAGATAAGAGCTGAGTGCTAAAAATGAAATCTCTGCTTATTAACGAAGATGGTGGGGTTTTGGAGTGGGAGAGAAGGTTGAAAGATTTTTAAAGGAATCAGGAAGAAGGTGTAACTTTTCTTATCTATCAGTAGCGTGAAAACACTGCAGCTGTGACTTCCTGAACAGCAGAGCTGCTGATTCAGGGAGGTTGGTCTGAGAAGTCTGACCCGTGGGCAGACAGCATTTCTTGGATTGTTTTCTGTGTTCTCCACGCGGTGATGAAAGATAACCATGCCAGTTGCATAATTAAATATGAGAAATGTTTTGACTGGAAGTTAAGGATGTTTTGAGGCCATTACAATGCAACTTAGAAGTGGAAAGGATGATGAAACACTTGTAAAAGAAATTGGTGTAGAGACAGCTAAGCCGTTTCCTTCTTTCCTGCTCTGAACGTCATATTGACAACAGACTTCATGTGTGTGCTGGGAAGCATTCTTGGCCATGGATTTCTGCAGGGACAGCTTATTAGTCCACAGCCCGGCTCTTTCATGTTTTACTTCAGGTCCTTTGCATTTCTCATCTTATCACTTTCTAAATTTCCTTCTCCTTGCAAAAATGAAGAACAACATTTGCGTTTTGGTTTAGATGGATGGATAATATCTGTGAGTTAGGTAGGCACTTTGGCGGGGTGTTCTGTTATAAAGGTAATTTTACAGAGTCGATTTTTGACATTTTTAGCCTGGGCTGATGCTGACATTCTGGTTCAAAATATTGTTTATGGTGCTAGGGTGTGGGTTCACTCCAGAACTTCCTAGATGTTTGGCTTTAGTTCTTTCTTCCTTCCCTAATAGTATTTGCATGCTTCTAAAAGGTAAGAGTTGGTTCCAGGGCTCCCTAACTGGGATGCTGTCATGTGGTTCAGGTTGTGCCCAGCAGAGTGTCAATGGAGGACTGAAATCCTTTGGCTTTTAGGCTGCTTCTAGGCCATATAGGACTTGATGGTGCCAGAAGTTTAACCTGCTGTTCACAGTTAAAATAGCAGTGCTGGTTCTGGGCAGAGCTGTGCACACTTACCATGGTGTGCCATTCACTGGAACTTGGAGTTGTGGTTATCTGGATCTCAAAGCCATTTCTCAAAAGGTGGGAGTAGTAAATAGTACATAATATTCAGGAAGTTCGCTAGACAAAAAGGCATTGTAAAGTAGGTCCATAGCAGTATTTCAAAGGTTTTGCTTGGATGAAAGTTTAGTAATTGGGTTGGAGAAAACACGTAATTGTGAGGTGCTGATCAGGGTGAGGTGTCTGGTTCTAAGGTTACAGCACTTCAGGCAGGAACTTTGCCCTGAAAAATACTTCTCCTTGCAGGCAGTTCCAAGGCTGCATCCTTGCACTGGACAGGTGAGCGAGCGGTCAGTGTCCTCTTGCTGGGTCTCCTTCCTGCCGCCTACCTGTTCCCTGGACCGGCCATGGACTATTCGCTGGCTGCAGCCCTCACTCTTCATGGCCACTGGTAAGCACAATAGGTCCGTGTTAAATAAAAGGAGGCTGAGCAGAGACCTCCTCGCTCTTCACAGCTGCCTGGAAGGAGGTTGCAGGGTCTCTTCTCCCAAGTAGCAAGTGATAGGACAAGAGGAAACGGCCTCAAGTTGCGCCAGGGGAGGTTTAGATTGGATATTAGGAAAAAATTCTTCCTGGAAAGGGAAGCCAGATAAGCTGCCCACTGTTTCTTGGAAGCAGAATCTGCGGATTCTGTTGTTTGAAAGAGCTGTGCTCAACACTTTGTTTCTTCAGTACTGTTAAGAAAACTCTGAGTCAATATGTATATTTTTAATAGAATATGTGGACTGTTGGTTGGCTTCTTTTTAGTAGGTGCACCTTTTTGGGGAACTGGGTATTCTTTAGGAAAGGTTGATAGTAGCAGGTGAGAAAGAATGATGTGTTTGAGTCATTTTGTTGGAGCGCTCACATGAACAGTGTGGTTTTAAGTGGGGAACGCTCTTTCCTCATTTCGGCTCTTTTCTGTCTCTTTCTGTAGGGGTCTCGGACAGGTTATAACTGACTACGTCCATGGAGATACACCCATTAAAGTGGCCAATACGGGTCTGTATGTACTGTCGGCTCTCACCTTTGCTGGCCTCTGCTACTTTAACTATCACGATGTCGGTATCTGCAGGGCCGTTGCCATGCTGTGGAGTCTCTGAGATGCAACCGAGTCCCTGACAAACACGATTGTTCACCGCTGCCTCTGCTTCGTAACGTTTTTATGAACATGTTTAATGCGAAAGAAATTAATAACCATGGGTCTGTAGTGAGTACGTGCTGCAGCAAGTGCAGAGCTCGCGTTTTAGAAATAAATATCCATAATTTTTTGATTTAGTGCAATAGCAGTAAAAATGTTAGAAAAAGTAGACTTAGAGTGGGGAATGTCCAGGTGAGAGAAAGTTGATTTAAGCTGCACTGTAATTGGGAGGAATTAATGAGTCATTATCAATGACAGAGTTACACAGCTGACGGTACCTTGGAATGGCAGCTTTACTGATGTTTTCTAAACCGTTGCTTGGTTTCCTATTTTGTAAACCAAATTTGACTTGCAGAAAACTGAACTGTCCCTGCTGACAGCACAGCTGAACTGGATGTAGGGCACACCCTGTAACTCTCTGGACTCTGATGTAAAAAGGGAATGCTTTTTTCTTAATCCATACAATAAAGAATTTACAGAAACTGTGTGTGCACTTCTGAACAATTTTTACTGCTTTTGGGTTATTTGAAATGTTTTCTCTGCAGATAGTATTTGAATTTGATTTTGGGTGAAAAAAAGCCCTAATTCATAGAGTTATTAGATGTTATAAAACAACCACTATTTTTATGAATATGTATTGTCCTTATTCTAATGGTACTTCTGTCATGCTGTTAGGAGGAAGCAGAAGAGGACTGGGTGATGCTCATTTTCGTACTGACTCATGTAGCTAAAACCACAAAACCAGCTCATCTCAGGTGAATGAAGAGTAAGATTTATTTGAGAAAAATCCCAAACATATTTAAAGCTGTTGAAGTACGTCATAGGTTGTAACTTTCATTCTGACTTGACTTGTAAACTTATTTCCATGGTTTCATCCACTTCGTCTTCTCTCGACAGTTTCTTTAGAATTAATTTTCTCAAGTAGCCTTCATCCTCAAAGGCCAAGAACATTCCTTGTTCCAGCGAGTATTCAAACTTAAATGTTCTGGAGCTAAAAGATGTAAACGTCTTTTTGAAAAAAATTACATTACTTTCATCGGGAATTTCTTTGGGAACTTCTCCTTCCTGAGGAAGAGAAACGCAATGGGTTAGTCCCAGCGTAAGGCAGGAGCAGTTTTGTTTCTTACGCATGTTTGAATTCTGTATTTTGCCTATACTTATACATACATAAGGTGTGGAAAGCAGATACTTACCCTAAATCGAACGATGGTTTTCCCCTGCTCTTTCTCACAACACATGTAATAGCTTTTGTCTTGTACCTGGATGCTGAATGCAACAGGCATCCCTGCGGAAGGTGTGGTAGTTTTGTAGTAGTGAACGTTGAAGTGCATTCCACTGCCTGCATGGAAATTGTTTATAATTAATAGGTGCTCAGGAGAGAGCTGCAGCAGTTCAGTGTGTTGGGTCTTACCGTTCCACCGGCAACTGACTCTTCCCGTAAAGCAAGCATTGGATTTCTAAATAGTAATCTGTAAACCGTATTATAACTGTAAATGTGTTCCATAAATATAGTTCTGAATGAGCTGCTGAGGCCCCCTAAGATACAAGATTTCCGCTCTCTTAGCTTAGCTTTATGCTTATAAATGAAGTCTTTACTCTCGTTTAGAGTCAGTGGTTACTGAGCACACCTAGAGTGAACAAACAGGGCCATGGTCATAGCGTATATTTGAAAAGGGTGTACCAGACTTCATCTCCTGATCTGTCACATCCTCAAACGCCGCCATGTCTAAATCTGGTCGCACCACAAGCAGCTGGCTCCTCACATTCCGAAGGACCCGGTGGAGAACCTTTTCCTTACAAAAGGCATCACACTCCAGCCCTATAGAAATAGCAAGCAAAGAAGGTCAAATATTTTAGCTGTAATCTCAGATTTTAACAGATCCCTACGGGCTTAATCTCATCGATAAGGATGCCAGCTGGAATAGGTTCTTAGCATGGAAATCTCAAATAAAAGTGAGGCCATGTAATTATTTCCATCCCTGGGCTGTAGCAGCCCGGGTGCCAGGAGGGTGTCCCAGATTGCAGCAGTCCGTATAAACAGGCACGAGAAGCTGCTGTGTGTTAATGAGCATTCAGAAGCAACAGTTCTCTCTTTTGCCCAACAGTTCGAATTGCATGTAAAGGTCCTTAGGTTAGGGAAGCCGCCAACCTGTACTTTAGGAGGAAATAAAGCAACATTGACTTCAGAAGGAGAAGGTGAGCTGCAACACACTTTTATTTTTACAGTAGCCATTATGGGTTTGAAAACTTGTTCTCTAAGGCACAGAAAGCATTTGTGGGCTAGCGAGAGTGAGCAGGTTAGTTCAGCTAAAATTGCTAATGAAGTTAATAAATAGTGACCGGTCACCTTACCATCATCATCTTGGTTCCAAGCCAGCGATGAAAAAAAGAAAAGAAAAGGAAAAACAACATTAAGCTCTGTACCCACAAAAGAAAGCGCTTTCTAGCCAGTTCTGTTCTACAAGATGGGAAGGCACACAGCCGTCTGTGCATTTCCAGTTGTACCCCCGGTATCGCTCATCCACCAAGCTGAACTACTCTAACCACAGAGTGTATTTTATTTGTGAGCATAACAAACTCAACAGAATGATGAAACCACCAGTCATTTGAGAACTGGAGTTACCACCAAACCAAGAGGCATGCAAAATGGTTTAGGGTTACTGAAGGGTGAACAGCTCGGGTCAGTTTAAAGCTATAACCAGGGAGTAAATAGCATGTAAATTTCTGTTTTCATCAACACCTTTGTGTGAGCAAAGGAACAAGAAACAGTCCTTAAACATTGCCTCTAAAGAAGAGATTGTTTTCTAACATTTTCCTATAAGATTGGAAATTGTCCACACACTTCAAGCCCACCGCACAGTATTACAACACTTGGGAGTTTCCTTTACAGGAATGTATTAGATGAAGCAACAAATATTTCGCTGACTCAAATGTTAGTCTAACAATGCTTGAAACTGAGGCTTATGGGGAAATTAGGTGAAATCAGACTGATAAAGGAATTATATTCAAACAACAACAGGTTATTAAATGCTTAAGGTGTTCATCGACGATATGGTACTGGTCTGTTAACACAGCTGTCTCAAGCTCAGATTCTTTTTGCAGTGAACAGCCTAACAATCTAAAACCTGTCATTCTTCTGAGTGGGGTGGATTGTAACTGCTTTGAGGGTTGCTCAAATAACATGGGGGAACAGGATTCCAGAACACCAGGGTTGCCAGCCCCAGGAAAGGGTTTAATTGGGTATCAGCTTTTGATCTTCCCCGCAGAAAGATAACACTGTGTGTCCTTCAGCAGCGAGTAAGGCTTACCTTCAAAATAGAGGCAGAAGTTTTCTCCAAGTTGTACTGCACGCACCAGAATGTCTTCATCGCTCATCTTCACCCTGCCAAAAACACACGGAGAGGATTTGGAGTCAGGAACAGTGCTGCTTACTCTGTGCCTTGGGCTAGTTCTGCTCTAGCACACAATACTGTAACAGGGATGGCATGTTTGGCTACCTGTTGGAAAACTGCCTTTTTAAGCGATTGGTCTCCTCTGTTGCTTTTTCTCATGATTTAGAATGTCACAAAGCAGCCTTCAAGTTCTGTTACTTGCTTATGGTGTTTTAACTCCGGTTGAATTCTGAGCTTGATTTCACAGCTATTCCCCCTCAAGAGTGACAGAGGAAGAAGTGAAGAAGATAGATTTCCCTTGGAAATTACAACAGTCATTTTAGGAAGAAAAAAACCCCACCCTTTGAGGGAAGTATTTGAGAGTGATTTGTTCTCATCATATTTGTTATGTGGTCTATAGTTCTGGCTGGTTCGTGCAGAAGAGGAATGCATTTCTATTTCAAAACATGCGTACCCAAGTCTTCGAAATGAAATACCACAAGACTACGTAGTGCATGTCTCATCTGCCATCAAGTAAACCAAGAAGTCCAGGACCACTCTAATTCTAAAGCAGAGGGGGAAGGCATAGGCAGGAATGATTGCAGAAGGATTAAATGAAAAGATGGCCTTTGATTTAATGCGTAAAACATATAAAACTACTACACTTTTTCCCTGATGTGCAGTCGCAGGCGGTTACATCTTTCACCAAGTACATCTGAAAGGAACAGTAGAAGCTAAAAGGCATTTGTAGCTGAGTGTTCGAGGCAGTGCGCAGCGACTTGCCCCGCGGGGAACCAGGGTGCCCAGCAGGGCCACACCCTGGCGAGCTGCACCGCGCTGGAGCGGAGCCCAGCGCAGCGCGGGAGCCGGGGGCGCGGAGCCGCCAGCGCTCGGACCGCTGCGCAGCGCCTGCCCGCGGTGCGGCTCCGGGATGCCCGCCCTCCATCGCCACCACCGGAGGGTTCGCGCTCTGCCCGGCCAGGACGGGGAGGCGCCGGCCGTCCTACCTCGCTCCTCGGTGGGCTGCAGCGGAACGATGCGAGACGGAAGGGCGAGCGCAGGCGCGGCGGGGACCGCCGACGCCCGCTCCCGCGGCCGGAGCCCACGCGTTCGGCCCCGCGGGACGCGATCCCGACCCTCTCCCCCGCGCACGCATCCCCGCGTACCTCGGGCGGCGGAGCTGAAAGCCGGGCGGCTGCGGAGTCCCGTGTGGCTGGGTGCTCGGGCTTGCCCGGGCCAGGCTCAGTGCCGTGCCGCCCGCATGCCTTCCTGCGAGCGGGGCGGAGGGCGAGCCCGCTGCTGCGGGACGGGGCGCCTGCTCGAACGAACGAGCGAGCGAGGGGGGTTTTCTGGCGGCTTGGCTCGCTAGAGGACAAAAAAAGCCGACTGAAAAACTGCAGAGGAAATCAGGGCTCTTTCCCAAGATATCTGTCTACGTCTGCATTTATTCTGCGGCACTTCCCCTCCTCGGTGGGGAAGGCAAATCATGATCTGAGGTTACAAAGGAAGCTTTGTACGAATCTCTTAATCTCACATAGATGTCGTCAGAGGACGTCTTGTAGTCCGTTTGCTTGGTCAATAAAGTCTCAAGTAGCAGTTTTGAAACAGGCATTAGCCATCGGCATGTAGATTGCCCCTTCTCCACACACTGAAAAAGTGCCCGTAAACTTTGCGGCTGCCTGGGGGGAAGCCAGTTCGGGATTGAACACACATTGCACGCCTCTAGTTCTTCGTAACAATAACAAGAAATATATCACTGGTTTCTGGTGGGAAATCTTCCAATTATTTTCTATCCCTTTATAAATAGATAGCTCCAGGGCAGGAATTTGGGCTCCTTTCAGGGAAACAGACAACCGGACACCGGCTAGTAGTCGAAGCCCGATTGGTAGTTCCTAATTTACCAGCTGTAAATTGTTTCCCACTTATCTGTTAATTGCAAATAGATAAATCAGCGATGACTGTGATTCAAACCCGACTGCTGCAGGCTCGGAGTGGGATGCTTCTCGAAGTGTAAGTGCTGCCTTTGGCGTTTACGGGGTGTTTAATGTGACAATTAACAGGATTCTGGGTACTCATTCATTTCTGTGTGTTTTCCCGATAGCCATTTTGTAACAAATAGTCTCTTCCTGCGAAGTACGATCAAATTGCCTCTTGTCTTTTCCAAAGAAACAGCTCCAGCCTTTTAAGTTTCAACCTCTGAATAATTTTCTTCAGCTTCATTTTAGTCTCTCAGATTTGAGTAACTCACGGCTTATTCTCTGAGGCAGACCCGTCTAGCTTCTTCTGGCATTTCGCTGTCATCCCACAGCGTTACCAGTGATTCAACCTGTGACTAGACTTGTCGCAGATGCTTAGAAGACGAAATACGACCGCAATTGTGGACAGCGCAACGCTTTAAATAACGAGTCAGTTTCATCCCGCTCTAAGTCATCTGTGTAACGGGGATGAAACGCTCCTACCTGGCATGGCCGAAACGGGAGAGGTTTCGGCGGGGAGCCGTGCGGGCGTGTTCCCTAACCAGCCTTCCAGAGGCGGGCCCGGCTGCCACAGCCTCAGCGGGGGCTGCCGGGCAAGGCCGGGGCTCCGGGGCCGCTCCCCGCGCCGCGGCCGCCCCTCGCGCACCGGCCGTTAACGGCCGCCAACGGCCGCGAGGACTTTGAAGCGGCCTGGGCCGGCGCTGTGTGAGGAGAGAGGCCCGGGGAGCGCGCCAGGGCGGAGGGGCTGCCCCGGGTCCTCCGGGGTGGGGGCACGGGGCTGGTCCCTTCTGGACGAGGCAGGATCGGCCTCAGCACCCGGGGCACCTCTGGGAGCCGCTGGGCTGGAGCCGGGCAGGCCCGGACTGGCCGGCCCTGGGGGCTCTGCCTCTGGTGAGGGGACAGGGGAGCGTACAGAGGTACTGCTTGCGGGTTTGCGTACTTTTATATAGATATGTTTTCCACTTGCACACTGTAATCACTCGCCAAATACGACATTGTACTTCTTATCAGGCAGCGATGACAAGCAACGCTCAAAAATCTGATGAAAGCAGATGTAAACGTAAAAAAGAGATGGAGGTGAGCAGTAGTGTATGAGAAAGGGAGGGAGAACCTGGACCCTTCTTCTGGCCCCGGGGGAGCCACGCAACCCCCTCCACCCCCATGTCCTTCTCTGGCGTTGCTGTGGGCTCCTCTGAAGGAGCAGAGAGCTCCATGTCGGGTTGTGTAGGTTAGGGGAAGCCTCTTTGACTTTCTTGTGTGAGGAGGCTAAAATTTCTCGCAGTGTTTCGAGTCCAACAAAGCTGGGCATGCACTGCAACGCGGTTCTCTAGGGCTCCTCCAGAGCGGCCTTGTCAAGTACACAAACTTCTGATATGAGCAGAACTTCTCAAGCTGGTACTACCCACACACTCCCCCAGCACTGAGATGTTGTGCCTGTTCACAATGGGTGGTGTTGATGCTGTGAAGCCAACACTTGTACTTTCTCTGAAAATAGTCTCTCGAGATATTTGTAAGACGCTTCTTTTTCTACTTAAACTCTATTTGTACTGAAGTCCTAGAACCTGTGATTTTTTTGTGCTCTGTTATTAGAATGAAGCTTCAGAAAATCCTCAGTTGTCCTCCCTTGAAAGCACAGACTTGGCTTTTTCTGAGGGCTCGCAGTCCCTTCACAAACCTGAACCACTGGACAAAGTTTTAAACGGTGATGTATTACATACACTGGAAGTAGCTGTCTAATTACTTAATGGGATATTGAGATAAACATTTGTTGAAATGTTTAAGTAAAATTACTTTTTGTCTTTTAACAGAGATGAATAAAGAAATTAAGAACTTGTTATCAAAATATGCCAACATTCTAAGGCAAGTTAACTGTCCTGCTCGTACAGCACTTTTCTAACTTACCTAGATAAGATGGATTGTGTGGCTGCAGTTTAGAGAAATTAGTGCTGAAAACTATTGAACATAGATCTTGAAATAAAAATGCTGGTTTCTGTTGTACCAGAGAACTAACCCGGTCAAAAGTGAGTGCTGACAGACAACGTTTCTTTAAGTAAAGCAGAAAAGTAGTTCTAACTAGTGAGAAATTTCACATCTTTAGTAATGATTTTAACCACAGATTTTTTTCAATTAAGTGAGAGAGCAGCGATGGATGCTTCTTATGTCGAAGAACTCGATGGAATCTTAAAAGAAGCAAGGACCATAGAAAACCACTTAAAGCAGAAAAGGGAGAGTCTGAAACAGAGATTCGCTGTGATCACAAATACTCTGCAGAGCTAAATGGAGCTTGTCAGGTTGCAGACAGACAGAGCAGATCTTGTAGTACATTTTGTGGACTGAAACAGGAACCATGCTGAGCGCTATGATGAATGTGTCCTATGTAAATATTTCTAGCAGTTCAGGAAACTTTCAACAACTGAAGCAGTAACTTAATTTAAATTTATACACACTAAAGCATCTTTTGTCACCATTGCTGGGGCTGTCCCTGTGCTTCCTGCGCTAGAAAATACTGGAAGCATTTGAAAAAGGAAGTAGGGTGGATTTTGCATTGCTTAGCTTTGAGACTATGGAAGTTCAATGCAACCTAATCCAGAAGCAGCCACGGTATTTCTAATGGCACTGCTAAGGATTTCTTTTCTTTTATTGTCATAACTAATCTTTCACTCTAGAACATAGTACAGAAACATTTCTATGAAACACAGAATTTTACAATGTAAGTGGAAAAGGACCTCTGATTTTTTTCTTATCAACTATTTTATTTTTTTATTACTACTTAAGAAATATTTTAGTACTAAATCTCCATAGAATGTACTTGCAATCTTATTTCTGTTTTGTCTCTGAACATATAAATATATCTTTACCCCAGTACTGTGTGTTAATTTTCTCTAAATCCTTTCAGTCTTAATCCTCCTCTCCTCCTCTTATTAGATAAAAGTCACGAGCAAATGTGCTGCCTGTCAAACTGATACTATTTAAAACAAATGATGAGGGAAACCGGACATCCAGGGTGAGATTTTTCAAGGTATTTAGATACTAAAGATGCAGATATGCACTTAGTAGGATTTTCAAAGGGCCTAAGCGTGTAAGCGCCTTAGATGCTTAGGAATTTTGGAAAATCCCATAAGGTGCCTATCTGCATCTTTAGCACCTAAAGGCTTTCAAAAACGTCACCACCAGGGTACGTTATATTTTACCAGTCTCTTACTTTTTCCCTAATAATTGCATCTTGGTTTGTAACTGGTTTTGGTAACGCTGTTTCAACAGAAGAAAGTGGGAGAAAGAGAGAATGTTTTGGGAGTTGAATTTTCTAGAATATTGTGCAAAGTGTTTGTAAAGTCTGTGATCATCTAGAATGATAACGAAAAGGAGAGTTTTAAATCATCATCTATGAAGTGCCAGAATTTGGAAATTTACCCAGAGTTATTAATGTAAGCCTTTAAAGAAAAATTAAACAGTTTTCATTATGGTGAGATATCTGCCTGTTATTATTAAGAAAACTACTGGGTCACATAATTTAAGTTGCTTCCTTCAGGGGATCCAGAAGGCACAGACACATTGTATTGCTGTTGCAGCTGTTTGCTCCATTTAAAAACCTGATAAAATGCAATAGAAATTAGTAAACCCACACTCATTAGAAGAATGAAGGACTGCTCGGGCTGGCATTCAAGGGCAGTTGAATTCAAGACGTACCTCTCTAAATGATGACTCTTGTTTTTCTGCAGGGATTTCTTCTCTGATTGGTTGTCATTATGTGCTGCCATTTAGAGTGGGATCTCTGTGGTAGTAGTAAGGGGATTTTACAATTCAAAGAGACGTTACGTTTCATTACATTTTCCCCTGCCCAGCTCTCCAGCCTGTCCAGGTCTCTGATGGCAGCACAGCTTCCAGTGTCACCACTGCTCCCAGCTTGGTGTCATCAGCAAAATCGCTGGCAGTCACTCTATTCCCTCATCCAAATCATTGATGAATATATTGAATAATACAGCCCCCAGTACTGACCCTGAGGCACTGCACTGGATCCAGGCCTCAACTGGACTCTGCCCCATTGACCACGACTCTCTGGCTTTGTTCCATCAGTTTCCCAGGGGTGGAGGTGATGCTGACCGGTCTGTAGTTACCCAGGTCCTCCTTCCTGCCCTTTTTGAAGACTGCAGTGACATTTGCTTCCTCCAGTCCTCTGGCACCTCTCCCGTTTCCCAAGACTTGGCAAAGCTGATGGAGAGCGATCCAGCAATGACCTCAGCCAGCTCCCTCAGCACCTGCGGGTGCATCCCATCCAGACCCATGGATTTATGGGTGTCCGGATTGCCGAACTGCTCCCTAACCCATCTCATCGACCAAGGCAAACTCCTCCGTTGTCCTGCCTTCATTCCCAGTGTTGCAAGATTTTTCTAATGGGTGTTTTACATTTTCTAAAGGCAACAAAGCTTCTGCTTTTGCTTCACGAATCTTTGTGATGATATATAGAGAAATAAATACTGATCAAGTAAAGGGAATAAAATACGTAGCTTTAGAAAGTTCCAGCTTGAAATGGTAAGTTCAGAAATTTTAAAGCATCCATTGGAAACAAACCAGTCTCTTCTCTTTTGAAGTTAAAAAATCCTTCAGCATGCTAAATTCCCACTTACAGGTTGTTTCACACATAAAGATCTTCCTGTTTAAAAGGGACCCTTCCTGAATTACTTTGCTGGCTAGAAGTATAGAGCGTTTTCCTCTTGGCTGCCCTTCAGTGTTCCACTCTTATTTTCTAATGGTTTAGATACTAATTGTACTGTTTTCCTATTTGTTTCTAATTTGTCTACCCTGCTGATGGTGTTGCTGTACTGATAGCCTCTCTCATGTATTTCAGTATTTATTGGGAGAAACAAACCCAGATTTTTTACTGTGTTCTTCTGATGTGAAACTAAAAGCTCATTGATTCCATCTCTCAGGAATGAGCTCCACAGGAAATCTGGCTGGCACCTGTCCCATCGCTATCCGCTTTCCAGTTTTACTGAAGGAGGCTTGAACAGAAAATTAATTGGCTTTAAAGCTGCCAAATCTGATCAGCAAAGCTCAGCTGGTAACTATGTTTTCTTTTAACTTCTCCCTGTTGTTTAAGCTGCAGTGACTTAGTAATTCAACAAGAACCTCTAAGACGATGGATCAGTAACAGAATATAAATAGATTAGAAAACAAATGTGGGAACATCTTATTCAAAGTTCCAACAGTTTTTGGCAGTGAGTCTCTTGCATTTCTGAGCCTGCTGTGAGCACCTCCACAGCCTGGAAAGTATAAGGGATGAAAAGCTAATACGCAGTTTCTCTCTGTGCTCTTCTATTATCTAAAAGCTGAAACCAAAGAGTAACAGATAATGCACAGCTTACGTATTCAGCAAGAATTCTTCCCCATGAAAAGGCCAATTGAGACCGTTCCCCTGAAATGAAACTGCGTTTTAGCACAGATGTGGGTACAGTGTGTGCTGCCTTGCTCTCTCTCAAGGGATGGGGCAGCTTTTGAGAGCTGCTCAATACCATGAAACAAACACGGCCATTGCCGTGCACTTGCAGGGTGCCAGGGGCTTCCTTTCGGCATCCTGGAGGAAACGGTCCATCTGCGGTCCCCTTGGTCTGGAACAGCAGAGCAGGGCTTGTGTGGCTGCTTCCCTGTCCGATCGTCTGATCTGGTGTGGCAGCCGTAACTCCTAGAGCCCTGAGATTCACTGAGCTGTGGAATGGTTACTCAGCTTTTGAAACAAAGCAAAAAGGTGGTTTTGACAGGCAAAAAAGACAAGACTAGGTGACAAGAATTTTTAAAACAATTACCTTGAAGCCTGGCTGTCTCAATGTACAGATGCATCTCCTCTGCTCCCCTTTCTTCCAATTCCTCCAGCTACAAGCAGCAGATAGTGGTAGAGCACAGTTTTCCACAGTGGCAATGTGTGCTTTAAGTGCTTTGGCAGCTCACCTGGCGCAGGTGAGGGTCGGTGAGGGCTGTGGAGCTGCTGGGGCCGGGGGGGGTGTCCCCTGTGCCTGGTGGCCGCCTGGCCTGGCCACGGAGCGGAGGGCAGGCTGGCTCGCTCATCCTGCCCTGCTTGGACAGACATTCCTGGCTTTTATTCTGAAATGATGATGTCAGGCAGCTCTCTCCACCTGATCCATCAGTGCTGGCTGCACACTGCCATCCTGGCACCGGTACCCTGCCTAACCATGTCCGATCCGATGCCTTCTTCCAAGCGGAATATGTTTTCCAAAATCCTTTTGTCTGCCATCAGCCTCCTGCTTGCTAATTTGCGGCATTTCCTCTGCTCTTTGATGCAATTCGTTCCAGGTAAAGTGCATAAACAAACAAATCGTTCTATCCCATCATCTCGGCAAGGAGTTTGCTGTTGCTGCTGACACAGGTCGGTAGAGCAATTTCATTTCTATTGATCAGAAATTAGGAACTAAGCAGTTTGAAATGTTTGTTAGAAGCCAGAATTTCTCTGTTGTTTATTTAAAAGATAAACAGGACGGACAAGCACATTGCACAGGTTCTCTCGGATTACGAGCAGATCCTGATGGTTTAGAGCTGGCAAACCAGCAGGCAGCAGATTCTCTCTGCAAGGGAGCCGTGGGACGGCAAGCGGGCTGTGAAAGGGAGAGGATCGCCCGGAGCAGCGACGGCACTGGAGCTTCGGGCTGAACGTGCGAGTGGGAAACCACTCCAAGGGACTTTGCATCACCTCTGATTCCTGTTGAAACTGGGGCTCTCTGCTCCCTTAGTTCTCTTGCACTCTACCTCTGTTATTATCCTTTAAAGCTGAACTACATAGGAACATAAAGAGCTGAGTTTCTTGTCTTGATTACCTGAGTGAGGTGAAAAACCTGCCCATTTCCTTGCGTCGTTTTCTGTCTCTTGTTGAAATCTCCCTTCTACTAAGGTCTTCTTGAAAAAGCTTGCTGGCATAGAGTTGTCTCAATTTGGCTAAAAGCTGAGAATGTTGAATAATGAAAAAGAAAATCCTCTATTATTTGTTCAGGCATTTGAGTGAAACAGTTATCATAAAAGAAAAAAGTGCAAATAAAATGTATTCAATCTGATATATTTCCTGTGACACTGGCAAAATTTCCCTAACTCACCAGTTGTTTGTAGTGCCTTCTAGGATAAGTGTTCCCAGGGCTTGATAGTGTAAATCAATATTTAACAAAAACAACACCCCCGAAGCATAGACACTATTTCTATAGGTTTCTGTGGGAAATCAGCAGGTATTTCAGATGCAAGAGTCCACACAGTTCACAGCTGCTGTTCTCCCTTTAACAAGCTGCCCTGCACTCCTTTCCTCCCATTCTTGTCCCCGTGTTTTCTGTCACTTTGCTTACGTTGTTCTTTGCTTCTCCGCCTGTTAGCAAGGAAGCAGTTGTCTGAGCCCCTGGCTTTGGGAAATCAACCTGCTAGATGGAACAAGGAATCAAGCATGGGGACTTCCCAGCAGACACAAGGCAAGTGCAACAACTCCAGGAATCAGTGCAGGACACTGGGCTGAGCTGAGGGGTTCGAGCCTGGTGCAGGGAGAGGGTGAGGGCAGGAGTCTGCAGAGCAGAGACCGAGAGCTACGGCAATGGGGAAAGCTGCTTTGTGTGCTCTGTTGTTCCAGTCTGTGATTTACAAGGATCATAATGTGGCCTGTATCTTGTGCCAGAGGATTTCCAAATCAATTGTAAGGTTCTTCTGAATTTGCGTGAGTCATCAGGCAAAACATAATTCTTGCGTTACTCTCCCCGCTTTAAAATTATTAACTGTGAGCATTCTCTTCTAAAGCCTGTCCTGCAGTCTGCTCCGGGGTGCCTTGGACTTGAATATGTGGGTTAAAATCAAAGTGAGTTTGCTATAGCAAATGAAATTTCAATTTCATGGCCAGCAAATGGCTTCTGTGTTTCCCCCATCCATTGTTAGTGTTTTCTGCTCCACCTCTACTGCTACTTAAGTACAATTTAATGTCTGATTCATTGCCACCCCACCCAAAGCAGGTGGGGTATCTTCTGCACACAAACGTTTTCAATGTGCTTGTCCTTGGATCTGCTCTTTCGGGATATAAATAATCAGTGCCAGGATGTCAGCTTGTGACAGGCAGAGAAATCACGGCACACTGCGTTTCAAATGGAAACCGTATACGAACAAACATTGCCAGGCTATGATAATTCTGTAGGAATTGCTTACAGCCTTTAGAAAAGATTTGAGGAGAAACTAGGATGCTGTGTTTGGCGCTGCCCCTGCTCCGCTGTGCCAAAGGGACTTTAGATCTTAAGCCTTTTTTTTAAAGGTTTGACGTAAAAAGGAATTATAGCACAGAAATGAGATTTTAGAGATGGCACGTTGTAATCTTGTGCTGATTTTCAGGTGTTATGTTCAAGCAAACACAATAAGCCCCATTGGGACTGCAGTGCCTTGTTGCTTATTGGAGTTGTTCTGCCTGGGAGTGCAGCCAGAACAGTAGAGCTGCATCCGTATTCAATCTTATTTACAGATTGCTCAACATTAAAAAGGAGTCTCCCTTCTGTCTTTTGCAGAGATTGGTGTCTCTAGATATTACAACAAGTTAAGCTTTATGACTGAGCTTTAATGTGAAGGTGTCACACCTGTATTACAATTGCTCATGAACGGTGCGTTTGAGTAGGAGGTATTTGTGTTCCATCTGCCCAGTGCGTTTCAGAGGAGGTGCAGATCAACCTAACGGTTTTTAGTATTAAACTATGATTGAATTTGGAGGGTAGACTTTATTCAGGTTGATTTTTTTAAATTGGTGAGAAGTGTAGGATGTGTAGCTGTGGTGTGGTGTTGTTTCTAAACACAGCTATGGTCACTCACAGATCAGCAGCAAAATGACTCCCTTTGATGTGTTTGTATTGTGCTGTCCTGTGCAGGTATTGCAGAAGCTTCATTTTTTTGGAATGAATGCAAGGCTTTCCTGTGCTGACAGGGGGAATGGTCTCATGTGCTCATTAGTCTGTGCTGTTTGCTGCTATTGCTGCTGATCAAATCTCGGATGTTGCACGGATAATGATTCCTTGAAAAATGAGAAAAAAAGGGCAGGTTGCATAAGGGCTCTGCAAATAAGCTGTTTAACTACACCCACCCCACTGCGTTGTTCCAGTGCGCTGCTTTCTAGAGGGTGGTCACCAAGGAAATCCGGGACGTGTGTTTTCCAGTGCAGACCAGTGATCTGCAATACCGAGGCGGTTTATGTAACGCCAATAAAAGACCCGGTTTTGGTGTGCGTGTTGTGCTGAGTTTAAAAGAGGTCATTGCTTACTTTTGTTTTCTAGGCTGTTCTCAGCCACTTTCTAGACTGCGTGTTGAAATGAATTCTAACTAGGTCAGATTTCAGGACGGATTACTAAGATTATCATGCGAATGGCAAGGTTATCACAGGAGAAGGAAAACGAAAAGAACTTGGCTTGCTTAGCTTAGGAAGTGATATGATTACTTACTCTAAATACACGTGGTAAACACGAGAGAGGGAGAGCTACCAAAGCCATGGAGCAGTGCTGACAGAAACACAAGAGGGACGAACCCTCCTAGGAATAAAGCCCTTCTGCAAATTCAAATAATAATTTGAGCAATGAGCAGCCCTCCAGAGGGGATAAGTGCCAGGAAACAGGGTAACTTTTAAGATAGAGTTCATATATATATGATTTCTGGAATGGCAATTGGGAGGAGGTGACCCATGAGGTCTCATCCATTTCTGTTTGGGCTCTTTTGTGAAGTTTATCTCACTAAGTTCCAGTCTGTAATTACGCTGCTCTCCATGCAGCTTCTGTGCCATCCTTGCTCACGCCATCTCTGTTACTGCTCCGATGTAAAAGCGTCTCCTTAGGGACGTGTTCCCCTCATTTTTCCTGCTGCTTTACATCTTTACAAACTTTAGCTTGTCCTACCAAAGCTGCATTTCTCCGGGTACTGGTGGCAGTCACTAAACTGGCCAGGTGCTGGTTGATATGAAAAGCCTCTCCTTCTTATGGCTAAGGAAATAGTCTGAAGCACCTGCGTTGGGATCAGATTGAGTGCTTCATATAGGATTTAATCAGAACTTAATTGAATTTTAAGAGGGAGAGGATGTCAGTGGTTTGAGGTTAATTGCTTTAGCCCTACAGTCTGAATTCTTTATCTAGCTGACTTACCATATTAGAGATCTAAAGAAGGATTTGAGGATTGGCAAGCCAGAGAACTACATTGAAAGGCTCTTGCGATTGACCTTCCTGCGTGCCTAACGCCCATTATGTCTGTGGCTGTGCTAAAGAAGCAAGCTTAGAAAAATGCTGTGTGCCAAATCGGTTCCGTTGGAGATATTTTCCCATCCGAAATAGCGAATTTCCTCTGCAGATGTCAACACGCGGTTTCGGAGGCTCCCAGGGAAGGTGTGAGGCAGATTCACTTAATCACCTGCATTAAAGAACACAGGTCAGGGAAGCAGCAGTGGTGAAAGCGAGTAGTATAACCAGAACCAACTGACACAGCAAAAAATGAGGATGAGGACTCTGTGTAGTGTGTGGTCTTGTCTGGCTTGGGGCAACATTTCTGTATCCCACACTGTCCTTTCTTATCAGGGTTTCACTTACACTTAAACCTCCGTCAGTTCTAGTTTTGCTCAAGGCTCAATGGTCTCACGGTGAGGATGGAGCGGTGTAGCAAAGCAGCTTCCCTGACCTGCGGATACGAAGCCCGAGACAGGTGAGGAGGTGATAGCGTCGGAAGGGGAGGCAGCAGCCTGTGCACTTTCTAGGTAAATCCACCTCTGCAGCTAAATGGATTGCTAAAACAATCCTTGTGTTGATGAGGCTTTGAAAGCCAGGCTGCTGGAGCCAATAACTGAGTGCTGGTAGCACACAGCATTCCAATCGGTTCATGCTTGCTTGACGCTTTTGTCCTCTAACTATGTCTAATAAGGGAGGTATTTCATGCAAACAAGAGGCTCCATAATCATGTTCTGCTATTGCTTGTTTACTTACCAGCTCAATCTATCTCATTCGTTTTGTCATGTCCTGTAAATGTGTTTCAGCTCAGTTTCATTTGTGTTCTTCCTGCCTTCCATTTTCTTTGGTGGCTGTGGGTTTGTTTTCTTTGGTTCTGTGCAAGGGGGAAAAGGCAGCGATTGCCGTTCGGAGCTTATGAAATCAGAGAGTGCTGGTGGGTTTGAGAACTGACCTGTGCACCTTGCAGTAGCCTCTGAGCTTCTGGTCTGCATTTCAAACAATGCCAGCTCCACAGAGTCCTCCGTGCACCATGCAGAGAAAATATGGCAACCTATATTTGACAACCCATATTCCAAGACTTTGGGGTTTTAACACCCTGTTTCCCTGAAAATAAGCCCTACCTCAAAAATAAGCCCTAGCTTGATTTTTTCAAGATTGAGGATGCTTAAAATATAAGCCCCACTCCAAAAATAAGCCCTAGTTGCAGTTTGTTTAAAAAGTCAATTTAAATAGTGTCCAGGCAACTATACGTGTAAGAAAGTAAGCATCTTTTGGAGCAAAAATTAATATAAGATCCTGTCTTATTTTCAGGGAAACAGGGCATCATGTTTGTGATATTTGCTGTGTGACAAGCTGTGGCTTGCCTGCGTTGAGAGCAGTTCGCTGGGACTACTGTTGTCCCGTGGCGTGTTCTTCCTAGGGAGCTGCGGGCTTTTTCTCTCTCTTCTCTGCACACCTGGAAACTCCTCGGGGATGGCTGATTAGATTACCAGTCCTGGGGAAATATGTCCTAGTATGTACAGTCTCTTCTATTTCTCTGACTCACCCATGGTTATGATACCATGGTAAACCTGAGGGTGTTTTAGAATGCAGATGCCTTGCTTTTGGCAGCGTTGTGGGGTAAAGGCAACGTGTGCTGCTTTACGAGGTGCCTAATTACATCCTTCTGCTTGTGGCTTCCAGCTGCAGCACTCACACCAGCGCCTTCCTGTCCCTTTCTTGAGCAGCCTGCTGGTCAGAAATCACCGTGGGATTATTGTAAGGGCTCCCCCTCAACACCACTCTGTGTATCATCCCACCTTGGAAGAGATTTCTTTGTGCAGCCTCACAGGTTCTTGTAATAAATATCCCTATGTTAAGCTGCTCTCAGTTTCTTATTGAAATACATTCCAACTACCAGCTTCTTTAGTAAAAGTTTGCTCTTATCGTCATGTATTTTTATTATCTCCTTTGGGCTGCAGAACAGGTGTCCCTAATGGATTAATGACAGAAGAGTTAAATCCACTGGATTTTCAGCTCCCTCTGGACGGGTGAGGTATTTCAGGAACACAGCTTTAGTTTGAATATCCACTGCAGCTTCGCTGCTTGCGGAATGCTGAACGCTCTTCTAGACATTCAAACTCCGGCTCCAACAGCTGCCTGTTTGTTTAAGCGCAAATCTCAGTTACCTGCTTTTTGTTCTCATTGTTTCCTTTGCAGGTTCAAAGAATCTCCTGCTCAGCCCAGCAAAAGGGCAAATCACCTTCCACAGCCCCAAGGGTCTGCAATGCATTTCCCCCCTAATCCAGACAGTGGAGGAGACCCCTCAACCCATCCCAGCAAAGATCAAAGGACACATTCCCAAATGGATTAACGGCAATCTGCTGAGGAATGGCCCTGGGAA
Organism: Patagioenas fasciata; assembly: GCF_037038585.1. Classification (NCBI taxonomy): domain Eukaryota; kingdom Metazoa; phylum Chordata; class Aves; order Columbiformes; family Columbidae; genus Patagioenas; species Patagioenas fasciata. Next base: position 6,957,163 of record NC_092543.1, read on the forward strand.
GTTTGAGTTTGGTGAGGAGAAGTAAGTCCAGGTTTGGTGAGTTTGGCCTGATCTCCTCTAAAGGGACCTCCCCTAAATGTCTCACACGGTTTGGAGCATGTTGTGGTTTCTTTTTAAGTAAGTCAAGGGAGAAACGCATGTGTTATCGTTCTTTAAGAACAGTTGCTCCCTCATCTGGAAACTCCCAGTGGCTCTGAAAATAGGAGCACGGTTAGCTTATTAAGGTTGGAGCAGCTGAGTCACAGAGAGGCTGTGACCTACTCAGAATGATATAATGAGGGAACAGAGCCGGGGATTAAAACATCCACACTCCTAGTCCTTTGTCACTAACAAAAGTCCATCCCACGAGCGCTCTGAAATCCAGGGCAGGATTGCACTAAATTGCGTGAGTTGCTTTAGAATCGAGTCCACCTCATTTTAAAAAATAATAAACTATTTCAAGAAGGCAACTACCGCCTTTGGCTTGGAATCTGCCATTCTAGCTGACTGACAAACCTGGCTCTTCCTCCAAAGAGAGCTGATGGCAGCAGCTGGCCAAAGGTGATCATTTTATCCTATTTCTGGAGATAGACCATAAGGTTTTCTCAAGGTCTCAGAGCCTTCTCATTTTGGAGAGAATAACATCCTGCAAACAGCTGAGCGCTAAAGGCTCCTTCTTATGTACTTGGGCTTTTGGTAATAATTTCCATTTTTGTTGTACATACAGTTGTACAGTAAAGCACCATTTCTGTTCCCTGTGCAGAACTCTGTGGAGTGGTTGGTTTACCAGTATAGATTATTTCACCCAAAAAACCTACCCACAGTGTTTTCAGAAGTCCCCGTTGTCCACTTTCAAAAGTAATATAGGGAGCACAAATCTCATTGAAAGTCAGCATCCAACTTCAGGTCCCATGGCTGCAAATACACTGGATTCGTTCCACTAAATTCACACGTTTTTCCAGACTCATCACAAGGTTATGCATGTTTGAATGGTCAGGGGATCTGGGCATTAGCTTTTTACAAACAATAACCAACCCAAAGGCAAGAGGGAGAACACCATACGGTGCCCAGCTCTTGCTTATCTTTTCTTATTTATCTTTTCTTGAAGGTTTAACCATTGGTTTGACGGCATGGCCCTGCTGCACCAGTTCCAGCTGGAGGGTGGCACGGTGACGTACCGGAGCAAGTTTCTGCAGAGCAGCTCCTACCTGACTAACAGCCAGCACAACCGCATCGTGGTCTCAGAATTCGGGACGCTGGCCATGCCAGACCCGTGCAAGAGTGTCTTTGGGCGCTTCGTGTCACGCTTCGAGATGCCACGTAAGAGGGATTCTAAGAAATAAGAAGTGTGCTGAGGTTTTCTTGGGGAACTTGTGGTTAGGTTTACACGGGATGTGAGGAAGTCTGGTAGGCCTATTTGCTGCTCGTGTTTTTCTTGAACGATGGCCCCTCGGAGCAACAACAAAAATGCAAGTTGGTGTCAGACTTAGCTGGCCAAGGCACATTCAGTTTAATGTTTTAGTGTGGCTTCAGCTCACACAGTTCCACAGTTTGTTGCGAATTTCCAACAGCAGTCTTTCCCGAAGAACACCATGTGCAGTCCTGATAATGAGCATTACAATCCGCTGTTCTACCTGAGACACAGCTTTGCCCTTAGAACACCCTGCCTGGCTAAGTGGGATAATCCTTCCCTTCCTGTACAAAGGTGCAGGAGATGATACGAGTAGGGCGAGAGATGGTATTGCACAGGAATGGAAGCACCATTTCCTATAGGATTCTGTGTATGTCAGGAAAGAAACAGGCTTAAATGCAAGTGAAGTACTCTTCACTAAAACCAGAACAGGCATAAAGTTTGCAGCTTGCTCGTGTATGTGACCATATTCTGCTTCTTCTAATCCCCGAGGAGATGGATCCTATTCTGCCATGTCATCTGTGCTTTGCAAAGGTGCTCATACCTTCCCTCATTGGTCTGCATGTGTAGCTCTGAAAAGGCATCTCCCTATTCAGTTCTAAAGAGAACAGGGAAGAAGCAGCATTCCCTATCCAAGCCCTGCCACACAAAGAGCATCCCTGCCCTCCCCTCAGCCCGAGCTGTAGCTTCAAGCCTTGCCTCTCATTTCCAATGCTGTGAATCAATCGTGGCACTCTCATGTGGCTGTCAGAGAGGACTTCGGCTGGGGAAGAAAGGAGAGAGACACAAAGAAATAACAGCTCAGAACCAAAGGGCATCTGGAAGTATGAAGATTTTTCTTGACATCGCTCCAGTGATTTCCACAGGAACCGGTCCTTGTCCTTTTATCCTGAGCTCACCTGTGCAGACAGTTTCCTGAGTGCCTTTGTAGATTAGTGAGATATTTCTAATCAATCACAGAGGGATTAGTGTCATTGCAAATGGGTTTATTTGTTTAAACATGTCTAACTTGTTGTAATGTGACATGAGCTTGTGTACAACTGTGGGATTTCATTTCAGAACCAAGTGACAATGCCAGTGTGAACTACGTTGTGTATAAAGGAGACTATTATGTCAGCAATGAGAACATCTTCATGTACAAAGTGGACCCGGAAACGCTTGAAACGAAGGAAAAGGTTCGGGCAGCTGGGATAAGGGGGTCAGCTTATGCTGCAGGAGAATCACTCCCTGTTGTTTCTAAGAGCAGCAAGGGGGAACCCGGATTCCGAAGGAAATGATCACTGTAGTTCTGGCCCATAGCCACAAGCATCTCTTCGCGGTGTGCAGAGTCCCTGAAACATCTTCTTAGCGATAAGGCAACTCTTGAGAGTGAAAACAGAGTCATTGCCACTGTCACAAGCCAGGGGACAGGCAGATATATTCATTTCCGCTCGGGTACAGCTGGCGTTCCTCCGGTGCACACACTGCTTGTCTGGGCTTGTCTGTACCTATCAGTGTGTGAAGAATAACAGTGCAGAGAGGAACCGGTTAACATCACTGATCTCAGATCTGTATTCTCGTCCTATCTCCTCATTCTTCCTCTCGGTTCCTTGCACCTCCTTACACCCCCAGCTTTAAAGACTCCGAAATGGCCCTTCGAAGTCCTCACTAAAACCTCTGCTGCACATTGGGGGAGAAGTCACTGTAAAGTCAAAGTTCAGCTGCCACTTTACTTGCTCCCATGCTAGCAAATGAACAAAAAGTCAGTGTAGGAGTCTTCCTATATATTCTGTCCATCACCTCACAGGAACGTGGCTGTATGTGAGGGAGAAACATGACTTGCGAAATGACAGCATAAGCTATAGGTCCCCCTTCCTGCAGCCTCAGAGGTGATTTGGACATTTGCTGGGCTGGAAAATAGTGGAAAGGACTGAGGAAGGATTCTGCCATTCTGGTGCCAGTATTTACTGCTGTGCCCATATGTTACCAGGGACTATTTAATGCCACAGAATACCAGGCTTAGCACACCCTCAGATCTCAAGGGAAGCATCCCAGGAGTCCCTTCCTCCCTTTGGGATCAGCTGTGAGTCACAAAGAAACTGTTTATGAAGTGCTCTGAGTTACTGTCATATTGAAATGGAGAGTTTGATGATTTGCTGGTTTATCTGTTTTGTAAACCATAACGCAGCGATGAAAAGATGCGTAGGCATTTTTAGTTTGAATGTTCAGCTCTGTTGAGCCATCTTGTCATTAAAAAGAAATCCCCTTCAGCTGCATTTTAGATGCAGACTGGTGGGTTTTTTTGGCTAAGTGAAGAAATGGAAGGGATGATTTCATAGTTAGACTCTCCCATTTGAGACACTATAACAGGACATGGTTTTATAAGCTTCTGGTGTGGCAATTTTTTTACTGCAGCCTCCAAAAGGGTCTCAGGTGGGATATTTAAAGCCATTATTTTTTTAAACTTTAGAAAAGAAGTGTATCTTCCATGCTTTAACGTTTCCATGGTTTGATCTTCCTCCAACTTTTCCCTTCAGACGTTCTTCCCAGTACGTCCCCTCCACTGTCTGAGCCCAAACCGTATCCAAAACCAGGAGCTGGGGTACATGTGAACTGTCCTACAATCGTACATTTGCCCTGACTGTTCCTTCGAGCCATAGACAGAGCAGTTCCTTTCTCTGTGAGGAGGGTAAACACTGTCACTTAGTTATGGGTATTTTCATAAAAGTTGGTGGCTTTTGGGGCAATGGCTGTCTCTTCACTCGTGCCTGTCAGTCGTTATCACATAGGGTCCCAGCTAAAATGCTCATGTTGGCAACATTGCTGCTGTGTCAGCACTTCCTGCCGTTGGTCATGTTCGTGTCTCCTAGAGGAACAACTAGAGCTGTTAGTCCCATTTTACCGACAGGACTAAACCAGAGAGAAACAGTGGTCAGTGTCAAGGACTTCAGGAAGATCACTGGGAAGATGAAGGCTTAAGTCCGGATCCCACATTAGGGCCTCAATCATCAAACCCAACATTTAGAAAGTCTGTGGCTTGTACAGAGCAACAGGAAACTTCTTATTGACAGAAACACTTTGACATTTGCAGGTGGACTGGAGCAAATTTGTTGCAGTGAATGGGGCCACTGCTCATCCTCATTATGAGCCTGATGGGACAACATACAACATGGGCAATTCCTATGGGAAGCACGGTAAGACTGGTTTGTGGGCAGGGCGTACAGGGTGCTTCTTGCTGTTGCTTCAAGGAGCAGTTGTTGACGAAACTTCAGTGTCTAAAGAGACCTTGGAACTGCTGTTTCTCTTTGTGTCAGAATGGTGGCAAACCATATTAGTTCTTATTTCAGAATGTCAGTCTGTCCCATAAAAATGGCTTCTCTCAGCAATTAGTTTCAGATGCTTCTGACACTGGCCTGTGAATATCCACCACATTCCACTCTTCCTCTCCCAAGCTTTGATGGAAAACAGGAGAATGATTTTTTTAAGTCCCACCCAGCACTGAAGCCTCATCGGAAGAATTGTTCCAGTCAGCCATGTGTTTGCCGCTTACAATAATTGGCTTTTAATAAGGACCATAAGGGTTTATACAGGAGAGAAGGTGGAAGTCATTGCAGTGACCTGGCTGTCTTAGAGTGAAGCTGAATTTTCTAGGCTATTTTTTGTAGCTCCCAAAACAATGAGCGTCACGTCCAGTTGTGATCTAGTTACACCGACATGGCTGCTCGGAGCTGGCATTCACTGTTAGTTACATGAAAGCCTTCTTTTTCAGGTGCCCGAGGGCTGCGAAAACAGCCATTGCCCTTTATTATGAGACCTCAGGCTGGTTTCAGTTCACTGAACGCTTGCCCAGTCTTGACCATTTTTCATTCTTGCTGTTTAATTTCCTTTTGGCTTTAGCAGTATCGAGCTGTGCAGCACCTGCTGTTTTCAGCTGGAGAGGCCAAACCATAGATTATTATTCAAAGATGCCATCCTTTCCTGCCCATATGCTCAGGTTTGTGAAATGAGCATCAGTCGTCACCAAGGCTCAAAGTTTTCATTTCCTTTGGTATACAAGCTATGAACTTCCTGATCCTGTTATTACAGGATTCTCGAAGTTAGCATAAGGAATGTATTGCAGATAGATGGTAGTCTGCCAGACTGAGAAGACCTTTTCAAGCGTTATTGGTTGGTTTTGGTTTTGTGTTGTTTTAGTTCTTGTTTTTTTGCTAAGCAATCCTCTGTTTTATTGACTTGAATACTGTATTTTTATTTTCCGCTCAGTTTAGCGGTGACAGCGGTTCCTGGCATTCTAGGGAAACAGAAGAGAACAGAGCCTGGCTTTGGTTTGATGGATGTGGACAGTCTCGCATCTCGGTGGTGTTGAACTTTGGTTATTCCTTTCCAGGGTCTAGCTATAATATCATCCAGGTCCCTCCACAGAAGTCCAACTGTAGTGACACGTTAGAGGGAGCAAAAGTGTTGTGCTCCATTGCTCCAATGGATAAGCTGAAACCCTCCTACTATCACAGCTTCGGTAAGAACGCTTTCTATCTCAGACTCCGTATTTAGCCTATTGCACGGCAGAAAGGGCTGCTCACTGTCCTCTGCCCCCGAGATTCTTCTTTTAAACTGTCTCATGATGTCTCCTTCCTTCTCTTCTCAGGAATGAGTGAAAACTACATCATTTTCATTGAGCAGCCCATCAAGCTAAATCTGTTGCAGATTATCACTTCCAAGCTTCGTGGGAAAGCCATCATTGATGGGATAAGCTGGGAGCCTCAGTACAACACTTGCTTCCATGTGGTGAACAAGCACACTGGGGAGGTAGGTGGATTTGGGGCCTTTCCAGCAGTTCTGCAGCTGTAGCTGGAATCTTAAGTCCCAAGAGAAGAACACTGGATAGCAGCCACAGGTAGCTGTATGAATCAATCCAGAAGCACTGGAATATAAGCTTTATAAGCATGGGTGTAGGTTTACTACAATAGGGATTGCCTTGTGCATTTTCCTCTCTATTGATTCATTTCTTTATCAGTCCTAAAAGAACGGGTAGAAATAAGCAGTTTGGGGTTCCTAGCACAGCAGCACAGGGCCTGAAATGCAGTTACCAAGCACTAAGGAGTAATATAAAAATGCCAGTTACAGCCTGGGAATGATGCTTTAGAGATGGAGGCAGAGCAGCAAAGGGCTGCTTTACGTTTCGGCTTTTCTTCATCTGGTTTTGCCTACTTACTGGCTTAAAGCAGCCATTCTATAGTAATGCAAGGACACAAATACCAAGGAATGAGTGGGGAATTAAATGGGGGAAACAAGAGCAAAGTCTCTGAGGCATGGCTTGGATCTTTGGAGAGGAAATGTAGCCTCTCTGGTGGTCGCTGCAGGTGCTGCCGGGGCAGTGGTACAGCAAGCCCTTCGCTACTTTCCATCAAATCAATGCCTTTGAAGATCACGGCTGCGTGGTCCTTGACCTGTGCTGCCAGGACGATGGGACAACTTTGGCTATGTACAAACTCCAGAACCTGCGGAGGAGCGGGGAAGGTCTGGACCAGGTAAGACCTCTGCGCTCGTGTTGCGTAGGATCACTTTTCTGAAGCAAGGTTCAAGTTAGTGGAATGGAGAATACTACAGAGGACCACAAGGAAAGGAAAGGAACCATGGCTATGTGGAAGAACTACAATTATGATCTACTGATACGTTGGTATTTTTCTTTCCTTTTAAATCTCTTAGCAGACAATCTCCATGAAGAGTTTCCTTGTAACTTTTAAAGCTGGTGTGTGACACAGGTCTCCATAGCCTGGCAGGATGTACTTCTGTTTCCAAATCTCATTTTAACAAAACTCATTTTCCATATCCCCGCGTAATAAAATTTTCCCTCGAGAAAGTATGCAAAATAAGCTTTTCCATGGCTTTTAAAAGGCAAAGGAAAAAGAAACCCTGTTGTTTAAAGGCATCACTTCAGAAAACCAGCCTTTATTATGTAAATCTCAGGAACACAAACATCACAGAAACCCCTGCATTGTTCTTTACATTCACCTCAGGACAGCATGCCCTCATACTCCTAAATCACTTATTATGGTCAGCTCTGTCAAAAGCACCATTTAAAGCCAAGTAAGGGGCATTATTTTGCATAGGTCACACAATGGAAAAGTGGGGGTGCTCTCAGTTTCTTGTTCTGCAGGTGTGTTTATGGGTAACCCAGCCCATCGTGGCGAATGGGCAGGCATCTCCACCACCTGTTCAAACAAACCTGAGCTTTCTCTGTCCATGTCCTGAGCTCTCCAGAAGCAAGTCTGTTCTGATCTGAAAAATGTATAGATTGGGTCCCCGTAGGCTCATTTTGGTTTGCTTTCCTCTGTTGTTTTTTTGTGAAGATGTGGTGAGCGTAACAGCAAAATGTTAATAAGACCATTTGCTTTGGAAATTGCCTCCAGCTTTTGTTCAACCTTCTCTGAGCGCAAAAGAACTATAATTTGCCTGAAGATTTCCTTTTGTCAACATTGGGCGTGTGTTTCCAACGCCCACATTCTTCAACTGACAAGTAGCATAGCCATTAAAGCCATTAAACTGTAACACACACGTGAGTCCGAGTCATTTCAGAACAGAATCTTGAATTTACGCTGCACCAGAAGCCCAGGGCATGCCCGAGCATGCTTTGTCTGCTTTCCCCAAATCATTTTAGGGCTTTTGCTCGCGAAGTAATCTATATTTTGTCTGGTAGAGTTCCTCAACCAGTAAGTTTACTGTGGGTACACAAACCATATAAGCTTTGAAAATAGGGTTTGGAGATTAACACATATGATCACAGTGAAGTTTCAGGTTGAACTGGTGAGTCACAGGTTGAAGTAACTGAAAAACACCAAAACAGGGTCCTTGGCACTAGTTTTAACTAGAAGGCATAATATTTGGAAGTCTTATGGGTTCTGAACTTGGCTTGAACAGAGCATTAATGGCAATGGGGTGGAATTATTCCTCTTGTGCAACCTGCTGAATGTGCCCCACTCAGGGCTGCCTGTTTGCCAAGAGAATCCACCACTACCCTAGACTTCCCAAACGTGAAGTCCACGTGTACCTGAGAACAGAAGAGGAAACCATGCAGGCCAACTTCAGGCATTGAACTGAGGTCCAGTAGTGCCCTTCTGCTCACCTCATTGTCCAGGGCAGAGGGAAGCGCCTCCAGGGACTGATGTAGAGCATTAGTCAGATATTTCCAGTCCTGATCTGGACAAACCCCTCCTCCCATTAACTTCACAGCCAGCAGTATGGTCAGTATTCACATCATGCTGTTATCCCACGAAGTCAAGCAGTTTTTCTTCTAAAACAGCATGCAGCTTACATACGTAGAAAGTTATTTTTCCATGCATAGCTCATACTATTTAAAATAATGGGGAATTATTCAGTGCTTTGTTCAGTCTCAGGCTTCCAAAGTGTGACTGCCACTCATCACCACTAAGGCTGTAGAGGGTGCGTTTCCAGCAGGGGTGTCTCCTCTGCTCACTCGTGCTATGGAGGGTCCTGTTTGCTGTAATTCCTCTGTTAGCCCATGGTTTTGATGAGGCAAGAAGAGCCTGAGTCACAGAGTCAGCAGGACACGTGTGGATAGGCTGCAAAAACAGTCAACGCAAGTCTGTTCTAACTGAATATGATATAGCGCGGCGTATGCTCCCAGTGCTGGATTTGGAGAATAGCAGTGATTTGCATACCCAACACAGCACTAATTACTGTCAAAGCATGCTGACTCATTTAATAAGCTTTTTGTTTTCTGCTGTAAAGTACTGGAACAAGCAGAGCCCTTACCAGAACTTGCTAAAACACGTAATAGAAAGAAGAATAATATTTCAGGGGTGGGAGGAATGTCCAAAACTTCAGAATTGTTCCCAAAAAGGGCACTTAGCTCAAAGTGGCACTGTCCTCTCTCCATCACTGTAACTTTCTGTCTCCGTAACAGATTTATGACTCAATATCCCGAGCTTTCCCGCGTCGCTTTGTGCTCCCACTGAACGTGAATGCAGACACACCTGTGGGCAAGAACCTGAACCCGCTTTCTTATACGTTGGCAAGGGCTGTGAAAGACACAGATGGCAAGGTATGTATCAAAGACTTGTGTAACGGTGTTTATGGCTGTGGTCTGCAATGGTGAGTCAGTTGTTGGAGTGAAGCAGGTAAGGGAGATGGAATTGGTGCTTCTACTCGCCTCTGTGTGATTGTCAGGCTCACCTTTAAACGTTTCTTCTCCGTGATGGTTGTGCAGTGGGTTAGTGGGACCTGTCAGGTCTTCTGATCAGCCAAAGCTAAACTGACACTGGTGTCATGCTTCCTCTAGGTCTGGTGCACACATGAAAATCTCCACCCTGAGGGATTTGAAAAGGTTGGGGGCCTGGAGTTCCCCCAGATCAACTACTCTCGGTACAATGGCAGGAGGTACCGTTACTTCTACGGGTGTGGTTTTCGGCATTTGGTTGGAGATTCCTTGATCAAGGTTGACGTGGAGACCAAGAATTTCAAGGTGAGGTGATGTTATCCTCTTTCAGTCATAGGAGTCATTCCGCTGAACTGCCCTTGAAGATACATCATTTACTAGGCACTTTATTCTTTAGGGATCTTCATTCATATGGGTCTGAGAGCAGGTTCCTGATTTCACCTCTCACCTTGCACTTCATGAATGTGGCACACTCACCAGGAGAGGAGATCACTCCAGGTTCTTAGGTAGATGGTGGAACAAAAAGGGTTGGGTAAAGTACGGATGCGTCTTCCAGGCCAAAGAGTCGTCGTCTCTTAGACGGTACAGAAATACCCAAGCAGCATAGGCAGTTGGAGATAAACTGCCAGAGCATTTGTGGCTCAGGAAAGAAACAAAGTTTAGGATATTTCCCAGCTCCAAACACAAGCTGGGGTTTTTCCTGTATCTCCCTTAAAGAGGGAATAATGATTGTTTTGCAGCGAGCACCCTCCTTCCGCACAGCTTTGGGTGCTGTTGGCGCAGGAGGAGCAGCAGCTCTGTCCTCAGGAGGTGGTGGTGATGGATCTCCTCTCTGCCCACATTGTACCTCTCTCTGCACACCACCTGGGCACAACGTGCTCTGCACCACCATGGTATGAGGGTGGTTGTGCCAGACAGGTTGGCAGTGTTCTCTGAAATTGTGGCTTACGCCTGTGCCCATGCAAACTGTTGGGTGAAATGAGTAATAGGAACACTTTTTGCTGTTTGCGTGATGCCTGGCACAACTGGCTGTCACAACATTGGCACCATCATACTACTGGAATCAAAATAAAAGGTTGAACTATAGGTTTCTTGGAGTGCAAAGTATGCCTGGGTATCTTTGTGGGGAGCCCTCCGACTTGCAACTCTGCTAACTAGAGCAGACAAATATTAATGAAATGAAACGAAACACACCCATATGTTACTGTGCTTGCTAGATTTGGCAGGAGGATGGATCCTACCCCTCAGAGCCCGTGTTTGTGCCAGTGCCTAATGCCACGGCAGAAGACAGTGGAGTCATCTTGTCTGTTGTGGTCTCCCTCACTGAGGTAACTTCTTGGTGCTGGTTCAAAGTCACATAGTATTAGTTATACTTTCGAAATTGCAAAGCTGAATTTGAGGCTCTCTGACAGATGGTTCTAGCACCATGTGCCTCTGCAACTGCCAAGCACAGCCAGGCCAACTTCAAATAGGAGTGTGCCTCGAAATGTCAGTGTTTCTTGAGTGGCATCTGTGACTCCTGGCCGACTGTCTTAGAGTCTTGGTCTGTATGGCCTGGCTGTACATCTGGGCTCCCTTGTGGGTGACAGATGGAGCGGGTTGGGCAGTGGAATGAAGTTCAGCCTAGGCATTCATTCTGGTTTGCTTTTCATCCTGCAGAACCAAAGTGCTTTCCTGCTTGTCCTGGATGCAGAAACCTTCAGAGAACTGGGGCGAGCAGAAGTCCCAGTGCAAATGCCTTATGGATTCCACGGCGTCTTTACTTCCCACTGACCAAAGACCTTGTCATCTCCTGTAATTCAGAGCCAGCTCGGGCTCAGAAAGAAACCTCTGCTTTCTTTTGCCTCCCACCTTTGCATTATGCCCTGCATGAAGGAACTGCTTTTTCTCTATCATAACCCCCAAGTTACCGCTACACTGCTAACAATATTGTAAGCAGCAAATGGTCTGAGGAAGGCAGAAGCCCCTTCACTCAGACAGCCCACTGCTTTATCTTAATTTTCTGGCTGTCTCGATAGACCAGTTAGCAGCAGTTCACAATGGCTGCCACGTGTAAGGCTTGCAAGGGGGAAAATGGAAATTAAGATGACCATTACTTTCCCTTCATAGCTATGTGCTCTGAAGGGAAGAGAAAGGGAAGACAGTATTGGCGTATTGGTCAGTGACTTTGCCAGATATGTGTAAAGCAGAAGAGAGGAGTAAAACCAACTAGTAACATGTAGGTTCAGTGAAGGGATGTATGCAATTTCATCCCCATTGCGTCAAGATTGCCTTCAGTGAACCCCAAAAAGCAGATGTAAAGCCTCGCAGAAGCTCTACATGTAGTGCTTTTCTTTGCACAGTAACAGTGCCCTCAAATAAAAGCTTATGAAGTTTGTTTCCCTGCTCTCACCAGCCCCACACCAACTTTGTGCTGTGCCACGAGAGGCAGTGGCTGCAGCCCTGATGCACAACTTATCATATAGCATGGTCTTGTAGACATGCATGAAGTTTCCACCATGCTCCTACTTAAACAGCATAGCTGGATGCAGCTCTGATGGCTGATTTCCTGCCTTCCTCCTAAATAAATCTGTAGGAAACATGTAAAACTCCATTCTGGCCTCAATGTCCTTTTGCTCTTAAGTTGAGCAGATCAAACTCAGCCTCTCTATGCTTGCTTCATCACCCAGGCTCCTCCAGTTCTGGAACTCTGAGGTGTAGGTGGGTAGATGTGTTGAGACAAGCCTTCTATAGCAGTTCACTTGCAGGCTCTGCCTTTAAGGACATTGTGAACAGTGAAGGCTTTGAGGACAATGGATTCCCCTGGTGGCTTAAGGACTTTCTATATTGCTTCATTGTGAGTAACCTGGGGGATGTTTTGAACCACATCCTTGAGCCAAATTCAGCCCTTGTGCCCTAGGGTTTGAAGGAAAGCCCTTGCTTTGTATTTCCCAGCTTGGCTTGGTTTGGCTTGGTTTGGCTGGGTTTGGCTTGGTTTGGCTTGTTTTGGTGGTTGTGACTGCTGATATTCTGGAGGCCAGCCCAGGCAGCATACAACCAAATCAGAGCTGACTCACTCTGCCCAAACAACCCCACTTTATCTCCTCTCTGACCTTTCTGCACCTGCCACACAGGTCTTAGGGAAAGACAAGGGAGGGAAACAATGGTTGTACAGCAGGCCTGCAGCACTGTGAGAAGGCAGAGCGGGAGGCTCACGCCAAAGCTGATCTCACAAAGCCACTAGATGGCAAACACCTCCCGTTGCTGATGCTGTAGCCCTGCCAACCCAGTGCGGCTGGTCCAGCCGGCTCACCACGTCAGCCAGCGGAGCTCCCCTCCTGGAGCCTGTCACCCACAGCGAGGGAACGACACCCAGCGAGGTCACATCCCAGGACTGAAAGCTGAAGGGTGCTAAGGAAGTGCTCAGTGACGATGGGGTGAGTTCTATCACCATTGCTGCCCTTTTTGAAACTTCTTGGTGTTTCCTGGTGAGATGGTAAGGGGAGGGGCAGTGTCAGAGGTTTACGTGCAACCCCATCCTGGTTGCAGCCAGCCAGAGCACCCAAGACAGAGCTGTAGAACAGTAGTGCGAAGGAAGAAAGATGCCCTGCACAGCTCAGTTATTGGAGATGGGTAGGAATCAGATCCATGAAGTTTTCTCCGTCTCATCAGGTGAGTATCGCTTCATGAACTGCTTCTCTTTGGATCCTTACGATTGCATTCAGAGTCTGCCCGCTTTCCTTTGGCAACCCCCACCACCCCCCATGCATGTATACATTAATAAACACATTTATTGCAATTGTCATAATATAAGAAAACAGAAGCAGATGAAACTGTTGGCCCACAGGCCAAGACATTGCTAATGTTACCTCTACAGGACAAACAAGAGGATGAAATGTCTTGAAAGAGGAATGTCAATGAGAAAAGGCAGGATGCACAAATTTCTGGTTCTGCCCTGTAGAAAGTTCCTCTGCTGTCTGAACTTCGCTGATGCACTTTTTTGGGTTCACATCTCAACTCATTGTGCTCCTGGGCCTCACATCCACCAGCCTGGAAGCCTACATAATGCAAGCGAGAAACTTTGATGTAGTCCAAGATAAATTTCGTGTATGTTCTCTAAAGTGTAATTTAAACTAAACTGAAACCTTAGCTAATTGGTACTCAACAGCATCGCTTTACCTGGTACTATTGTACCAAGCCGACATGGATGAAAAACAGTGATTTGTACTGGAAAATGCAATGCATTTTTTTCAGTGTCACATTCTGTCCTTCAGAGCTGATCTTTCTCTGTCCTGGGAGCCCATGTAGAAATGTTTTAGCAGCTGCTTCTTGCCCTTATGGCAATTCCTACTATTTTGATGGCTGTTCTCTATTTTTTGTATCTCTATTTCCTATTCTTCTGCATCACACAGTGATTTAGTGACAACTGAGCTGGTCAACAGCTGGTGTAGAAAAGCATTTGCTACCACGCATGACGCCATTGGAACATTTGTCAGACCTCTGCATCTGGCGGGGCTGACACGGTAGCTCTTAAAAGCCTTTTTTTATTGCCTCTCTTTATGAACGGCTCGTACGAGGTCGCCGTACGTGTGCAGGGAACACGAGCAAAAGGGGGAGGGAGCGGCCGAGATGTGGGAAACGAACACAGCTGCAGTTTGCGTGCCCGGGGAGGGCGAGCGCAGGGAGACCTCGCCGTCGTGTCCGAGGAGCTGAGCTCTGCGCCTAAGGGAGCAGACGGGGCGGGCTCCGGGACGGGCTCCGGGATCGGCTCCGGGACCGGCTCTGGGGCCGCCGCGGCTTCCGGGCTCGCATCCACCGGCTGCCCGGCGTGCGGCTCCCGCGGGCGGTGCCGCCGCCGCTCCGCCCCCGGCCCCGGGAGGAGCGGGGCGAGCCCCGCCCGCCGCAGCCCTAAGATGGCACCGCCGGCAGCGCGGCTGGCGCGGGTTTCCCGCACCGTCTCCTTCAGCGCCTGCCACCGGCTGCACAGGTGAGCGGCCCCGGCGCGCCCAGCCCCGCCGCCTCGGGACGCGGGGTCCCCCGCCGGGCGGCCGCGGCAGCCCGGGTCCCCCCGGGTCCCCCCGCCGCTGCTTCGCCGTGGGAAGCGGCCTCGGTGAAGGGCACAGAGCTGCGGGCCGGCCGCGTTAGCGCAGCGCAGGACACCGCTCCGGAGCCGCGCACACGGAGGCAGGGTCCGGCTCAGCCGGTGTGCGCGTCGGTACTCGATCACTTCCCGGTTCTCCTTGCTTTAGTCCGTTTTGTGCGGCTTGTAGTAGCCAATCCTGGTTTTAGACGTCACTGCTTAACTAGGTCTAAAGAGAAGGGAAATTCTGGTTTTAAGTGGGATTAATTATACTTGCAGTTTGTAAGCACCTCATTGTGCCTCTAATCTGTCGCCTTTTCCTCTGAATTTATATATTCCTAAAGAGTGTCTTGACCTGAAATACTCCTCAGAGTAGGCACTTCAAAGGAAAGCTGGCTTTCGTACTTCTTGGAGAAGCTCCCTAAGCTTTGTTGGTTAATAGTAAATAAATGCATAGTGTGCTCCAGGCACTCCTCCCTAGGACCCCCAGTGATTTTGCTGTATGTGTATGTGAATAACTGTTAGTGTTTATACAGCACTATTAGGTAGTTGTTAGGAAACCAGCATAACCACAGCAAAAACTCCCCTGTTGTCAATGACATCTCTTTATGGTCCAAATACTCCCCTGGTTCTGTTTGTGCCTCGTGAGTAGGAAAAGCTAGAGGCTTAAATTTAGGAGAGTGAATGGATGGAAGAGCTGGGAAGCAGCCACAGTTGAAGCTGTGAACATCTGTAACGAATCCTGAAATGCCGTGTCTGTATTTCTCACAGTAAATCATTGAGCGATGAAGAAAACCTGAAGCTGTTTGGGAAATGCAACAATCCAAATGGTCATGGACACAACTATAAAGGTAAGGAGCTGACTTCCGTGCTTACACCTGCAGTCATGGACAGGGGCTGCTCTCAGGCTGGGTTGAATGCAGAATAAGCCATGGGAGAGCTGGGCCGGACGTGTCTCAGTCTGGCATGGCTTTGGTGGCTGGTTTGGGGGGTTATTTTAGAATTAGAAGGAATTCTCCGCATCAGGGAGTTGGAAGCATGGCATGCTTGTCTGTCCCTATCACTGGTGTACTTTGTTGTGGTGTTTATGGTGTCATTGTGACCTGATGTTTCCTTTTTTTTCAGTTATAGTCACTGTGCGTGGAGAGGTAAGTGTGATCCGTGTTGTGGTTTTTGTCCGTGCCTTAGGGTGGCAGCATGGATGGGTCCCTAGCAGTGAAGTTCTAGCGCAGTTGCTGGGTTTCCCAGGGTGTTTGTGTAAGCTCTGTGCACATCACTATAGCAGGCTTTCTGTAGCTGCTGTCCTGCTCACCTTGCCTCTGACAAGGATTTGCAGGTGACCGTAGTGGAGTCCAAGGTTTGTAATGATCCTCTGGGCACATAACGTCTGCCAGAGCGTCCCTGCACAACGCATAGGCTCTGGCCAGGTTTATGGGGCACCTTTGGGTGACAATGGAGCCACATGGAGGCTCAGCACTTCCAGTAACTGATTGTCTGCAAATATAGAAGGAAATTCTGCTTGTGCAGTTGGTTCTCACCCTTCATCCCGTCATCGTTCCGTGCGTTCTGCAGAGCGAGTTGTTCAGGCAGCGCTTTGGTTTTGATCTTTTCCAAATGACTTTTTGAGGATTTGTAGTTCATAGGAAAGGAGGTTTCTGTTCAGATCTAGAACTAACGTTTTAAACCTGCTTCCGTCTGCATTCCCCAAATACGCAGCAAACTGTGAGCTGTGCCTTCTCCAGATGGGACGATGCCCTGAACTCAGGCTGGTTTCTGTTTTGTCCCTGATTGTTCAACCCATGCATGTTTTCCTGCTTGTGTCCATACCAGGTTGTTGCTTAAGACTGAGTGTTTCAGGGAGTTTTCCTCCCTGGTGAGCGAGTGGAAGCACTGAAGTTGTTTGTATGCTCTATCAGCCTCTGGGAGCATCACACGAGTTGGAACTCAGTATGTGAAGGTGGAAGGACATTTTTCTCGTGGCTCAGATATTCACAGTGATTTGTGCAGGCTCAGAGCAGCCAGGGTAATAAGTCTTGTAGCTAGGCTGCTAATCTCCCTTTTGTGTTCCCTGCAGATTGACCCAGTCTCAGGAATGGTTATAAACCTGACACACCTGAAAGAATGCATGCAGGTAATGGCACTATTTCCTCCGCATCCCCAGGGAGAACTGGTTAGAGCTCAGCAGTTTGTCTGGTACCAGGGTGGAGACATGGTCGGTTGATGATGGTGGGAGATAAAGAAGAAATTAAGGAATGATTTAAGGCTGAAATGCTTTAACACTGTGATGTGAGGCAGTACCGTGTCTCCAGCTGGGGAGTTAACAGCTGGATGTGGGGCTGGGTAAGTTGAACCTCAAGTCCACTGACCAACCGGGATGAGATTGTCACCGTTCTCTATCTGCAGGAGGCGATCGTGGAACCGCTTGACCACAAAAACCTGGATAAGGATGTGCCGTACTTTGCTGAGGTGGTGAGGTGGGTGATGGTTCAAACCCCGCTTACAGTCAGGGTGTTGTGTTGTGAGTGCTGCTCACCCTGTGGCCTTCAGCATCTCGCCTGGCCCATTCTAGGCAGGGCTTCCTCAAACATTGCTGGTAGTTCTGAATCTGCTTGTCTTTCGCTCTTAGCACCACAGAGAACGTTGCAGTGTTCATCTGGGAAAACCTCAAGAACCTCCTGCCCGTGGGAACTCTTTATAAAGTCAAAGTGTATGAAACAGACCAGAACATTGTTGTTTATAAAGGAGAAGAAACCATCTCTGAGAAGTGAAATGAACTTCAGCTCAGAAGCTCTGCTGGTAGCCCGATCGGTGGATTACTCCAGGCCCGCTCTCTCTGTTTCCTACACCTAGACATTGGTTATATGTTGCTTAAGGACAGATACGGATGTTTCACAAGAATTCTTGCAGGAATCTAGCCATTTGGGTTCTCAGAATTTGGTGATTTGTCTGCTTTATCTCAAGATGTTCTTGTTTTGCAAACCCAAACCACCAAGCTGATGTGAAATTTACAGTTGTGCCATGGTAAATAGAGCGGCTTTCTGGAGAGGAGATGGCCTGGCAAAATATGTGTCCTGTCACAAAAAGCTTTGATTTTTCTCTAATTAAACGTTGGATTAATTTATGATTTTTAAGAACCTGGTCATTTCAGTTTCCTAAAATGATGTAAGTTGTACTGGATGGTAGCCGCTGCTGCTGATTCACAAGGCATTTGGTGTCTTCAATGAGTCATGGAGACTAAAGAGTGTCATATGGCGCCTTTTCTCGGAAGGGTAATTTAGCTGTTAACAAAAAACAAGCAAACAAATGGTTATATCTATATTGCACGGCCCGTTGCTATTGTTAGCATGAAGTCGGGTGCTTGCCCAGAAATCACTGGCTCAAATTCCTGGTGTTTCACTGCATAGCCCTGCAATGTCCCACAGTAGCTTGGGCATTTATATTTATTGCTGTGCCACACGTTGGAGATGTGCTCGTATCCTTTATTCTGATCTCTCCAGTTTAAACTGCAGTAGATCTGTGAAGATGGAAAGAAATTGGTTGACTGGGTAGTGGCTTCGGTGAAGGGGTTGGCAGTGTCAGAGCTGGAATTGTCTATGTGTCAAGAAATTACAGTGTTTTCTGTCCCTTAACATGCTTTTAGGGGTCTTGATCTTTGCAGGTGTATGTGAGCTCCATATAGGGGAGAGTCTGTAGGAATAAGCCTCCAAATTCACAGATGAGGGAGGGTTATATAAGGAAGTAATTAACTCACATAATCAGACATTAAGCATCTCTGGGCTGTAACTTAGTTACCGAGTGATGAAGTTGTTTGAAGAAGTGTTCAGGTGCTAGTGGGGTCCAGGGCAGCAGTGAAAAGGTCCAAGCTGATACCAGGAGAGCTACTGTAGGAGCAAGACTTCCAGCTCTAGTGCACATAGATCTGAATAGCAGTGTAACGACAGCAAGAGCAGAAACGTGCTGTGTTGTTTCTAGAAGGGACTGAGAGGGAAGATCCAGTTCTGCCTTCCTGTCCCATGGAACGATGAATTCTCAGGTTATGTAGAAGAGGAGCAGTGCCAGGCAGGGGCTGGGTGGATGGGGAGCCTGTGCAAGCAGCCGTGTTGGTTGCTTGCACTGCACTTGTGCTCGTGTGCTTCAGTTAATGTGACCATTTGGTTCTGCCAGCTGGAAGCAAAGTAAAGTCTGAGGCTGCCCGGTTTCAAAGGAAAGCTGTTTAGCCACAGCCCTTCTTTTTTATTCATTGTTTCTAGGGGACATTTTCCCATTCTGCCTCACTGCTCGGAGGAAAAACCTTCCTCTCTTTTCTGTGCTTGAAAAGACAGTAACCATAGGAGGACTGTGGCTTTTGTAGTGTGGGGAGTGGGAATCGCTGATTGCGTTCCCGTGACGTCTGAAGTTATGTAACAGCGCAGAGCGAAAGGGCCACCGTTACCAAAGGATCAGCGAGGCGAAGAACAGCAGGTAGGACCGAGCCAGGTTCTGCCCGTCAGTCGTACCATGCCTCTCCCCAGGCTGTTATTTATAGTTCATTGTTGGCCCAACAATGACCGAATTAATGAACAATCCAGGCTTTGCTTCTGCTGAGGGACTGTAAGTGGGACACGGAGCTCCCTCCAGGAGCTGTTCCTCCGAGTCCAGCCAGCGGCGTCTCCCGAGTCCTGAATGGCAGTTTGCCCCGTAACGCGGCTTTTTTGCGTATGTGCACAGAGCCTGGAAGGCAATGAAGTCCCTGGGGATGTTCACAGGACCTCTACCTGCTTCATTTCAACCCCCCCACCACATCACAATCAAGCCAGGAAATAACGTTAGGTGCAAGAGCCAACTTTGATTTTTCCATTTATTTAGATTAGTTTAACAAAAAATTACTTTCCAGAAGTCTGAAAATTCCTAAATAAACTCCCTCCGCATAAAAATACAAACCCTAATAAAATAATCAAGACATTCAGTGGCCCATACAATCTTGCCCTACAGCAAAATCGGCTGTTGATTATAAGAACCCCTCTGCCATTCCAGAAAGCCAGAAGAAAAACAGGGAAACTTTGTAAGGCACCCAGTGAAATAACAAAATTTAGAGGATGCTGGACCGAATCACGGTATGGAGCATAAATTCCAAAGGCCTGGACCTTTTTGGGGGATATCCTGCCAGCAGGATCTCCACCTTGTCCTGCTGAGGGGGTTCCTCCCCAGGTTGGTGGCCTCACTTATTTTCTCTGCGCTTGCCCTGGAGGTTTTGAACTGGCTGAGGCTTGTGAGTCCTAAACCCAGGATTTCCCCTCCTGGGTTCAATTCTACTTCCAGCGGTGTTGGTGAATATATGGGGGTGTCTGTGCCGGACTGTCACCGGGGATCATATAGACACACGCACACACGTGCTGGGAGGGCAGGTCCCAGGCTGCACAGCCAAAAGCAGACCTCTTCTTGAGCTTCTCAGCAGGTCCTGGTGCCCTGATGGAGAGGGGACCTTTTCTCTCTTAAGCATTTTCATGCTCTGTTGTGCTTCACAGAACCTCAGGTGACGAGGAAGGAGTTAATCCATGCAGTGCTGCTTTGGTAGATGGGACCTGCTCTCGACCCTGTTCTGCTGATGTAGCCGAAAGGCTAGAACGGAGTGAGCTCTGACTTGCTACAGAACATTTCATCTTGCTGGGATTCCTGGCTCTGGGCAAGGGGAGTGAGGGGATTTTCAGCTCTGTGCTCAAACAGATCTTCATAATTTAATGTAGAAGTGCAGTTATCATCTTAACACACGAAGAGGTAAGTGGTTTTCCTGAGTAGATCAGCTGCCTGCCCTCCCATGCAAACCTCAGCCCTGGAGGAAAGGTGCAGCACAGGTGGGTCGTCTCCTCCTCCTGGCGCCTAGGAGAGCAGTTTGCTTGTGACAAGGAGCAGTGGCAGCTGAATGACAGCTAGGAAGAAGGAGCTGCTCTGGACCACAGAGACGGAGTTGGGGGTGGTGGATGACGGCAGTGTGGTTGTTTCTGCTGCTGAAAGGGAAAGAAACCCCCAGGGCTGGTTAGGAGTTTAGAGGACCAGCTGAGCTACAGAGCTGCTCCAAGAGGCTGCATTTAAATCTGATTTCTCAAAGCAGTGGGGTCGAACCCACAGTAGGGGAGTGGGATATCTGAAATATCCACTCTCGTTTGTAGCAATTTAGTGTCCCTTTAAGCCAAAAGGAAGCTCGAAAAGGTTTTAAGTTCAATATTATAGCCTGAAAAACCTCTATGTAGCTCTAAAACTCCAGTGTCTAAAGACACTCTGGTGTCTTTGCCTGGTCTCCCGACTATTGGAGAGATGAGATATTCTTCAGCACAAGGTCCATCTTTCCCCTCTCCCAAGACACCAGAGCACTAATGAAGCCCTCGCTGGATGTGTTACCCACCCTGCTGTTCGAACTGCCCAGCTGAGGCTCATTTACCTTTGCTCAGAGTCACAGTCTTGAACACGGCGGATCTATCAGCAAAGACAATATATGCCCTGTGGAAGGAGCGAACAGAGAGGAGAACAATTTCAAAGGAGAGAAGCTAAATGTGTCATATAGACCCATGCAGGGGTGCAAAGGGGACATGAAGAGCAGATGAAGAGGCAGGAACTGAAGTCACCCTGAGCTCACTGTGGCTATTTGCTGCTTACTGTCCTTTTCTAGAAGGGACAGGAATGCCTTGTAACAGGGGGGCAATTTACTGTGACCATCTGCTGCTTGTAATGAGAATCACTCTTGTCATGAACTGTTACGTTCTTTCTCCCCACAGATAAGGCAAATCAGGCTAATTACTCTGGTTTAATTGACAAATACCTCCCGCCAATGCAACTCCATTGGTGTTAATGGAAACAAGAGGCGTGTTCAGTCCATTCATTTCGGATTCATCTACCTCCCTGCTGGTGGGAGCAAGTCTTCAAACTACGAGACTGTCTGTGATGTGACCGCTAGTATGGCTTTGCAGATGTTTCCTTGGGATTTTCAAGAGGAAATCTGGAGAAGGCACAAGAGGTTTGTTTCAACCCCTGCTCTACAGGTGAGTCCTTGATTCTGGGTGTTGTCAAGAGCTTCCACAGACAAGTAGTGCCCCAACCGAATACTTAATGGTGAAGTATAGTCTTACCTTATTTCCACGGAAGAAATGTTACTAACTGAAGATGTCCAGTTTGCTGCTTGCTGAGTGACATTTAATATTGCTGTGTCTATGCCGCTGCAGTTCTCCTTGTCTGCCACTTCCCATTCTCCTGTGGAGGCATTTTGTGGCGATACAGCTTGCAGGAGATAGTTGGTCACGTTCGTGCTGTCACTGGCGTTTCTGTTGTCCGTTATTGTAACTGGAAACAGAGCAAATTAGGCAAAGTAAGGTGCCTGTTCTGCAGCACAGCCACCTCCACAGCCCGTGCTTCAGGGTTTTCAGCCGAGGAGGTGTTTGCACCGTGCTCTCTGTACGATGTGAGTGCACCACAAGCCTGCAAGGAGAAGATGTACCGCAGCCCTCCCCCAGCCGCAAGAAGAGCCCCCTTATCTCCCCCTCCTCAGTCAGCAGGTTCAGCCCATGCTATTGTGGGTGCCGTGTCTGTAAGCCAAACCAGAGCTGCCTGGGAGTAAATCTCTCCTGTATCTCATGCAAATGGCAGAGGCGGAATTGCTAAAGGGGACAAGCTTTTGTGCAGTCAGTTCCTCCTTTCAGCCCATAGCCGAGTGTGCCAGACCCCCCCTTTCTTCTCTGTACCTCCGGCGTGGGTGGCTGTGTCGCAGCCGTGAGTGCTCGGTACAGTGCTGCTGTGACCACGCTTTTGTTGGGAGCAGATGTTGGACAATAAGCAAATGAAGCAAGAGGATCTGGTTGCCAGGAACAAGTGGCGCCCTGGCTGTGCCTCCCAGCCCAGCTCTGTGTGCGCCGTGCGGCTGGTGCTGTCCTGGCCCTCAGCACCCTTTGGGTCAGGACTTGCAGATGAAGCTGCCAAGACTGTCAAAAGCTACAGGAGCTGGGGTGACACAGTAGCGAGCATCAAACCTGAATTCTGCGCTCAAAAAATTAAATAACAGCAGTGAACTAAACGTGTCCCTATTGAAAAAAACCACCAACAACTGCGGTGGATGCCCCCTGGGTGAGAATTGGAGGAATCCGTGCCAATTAATGCCAGCAGATTAACCTCCCCCTTTGCAGGAAGGGCTCAGGATGTCTCTCCTCCACTGTTTTCTCAGCGGTTGGGTTTTCCTGAACCTCAAGGCAAAGGGAGGTTTGTTGTCAGCTCTGGGAAGCAGGGTCAGGCTGCCATTTACTCTGTGGCTGTGTTCCTTGTAATAGTAAAAGCCACCTTCTATGGTTGATGCTGAGCATCTGTCAGCATCAAAGCAACCTCTTCACCTTTGTCTTTACAGCCATTACTACTGAGAAGGGCGGATTCTCAGGAAGAAGGAAAGGGAACAAAACCACAAAACAAATTCCCCCCAAATTCTATGTTTTTGTGAGCATTCAAATCCTCCCATGCAAGTTTAGGCAAAAAGATTAAGGGAGAAAAAGCACCTTAAGGAAGGAAAGAGATTTTGGGACTGAACCTGTAGACACGAACATGAAACAGGAACAAAGAGGTAAGGAGTAGTGCCATTTACCCACCTCCTGCTTGAAATTATATATAAAGAAGTGTTAGACCTCACACGTTTTAGGCACATCTAAGAACACCACACAAGACTCCAGACACCAGCTGGGTTAGGGGCAGGGGGGATGCATTTCAGTGCAGTGTGGAAAGTCTGAGATCTACAGAGAGGTGGCTTACCTAGGTAGGTTGTGTTTGCCTGGTACGCTGTGGGTGACGTGCTTATAGTGAAATTGCTTTCAGCTGCGTTCAGGAGCCAGTCACATACTTCTGTCGCTGTATACGCCGGTACGATTAGTGCCCCAATGAAGAGGAGTTGCACCAAAGAGAGGAAAGCTGCCATGATCCCCTTTGACGTCTCTGCTTCGCGCACCTGCACCTGGGAACTGAGAAAGCCTGGTGCTCTCCAGCCTATTTATACTCCTTTTTTGATGAGGTAAATACAGATATTTGCTCCTCCCCATCCAGCTCACATGTGCACACCCCCAATGGGAGGTTTCACTGGTACTTTTAGCGTTTACTTCCTCCTACCTGCTTAACCTCTGGGTGAACTGGTTAAAATAAAGGGGTGACCAGATGAGAGGGATTGAAATGGGCAGCGTGCATGTCACTCAGGAACCCATGGGCTGGAAATCAAGTCTCTGCGTGTCCACATCCCTTGAGCTGCCTGTCTATGGTGAACGCTGTGTTGTGTGCTTGCATGCTCATAGTCCCTGTAAACCTCTGCAGTAGCCCACATTCTGGAAGGGTGAAGGAGCACCTGCGGCCCTGTTTCCAGCCCTGGTCCAGGGTTTCCTTAAAGGTGAAACAATTCCAGACAGTGTGGAAAATCCAGCAGGGGTATATCCTTTTAGAGATGTTTAAATACAGGCTTTGCTGCTGCTTGGAGAAAGCTGGGTAGTGAAGGGCCAAGAGTCAGTCCAAGGATGGTCTCTCTGACCCTGCACCATCACCCCCTTTCCCAGCAATTCACGGATGAACACAGCATGTTCTTGCTGGGGGCAGATCACTTATGTGATTCTTCTCAAGTGGTACCATGCCATGTCATTTTTGGCTGTAACCCCTCAAATATTATTATATGGAAAAAGGATCGAGTTTCTCTCTTCACTCCTTGGTCTTGTGGGGGTTTCCTCGTTCTCTGCTGCAGTCCCTTGGCTGGGGTTTTCAGAAGCTGATTTTGCAAACGCTTTTTGAGCCGTTGGGGCGGTACCGATGTGGGGTGAGTTCTATCAGCACCGGGGGAAGGTGAGCGCTGCCCCAGTTCTGCAGGCAGGAAGGGATCCTCCCGCATGGCTCCTGCATCGCTGGGGAAGGAGCAGCGGGCACGGTCCAGAGCGAAACCCAGGGTACGTGACACCCAGTAATTAGACATAGCGATGATCCTGAATCAGTTCCCTTGCAACGGAGATCACTCCAGAACCTGTTGCCAGTGCTAATGCTGCCAAGGGCAGTTATTTCCAGCAGTGTGAGCAATACGCTGAATGCATAGGTATTGCAGATGAACTGGAGCCTCAAAAAGGAGGAGGTTGTACCCTTCCGTTCCCCATGTCTGCCTTACACTTGCAGACGTGTCACTGGCAGCCCACATGAAGCTCCCAGAGGCATTTTTGATGCCCTCGTGCTGTAGTTTTGTCAAGCTCACCTGCTTGGTTTCCTCCCAGGCTCTGCTGAGTCACACGTGTGGGTACGCAAGTGAGATGTCTGGATTTCCCCCCTGTGCTCATCTTCCCTTTTCCCAGCCCCAAAGCACCCGGGCAGGGCTCGCCACTCCACCAGTGCCCCCGGCTTAGAAAGAAGCCCTTGTGTTCAAGTTTTCAAACAAAAGTTGAACAGAAGTGGGAGGAAAAGGGCAAGTGCAAGAAAAAGAATAGGTGAGTTAGGACAAGCGGAATAAAAGGAGAGCAGCAGGAAAGAGGTCAGAGAAAGAGAGGATGTGTTGGAAGAGCTGATACATGTTCAGTGATGCTAGCATTGGTCAGAAGTAAACTTTATCCTAATGCACAGAGTGTGGTGAAAAAGAGAGCCCGAGGTTTTCTGGCTCCAGCTCACAGAATCAAATACTCCTGCAGGGCCTCATTTCCTTGTGGTTTTCTTCCATGTCTTCTGCCCTACTGGGAGATCTCCGGGCAATGTGAGCTCAGTGAGCAGCTCGGTGCTGGGTTCAGAAACGCTCTGCGTGTTCTCCCCGTGGTGAAGAGAAGCAGGAAAGTGCTCTGAAGGGACCACAGGGCTGCAAGTCCCCTGGAAATACAACCCCCCACTTGTTGCACGCCTTTTTCTGCCAGCACCTGGAGGAACATGGAAAGTTAGCTGGTAAAATGAGAGCAAATGGAATGGGGAAGCGGCAAATGAAAATGGAAGTGGAGGATTTGGCAAGCACAGCTTCACTGCTGACGCTGTTTGCCCTTGGCAGTTTCATCTGAAGCCTCCTTGCAAAAGCTCTGTGCCACCTTTCAGCCAGTGAGGATGACTCAGTTTCGTATCCCTGGAAGAAACAGAGTTGAAAATACGTATGTTTGCCTCTCGGAAAGGATTAATTTTGGAAAAGGCAAGGCAGGATTGGATCATATCACATATACAACAAGGAAGACTCTGCTTCAAAAATGTATCCGGGGAAAAAGAGATCTTTGCAAGTGATGGTGGAAGTGGCAATGTTTGTTAAACTCAGTGGGGCTTTTCAGTTCTGTCTCTGCTTGGTTCTAGAAGAGGTTGAACTTGCTGTGGGAAACCGGGAGCTGAGGCTTTGGGAGGGGATAGAGCCAGAAAAAGCTCTGTCAGGAGAGTTCTCCAAAGCAACAGAATGAATATTTTTAGCAGAAAAGGTGACTTCATAGTAATTAATTTGACCAGGGATAAGCCTGTGTAATGAAGCAAATCAAACGGGTGTGAAGTCCACTAGAGGAAGGGTAGGGAGCAGGAATTACAATGGGGGACTGCATGTGTGTTACCAAGCAGCAGTTGAATCACAGAATCGTAAGGAGTTTGAGCTTCCAAAGTACCCAAAATATTTGGACAGAGCACTAGGACAGTTGGGGCGGAAGCTGGAAAGGCCTAAACTGCCCAGCCGTGCTCAGAGCAGCCTAAGAACAGCAGGAGCTGGCCCCTTTCGGGCTGGCAGCTCCAAAGTTGGGCTTTCAGATGCCAAAATAAATACAACCTCTGGGTACTGGGCTCCCCAGCCACAGTCCTAATCTGCGGTTTCGCAGCAAACTCAAGGACAGTTTGGAAATTATTGAGGGGTGTTTCCCTGCCTCCCGCCCACACTGCAGGTATTACACCATATAGAATGACTTGGGATTTATTCCCTCTTGGCAAGCAGACAGAAATGACTATCTCATCTTTCTCTTTGTTAGCACAAGTGGTGTGGTTCCTTCTCTATCCTTTCTCTGTGTATTTGTGGGCAAAACTTAAGCTAGAGCTGTAATTTCCACAGGCTTCTTTCAAGGCCAAGTCTTGGCTATTTCGGAGGAAACCTGTGCCATTCTCTGCTTGCTTACAACAGTCTGCTGGTCCCTGGGGGATGTCCACATGGCTCTTTGAGCTTCTCAAAAGGCTCCATCTCTGTACACCAGGAGCTCCTGGAAGCCTGATGCTATCTCATTCGAAGTGGGACCTCATGATGCTGAGCGTCTCTGGGCGCTGCAGCTTGGCTCAGCTCAGAGCCTCTGTACTGAGTGACACAGAGGGTGTCTGGTCCTTGCTCCCTTTCCCTGCAGCAAATCCACTCCTCTTTGTCATCCCCAGACTTAAGTTAATCTTCCTTTTTGTGGCTGGAGGACTGGAGTTCCTAGGCAAACAGCAGGGCTTTGAATCCAGGGCTCTGCTTCAGGAAGGGAGGCAAAACCCTTCAGTGTATTGACTGAGAGTTAATGATCTGGGGAGGACCAGATGCCGGAAAAGCAAACCCACCTCCTCCCCCATGCAGCCCAGGAGGAGGAGATGGCAGGTGGGGAGGTGTCCTTTCGGCGAAAGTGCAGCGGTCTTGCAGGGCATAAACAATTGCATGCAACCACCTGCTTCAGAGCGCGGAAATGTGAGTCACAGCCACACGGGATCAGGATGTCTCTCTGGCACAGTGGTTGTAGCGAACAAAAGCATTTGGGTGACGCAGAGTCTGACCCAGGGCAGAGTGCCGAGGGAAGAAGGGAGCAGAGGCAGCAGACACAGGGAGTCCCGTATGCATGGCAGGAGGGGACTGACTGCCCAGCTCACGGCAAGGAGAGGTCTGTTTGCTCTGAGCTCCTCTACGTTGCACTGTTTGCTCTAGGTGAAGGACTTAAGACCATGGGGATTTACTGGCCTGTTTTGCAAACAGCGTGTTTCATAAATACAGGATGCTTTTTACTGCTTGGACTGCTGAGCTGGCTTTAAAAGATTCCTCGTCCTGCTTGTGGTGTGGGGTGGCTTAAGGCAGCTGGAGTGGACTCTGCACCTCTGGGCTGCCCAGGGGACAGGCTGTCTCAGCACCTCTCTGCAGCTTCCAGGAAGCAGATGAGGACCCTGCCACACGCCACCTCCTACCTCCATACACCAGAGGAGAGAAGAACAGAGAGGGAGGGAGCAGGTCCGGCTTGCTGGAGTTGCACGGTGGACAAGGAATGCTCTTTGCATCTGGAGGCAGCTGGGAGGCTGCCGGTCCCCTTATGTGTCCCAAGTTTGCTGCAGGGGAACATCTCAGTCCTGCCCCTCTGCCAGCCAGGCTCTTGGGCTGGCCCTGGCAAGGGTTTCCCACAGCTAGACAGAAGGAACCTTCAGTTTTAGGGCACTTTATGTGAGTTTGTTAGACCTGAAGGGGCTTTATCCAGGCTTGGCTAAGAAAAAGTGAATGGTTCTCTGCATTTGCCTCTATGGGATAAGGTCCTGAAAGCCTCCTTGTTATCTACATCAGAAGAGCCATCAGCTGCAAGGAGAGGGAGGGCAGGTTTGCTCTGGCAGTTTATAAGGGAGGAATCTGTTTTGAAGGACAAACATTTTGCAAAAGGGCGCTTCCCTAAAGCAAGCAATTTAAGAAGGTAATTTTCCTGTTTGACCTCCGTTGCTTCTTTGTACTTCCTTATGTCAACTTCTGGGCATTTGTCCCCTCCTCCAGTGGGTTTTACAAGCAGAGTTTCCCGTCATGTTCACCTTCTGCCAGTCTGGCCACCTCCTCGGTCAGCTCCCCTTGCCCTTGCCCTGAACCCACAAGACACTTCCTTTGGGAGGCTGGGAGGTGATGCAGGGTGGGATTGCAATAGTAAGCAGATCTTTGTATGTGTTTACCTATGAGACAGAACATGCATGAAGTTACATCTCATCATGCTGGACGGCAGAGCCTGTTGCTGAAGGGTGTGTGTAGCACTTGGGTAAATAGAGCCTGGTCATTCTGGAGCAATAAGCCTGTGAATCCTTGTGCAAATAGGCACTGTTTGCTCATGCAAACCTGCCCTAAGGCAGCAGGGTGAGACAGCCCAGGTGCAGCAGTAATCCTCCGCAGGTCACTGCAAATCTCTTGGTTTGCACTGTGGACCGCCCAAGAGGTTGGGTCTCCAAACAATCCTCGATCACAAGACATAGGAGAAATAGCAGCCAGGAGTTTGGTCTCTCTAGGACATGAAGGGCTACACAACAGTAACTGGATTTACTTGTCTCCTATACCTCCTCCCTCTCTGAGATGCAGATGAGGTCTCTACTGCTACCTGCAACCCACCCTGGACCATAGTCATTCTCGTCCTCTTCTTATGTCTGCTGAGCATTTCTGGAAATAAAGCCTTGTTTGCTGTCCCGGTGCCACTACTGCACTCCTTCCTGTTTCAGCATCGGAGTGGTCTCGTGGGGTTTCCACTATGGTCCCTTCTGTCCCCAAACCTTGCCATGGGCAAGGGAGGGAAATCTGTCCAGAGCAGTGCAGGTGTTTCAGTGCTGTCTCTAGCAGGTCTGGTACGAGGACAGACATCAGCCCTTGGGGAGTGGAGGTTGCCTGGGTGCGATCTGAGCCCTGCAGATGCAAACAGCACAGCAGGAGCTCAGCTGGCATCTTGTCGCCGTGTTACACGGCTTATCTGCCTTGGCAAGGAAGCGTGTTTGTACAGAAGCGTTATTGTGCAATGCAGAGGGTACAGCCCTGTTGGCAGGAGCGGTGGCCAGAAGCCACAGGCAAGAGCAGCTGTCAGAGGCTCCTGTGCTGGGGCGGGGGGGTGCAGGGGAAGGCAGCGCCGGGCTCAGGGATTTGGGGCAGGAGGGAGCAATAGTCCTTTGCAAAGCAGCTATTAGGAAAGGGTGCTGGATGGGGCCCGGCTGTCCAGAAGATGGCAGCAGCTTTCCACCAGCTGTGCCCGGGTTTGCTGCCCTGGTTCCCGTGTGCCCTTCCACACGGCCAGGAGGAAAGACGGGTAAAAACCTGCCCTCCCTCTGCCTGCCCGGTTGCAGAGGGGCTCAGCAACCACCCCAGATGGGCCCAGCACCCCAGCAACGTGGGCCACAGTGTCCTGTGTGGAACCAAGTGGGTGCTGTCCCTAGAAACTGTCTTCCTTTCCTTGGTGGCTGTGCGGAAACCCACGCAATTTGTTAAGTCCGGTGCTAACCCCAACGGTGAGGGTTTGATGCAGCTCAGTGAGAGGAGGTGTGGGACACCCCTACCAGCCCCCAGGTTTCCCCCATACACCGGCTGCTCCCTCTGTGTCCCATGGCAGCGGGAGCTGGGGTGCTGGCAGGGTGTGGGGAGCAGGGCAAGCTGCAGGGAACCTGTGTGACAGCTTGGCTGTTTTATTCATGCCTTGATAAAACGCTTCCCTCTGTCTCAGAGCACCTGGAGCTGAGTTATTTGTGTCGGCGGCTGGCAACTTCGCACTGACTGGGGACAAGAAAAGGTAGAGGAGGAAAAACATTAAACATGCTTCACTTGAGCTGGAGATTCAGCACTGTCTTGGCTCACTGCCGGCTCCAAACACAGCAGCAGAACCTCTTGTGCTTAGCCCCAAAGGAGTCCCTAATTAATGGCGAAACTGAAAAGCTCTGAACATGTTTGGGAATGCTTCAGTGCAGTGTCCCCCTGAGGTTCATTAAACAAATTAATTCAAAGCAGTCAAATAGCTAGGATCTTCAAAGTGACAGGGACCCCGGTCCCAGAGAGAGCAGCACAGCCGTGAACGCAAGCTGGCATTGCAAAGAAAATGCTTTCTAAAATGGGCAGAATAAAAGCACCCAGATCTTTGCAGCACGCCAGCGGCTCTTGAACTTCCAGGCTTACCGTGCTGCACAACATGAGGATACACATCAAAAGCCCGCTTAGAAGATCACTGTTTAATCTTAGCTTCTCTGTCCCTCCTCCCCACAGTCCTGTGAGCTGCCTGGCCTGGGCTGTTAGCTGTTGATATTCCATGTTTCAGGGATCATTACTAAGCTGCTGACAGATGCAAGCTTGGTTCTTGGAAGTTTTCTGGAGGTGCAACTTCTCCGCTGAGTGCTCTGTGAGTGCTTTTTCTGTCCTGGCAGCAGCTCCTCGCTACCACCCGCCGCGCCTTGGCACCTTCTTCTGAGCATCGTGGGTCGGTCTGAGCACTGAGAATTCCCAGTGCTGCCTGCTGGGGCTCATCATCCCATGGCCTCACGGTGCAGTCACCCCAGGGTTAACTCTCTGACAAAGTACCAATTTACTCATGCACAGCTCTAGTAAGAATAAGTGTAAGATTCCTGCTGGGGTATTTAGGGAGGAAGGTTTTGTTTCCTTCAGAGGGCGATGTGTTCCCCAGGTGAGAATGCTCCAGAGGGAAGGCTGGGGACAGAGCTGCAGAGATCCCGCTGCACCAGGAGAAACGAAGGTGTCATCCTGCATAAATCACCCTCGTGTTCTTACTCTAAATACACACAGTACTTAAACATCACAAATCCTTGACAATCCTTCCATTTTATAAACTCTTTGGATCGATTTCTTTTTTTCCCCAATGAAATCCTCTCACTGCAAGATCTAGGTTCATTTCTATGAATTTTACCGTGATTTATTTAATGCCCTACTTTGAGTGCTATAAATTGCACAACATCCGTGCGATATATTATTTAAATGCCATATAAATCATGCAGGAGGCAGAAAGGGGAGAATGTGTGTGGATGGGAGTAGCTGGCGTGATGCTTGACCGGGAAGAAAACAAGGCATGGAGTCCAAGTGGTGCATGGGGCATGAATGCTCCAGGATTTGTGCAAACATGGCCAGTCCCACTCAAACGCTTATCACTTGGCCTAAATGGAGGTGATATGCACTACATGTAACCCAGCTCCATAGGAGTTTTCGGTATGGTCTGTGTTGTATTTGTGTGCAAGATCATTTGGCCATTCTCAGTAAATCCCAGATGATAATTTCAGGAAGGCTTAGGTTGCCGTCTGGCACAGAGATGTCTCTTTCAAACGTAGACAAGCTGTATATTCAGATCTTGGCTGTTGTCAGAGCTGTTTTAGTGTTCCACACGTGGGCAGCCAGCTTACCAACCCCTCATGATTGTCTTTCAAGCCTTGCAATATTTGTGTTGTATCTCTTCATCCCTGAGTCGGGTTTTGGTGGAAATACAGGGGTTTGATTTAAGGAGAAGGTTTCTAACCCTTGTGACAATAGAGAAGAGCAGATAATGAGTTTTGGGTGCAACTTACAGGATTAGAAACAAAAAACAAAAGGTGCAATTAACTTCGACTCATCAATTTTTGGTGTCTGGTGTGTTGTGTCGGTGTTGTGGGGCGGGTTTTTCGGCTGCTTTGCTGTTGTTGTTGTTCTTTGTTTGGTGTTATCTTTTAGAAAATTGAACTGTTGGAATTAGTGACGTTCCCAAGAACAAACAGGAATTTTCAGGCAGATGATGCCCACCCTTGGTTAAGGGAACACCGTGGGAAGGAGGGAGAAAGGGCGGAACACAGGCAGCCAGGCTGTCTGTGGGCTGGTGGCGGTTCTGAGCACAAAACAGCCGCTGAAATTAGCAGCCGTGAACTTTGTGCTTCGAAGGAATAACGTTGAGAACCCCTGGTTATAGAGTCTGGCTATTCAGCAGGTTTTCCAAAGTGTTAGCTGGCGATATCCAGAAGCCTATCACATTTCGGCAGTAAAAGTGTAATCTGGCTCCCTTATAATAGTTAAACACCCTTATCTGGCCATTAGTTGTTTGCCTAAGGCTGTTACTGAGATTAAAGGCACGCTGTACTAGCTGCTGTCCCTACAGCAGGGGGTGTCAAACTCATTTTCACTACTGCTGCATTTACACAGTCCTAAAGCTACATTTGGCCCTTTGAGGCTGATGTGGCCCCCGCTGACAATGAATTTGACAGCCCAGCCCTCCCGTGTGCACACATGGTGCACAGCGATGGAAGGAACAGCGCATCCTTGCTGCTGTTGGCTTCGTATATTTTCTCTTTTCCTTGCTGCTCATCTCTCATACGAAACACATTAAGTTCCAGGCTTTAGGTTTAATAACTGATCCAGAAGTTCTGGAAGCTGGGGTGCCCTGTGCCCTGGAGTTTGGTGTCACTATACTCAACAGGCAGGCTTAACTTGAAGCAATCATTTCAACTCGGAGATTAGAAGCCGCTCAGACTCAGTATTCTGTGTGTAGCCGGTGTTACCTTTTCACAGGCACAGTAACAAATAGAGTCGCTGTGTTTCCTGGCATGGCCCACAGCCTGATTAATAGGATTATAACCACTCTTGTCAATGACAATGGGAACAAACCACCTGATAAGCCCAGGGTAGGGGCTGCCTGCAATCTGGGCGTCTGTCGAGACTCTGAACGGAGAGGGTGTTTGTGCAGAGATGGAGGAAGGGGTAAGGAGTTGTTTTGGGAAAACAGAACAAAGCAGACATCAGCTTTCCCTCCCTCCCCCGAAAACTGACTGGATGCCTATTGCCAGAATGAATTGTCTTTTTGTGACTTCTCTTTCTGCTGTGAAGAAAGGGGAGATTCTCATTTTCAGGCGTAACACCCAAATCTCAGGTTATTTCTTTCTTCTTCGCAGTGGATGTTTTTACCCCTCAAGCTCCACTGAGAAACTGCCCCTTTTTTGGGTATAACTAATAGAGGGTTTTTCAATGTGCTTCATTTGGGACAAGACAGGTGCTGCAATCCTCAGGCTTCAGTGCCCTGTGACTCACGGCTTGCTTGTGTGGTGCTCATCAATCAGAAATGCAGCTCCTCGGCCTCTTGCTGTTCTCAAGGTGTTTCATCTCCATTAACCACATTAATACAGCCCTGCTTTACAGAGGATGCTGCTACTGAAATATGGTTTGGCTGTTGGAGGCAGAGCAAGGGGCCAACACAAGCAATACCAGTCCTCATTTTTCATGCTTTTCTCTAACTTAATCTCCTCCTTACAGCTCCCTCCACAGCTATATCTCCATTTTTGGTAATGTCTTTGGAGTGAGGAGAAGGAACTAGCTCTGCTTTAAATAGGGACGGGGGGGGCAGAATCCATCCCCTCTGGTAAAGCTGCACCTATTTTACTTCAGGAGAAAATATAAACCAAGGGGAAGCTTGCAGCCATGAACCCCAAGGGAGGTGCATCACTAACTTCTCAATTTTAAAAAGCACTTGACAGTTGATGCAGGACTCAGACTGGTTCATACCTCCATAATGCTATGGGCTGATCAAATATCACAGAAGAAATAGCATCTGTCCCTAATGTACAGGAAAGCTGAATGCTGGCACTTGAAATCTGGCTGGAAATGCCTGCCTTGTTACTGTGCAGCTATGCCTGGGTATTTCTAGTTGTTTATGCCAGCTGAAAGGCCAGCCTCTGAAGCCCATCTTCATTATGGATAGTGCTCCACAAAGGCTATACTGAGATCAACAGGACTGGTTTTGGACAGAGCTATATATGCTGCAGCTTGAGGCTATGGGAACCAGGCTGAAACTCTGGCTCGTTGGAGTCAGTGGGACTTTTGCCATTGATGTAATTGGAGCCAGAATTTCCTGTCGCTAGCGGTGTTAAAAGCAGGCGCTCATCCAAGGGCATGTATGCAGGGGTTTGCTGAAGCATTTCTTTTAGCAGCGTGGCCCAGGTTTGCTGCTGCAGGAGCGCGCTGGGTGCTGGTGCAACGTCCCAGGGCTTGATGGCTGGTGGTGGCATAGCCAGCGTTCCTTGCCCACAAAGGAGGCAGCAGCTCTGTTTGCAAAGGTCTCTGCAGTCTTGGCTTTTCAGCTGGAGGCTCAGTTTGCTTGCAGTGGAGCTTCCTGCCATGTCTGGGCAGAGAGAAGAAAAGCATGCATAGTGTGCTCCTGAAACCCTTTACAGAGAAATCATAACATATTAGCTACAAATCTGCCTGCACTATGTTTGTTCTGGTTAATAAATTGTGCTGGTGAATAAATAGATGCTAAATTACATCCTGGCCTGGCCAGAACTTTTTCTCTTGCCTGTCAGGACTGTGCATGTTAATTATAGCCTCCCTCGGATGCCCTCGGGGAGAGCTGGCAAACTGCAGCAGTCATCTGTGGCTCTCCTAGCTCTTATTGGATTTTTCATTCAATCGATGCCCAATAGGTCTGTAATCTCCTGAATCTCGACATCTGTGTTTCATGTATCCAGGGAGTGACCTAATTAAATTCTGCACCATCCCACAATGGGACTGGATGCTTGGCTTTCTGCTTTTGTGGCATCATATTAGTGGGGATATATCCCCATGCTTGTTAGTGCCCTTTGTGAAGAGCAGGGAGGCCCCAGGAAGAGGATTTGGGGAATAAAGCAGGACGAATATTTTCAAAAGTGTTGCAGAGGTTGGTTGTTGGCACTGGACACTCAGTGCTTGCTAGGAACGGCTGCAGGAACATGTCCGCTGCAAAGTGCTGCGAAGAAGAGCTCCTGTTCGGCTGAGCGCATCCCACACTGCAGTGTGAAGTACAGCCCGCGCGTGGATCAGGAGCGTGTTTGAGCAGGAACCATTCCAAGTGCTTGCAGCATGAGGAGGCTGTTAATCTCCTTGAGGTGACCCACTGAAAGTGAGCATGACACGCACTTCATTATTACAGTTTATGCAGAGAGATAGTGCTGTTGAACCCAGCATAAAGATGGGGGGTGGATAGACGATGCTTAAAATTACCGTACTGGCTCTCATACCCGTTTTTTGGCAATAGCAGTAGTGAATACTTAGAAATGAATGCAAAAACATAAAGTATATGTAGCACTGCTGTCAGACTGTTAGTGTCTTAAGGTCTTCCTGTGCTGGAGGGCATCTCCAGACTATCAGCTTCCATAGTTACTGCTGACTGATAGAGTGACAGATTTCCTGCTCGTTGGTAATGCCAGATCAGTCCTGACCACAGTGATCTTTGCTTATGGCCATGAACCAAGGCATTATATCTGCAACTGACTTACTTCATCTTCAGAAATTCTTGTTCTGGATAAGACGGATTAACAGGCCACAGTTTTCATTTCAAATGAACAGGTGATAAATTGTTATGCTGAGGAATGAGACTTGCTGTTTGTATACGGCTGGTAACACAGTTTAACCTTCCTGTGGACTGTTTTCTCCACTGAGTATTACCCCCATTAGAAAGAACAGATTTCACTATTTTATGCATTAAGAATCTAACTTGTTTGCTTTGTACGTCTTTCAATAAACTGTTTAATAAACGCTAATTGTTCTTAATGCCTTAAATTAATTACAGTCATTTTCACTGCCCCTCTGTATCTGCGCTGCATCGCCAGAGGATCACCATGGCAACTTGCTCACCAGGGTGAACATTGACTTCCAGCGTTTCCTTGGGCCTGATGGTACCCAGACAGCTCTGGGCCCCGAGACAGCACAGGCTGTTCCCTGCCCTCCTGGCTGATGGTCCGCAGGGTGAGGAGCCCGGAGAGGCTCAGAGCGGCGGCAGGTGAGGGCGTCTTGGTGTTACTATACAAGCTGGGCGCAGTCCCAAGGTCCACCCTGACCACCCAGCTGAGCAATGTGCTTTGCTCAGGGCCTCAGTTTCCCCTTTTATAAAACAGAGATGAACCCAGCTCTCTCAGATATCTCTAACACTTTGGGAAAGTAAAATTGTTTTACGTCTCTCTCCTTTTGTGGATAGGATTGATTCTGTGTGAGCTCAGGGCCCTCCAATTTCTCCTATTGAAGGAAGCACAGACATCCCGTGTCCTAACAGTCTGCTTGCATCAGCAAAGGCTTCCATGCACAGAAGCTTTGGGCTTCTGGTTAGCTCTGTGTGGCCATGAAAGTGAAGCAATGTTGCTGAAAGGAGGAAAGCAAGAGGAAGTTGCAAGAGCAAAGGAGAGGAAAGTTTGCGTGCCCGGTCTCTGTTGAAGCCCGAGGGGGAGTGGGGAGCTGTGGTGTGCGGGCAGGGCCGGAGCCTCTTGAGGGGCAGGAGCCGCACAGACCCCGGTTGAAGACAAAGCATCCCAGCTGACCAGGGGCAAGGGATGAACAGCTGCAGCATTTTCATTTCCTAGGCATGCTGCGTCAAAGAAACTGGTAGAAACCTAAACCCAGGCTGTGGCTGACAGCCTTTGCAGTGCACATTTCCTCCCTGACTTGCGATCTGCTCTGTTTCTGCTTAATTACAGCTGCCCATGGTCAGCTCTTTGATCTTTCCCCTCTGGAGTTTGCATTATTAGTTACTGCTTGCACTGATTGTCCTAGGGAGACCTGGCTAGCACCAGGGAAATACAAAAAATAATAGCAATGGGACAGGTGCAGGGATATGAGAGCACGCAGTGGATCACCTGGGAGTGCTGCCTTGGGGCTGGGGAGCCTGGAGAGCTCTAACACGAACACTTTGCTGAGGCTCCATCCTTAGGGGCTGGACTAGGGGCTGATCGCGCCCAACTCAACCCGTTAGA
Organism: Patagioenas fasciata; assembly: GCF_037038585.1. Classification (NCBI taxonomy): domain Eukaryota; kingdom Metazoa; phylum Chordata; class Aves; order Columbiformes; family Columbidae; genus Patagioenas; species Patagioenas fasciata. Next base: position 6,994,132 of record NC_092543.1, read on the forward strand.
TGATGCTATGATCTCTCCCTGTGCACAGCTCTGCTTCCAGGGCTGGGGGTGCTCTGCTGGCCCGGGCTGCAGGCTCCCCCCGCAGTGCCAGCAGGTGGCAACCCTCGACCGAGCAGCGCCGGTCCCCGGGCCCCGCGGCTGCGGGCGGCAGCGCCGCGCACCGTGTGCGTGCGGAGGGCCGGGAGCCGGACGCTCCCCGGCGGGCGAGCAGCGTGGGGAGCGCGGCTTCGTGGCAACCAACATCCGGAGCCGCTCGGAACGGTCGGACCCAGATCAGCGCAGGAATCGGCGGGTTCTGCCAGCTGCCGCGCCGGGAGTTCGGGCATTCTCACAGCCGCGTTTACGCTCCGTTTGGAGCATTGATGAGAGGAAAGCCTACGTGTCGCTGTCTTATCTCTGTCAATGGGAACGCAGCCCTTCTCCCCACCACCCTCTTCTCCGTCTACACAGCTGCGGAGCTCATGAGGATGAGAGAGGTGTTCCTCGCAGGGCATCTGCAAATCTGCCCCCGCCCAGCATCCAAAATCTGGAGCTTCAGCGGCTCTTAAGCAAAGGATTTGGTGGGTGCCAAGCAGTGAGGAGGCAACAGGAAAGAGGCGGCTCTGAGGGATGCGTGGGCTTTTCTTGTGTGTGGCTGTGCGTTGCAGAAGCCACCAGGCAGGACTACGCAGCAGCGCTGGCAAAGCCTCACTCCCCGCCCCCGCTCTGATCGCGAGTGGGCTGCAGGGGTTGTCTGCCATGCATAATTTACAGCTTTGCTGCAGTGACTCCGAGTCAGTCGGCTTTGAAACATTAATATGAAGGGAAGAAATGCTGCTCTTTTTTGTTCTTCTCGTGTGCTTTGGGCAGGAGCCTTAAAGGGGCCAAACTGAGATTAATAAATTGGAAAGAAGGAAAATAAAGTGAAAGGTTTTCTGCAGGTGTTTGAGCAAACTCTCAGCATAAAATTCACCATTGGGGGAGTGATCAGCCTTGGTATAGGCAGCCAAGAACGAGAGGATTGCGGGTATGATGGCGAATGTTCTAACTTGGGACCATTACGCCAGTTTCTTGCTCTGACACAGACTTCCTGCATGGCCTTGGTTGAATCTCTCAGCATATTTTTCAGCCTCCACTTTCTGGCTGCAGGGCACTGTGCTGAGTCTGCTGTGGCTTCCATGTGAGCAGCAACTGTGGCCAAAAGCAAGGGTGGCTTTGAAATGGGTATTTTAGGTGGAGTATGAAGAGGCGAGGATGCGGCTGCTCAGTGGTGGTAGTGATTAGACCATATCCATTTTTACACTGTCCCACATTTACCTTCCACAGCATGCGTTTCTCAGTTCAGTAGCTCCACTACCTGGGGGAATATATTCTGCTTCTCCACCTTACTATTTGGTATTTCTTCATGGGCCAGTGACTCTGATATTCAGTGTTGGGAAAACTAAATGAAAACATAGGTTCAACAAATCAAGGAGCAACTGCTTCAGCAGTTCTTGGTGAACTCTTTGAAGCTGAGCGTGAATTTTTCCAATGACGAGCATGCAGATGCATTTTCCCATGACATTTGCTGCAATAGGTACAAAGTCCTAAGTCTTGCAGTTATTTTGCCCCTGAAAATCCTACTTGAAGCAGAGTGGGTCTTCCTTCTCCTGACAGCCACTATGGTCCTGTTTAAAATGGCCCCCACCGCAGAGAGTGAGACTTTGCTGCACATTCCATGCCAGAAATGTTTTTCTTCCTATTTTTAAATTGACTTAAAAGCCATTGGTCTCTTTTATTTTTTGCTCAGCCTGTGCCTCAAAAATCCTCATGAATTTTACACTAACATCTTGAAACATTTCTTGTCTCATTACATTAGAAACATTTTCCAGAGAATGAACAGGCTGTATATCAACCACTTCTGGTACCATTACAATTTAAAAGCAAGCAGATATCGTATAATTGCAAATGTCTTGGAAAACTTCCTTCTGACTAGAATCCTCTAAAGGCTTTTCCATCCAGCTTTGGACTGGAGGGACGGGATTTTTCTTTTGCCAGATTTCTCTTACAAATAATTTTCAGCAGCACTTTGCCTCGCGGTCCCTCTGGGTTTAGCACTGTGGGTAAAATCTCCTGGGATATTTCTACGACTTGTGTGTCAGACATTTGAGTCAGACTTTGATCACTCTGCATGAAGAGTTGAAGTGGTATCTTTTTTAGCAGGTGGCAGAAGAACAGCAAAGAGAGTGAGCTTTTATTCGAGTGCTCAGGAGGAAGAGGGCGCAACAAGTGACTACAGGAGGCATCAGTAGTAGCAAAAATGGACAAGTAGGAAATGTACAATGCTGCCAGTGATTCTGCAACAGACGTGACTTTAGATCCTTAGATCCTTAGAGCAAAGATGCATCTCAGCAGCTGGGAGCAAAGTCAGCTCAAGTCACCCACTCCCAGCATGACATGTGCATTTGTCCAGCCTGCCAGCGTGCAAAGCTCTCTCATCGATACATCCATGTTTTAAAATACATGTATAGCCTGGCCTCCCAAGACCTCACTCAGCATGACATCTAAAAAAATAAAGGTTTTTTGTGTTGGTATTTTAATTGGTGTCTAAGCCTGACCTCAAAACAGCTGAGATCATTCATCATGAAGAGCAGCCCTTGCCCCAGCTGGAAGTGATAGGCATCTGCATTTATTGCCAGGGAGCCGCTGCCCCAGCTTTGTTTGGGGAACCTGGCTGTTGTATCTGAGAGTGCCTGGATCATCCCTGGGATGCAGCACAGATGTGGTTGGTGAGTGGATGTTTTGGGGTGTTTATTCTGTCTGTAAGGCTTCACTCATCAGTCAGAATATCAAACATGTTAGTACTCTTTATTAGCATATAATTCTATAGAAAGAACAAGCAAGCAAACATAAAACATTAAGAATAAAACCCTCCGGGAGGGAAAAGGGTCTGTCATCACTTGAATTCAGGTGATCAATTCAGTTCTGCAATTAAGTGAACAAGCAGATGCATCAGTGATGTGTGCTCGTATTAAGGGACTCCTCTTCCCCCTGCTCCCCGCCATTGTCCTGGTTGGTTTCCCTTTTCTAATTTTAGTCTCTATTCTTTCTTCCTTTGGGGTAAATTAAAGACAGCTTTTCTCAGTCTCCTCCTAGCTCTGACACGTTTACTTACACTGCTGTGCAGGAAGAGGTGAAATCAGATTGGGATGTGCCGCGTCTGCTGTTGTCTCCCTGCTTTCTCCCCATCAGATACGCAGGGCAGGTCTCAGGTCTCTGGTGCTGCACTCGTGCGTTGCCTTGCAGCCGGGCTGATGTGCTGGGGTTCTGGTGGTGGCCGGTGGGACCGGTGGCAGCACGCAGCTTTCTCCCCCGCAGCACACACTGCTCTGCGGGCCTTACTTGCGAGAGGCAAGTTCAGTGCCAACTCTATTACAACAGCTACCAGATGGTGACAAAAAATCCCCAGGTTTCTGATGGTGGAGCAACTTGAGTGGGAGCTGCAGACGTGGGAAGTGTGCTGCACAGATGCAGCTGACATTGATGTAGCCCTGTGTTATTGAACTCTCCTGACATACCCCTTTTCTCTATGGAAAGCACTTAAACATGCGGGTGATGCTGCACTAACCCGGAGTGGGGAGCATATGCTGTGACTGGCACCGGCTCACCGGCTGAGTCCAGGCCCAGTGACTGTGTTCATTAAGCTGTTCTAGCCGGCTTCCAGCAGGACGAGATTCCCTTTCTGTCTGTTAGGTCAGTGCAACAGAAACCAGACCTGTCAGGAGCTGTCATACAACAAAGGCAAGCGTGGTGAATGTGTATTAAAACCAACAGCAGCAGCAATGGATGTTGTGTCCCATATAGCCGCGCTTGCTGCATTAGCACAGCTCGTATTGTAATAATTGTACCCAGTGCCTAGACAGCAGGTAGTGCTGCCAAGGATCCCCTTGGGCTTTGCAAAGCAAATCAGGCTGGATTTTCCAAATTGCCTGTCCCCAGTTGCGGAAAAGCCACTGAAATACATACACAGGCTTGCAGTCATAGCTTATTCTGCTGTTTGTAATTGCTTGAGTGTCATCTAGGATGCCCTTATCCCTTCCACAGGGTGGTGGTTTGGCTGGGGTTGTACAGCGGTTGCGGAGACGTCCTGTACTCACAGGAGAGGGGTAATGATGAGGAACAACACAACTCATCTGAGTATTTGAACCATTTTGGGCACAGAGAAGCTGATGATAGCAGCTGCCGCTGGTGTTCGTGGGCTTGTGAGCGGCCTGCCAGGGGCTGCAGTGGTGGATGGAGAAAGCGTCGGTGTGAGAGCTCACCATTGCTGAAATGCAGCTGACGCTTCGGTGGTGCTTGGTGTATTATCCTGCGTCTGGTTGTGAAGTCAGGGTGTCCTGTCTGACGCTGAGTGAAAGACCTGGATCTTCCAATTCTAAATTTGAACACAAATCATATGAAGAACAGGGGCCCAGAGCTTCAGCCACTACACGGCGCACTCACGCTAAAAGCACGTGAAGAAAAGAAAGCCTTTTCTTCCTTTTTCCCCAAAGAACAGAAGGCATATGGGAAGAGCTGATATAGCAAACAGACAATATGATGAAACCGGAGCATAAAGCGGGCCGAAAGTCAGAGGTGAGCTCTTGGATGGGAAAGGAAATAATTTCCGTACATACTAGGCTCACCATTATTCTTGAGTCATATCTGGTTAGACATCTTCTCACAGAAGCAGTAATAACAGTAGAATGGGATAAAAGTCCCTCCCACAGTAGCTTCTTGATGAAGATAAGAAGTGACTGCGCTGGGCTGTGCCTCTGTAGCGTGATTCCAAAGGGTTTGTGTCATCCTGGGAGTAGCAGGGAGTCGCATTGTAGTTGACAGCAGCCTTGCAGTGAAAAGCTACAGGAGATGTGCACACAGATGGATAAATGCAGGCAGGAATGCATCTGTGCTTATGACTGCAGCAGTGCAGATATGCATACAATTACACTAAGGGAAGTACTGGGAGTGTTTGAGGACGCATGGAGTAGCAAGAAGCACAGAACTGGGTGGTGCACAGGTGGGGGGGGGCTTGAACACGCGTGGATGTGAGTGGGTGTCAGAGCAAGCAATAGTGTGGGCACAAGCCTTAGTGAGAAACCAAACTCCTCCCCTGGTACAGTGAGGTCTGAACTGCACTCCTGAACGTCAGCCACACTTAGAGTTACCTCCTGGACCAGGGGGAGAACGGATGTTTTCTTTGGTAGTGTTGAAAAGCTCTGCTGCCTGAAAGGCATATGGAAAAGTTTTCGGGGTGTGAAGAAAAGTGCTTTGGAGGTGCTGGATGCCTTTTCTTGCTGGGCCTATTAGCATTGCCTCCCTGGCTCTGCACAGAGTGCCCTGGCCATGGCCCTGGTGTCAGGCTGCTGAAGCTGAGCAAGCCCCAGAACCCTGCCTCGGGGAGCACAGCAAGAACTGACTCCTGAATGTTTGCTCGGAGGTGTTAACGCGGTTCTTCAGCTGAGACCTTGCTCTGTCACAGCCCGGTGCCGCATGCAGGATCTCCAATCTGTGTTTGCAGAAGCTTGGCCATCCCCCTGAAATCACCCCGAGACTGTGCCCGCTTCTTCCACGCGCCCTCATGTGCTGTACCTGGCACAGGCACCTGGCAGCCCCACTGCCTTTCCTCACTGTCACGCTGCTCATAGATGGTCTTACTACACAATCAATAGGTAGATGTTTCCTGCTGTGTTTGTGCTGGGGCTGGAGATAAATCTAACTCGTTTGGATGGATACACAAGGGGAAGAAATCTAGAAAGGAAAAATGCCTCGGTGATGTTCAGCTTAGCTTGTTGCTACGCAACATCGTGCGGTAACCATAGCAACTCCCAGAGAAGCACCTTGTACAGACCTTTTCTTCTGATACAGGCTGGAGAGAAAATGCAACGGAGATGCTGGGTGCTTCTCCACACTACGGCAAGTCTGGGCTGCAGAAGAGAGAATGAAAGAGGTTTTAAAGACAAAGCAGTTTTCAGGAAGAATGTGCACAGAAGTGGGAGGCTTGGAGCAGAATATGATAAATGTTTGGGATGAGGTATTGAACCCAGAAGGGGAGAGTGACCTGGATCGTTCCTGAGGCGTAGGAGTGACAGACTGTCCATCTGGAGTGTTTCGTGGGCATGTGGGTGAAGTGAGCGTGTTCCTGTTGGTGGTGCAGATGTGCTGGTAGCATGCTGAAATACGGGTGTGCATCCCCCAGCCAGGGCCTCTAAGGGGATACCAAAACCTCTTGAAAGATAGGTAGATAGGGCTAGTTTAAGCAGCCAGATTTGTGGGCTAGGTTTATAGTAGCTCACAGATTTATTCTGCTTTGCTTTAAAGGTCATTGTGGGCAGTCGGCTCTCTAGTTGAGAGCAGTTATTGCCCTCCAGGGAAAAGAAAAAGCCTGAGGAGTTCTCCAGACGTGGAGCTGAACAGGAGGCAGTTAGGAGCAGCCTTGGCTGCTGTCGAGCCACAGGGGCACAGCGCTTCGCTTCTGGGTGAGCCCAGGTTGGGGCAGTGCAGCGTACGCTGGTCCCCGTGCTTCTTCGCCCTTGACTGTGGCGCCTGATGCTGATGAGAGAGACAGAGCTGGTACCTGAGCAGGACCACTGCATGGTCACTCCCCGCCTGCAGAAACCCTTCCAAGCTTGACATCATCAGAAGCTCAGAAACATCCCAATTAAATGGACCGCAGGTACAGAGGTTGCTAAGCAACGCCATTATCATGCAGCAGCCATCCCATGCTCTCACCTGCTGGAGCTGCATTCCCTCTCTCCCCAGGCAAAGTTCCCTACCTTGGTTAACACAGGGAAATCTTCAGGAGCAGGTTTGAAGCAGGAGCTGTTGCTCATGAATCGGCAGCTGAGCCCTGTTAGCTTCTGTCTCCTTGAGAAACCCCGAGCAGAGAAGCTGCTCTGGGGCTGGGGTGGTTTGTAGGTGCTTAAGAATTAAGCAGGCAAGCACGGTCTTGGGCTGGGAGATGGGGGGAAGCTGCTGAGGTTCAATAGAGCAGTCATGATGAATGTGAGCTCGGATGCAAAATGCTGGCTAGAGGTGGGCCTTGGAAATGCACCTGTTGATTTTCCTGGGCAAAGGCTAGAACAAATTCAGACAGCATCTGGAAAGCAGACCCCTTTGTCTTTCTCAATGAGTTGCACTTGTAGTCCATTAAATGCCTTCTAATCCATAAAACCTGTTAGTAGGGCACTTGCAGTTCATCACCAGGCATTACAGAGCAGCCTTGCCTGAGAAGCAGGCTGAGGGACCCCTGGGGAGGTTTGAAAACACGTTTAAGTTCATCAAGTCCAAGTGTTAGGTACCTAGAACTTGCATGGGGTTGTTGTGACCCAAGTGCAGGACCTGGCACTTGGCCTTGTTGAATCTCATACAATTGATCTCAGCCCATCCATCCATCCACCCATCCAGATCTCTCTGCAGCACCTCAAGCCCTGCCCAGCTCTAGCAGGGTGCTGAGCCTCCCCAGCACCTTGCTGTGGTGCAGAGAGGGACAGCGGAGGTGCGGGGTGGTTGATAGGGCATGTCTCAGGACAGGGTCCAACCGATTTAGCCCCACTGAGAATCTGGTCTTGCTCTGTAGAGGTGGAGGAACACTGCAGCAAAAGCATTGTTAAATATGTTTGGAATTGAAGTAGCCTTTATCAGAAATTTATAGCCTATTTTAAATGAATCCATTCAGGGCCCAGTGAGGATCCTGGCTGAGGGAGAAGATAATTCCCTGGGTTTATTTATATGATTTGATATCTTTTATGCCAGGTTACTTAAAAAGAGTCTGTGCCAATAAAATACTTTCTCTGCTTGTAAAATTTTAGAGTATTTTATCTGCGAGGCTGAAAATTTGCTGCCCTTTTCTTAACAATTTGATTTGGGAGCTGGTGCAGCCAGGCACCAGCGCAGAGGGGAGTCCTGCCCCACTGGGTCTGTGTTGCTCAAAGGTGCCTGCTCTTCAGCCTCTCTCCCCAGGATTCAAACCATCCCTTGGCATGTGCTTTTCTGCTATCTGAACCGTACTTGTCGCATTCCTTTAAGCTGCTTATGTAGGTGTAAATACCTAAGGTCTGATTATTTTCAAAAAACTCTTCACCTGCCCAACACAAATGTATCAGAAGTAAAGGAGATGAGATGCTGGGCTCTGGGTAAAGCCTCACTCTGTATTTGCCTTAGTCTGAGACCTCTTAGACAGAGGAAGGTATTCAGCTCCATGGACTGTTGGTCTGTGCTGATACAGCCTGGTTTATATTCTTACATTCACCCACTTGACTTGGGGAAGCTCTGCAAGGTTTCAATACCAGCTGAGAGTTGAAAAGCAGCAACAGTGATTTCTTTCTACTTGTTAACAAAAAGAAGAAAAACAAGTGGAAGAGAAAGAACCTGAAATTCCAATCCCTGCAGGTCAGATTTAGTCTTTGGCTTCTTATGCTAAGCTCTCCCCAGACTACTGCTTGTGTAATGAGCACAGCTTTATCATGGTAGTGATCATGGGATAATAACAGCTCTAATAACAGCAATTCTATCGTAATACAATTTCCACTGCAAAAATATTGTTATTATGAAATTTACTGTGGCTGGATTGTAAATGGGGCAGCATTGAATAATGGTCTGCAAAGTGAAGCAGCAGGACAAGGCGGCAGAGCTGTCTGCTGCTCCTCAGTTTTGTGACCACCCCGTTGTGGGGGGACGGTCCCAAAAGCTTAGCATCAGAATTAGTTTAAGCTGACAAGGGAAGTAGGTGTGCTAACAGTGACAGTAGCCAAAGAGTGGCTTACAGGGAGGTTTGTAACTTGACATGCTGTTATGTAAGAAGTTTTATTCATGCTTCGCTCAGATACACTGCTGAAAACAGATGGATTAATGGAAGTATTTATCATTTATACATAGAAAAACAAGGTGGTCAAATCAGAATGAATTTGCACTTCCTTAGAGATAGGAAAGCAATTACAGGGCAATGCAGTCTGTGGAGAACAGAGAGGGGCTGACATCCCTGCGCAGGCAGGGCTGCGAAGGAATTATTGATGTTGGGAAAGCGTTTGATGAGCTCCTGCGACCGGATTGCGAAGGGAGGACGGAGCCTAGGGATAAGTGTTGCCTTTTTGAATGTGCAAGAGTTTCTGACTCCTCACCTTTGCCCACTCCAGGCACCCAGCTTTCTTCTGATGCCTGGAAATGCCGTCTAGGTGATTAAACAAAAGAAACTGATAGGAAACACAAGCATTTTCCAATGGGAGTGAAAGTTAAAACATGGTGTGTTCCAACACTGCTTTTTGTTCTGCAAGCCATTTCTTGCCATCCATGCACCCCGTGAAAGAATCCAGAAAAGTACAGTTAATGCAATGAGCTACAATTTCTATCTATGGAGAGCAATCAACCATAAACCAAAACTCAGTGAAACGCTGAATTACTGCTATTCTGGTCCATGCTTGAACCCTTGAGTTCTGTGCACAGCGGTCTGTGCTTCAGGCTAATAGCTGGATGCAAATACCCCCATCATTTCACTTTCAATGCTCCCTAATTGTATTTAGACTTGTTTCTACAGAATTTAGCGACATTTAGTGAGAACAATGCAGAGTTGCTGTGTCACAGTGGAAATACCGCTGCGCTGCGTTATCTGCTTGGTGCTGCTCGTGTGGTTTCACAAAGAAATGACTCTGGCATTACCTTTGTTGCTTTTCCTGGCAATGCAAATTATTTTCACCACCTTAAATACAGACTGCGTAATAAAAGCATGAGGGTAGTGCAGCTACTTTGTTCACTTAAAAGCAAGCGGCAGTCCCAAAAGGGAAGCAGGGAGAGGTGGTTGATGCTGATGGCTTGAATTTTACTATAAACCAAATCTGGATTACGGTTGACATTAATCAGGCTTGTCAGCAGGGATCAGCAGCACCATGAGGATGTGCCTTCCCCTTCCAGAGCAGCTCAGCCTGTCGTGCAACAGGTAGGGTGCTTTAGAATTGTCCCAAGCAAATATTCTCCTTGGATACTGGGAAACAGCTGATGCGAACAGAGGGGAAAATGAGCGTGAAGCAATCTGCAGTACCCATCGTCCCGCGAGCCCCGGTCTCAGCACAGATACTCGCAAAGCCGTGGCAATGCCCTTGCCCTGCTGCCTGGCTACTGTGGGAAAAACAACTATTGATAATCATCCCCGTCTGGTTCTATTCTGGGGAAAAAAAAGGAAAAATCTATTACAAACCCAAGGCAACTCTTTGTAACGAACACTTTAAATACATTACCAACCTGTTTGTGTTTCATAATAAGCTTTCTAGAAAATATTATGTTGTGTTTCTAATAATCCCCTTATTGAAGTGTTATTGATTTGGAGAAAAGAATACTAGTGTGTTCTTCTCAGGACTCTGGATATGGATGGAGATCAGCATCAGCTACACAACTACACAATTAGTTACTTGAGAGGGAAGTCCTATCCGTGTGTCACTGCAGAGGGGACGGGGCTGCACTCGTACCAAACCCAAATTACACCCTGGCTGTTGTTCTGGATGATGGGTACACGCAGCCTCTTGGACGTCCCAGCACGTGCCCAGGGTGACTGCGGGCATGGGGATGCAGCTCCACGGCTCCAACTCTGGACGGAAAACAATCCGGTTCTGGCTCTGAAAGGGCTCAGCAAGCGTCCTGTTCACTCAGCCTCTGGTAAATCAGTGATACCGCAGAGACTCCATATCCCCCTTGCTGGTAGATCAGCCCCATTGCCAGGCCCCGGGTCCCGGTGGAGCGTTGGCCAATGTCATTTTTTGAAACCGAGTGTGTGCCAGCCATTCTGTTAATGGTTAGCAGCATGGTGTTTGGGATAAACAAGGTACTCACAGCTCATATTACTCTGCGGTGAACATCCAGGGTTGTTGTTCTGCATGCCTTGCAGCCAGCCAGTGGAACACACTGCGCCTCTCTCCAACTGACCTCTAATTACAGTCTTGTTATTAATGGCTGTTATTATTCAGCCCCTTCTCCATTATACTGCTCCTCAATTACAGAAGCTTCCTCTTAGCTTCTTTGTCCCTTGCACTTGCTTACTGTCGTTTGCCAAGTATTTTCAGGTACGAAAACTGCACAGGGCTCCAGAGAGGTGCATGTTTTGTTGCGTAATTGAAGCCACAGGCAGTTCCATTATTTTTCAGACGGAAATGGCAGGCAGGTCTGGAGAACAATGGCTGTAAGAAAGGAGAACAGAGAGTAAATTCAAAAGGTTGGAAGACCGTTTTGGTTAACAGCGTACCAGCATGGAAATGCCACTGCAGACAAGGCGGCAGCAGTTCACGTGGGGTTGTGATGATGGAATTTTAGAGAATTCCAACTAAATCAGAAAAAAAAAGTGGAATGTATCGGCCTTACCCATCTGTATATTATGAGTCAGATGCCCTTGAAATTACTGCTAAATAAATGTAATTTGCTATTGTATTAACGTGATACATGGGCAAAACGCAGAGACAGTCCCAGGCCTGGAAACTTTAAAAACCGTGGAGACAACACAGAGAAGAAAAGAGATCCATACTTTACAAACATAGAATCGAGGCACAAAGAACACAAAACACGAGCTGGTGGGAAGTTTTGATCAAGTATTTCTCGGCTGAAGCTTGTTTGGATTTATTGAAGTGTTTTGGGAATGCATGTAAATGTCATCTATTTATTTCCTAATGCAGCATAAAAATAAAAGTGCTTTGTTTCATCTTATTCTAAATTCTGAAAGGATGTTTCATTTTGAAGTTCATTTCAGCTGTAACCCGAGTTCTCCAGGGCTGATACCGGTACCTCCATTCCCCTTCTGTTCTTCCCCAGGGAAGCAGCTCAGCCAGCACTGCAGTTTGCAGCTGGGGACACTGGGATGAGCTTGACTGGCCAGCTTGTTTACATCTGAAATGGAGGTGAAATTAGAGAATATTACGCTTACGATCTCTGGCCAATTAAATTTAACTATAGCCATTTGCTGCGGGGTTCTGCAAGGTGCAGTTCGGCAGAGCTTGGTTAAACAAGCAGGGGCGTTCTTGTTCTGCTCCAGGGGAAGGTGTCGTGTGTGAGCAAGAAGCTGTCTGGTCCCGGGGATTAATGACCCTGTGTAATCGGAAAGCCAAACTGGGAGGAGAGAGAAGCAACACTCATTTCTCCTCTCCCCGCCCTGCTTTCTTTTCTTAGACTCCAAATAATTAACAGGTGAATCCCGCTCTGTGGCTTTAATGCTGTTTTGCAATCCAAGTGGGCCCTGAAGCAAATGAAATCCATGACTTGCCATTCTCAGTTCCCTAGCAACGAGGCAAAGCGCAGAAATGTGCTTGGCCTTATCACAAGATGTAAAAGCAATTAATATTCATCACCAATGTCTTTCTGCATTGGAAGTAAAGCCCCCTGCTCAGAAAGAGCCACACTGGTGCAGGAAAATACTTGAAGAGAGACAAAATCACGTTAGTCTGGAAACAAGGGTGCACATGCATGAATAAAGCAGCCGGTCTGAGTGTGAGCGCAGTCACTCACCTGCCTGTGCACACATGCGGAGGCTGCACCCTTAAAAATCAGGACTTTCTTTAGCACAAGTGGATGGGAGGTGCTCTTGTGCATGAGAAAACAGACACATTTGAGGGTTAAATCGTGTGGGTCCGTGTGATTCTTCCAAGCACAGCACCTACTAAATTACTTTTTCAGTTTAAACCAAGCTGCGAAAACAGATTTCTTAAGCTTGCTTTAGAGGCTGCCAGTGTCTTAAAATCCCACACATAGCGGCTGATCTGGTCCAGTAATTGAGTTCTTCCATGCTGCGGCAGCAAATGATATTTCAGGAGCTAACAGCCGGGGTGGATGGGGGAAATGGAGTCGTTTGGCTGCTGGGAATAGTGAGAAACAAATAACAGCTCATTGCTGCTGTGGGCTGGGCTGGTGGGAGGGTGGTGAGGCAGCAGAGGACCAGCCTCTTGGCTAAGATAATAACATTGAGAAATAAAGTCAAGTGTCCTGGGTGCTATAGAGGTGTCCTGGGTGGTATAGAGGTGTCCTGTGTGCTATAGAGGTGTCCTGGGTGGTACAGAGGTGTCCTGGGTGGTATAGAGGTGTCCTTTCCGGGGTGAACGGATGATGACAGCAGCAAGTGCCGAGCGTTAGTGCAGAGAAGGCAAATGAGAAGCCACGTCTGGCACGCGATGCTGGCGTGGATGTCAGGGAAGGAAGCGCTCTGTGTGTTGCATGGTGCAGTGTCCCCAAGATTTTACATACGTGCAGGCAAATTGTTTGTGGACACCCCTGTGTCACGGTGTGGGTGCACTTAGGGGACTCTGTGAGACAATTCTTGGCTGCTGCAGTGAAAGCTCATTCCCTTTCCTGCTCTGAGATGTGCAGGCAGCTCTTGGGAGAGATGGATAACCTGACCGAGAAGTGCATTTTACTCTCCTACAAAAGCTTAGAGCGAACAATGGCCTTTTTTTTTTTTTTTTAATCAGAATTCTAGGAGAAAATTGGGGCATGAGAATGTTTATAAAGCAAACCAACCAGCCCCACAGGCCACCTATCAGTGTCCCCTCTTCTTGCTCTAACTCCAGCTATTCCTAGTGCAGCACTGCGCTATGTGCCGCCCTCATGGGCCGTACTGAGTGGTTCTTCCATTAGCATGAGAGCCCTAAGCGGCAGATCTGCATAAGTCCCAGCCTGTCTATCCACTTGGATAACCACTGAAAAGTGTGGAGAGACAGAGAAAGGGATGCGTGTCCCTCTCTCACGTATTTTATTTGACAGTGCAAATTCCCAGAACCATTTTCCACCAAGACCACAGAAGCACCCTGGAGCTCACGAGCAAGTCCTTAGCTTTTCCATGTAGCTGGTGTGGGAACAGACTCTGCCATCAACCTGAAGCCAAGCAGGGCCTTTGTAACAGGGCAAATCCCTGCTCAGCCTCAGCTGTCTGATCCTGTCCCTTTTCCAGCAGCAGGTGCCAGCAGCAATGGCACAGCAGCTGTGCTTTACAACAAAACGGGACACCCAAGAGTCCCTTCCTGTTACTGGCCTGCTTGCTTGATTACTATCAATGCAGTGAGTTTAGGACTGTGTGCTATGGGCAATGCTGGATTAAGGGAAAAGATGCTCAGCAACTGCTAGTCAAAAATGTGCTCCTAGCGCTTTTGTTGCCTGCACGTTTTTGAGGATGAGAAGCAACTTTGGATTTCCTTTTGATGTAATACAGGTCTCTGCCATGCCAGCAGACCAGGGTGCAGGTTAACACACGTTTAATTGACCCCTGGCTCATTAATTGCTTACAGAGGGAAACAGCAACAGATTTAGAATATTTAATTAAATGCTAAAATTTGGTAGCAAGTTCATTAACGTGTAACATTTCCCTCCCTAACAAACAGCTCTTAAGACAGGGTAGGCAAGGCAACATTAATTGTAACAATTAATTACCAATTAAAGTGATAATGGGTACAGCTGCTAACAATTAGCAGCTAATCATGCCGAGCACTTTAACCATTTCAGAAAAGAGGTGGGAGAGGTGTAGCTAATTGGCTTTAGCCTTCCTGAAGCCTTTATAAGGGCCCACTCCCGAGGTTGGTTGTTATGCTGCTCATCTTGATTGCTGCAGGTTGTGTGTTCGGGCTTTGCTGCATCAAGAGATCTTCACAAGGTAGGGCTGGAGTGCTCCTTTTATGCTTGCATTACCTACAAAGCAATGCCTTTGGTGTCTGTGCTGTTCAAGTATGTTGGTTGGTGCACAGCTATGCTCCAAAGTGTGGCAGTATGGGTATTAAACTCGAGGAAGTATTGCGTATTTAACGTGTTGCAGACTCTGGGCAGTCGGATTCCAAAGTGCATCCTGTATCGTGTATGTGCTCATGTAGTTTTTGAGCAGGTGTGCCTAGGGCTCCCGGGATGTGTCCCAGTGTTTTGTGATATAAGTTGAGATCCTTGAGTGTTCTTCCAAATGAAATTGTGTCCCTGCTGCTAGAAGAGGGACTTTTATTCTCTTGTCTCAATCTCCAGAAATATTGCCATGGCCTCCTTTGGTCTTGACCAGGTAGCTTTTCTTATAGGAGCATGGGACCTAAGACATGGGGAGGAAATTCTAAATGGTTTAAAACGGTAATGAAATCTACTGGGGGTGCATGAAGAAAGTAAAGGGTTGTGTTTGCAGCTGCAAATCAAGCTCCAGTAATACGGGTGTACCTGTGATTTCTTGCATGGACTGTCTAGTGGTTGTTGTTTGAAATGAAGTGGGCCAGGAGTGCACTCAGTGCATAAACTGGAAGGCAATTTCTAACCGCCAGGAGTTCTGAGACACTCATACCATGGGGATTTTTGGGGGATTGAGAAACTCAGCTGGGTTCCAAGTAAGGCTGGAAGTTCCGTGGTAACTGAATTAGCAAGGACTGTGAAAAGAGAGCTCCCTTATAAAAGAACGTGTTTATCAAAGGACTTTGATAACAGGAATATGTCATCTTCTTGATCCATGCTTGGAAGGCTTTTGAGCCCTCAGCTTTTAGAGGAACATCAGCATTTTGAAGTTTCATTTTAATGGGAAGAAACGTTTCCAAGAGGCTTCAGTCAGTGGAAAAGCTGCCATTTCTCAATACTCTGCTTCTTTTGGGTTTGGAAAAATAACAATTTCATGTTTTAAATGCCTTAGGGCTCTGTTTGCTCCCAAATCCTAAAGTCAGTGGCGTATCCAATGCTGGAAAAGCAGAAAGACTTGACACTTAAGGACAGTTAAAGATGCCGTTGCTACTGAGACACCAATGTGTCCCCATGGAGGGCCTTTAGCTGCATTTATAAAGGGGAGAAATGAGTATCTTTCTGTTCCCCTGGCCATGATAGAGCAGAAGTTCTTCCCCTGCAGAGCACCAGTGCTTTTAACAGCCGGGAGGGTGAATACTCCAGGCTAAATATATCAGGGCTTTTCCAAAGTTGTGGCTAAATTTGTGACTCGTGCTCTTGAACAGCACAGTGGCAAAGAAAATAACAGCGGAAGGTTTTAACGTGTTATTAGGGCCTGGTATAAATTAGAGTATCGCTGAGACGAAACATTAAATAATAGATATAACACAGTGGCAGTTTTAGGAAGACAAATTGTCACCGAGGCTACAAATAACAGGAGTATGCGGGGCGCTGGCGCTGTTCCGAAGAACGGCTCTGCCGCTCGGGAGCAGAACGGCGCTGCTTGTGTCTGGTGGCCATGGGCTTGGAGCGGGTCTGCTGGGGAAGCCTGGGAGGAGAAGTCAACCACGGCTCCCAGGTGCTGGCACTGGGTGGTCTGCTGGACATTGCCCCTTACCGCAGGGAGTGAGGACAGAGGGGACCGAAGAGGACAGGGAAAGCTGCTTGGGTGCTGTCTCACAAGCCAGGTGCTTTTACATCCTTCTCAGCCCTTCTCTTGTTGTTTTTGGCCCGAAAGTACCATAAAAATGCAACTGTGATTGTGAGCGTGTTGAGTCCCTCCTGTTGGTCTAAATGGCTTTGTCCCAGGTCACCCTTGGCAAGTGTTTCTCCAGCTGTTTGTGGGAGGTCTGATGGTCTCCCCAGACAGCTGGTCCAGCACAGAAGGGGTTGCTGTGTTGGTTGCAAGCTCACCCACCTTGGTTCTCCTGTGCAGGGCAGGGGCAAAGAGATGAGGCACCCTCTGGTCTGGAGAACAAAGTGTGGCTAAACAAGAACAAGGCTGCGGGCAGATTTTGGGACATGTTTTTCCACCTTAACAGTGGGAAGAGGGAGAAAAATATAAGAGATGGGTTCCAGGTCTTCCAAAACCATGCATTGAATTGAAAAGGGAGTAAGGTGCAAAAACGCAACGGAGCTGCTGCCTGAAGTTGAAACAAAAGTGACATGATGCTTTCTCTTCAGAACTTTGATTGGTTTTTTCTCATTTTTTCCTGTGGGAAACATGAAGTTTTTCATTGCCAGCGTCTCTCGTGGGTAAAACATGACATTTGGACTGGTCTGGGCCCCAGGCTGACCTTAGAGCCTTGTCCTCTGGGCTGAACAGAATGCCCAACATTGTGGTTGCCCACTTGCTTTTCTCTTGCAAAATAACAGCCTGTCAGCAACCCACAGTTGTTTTTGTGTCATAAAGAAACTTGGACTTTGCCAGCGCCAGACAATGAAATGCAAGGGTTCAAGCTGTAAAATCCATCTGTTTGAGCACACTGTGTTTTTTCATGATGTAGAATTGCTTGTGCTTTCCATTTATATTTAAATTCATGCCTGTGCAGATACCTTCTTCTGCCAAAGCAGCAAAGCTGCTGCTTTCTGGAATGAGGAAATAGCTGCACGCAAACACCTTCCAGGGCTGAGATCAGTGGTACGGGCTGCACATCAAGCTTGTTCTGCACCTTGAGAAATGCAGATAACTCAGTTGCTGCTGTCACTTCCACAGTTTGCAATGAGCCTTGGAAATGTCTTGTAGGGAATTCAGTGTTCGAGCTCTCACTGAGGCAGCAGGTCCTGCTTTTTTCCTACCCCCATTGCGTTACATGGCTTGGAGGTTACCACAAGTTTGCATAAGTGAGAATTGAAGAGATGTTGAAACTACAGGGATATTTCTCTTCCTTACGTGGCCTCAGACCATAGTTCAGGTAAAATTCCATGCTTTATCCTGGTTTTTGGTGACAGTAACCCCATTCTTTAGCCGCACCGATGCTCCTTCTAGCAATGATTTGCTGCTTTGGCTGTGTGGTTACTTATTTGATGAGAACAGACTGAAAAATTATCCTTAACACTTATTATTCTGAAGTCTTCTGCAGTAGGCATGGCTGCTGTCTTAAGGAAACCTGTGTCTGCAGTTCACAGTGGTGCAGGCTGGTGTTTGACTCAACATAAGGGGCTGGTTAAATTCAGCTCTTATTTTTGTGTCAAGGAAACCACAAGTGGCTTTGTATTGTGCACGAAAGACAGATCCATCAACAGACAGACAAGTAGGAAAGGAAAATGTGATGGGATTTCCACATGTGCAGAAGCAATCAGCAAGAAGATATTCTGAGAGCTGCAATGTACTTAAAGGAGGAAGCTCAGGAGGAATAGAAACCAAAAATCCCTGTGTGGCCATCAGATAGGCCTGGCAGTGTGGGACAATAAAACGTCTGACCACACCACATTCTTCAGCAGTGTGTTTTATGAGCTATAAAGGCAGTAAGAGAATGCAGGAAAACACTGCTGGTTCAAGCTGCTTTCACATCAGTGAAACTGTTGGTTACTGGGAAATTACTCGTGGCTTATGGGTGCAGCAATGAAGAGGCAGGCACTGCGGTGGCCTGGAAGTCAAGCCTTCATTTAGCTCGGTAGGGGATCAGCTTGCCAGGGCAGGCTTAGCCCTGGCCTGGCACAGCGCAGCCGAGCTCCTGGCTGCACGTCTCAAATGGGCTTTGGTGGCCTCTGCGATGCTGTCGCGTTAGCATCTCAAGTCTGCCCTGAGGCACCACCAGTGGGGAGGAGATTGAGTCCGCAGGGTGACCGCTTGTGATTCCAGGAGGTCTGAATTCTGGAGTGTTAAGAAGTAAATGCGTTCAGCTGTTTAAATGCAGCAAAACACAAGTAGCTCTCACTGAAGCGGGAAGGTGGTGTCATCTCTCCTTAGTGATTACTTGGTTTTGATGATCTGTTAAGGATACAAAGCAAAACCCTGAACGCATCACTTTTTCCGCTCTCTGTAATACTCCTTGCTTGTAATTATCTCTCTTTTGCAAGCACTTGAATGGCTGGAGAAGCACTTAGTGCAGAAGGAGAATAGCTTTCAGGCACATTCTTGATATTTCTGACAGAGATGGACTAGGGCCAGGTGGGAAGGGGACAAAACCAGCTTGCAACTGTCTTTATAGACAGACCTCAAAATAAAAATGAGCAGCTTCTGTGTTTATCAACGTGCTAATCTGTCAGGATTAGAATAACAATTAAAAACAAGCTTAACGCTCTGTCAGGTTAAAGGGAACGTAGGTTTTGTGTTTCAGATGAAGCCACAGTTAAAGGGTGAGAATTGTGAGGCTCATCAGTCACCAGTTTCTCAGGGCTGTTGGGAGAGCGAGATGGGGCTGCTCCGTGTAATGTAATGGAAGCGTTTCCTTGTCACATTCTATCCCATCTGACGCTCACAAGCCGTGTACATGGAACAGTTTATGTGGGTGACTTGGTTTATCTGTCGGCGATCTCCGTAACCAAGCGCGCCGGGCGCCGCGTCTCCTCGGTGCAAGGCTCCTCCAGCGCTGCTTCCTCAGACCCTTCCTTGCCAAGGCAGGAAATTCTTAACTCCCCAGCTCTTCTCAAACCAAAGTAGCCACAAAAATTAAAATAAAGCCAGAAAAAGGCATTTCTAAACTCTTCATTTTGCTAGGGTAGCACAAGGCAGATGTGTCTGGATGCATTCTGGTTCCTGTTGCTGTTTTTGATTTTTAAATGGCTTGCGGTGAGGGCATTTGAAAGAAACCCATCCCCCTTCTGCTCCCAGCACAACAGATTTGCATTCCTAATGAACTTTCCTGCTGCCAGAGCTGTGTTGCAGAGTCCATTACTGCACGAGCACTTTCTGCTCATACTGAGACTCTCCGTTAAGATGCAGTTGACACAATGATTTTAGAGCCGCTGTTAATGTGATGTATTAGCTCTCTTCAAAGCAAGGCAGACATCAGCTTCTCAGTTACATCTCCTCAGATGAGCTGTATACTCTGTGTGTGCATAGTGTTTCCCTTCACATTCTCCATCACCTCGGTTATGTTGGTAAAGACAACATCTGTGCTTTGGACTGTTGGTCTGAGGCCTCTATGTGTACATGGGTAGACGGGGACTTTCTCTGCGGTAAAACTCTTGAGCAGAGCCATGAAATGGGGGTGGTTTCTTGGCTTCTGCCAAGTTTCAGGTGTGTGATATCTTGGAAAAGATTATGCAGTGCTTGCGTTCCTAGGATGTGGAGGTGGGTTTGTACAGGGGCTTTAAGGCGCCCCAAGGGTTCAGTGTATCCGGAGCTGAACGTGAGAGGGTGACAACCAGGCACTGAACAAGCTGTCGCTGAGCTTTTACCAGGCGGTGTCAAAGTGGAGGAGAACATCCTCCATGGGCTCTGCTTCAGAGTAGTGCCCGTGCTTACAGGGAGCAATTTCTTCCTTTAAGAGAATTCCTTCATCCCCTACCCCACTCGGTGCTCAGTTCGGGCCCCTCTTGCTGCCTCTAGCAGCGTCCTTCTAGGGCTGCTCAAACCAGAGCCACTTGCAGGCATGGATTCAAAGCTCACACTGATGCAGAAGGGTTTATTTTTAAAGCAATGAATGTTTGCAATTATCTTAAGTGTGAGCACATGCTTTCTCCTTGTGAAAAGAAAGCACCAGTCCTTGATGATGCGATTTATTCTCCCAAGTCTGAAATAAATTAAACATGGCAGCAGGAGCTTTTCCTGCAGAAATGCAGTGAAACTGTAAATATTTCTAAAATGATCTAATTCTTTTATATTTTCCTGCAGGCAGTAGCAGTTCCAAGTGTTTCCCTTTTAAGGCTCCTTCTCCACCCAAATTCTTCTTCCATGCAGTCACTGGTGTTGTTTTGGTCCCCTCTGTTGGCAAAACCCAGGGTGTTTCCCCCTGCGCTCAGCACTTTGGCAAAAGCAGGTTAAGCTTCAGGCCAGAGCCAAGAGAGGAGCTGCATGGTGGCTTTAGGGACACAGTGGCTGATCCCAGCCTGAAGTTTCTCTATACGTACGAGGTCCCTGGTTCCTGGAAGCCGCACGTGTATTCTGGACAGGAGGCGGTGTTGCTGTGTTTTCAGTACTTTCCCTTTGTTCTCAGCCGGCTGAGCTGCAGACAGGATTTAAGGTTGTGGAGGATCAGGTCCTTGGATGAAGGTGGCGTATCTTCAGTGCAAAGCTTTGGTTCTTATGCTCAGGAGAGGAGGTGGGGAAGAAGCTACGGCAGGGGGGTGGATACCAGCCTGACCATGTACACAGCGTGTGGCACCACCGAATCGCTTCATCTGTGCCTCAGTTTCGGGCCACCAAACTGTGGTTAAAAGCTTTCCCTCCATCCTCATTTCAGACTGTTTTAACTGTAAACTCCTGAGGGATTAAATCCATACCACAAACCAGTGACACGCTGGGAGCGCGACAGGCGAGATGAATGTAAGTCAGCTAGGGACCTCAGAAGTTTGGCTTGTGTTTCTCCTGCAAGCCAGGGAGGCTCCCAGCTGTTTGCACATTTGGGGTTGGTGTATATGGTTTGATGTGATGTTCATTCTTGTACATGAGATGGCTGGAAAAACAATTGCTGCAGTGCGCCGGTTGTAAGAGTGAGTTTAAAATAAGAGAAATAACTTATTCTGGGATGTCATTGCCTTGCATTGAGTAACTTGATTAATGCTGGGCAAAACTCTTGCCTAGAAGAACAGATGAAGTGTGGGTTTAGCAGGGCCTAGCAAACAAAAGCAAGACTACATCCCCTGCTTTCTTAAAGCTTTTGGCTTGTACTTAAGAAAAATGTTTTCTTTGAACTTATTAGCTATCAATTATGTGTGGTTAGCATGTTCTTTTAAAAAAAAAAGCTGTAATAGCTTGATTTTTAGATTCGACAGTTTACTTCTAACAGTAATTAGTTTTTCTACTGTTCCTTATAAAAAGATTTGTTAGTGTCATAGGCACAGTTCTTGCAACCGCCTGCACAATTCCTTACGAATGTTGCCTCCCTTCAGTAAGGTTTAACATGGGATATTAGTCCCTCCGGATTTAGATACTGAAGATTTTGGGGAGTTTTTAAAGACAGATGAACACTGCTGTAGTAGATACTGAATTGTTCCCGCTGTGTGAAATGAGCTCCCTTGGTTACGGTGTTTGCTGCAGCGTTGGTTGGGGACAGCCAGTGACTCTTACACAGTTTTAGGGCCAGACAGAACCCACCCCCCTGCAATATGAGATCCACGGCTCCATTAGAGGTAGCTGTGTGTGTAACCACTCTGTGTACACAGTCAATCTTTCAGCTTCCTCTTTTGCTCTAAGGACCTTTTTAGTGTAATAATCTGAACTCAGACTTCTTTCATTCTAGGCACCACTGAACTGCTGTGAGAGTCTTTTCAGTCCGCTTTGCCCCTCCGTTTACATAACCCATTTCTCTCGGCTGAGGTGTTGTCTACCCAGCTCGGGACTGACCTCATCTCTCTGAACCGGCTCCTACTCCAGAGTTCACCCTCTGTGCCCAGGGGACCTCCCGGGGACACTGTTCATGCGGAGATGCTCAGCTCTTTGGAGAGCGGTCCTCCTGCTGACAGGGACCGACCCTCATTCGGGTCTGGCCCGTTGAGGCGCTGTACCTGGAGCACTTGCCGAGTACTGCGCTGACAAAAATTCTTAACAATCTGTTGGGACCTTTTTTTGCAAACAGGTGCTAATAATTTGGCACTCAATTTCCATTTAAATGGAGGCATTAACCTCAGGAGTCCCTTGGCAGCCAGCTGGAGTGTGAAGTTAAACACAATTCTTATCACTGCACTGCTTTACGCTGATAGAGGTAAAGAAATCCTGATACCTCTTAATGAGTCATTTTCCTTAGTGGTGCCTTTGTCCCTTTCCCACCTTCCCTGCCACCCCAAACAGGAGGAAAAGGGCTTAGTGTGCACTCACTGCCCTTATTTCCTTGTGCTTTCCCTTCTCTGCCCTGGGCCCAAACATTTCGACAAATGTCTCTCTGGATGGCTGAATCTTGCAAAGAGGCCATCGGTGTCCAAGATGGAAGGCGGTATCTGTGACAGTTGTGCATCATTCTCCAGTTGGATGCCACTGGGGCTCCTGGGAAACCAGCTGTCACTGCTGTCAGTGCCATAGCTGCTGTGCTTTCCGGAGCTTCCAGGCTCCCCAGCCGTGCTCCGTTCACACCAGCCTTTGTGCTCCTGTCACGAAGCTGCTGGACTAAGCAGTCGGCAGCGCCCTGTGCTGCAGGGGAGCCATCCCAGGACAGCAGTGTCTGCCATGCTAAGATCTGGTTAGAGGAGCAGCAAGTGTCAGTGCCTTCTCTCCAGCATCCCAGGATACTCAGGATCAGTGAAGCCAATGCAGATGGTATCAAAAGGAACTGCAGGAATTTCTAACCCTTTTTTTCCGTTCCTATTTCAATTCACTGAGTAAGGAGGGCGAGAAACCTTTTCCACAGGGCAGTATCAGCACCTGAGAGCCTGACACTTGTGGACAAAGACTCTGTTACGCTAAGGACAAAGAGGAAGCTCTGCCACAACAACTGTAGCGTTTGTGCTTGGGTATGACAAGTGAGTCCAGGCTGGAGATAGCTCATAGTTCATAGCTGGCTTTTAGCGAAATGGTTGTTCTTCA
The DNA here is from genome assembly GCF_037038585.1 of Patagioenas fasciata. NCBI lineage: Eukaryota > Metazoa > Chordata > Aves > Columbiformes > Columbidae > Patagioenas > Patagioenas fasciata. Next base: position 7,017,389 of record NC_092543.1, read on the forward strand.
GGCACGGTGGAAAATGGTGACAGCAGTTTCCAAATTCTAAACTATAAATGCTGCTGTGATTGCTCTCAAAAATCTAAGCAAAATTCTGGTTGGCCCTATGTAAAATTAAGCTGGCATTTCTGTGAGCCCAATGCAGAAACAATGAGAAGGAAGTGGTTATTTCCTTTAAGGTTAAGTGGCTTTTAGCTGTGGACTTAAAAGGCTGCACCAGCTTGCCATGGAGACCCCGGTTAAATAGATAACTTTGATTCTGCAGAAAGGGAGCTTTGCAATTCACTGGTATTAGCAGCAGGCCTTACACCACTGTGAGAGGTCAGGGGCCCAGGTTCACAAATTCCTGCCTTGGAAACCAAAGAACTCAGAACTGAAACCGGGGAAAAGTCTGTTTAGCAAACAGTTAAAGTCCAAAGATAAGCCTTACCATGGTGCACTAGGAGTCTGAAGATCTGTGCAGAAGCTATGGAAATGTTTGCTGCTGCAGGGGATGGGCTGCCCACAAGCTGCTGCAATGAGCATGTCAAAGGCAAAATGGCAAGAGGTTAATTGCCTGTGACACTTAGCAGCTGCGGTCTGGATGGCTGGAACACCCATTTACAAAATTACCCTCACCACGCTGCTGTGTGTGGCAGGAGATCCCTTTGCATTGTTGCTTTATAATGCCTTCCCAAATTGAGCTGTGTAATGTCAGGGGTCCTGAGCAGGCAACAAATGTCAGCGTTGCTGGAGAACACGATGTTACTGCAGAGCAGCTGCTGTGCTGATGCTCAGCTGCTCACACGCTCAGCCCTGCAGCACTGCACAACCATTGCACCACCATTGCAATTCCTGCTACGTGCCGGACTTGGAGTAGATGGAGAAGAGAACCGATGTGCCCCAGAGCTTAGGGGGTGGTGGCTCTTGGGCTGAGGGCTGGCAGCCACTGGGTGACACTGTTGCCTTGCTCAAATACTGAAGGAGCTGCATTGATCTGGGCGGTAAAAAGGGACCGCTGCCAGGGACAGAGGTTTTGAAATGGCACTCAGGCTGGCTTTCTCATCTCTCTGTGGCTAGTTCCTTCTGTCATTAGTGAAAAGATGAACTGCATGTAATTGTGAGTGTTCTCCAGCAAGGTGTGGCGTACGAAGCCGTCAGTTTGGGCACATTTCTTGTGAAACAGGAAACTGCACCATTGTCTCAACCTTCATTTAACCAAAATGTGAGCAGCTGCTCCTCAAGGAAGGCTTTGAGAGCAGGAGGCAGATGCAGCCCAAACCTCCCTTGCGTTCTCAAATGTACCGAGATGGCCTCAGACCCTGTTTTATGGTCCGTTTTGCATTGCCCTGGGTGATCATAGGATAGAGTTGCAAAGACTATCAGCAAGGGTTGGGCTTTACTTTATGCTCCCTTTTCAAGTCTGAGCTGATTCTTGTGAACAGGAACTGCCTGAGAAACACGAGACAGAAGATAACTTGCAGAAAGAGTGGTAAATGATACTTCCTTGGACTGTGCTTAGGAAATTTGCACGTCGCCCTCCCTAAGATTCAGTTTTGACCTCATCCACAGCAGAGTTACAGCTTGGGGGGGACTTTGGCCCTGGGAAACAGAACAACGATAACAAGTCCAGGGAGTTCATAAGGAGAGAGAAATGGATATAAAAATTTGTATGAGATCAGCAAATGAAAAGTCAACCACTTGACCTTCTGTGAACTTATTTCAAATCCATCAGCCATGGAGAAAATTGAGACTATAACTCAGGTTGTTCCTGTTGGTCCCATTACCATTTCCATTACCCTGTGCTGTTTGTCTTAATTGAGCTGGAGCCTGTCCTGTGACTAATTGCCAGGTCACGCTGGCCCTAAATTAAAGAATGGCAGTGGTGTTTTTTTCTTCACTTTTTAACAACTCCAAAGTCCAGTTATTGTCACACTTCCTCCAAAAGTCTGTGTCTTTTACCAGGTGAGCTAACTACTGTGTCATGTTCTAGCAACTCACATTTTTGTCATTTAATTATTGGGATGGTTATTTGTAGTCCAGTAGTGCCTACACATAAAATGGCTAATACAGGTTATGGGATGCTGTAAGGGGCCTTCTCGTATCTAGGCACCTATAGAACTGTACTGCCTTCCCTACCCTCAGCTCTTTTCTTGCTCCAGCACCAACTGATGAGTCCTTGCCATCAAATTCCATCTGAAATAAAGGAGCTGTGGGAGCAAGGCCCCGAGTTCATTGTGGAAGGGGCTCCTGTATGCTTCCCATGTGCTGGTGGTGTCATCTCCCAGCGGTTTTCACTCATCAGGTGAGATCCTAGGGTGGGAAACTCACAGAGGTCCAAGGAGGACTCTTCCTTGTTGGGGATGCAGCCTTATGTAGGATACAAGCACAGTGGCCATACATTAACTACCTTCGCTGTGAAAGTGAAGTGGCGGCGTGGAGCGAAGCAAGCGCTTGGATATTGGACTTGGAGAGATTCTGCCAGTTTGTAACTGGTTTCATCTGCTCCTGCACTGAGCAGCTTGCGGAGTGGTGACATTTGTCTTCTCAGCTAGTACATCTATTTAGCTATTCCCTCAATAGACTGAGATGAATAGGAACATCGCACCCATTAAGATATGCTAAATCCTTCAGGTTGCAAGAGAGCTTGTGATCACTTAGGCTGTGACAGGACAGGCTGGGAGGAGAACAGCGGTGCTGTAAAAGAGCAGAGCTCCGTCTCCACCAGCAGGCAGGGAAGCAAGGTGGAAACGCAGCATATGTGTGTGATGTGTGCAGCAACACTGGGTGCTCCTGTAAATCTCTTGGCTTGACTCTCGTATTAAGGAGCTTTTAAAGGCAAAACCCAAGGAAATGTGTTAATGCTGCATTCTGTTCATAAATTAAGCCTGGCCCGCCGAATGCTTTTAAAAACAGGCCAGTGAACGAAGTCCAGTCAGGCTAAGGGCAGTGGATCGGGGATGCCGTTGAACGTGAAAAGGGACTGTTTAATCCAGTGATATAGATTGTTCAGTTCATTAAACAAATACAAGGCCCCCCAGTTCCCTTGTGGCATCCTTATGCCCTGGGGGGGTTTCCTGCACAGAATGCACTGGGATGTCTGTTGGAGAACAAGATGAGGGCTGAGCAGCAGGTGTTTGGTGCAGAGGGGACTTGAGCCAGGCTGGGGCAGAAAATAAAAGCTGCTTCCCTCCCTTTTTCTTTTATTTCTAGTATGTTTATGTGCTCTGGGTAGGGCAGCAATAAAGCAGTGCTCTAGTACCCCCTCACATGCAGTGGAAAGAGCCTCAGCTTCTGTTCTGGCCAAAGGGCCATCCTTACCACAAAATCGGTCTCAGCAGCGGATACAGCTTTATCTGCAATGTGAGGAAAACTGGTGTGAGCTCTGTGACCTGGCATTTTCTGCCCCGTGGCCTTAGCTCAGCTCAAAGGTTTGTACTGTTAGGGGTGGTTCTTTTTTTTGACTTTTCTCCCTTGCACTTGCTCTGAGGCTGTGGCACTGCAGCACGCCGGGCTGCCCTTCGGCTGCTGCTGCAGTCTGCTACGCTACAATATGGTCCGATGTACCAATGCACCCTGAGAAAAGGGGACCCTGAGCGATGGGGTTGGTTATTTGGCTAAGAAGCCTTAGAAGTGATTGATGGGATGGGAGAGACAATTACAGTTCATCAAGACCTCGCAAAAGCACATTGACAAAGTCTCCTATTTGAGCGGCTGATTTGCGGGAGCAATTGCTGCCTCAAGGGGGAATAAACGAGGTGAGCGGTTGTGCCCTCCTGTTCCTTACCTATTACCCTTGTGGTTTCCACCTCTTCCCTGACATCAGTTATCTGTACAACCAGCACATCTGTACTCTAGACAGCCCGGGTGATGTGCAATGAAGCCACTACCACCTCCCCCAGGCAAATGCTGTGTACAAACTTTGGTGGAGGCCTTGCTGGCAGACTTCATGTGTTGGCCGTCAAATTAACAAACGATACTGTCAACTTGATGAGGAAACTAATATTGCAGTGCTATTTCCCCTAATAAAATCGCTCATGCTGAGCTGTGAAGTAATAGCTATGTTCTGGTAAGTGGCTGTGTGTGTTTAGCTTGGTGCATCATTATGGGTGCTTGCTAGCATAATGAAAACTAAAGCGCTGCTCTTGCTCACCCACTCTGTTGCGAAGGGGCAGCACCAAAGAGTCGAAGTGGAAATGATTCTAACACGAAGCTGCCTGTGACTGTTTTTTGTGGTGATTTCTGTGAGCAGAGGAGAAAGAAGATAAAATGATTGGGGTATTGGACCAGAAGGTCTTTTGAGGTCCCTTCCCATCCCTAACGTTCTGTGATTGTATCTATCCTATTGCATTAACGTGGAGCTCAAATGTGTGGTCTGTGTAGCTTCGCTGTCTATACTGTTTGCATAGCAGTGTGAACCCTGGGCTCAGAGTGGGGTGAAGCTGGTGGCTGCCAGCTGGGGAAAGGCAGTCGGTGACCGACTTCATGTGAGTTCTGATCCCAGGGCGGACACACATAGCTCGTGCCCCTGGGCTCTGAGACTTTGACCTCCAGTACAGTTCAAAAGCAGCTTAGGGTGGCTGTCTGCTCTGTTTAATGGCTTTGAAGCCTGCAAATATCCGTGGTATGGCATGGGTATCTGTTACAAATTCTTCTTCCCAGCCCCCATCTGATGACTACTGACGACAGAAGAGCAGTTTCATTTCCACGTTGGCCATAGCTGTAAGACAAGCAGGAATCAGTTCTTGGTTCATGGAGTTCCCTGTTGGACGAGATCTCCGATAGCACTTTGTGGTGTTATTACAACTCTGAATTCTGACACATTCGGTTCCCTTATGTCTCTGAGATGAGCTGATCCCTGCTGCTTTGAGACTTAGCAGGCCTATTTATTATCTAGGAAAACTTGGTGTTATGTTTGGCTTTAGCCTTGTTATCTTTAGTTCTCCATTGGGAGAAAAAGGGAAGAAATGTGCAACCAAAGATAGGGGGGAAAAATAAAGGCAAACTTTCTAGTGGATTAGATGAAGATCTGCCCGAGCTATCGAATTCTGGCTGGCACACCTCATAGGCTTCTCAAACTTAGCTCCTTCCAGAGAGGCTTGTACGTCCTCCCCAGGGAGGAGAGGCCTTTTAAACAAAGGTATGAACATCTTAAGTTGTAATAAGATGTTTGTGCTCTCCATACCTAAATGAAGACTTACAGTACATAAGGAGCCACTTCAGCTCTGCATCGCTGTCAAAGAAAGGAACTAATCTCTTATGTAAATTATGCCAAAGCTTTGATTTTTATTTGAGGGGAAATACTTGTAGCACTTCATTTGCCAGCCATTACAGCAGGCTGAGAGCTTGGACTCTATGGCCGGTGCAGGGAAAGCGAGTGAGATGGACTGAGGGAACAGGCTGGGCCTTAAAATCAGGGACTGAAAAACGTGTGGTTTGCTTGTGATAGCAAATTGAATGCTGAGTTGCAATGTAATCTGGCAATTACCAGTGTATCAATGAGTTAGATGTGGCTGATTCTCTCTCTTTTCCAGCCCTTGCTTCTGCTGGCAAGAGTCTGATGTTGAGGAAAGGGAAACTTCTCTTGTGTTTCTGTTCCTGATGTTCAGGTCTTTTTTTCTCCTTCTCCATCAGGCCAGAAGCTCCGATTGCTGGGCATGGCTCTCCAGAGCCCACATCTTTTACTCCAGCTGCTATCTCGCAATACAGACTCTTGCTTCATCTATCCATTAGTCTTCTTTCCTCATAGCTGCAACCCCTCAGCTCCTTTCAGTAAGGTCCGTCTGTCAGACCACTTTGTAATCGTTGCAGCTGGCTGGAGTTGTGGGCAAACATTCGGTATGTTTTCAGACCTTCGCTTGAAATGCTGCCTTGTTTCTATACAAGCCTCGCTCACAACATCCTCTGTCACCCGGTGAAATACACACGTGAACAGCAGAACCTGGGATAACCCCAAATGAAGGCTTTTCTTGGCCGGAGGGCAGACCTGCCCTGCACCTTCTCAAGTCCTGCAAAGCAGCCATGGAGATGAGGTGTCAGATCAGATGAGAATGCTCCTGAATGGGATTGCGCTGGGGCCGGGAGGCTGCTCTCTAACAAGGTGATTGCTGCCGACTGTGTTGCAGTGGCTCCTTTTCCCGGGGTCTCTGCGCTCCAGCTGTTGCGCAGGTCACACATTCAGCAGCTGCTGCGCATAGCGGAGCAGGTTCTAGGGGGTTCCTGTAGGACAGGGGTGTCAAACTCATTTTCACTGAGGGCCACGTACGCATACAGTCCAAATATTACTCTCTGTATAATTACTGTATAAACGTAGCTACCCCTACATTTATACAACCCTGAAATTACATCCGGCCCTTCGAAGGCAACCGCGAGGCCGATGCGGCCCCAGTGAAAATGAGTTTGACGCCCTGCTGCAGAGGAACGATGTTGAACGCTCTGCACCTCGCATCCACAGGAACGCAACAGCAGCAGCCTTGGTTTATTCAGCCAGATGACTCAAATTTAATTAATCTTGAACTCCGATTCCTGTGCAAACTCTATCAATTTATCTGCAATTAACTCATGACTCTTGCTAAATTAATGATTTTTTTTCTTGAGTAAAAAAAGGAGGTGAGGAGAGGGTGGAAGAAAAAGGCAGAAGTTCATAGTCCTACTTTGTAATTCTGCAGCTCAAACTGCCAGCTCTTGACTCTTCTCATGCCCACTACCAACACCACAATATTTTCCTTTGTTAGGTTTGATTGTTTATGCTGCATTGAACAATTAGAAAGACAGAGGAGTAAAGGCTGCAGGTGCATGATCAAGTTATTGCCACTTAATGAGTAACTAATTACGTGTCAGATGAGATGCAGTGATTTTATGGGTTGTAACCTTGGCTAAACACGGCAAATCTGACTGAATTTAGCTTATGGGAAGAAAGGTTAAGCTCAGTTACCTCTCCTTTGCCATAGACTGGCGGGGTGCACATAGACAGGTACTGAGGTTTACTTAAGGTAAGCTCGTTTGCTTAGCTCAATGCATTCCTGACTGTCATATGGGCTTTTGTATAACGTGGAAATTATTTCCTAGGTAGGATTTAGACTCTGTATGTAATTGATTTGGTCAAGTACATGAGGCTTTAGCAGTTGTGTTAAACTGTGGAGTACTGGATCAAAACCATTCAGCAAGTTGCTTCCATGCAATGTTTTCTCCCTGTTGTTGTCTACCCACGTCCCACCTGTCTGCTGTGGCTCACCCCACATCTACAGCTTCCTGACACAAGCGAGCTGATCTTAGTGGCCACCAGTGTCCCCCAGGAACCAAAGCACAACCGTAGGTAGATACCGATGGAAACCGGAGGAAATATTTCTCTGCGAATACCGTGTGTTCTCCTTGACTCTGCCTCTGCTGCCTCGGCTTTGCTCTTCTGAATTCTGGCACTATCCGGTGAATAGGGATTGCTTGTTTATTTTGCCTTCACATTTCGGATTGATTAAATATTTATCTGTGTTAAAAGAGACTTTGCACTGGTGGGGGGTGGAAAAAGTCCCATTTTCCCCGTGACTCATCCAAAGGCTGTTGAGGGGACAATGTATATAAATAGCAAGAGGTCCTGACAGGCTCTGCCTGCGAGAGTGGACGGTGGTCTGCTGTGGACATGGGCTTTAGGGTATATCACTTACGCCATTCGTGTAGCTGATGGGTTTGTGCCAATGTGTCTGGAAGTAAGGATGGAACACACATGGTGCTGGCCACGAGAGTCAGCCCATGAGCTCCGCAGTGTTTATGGAAGAAAACGCATCTTTTTAACGCTTTTTATTTATGCAATTAGGCAGACAAGAAATCCAAACTAAGATTTTTGTTCCTAACAAAGTGACTGGCTCCAGCTTAGAAGTTTTCAAGAGCTGAAATTGATTAAAACATCTCACTTTGATTGGCCTGATGCCATCTCTGGTTCTGCCCGTCTATGGGCTGTTCTCTGCAGATACTAGTTTGGCTGTTGTGCATACTTTGGTACTAAGTGTTTTGTGCTTTAGCAGGAACAAGCTGCCCTTTGGTGTCTCATGGTTAAAATGTAAAGTCTTCGAAGGGAGCAGAGTGCTGTTCATCACAGGGAAGCTGATCCTTTCCTTTCAAAGCACACTTCTCTGGAAGGATGCACGGGATGGCTTGCGGACCGCTCCCTGTGCAAGGCTCAGCACACCGGGCTTTCCTGCTCCCAATGCAACAGCTGCAGCAGAAACCTGTATCTTGCTCCAAAATCATATGCCCAGCACAGGGTGAAGCAGCCTTTGCAGGACCTGGTTCCACACATTCAGGAGATTCTTGGCAGCCAATCTGCCCTCCCACAGTGCCTGGAAGGGAGTGCTCTGGGCTAACAGATTCAGTTTGGCGGCAGCTTTTATCTACCTGTATTTGCTGCCGGTCAGGGTTCGAGTCCCTTTTTCTGTGGTTTTGGGGGGGATTGTGTGTGTGATGTGTGTGTTGTGTTTTTTGTGTGTTTGCTTTTTGTTTGTTTGCTTTTTTTTAAGTCTTTGTAGCTTGGTTTTGCTTGAAATAGAAACATCTGTGACTGCTCTCCCTCCACAGAGAACCAGGCCTGTTTATTCTCTCCTTCTGGGCTAGGCTGAGAAATTGCTCTTCAAGCTGGGCACGTAATCCCTATAGATCTCTGGGTAGAGTCCTGGCTCCACAGACCCCAGATTTCTCAGTGACTTTGATGGCAAATATTTTATTGAGTGGGTTTGGTACCTCTTCTAATTCTTGCACTTAATTAGTAGATAAAATAAGGCAAGAGAATGTAGGGAAAGGAGTCACACGGAGTATCAGTGTTGGTTTCCTGCTCTGTATTGCTGTCTGGAGGAGCTTCTAATTCCAAGTAGATTCTGGCTGCTGAACTTAACCCATGCAAAGCATTATCCTGCAAAATCCTCCCTACCCTGTCTGTGTCTTAATTTTGCACAAATGTAGCTTTTGGCCCGCCATTTATTTATTTTGGTTTTAAGAAAGGAAACAAGTAAAAGAAATGGAAATGGGTCAAGTACTTTTTCTTCTTGATAGGAAAAGTTTGCCCTTAGGAGGAGATTGTGCTGTTCTTTCCTTGGCAGCGCCCTCCCCTCCCCTTCATCTCCACCCTCCCCCTGCATCATACCCAAACTGCCCGGGGAGCTCAAGCCAAGCAAATATTGTTTCCAGAGGATTAGATTAGTCATGTCATTCGTGCCTGTCATGGGTTGATTCTTTCTGAAAGGTCAGCCCAGGAGTTGTTTGTGCAAGCCGGAGATAATGGAGAGCATCACGCTGTGAGTTTGCACAGGCTCCTGTGTGGCGATGGGGCCAAACAGCCCTGCGTCACCGCGAGCCCAGAGAAGACCAACAAAGGAAACAAGACCCTCGTGTCAGCATGGCTCAGTGCCTCCCAGATGGGTGCTGAACGTCCATCCTGACGAATGGTAACGCAGGGGGAAAATTTCATGTCTTTAAGAGCTGGTCCTGCCTTGAAAGAAGTGGGAGTAACACAAATTTTGTGCACCTACTGGTGCTAATTTGTATTAATCGTAATATTCCCATCCAATAAATTTACATATATTTCTGTAAATGTTGTTATGGTGGTGAAATTAGTGTCCTTTGCTCTTTAGTGGACAAAGGATGTCCTGGTCTTGTCTGGGATGCTGGTGCCAATAAACATCCATATGTCAGGAACACCTAATGAGTAAGCCGAAGCTTAAACTTTAAGGGGAGATTTGTTGCACGTACTCAGGAATATTAGGGTTTTTATCGCACTGATCTAGCACACAAAGGGCTGTCTGACACATGGAAAAAAGCTGGTCTCTGATCTGGGTCACTTTTGGTTTGAGGAGTCCGGGGGAACCAAGGGGAAGAGCAGAGGCACTTGGGTCTGTGCTGTAAGCAGGCGTGTGCCACGCTGCTCAGCGGGCCCCGAAACCTCTGGGTGATGCTTGTCTGAAAGGGGGAGAAACACACTTTGCAGAGCACTCATCCACCTGGGTCTCCTGCGTGCAGAAGCTCTGTATCTGGTTTGCAGGCACGGACAATCTGGGTCTGCAGTGGAGTCAGCAGGAGCTCTTGAATGGAGACTGAACGAGCATTCAAACTCCTTAAAGCATTACTAGCTCTCTTATTTAAATACTGAAGGTGACAGAGGTGTGACAAGGGCAGTGCAATTCTTCCTGCTTGGTAATTAGGAGCATTGGGTAATTAAGGTGTAAATAAGGGGTCCTGTGGCGTCAGTCACCGATCTTAAAGCACCATGTTTTGCATGCAAAAGCCGTTAATGCGGGGAGGAGGCACAACTGCACTTGAATTGAGGATCACTTTGCACTGGTGTAAAGTCAAAGAATTCTATTTGAGTATTCAAGGCTTTGTAGAAGCTTTGCAGACCAGCTAATGGGAAGTTGGAAATAAAAATGCAAATGTAACATTGGCAGAAACACTGTGTGCAAGGCTAGGATGTGTTTGTCAGGCTTCCTTTCAGAAGAGATGCATTTAAGAGAAAGCTGGAGAGTATGATTCGCTGTGTCTCAGCCCACCCAGGCAGCTCTGTTACTTGACCCAGTCATTACTTTATCGATGCTCAATGAGAGCCATGTGCAAACACAGAAGGACATTCAGAAGAGTGGGGTAGACCCTGCACACCCAGGCGAATGAGACCAATAGGTTCGCTGCATGTGAAGAAGACCAACAGTTGATTAAGATTAGCACAGATTAACTGATTTGGCCTAAGGGAGAATAGAGAGGCGGAAGCCTGTGAGTCTACAGTGTTCTCTGGGAGAGTATTGGAAACATATTGGATGTGGAGAACAGAAGCCAGGCTTTGGACTTGATAGCACAAGGCAAAACAGTTACTCAGCCCCTTAGTTACATGGGGATTTTGGGGAAGAGAAAAACTAAACTAACATTCTCTGGTGATCGAAGCCGTGAATAGAAATTCCTGAATAATCTTGAATCTTCTTCCTGTTTTTTGTTTTTGATCAATTAATTTACTCAGAGCTGCTGCCCTAAAGGCTGATGAGGCAGTACAGAAGGTTAAGGATGACACTTTTCTAGCTCTAATGGGACTTCTTAAATGCCTAATTGACTTTGGATCAAGGCATACCCAGCTTAAATGGAGGAACCTTCCTGTGGAACCTCAGCTGGGTGTTCCTGCTCAGGGGGGATTGCACTGGATGAGCTTTCCAGGGCCCTTCAACCCCTGGCATTGTGATCCTGTGAAGATGCCATCTTATGGTGAAGAGTTGAGGGACTGTGTGAAATGTGGAGTGGGTTGTGTGGCTTTGGATGAGAACAAACGAGTGGCTGCTTGGTAGATTATATATCTCCTTTTAGATAGCACGGGGGAAGACTAAGCCAAATACAAACAATTTTGGGAAGTCGGAAATACTTTCAATCCCATGAAAAGAAAAATATTTGTGGAGAAGTTGGATAGCTTTATGCTGTGTATAAATTGTACCCTGCATCTCCAGAAGAACAATACAAGCGTTTCCACACAGTTTGTTTTTAAACAAAAGCCACCCAGAGATATGAATGATGCTTTATGGCTTTGGCTTTTCTGGTGGAATGCGTCTGTTTTCAAAGCGAGATGGTTTCAAAGAATTCTCAGGAGACAGAGGCCTTTAGGCTTTGAAGTCGATATTGTAATTAAGGCCATATTTATAAAAAAGTAAACATTTAGGATGAGAACTTCGGAGCTTCCTCCTTTCCTGCTGCTGAGTATGAGACTGGTGTGGCAACGAGTGTTTTGCTTTTTGGTTCCCAACTTGGCGATTGAGAGGCTTCTCTTGAGCAGCATGTGCGCAGGTTTGGTGCAGATCACCAATGTGCTCAAACAAAGCAGCTGCCAAAGTGGTTGTTCATGTGGTTCTGGGCACCGCTCCTGGCAAATTCCACAAGTGTCGGAGGATGGCTCCGAGTTCAGCCCCGGGACACTTCTCCTAAGCGTTACTTAGGAGCTGGGTTACAGGAGCTGCTGCAATCTGTCATGTAAACGCTACAGAAACAGAATAAGAAATAGATTATTCCAAAAACATTTACGCCTTATACTACATTGGGAGGAAAGGGGTAAGATGGTTGAAGCCCTAAGGAAGCGGGGTATCAGAAAGGAGCTGGGCTTCTGATTCCATGAAGTTGTATTATTATTAATGCAATCCCCAAGAGTAGTAAATGATTTAAAACTGGCAGAGGAAAGTGATCTGTATCTCATCGCTGAGCCTGGATGCCTCACGGGAAGGTCTCTGGTCCAGCACAGTTTGTAGGTTCCATAAAGAAGTAACTAGAAGGAATGAGTTGCATTGTGTTAGATGGGAGTTCAGCTCAAATGATCCGAAAGTCCCTTTTCTCTCAAGATTGCTGACTTGTGCTCATGAAGCCCACAGGAGCAGCCGCATACACAAAACTACCTGCAATGTAAAAGCTTTATTTGGGAATATTTTCAGCAGCTCCCCCCTGCAATATGACCTTTTTATAGGTGGAGTTTGACTTGCATTGCACTAGGGCAGAAATCGGTTGTGTTTGTAGCCAGGTTCCCTGGCAAGAGAATGGACGTAGTTTCTTCTGTAGCACCCTGAGGGACATGGACAGTACAGCAGAGGCTGCACTGAGATGTATTGTTCACTACCATTGAGGTCTCCAACATAGTGACTTGATTGTCACAAGGAAAACAACAGCGGACGGGGGATGCTAAATGTAAATTGTTTAAGCAAATTTCAAAAATGCACTTTTAATGGGTATGTTTGCCTGTGAACAAACAGCTTTTTCTACCCGACACACTGAAGATGTGAGGGTGGCACTAGAAAAGCCTCCTACTTCAGACTAGTTTTAATTTGGATTTGGTTTTGGGGCATCTGAACAGTACCTGGGCTGGCGCTTCCAGATTGCTTCGGTTAGCTGAAATTGTTTTCATTAAATAATGAAATGGTTTTCATTTAAAAGCAGTAAACTTCGGTTTTGTGCACTTATTCCAGATAAAATGTTTTAATTATACACTTAAGCAAAACTCCAAAGAGCAAGAATCAAGAGTGTAATTCAGGAACTATAGAATTGCAGAACTGTTCACCTGCTTACTGTTTGTTAAAACACCCTTGACGAATGAGAAGTCAAATCTCTCTTCAAGGGGTTTGTTCTGATGCTTTAGTGCTTTAGTTTGCATCCATCCAGGCCTTCCGAAATTAGGGTGGCTGTAGGCGAAGAAATGGAAGATGAGGCTGTAAAAGCCTCAGGGAACGCCTGTTTTCTTTGGTGCTGGTACAGCATGTGCAAACACGTGCACGCCGTGTGGTTCATAGCCGTCTATCTCGTTACCACCAACATACAAATAACAACCTTTAGTTGCCGTCAACGCTGCTTTTACAGCCCAGCTGGTTTAGCTCTGCCCTTCCATGTTTCTTTGTGCAGGGGTTTCCTATCCACACCTTCAGAAAGGGGGAAATGAAGTCTTATTGTGGAGCTCCGGTGACGTGTTGGGAATCCCGTGCCCCCGGTGCTGTGCTGCAGGCGCTCTGCTGTGTCCGGCTGCGCGATAAGAGCGATATCTCCCGCGTTCCCATCGCACATCCCCCTGCAGCACTGGTTTCCCACTTCCGTGGGTGTGCTGAGGTGGTGCTGATGCACGTAAAAGAATGTTTCCCGTGGGAAATAGAAGTTTTCAAGCGTCTTTCTCTGTGAGTCTGGAGTGAAGAAGGCTCAAGTAATTCTGCAACACTGAAATCTCTGCTATTTCCCTTCACTGAAATGTTACTGAAGCTGTGTGTGTAAAGGAGAAAATGTGGAGGTATTATTTAATAGCTATAAGTATACTTTAAAATATTTTAAAATTAAAAAGTCTTCTAAGTTGGAAGGGGGAGAAAGCAAAATGAAAAAAAAAAAAAGGAACATATCAGAGCCAATACCACTTATTTGAATTATTTCCAAGTTTTTCCATAGAAATCTGAAATGGACCAAATGTTTCCATTTGAACAAGCCCCTATTTTCTTCTTGGTTTGGTTGTGAAGGGAAATTTGCTCAAAAAGAGACAGAGCTACATGTAATAATGGGCATTTCAGCTGAAAAAGGAGCTGCTGTGGCCCTGCCCTGCTTTCCACGCTCAGGCAGAACTGAGGTTTTATTTTGCTCCAGTACCAGTCCATACAAGTGTGATTAGGAGGTCTGGCTTCAAAGCTGCTTTTCAGCAGATGTGCCCATTGTAAAATCAGATCTCTCTTGTTTATTCCCTGCCTATTGTTTCCTCTCAAGCGTATCCATTGCCCACCACCACCACCATGCAAACACAGGCACGGCGCAGCAGCCGCGTTGCAAACACCTTGGAAGAATCGATCAGCTCTTTCTTGTGGTGGAGAATGGGGCCAGAACAATTTTATCAGCTCTGCTGGTACTTTGCAGCTGCCCGTGTTGTGCTCAGCTGCCATTCTTGTCCAAGTAAATATGATTATTCCGAGTGGAACGTTACTAAAAAAGGTCTCTGGTTCTATGTGGCAATTGTGCACATTCTTATCAGCCCCTTTGCAGTGATTATTTTCCTGGCTGAGAATGTTACGACTTAGTCATTGGGAAAATTCAATGTGGAAGGTATTCCTGGGCCCTCTGGCTCAGCGACACCACTGTAGTTTTCCACAGATGGGAATAAATAAGCAATCCAGTTCAACACCGGGGGCTGTGTCCTCCTGCAGTTAAACCCGAGGTGGTTCCGCTCAGTTCACAAGCTATGGCGATTTGCACTACATTTTGGTGGGTGGTTGGTGTTTTGTGGCTTTTGGTGGCTTTTTGGTAGCGTTTTTTTGCCCCTCTGGTGTGTCTCTGGTTTTAATCACTAAGCAAAATAACGGAAAACTGTAAGTTGTATCATTTAATCATTATAATTGTAAGTTGTATCGTTTATTGGACAGACATGGTGGTGGTGGTACGGCCAATGATGTTAATAGTTTCCTCACTTATTTAGGAAATAGAGCTGAATTAGCAAATAGTTTTGATCCTCCTAAAACTCCCTCACTTGGCAGAAATGCCACTTGTTAAAGGAAAAAGTTATCTAGCAATACTCACCATGCAGGCCTGTACCATGGGTTGGGCTGCACAATGCAACTGTATTGGAAAAGAAATCACTAGTTACTATTAAAACCCCATCAAGGCTGCACTGGCGAGCTGAGCTAATGAAGCTGTCTATGAAATGATAGCAGCAGGGAGAAAATGATTTATCCTCATTATTGCTCTGCGTCTGGCAGGGCGTCAAAAGGCTCTTGTGATGTTGGCTCAGGAATGTGGCTGCTGACAGTAGGAACGGCTTTGCAGGCCTGCTGGGACGAAGCCTGCGCTGTGCGTGGGGCTGAGCGTGGGCTCCCAGGTAGCGGTGCTGGTCGTGCAGTGTGGTGCTGTGAGCGGTGCTGTGAGCGGTGCTGCTGTCCACTCACCCAACCCAATAATGGGATGATTGGGAACTTTAGGCTTAGCTGTAATATTTAGGCTAAAAGACAAAGCTTTATCTGTCTCTCCTGACTCTGGCAGCAATCAGAGCGGATTAGTTGGTAAACGAGCTCGAGCAGTGTCAGTGGACACCAGGCTTTAAGCACGCCCTTTGCTGCTTTCTCTCCCACCCCTAGTTTAGGGGACAAAGTAATCAGGTAAGATGAAAGCAGACGCCGTTCTATGGCTTTTTGGTGCGCAGAGCTATTCTAATTTTAGCCCTCTGCAAGTCAGCTGCCTCATAATTAGGGCTTTGAGCTGTTTTTCCCTTGCCTTCCCTCTCTGAGGTTGCTTTTACCAGGAAGAAAATAAATAAGAATGCTCCCGAGTTTGACTCTAAAATTGTACCCTTAGAAAATGCTGGGTTTAAAATGACTGTGGTCATGAAGTTCTTCCAAGGCTCCTCCTTGATTTCAGTTAAGGGCAGCAGTATAAATAAATACGAATAATGGTGAAACTCCAAGTAATATGGAGCGATATCTATCATACGGCTCTGAGAACTGCAGCCAGCTCAGCCGAGGGGGTCAGAATAGAGCTTGAGACCCTTTTGCCTCCAAGGTCGCTGGCACAAACCCCACGGGAACAGTAGTGACTGTACATCGGTTCAGCATTGCCGTCATCTGACCAAAGTGTGGTGTGGAAAGGACACCGAAGCTAAGCCACATAGTAGGTGAAGCTAAGTATATCCTACAGCCTTCAGTTTAATCTATAGAAGAGCTTTCTGTGCCGTGAGTAATAATTTATTACTGTAAGTTGCCAAAATAAAGGATTAATTGCCTGGCATTAGCACTGCATTCTCCAGTGAAATCATCACTTCATGACGTAAAAATGTATTTAATCTATTCTTCCCAAAATGAAAACAGTAGCACCTTCTTACGTGTTAATCAAACCATCCGTTAATCAGGATAACACACCATAGTTGTGATTACAGTTAGAAATCAATTCATGCTTACCTTCAAATAAAGTGTAGAGAGGGGAGCAATTAACATAACAGAGCCAGCACACCCGAAAGAGGCATATGTTTCTGACAGTGTCAGAAGTGTACTTTTCATTTTTCTAGATCTCTAAAATCGCACAGAAGGTGCCAAGGAAGGAAGCTGAGCTGGGATCTGCTTTTGCTCACAAGCCTGGATGTTTCTAGAGACACTGAAGGCCAAGCAGCAGTGCCTTGGCAAAAGCCCGAGGATGATGCAAGGTGTGCAGCGTATGGCCAGCCCAAGGGCTGGCTGTTCGTCTTTGCTCTGCACTGCCTCTCCTGCTCTGCAAGCGTTAGCACGGTAATTGAGGCACATTCTTCCTGTGCTTCCTCTGCCCCGGTGCTAAGGATGGTGTGAGCAGAAATGAGATGGATCCGGTGTCCACCTCTGCCCCAGCCGTGTGGGGAGAGCAGTTTGTCTGGAGGTCAGGACCCAGCGCACACTCGCGTGTTCCCACTCTGTGCTCACGTGTGCCTGTGATTTTGACCTTGCCCCTTACAATGGTGAAAACCAAGCTGTGAATGCTCTGCATTGGGCCTGTGCTTGAGCTACACTGCAGCTGGTTCTCACTGCACAACACACACTTCTATTCCCATGGCTTTTCTCAAGTATCTAACTGGGGTGTCTGATACTGGAGCAAAGGGCTGTTGCAAACCAGTGGGGAGAGGCAGGTGCCACAGTCCCAGAAATGAAAAGCCCAGATTTTGAAAGTGAGAGTCCTCTCTAACGGTGCTTTTGGAAGTGTGTTACACACAGTGCTCTCAACTAGGTGATGGCTTCTGCCTTTGGCAGGTGACCGTTCATGTGCCTTTCAAGCCCTTTGGTTTCCGAAGCATCTCAAGCCTTGTCTTGCTTTGTAATCGAACGGATTTGTTTGTTTTTTCATTTCCTCACTTTAAAACACTCTGTGCTGCTTCCAGAACAAACAATTCTGTAACTTAGGGATATAAGCATTCCTCAAAGCCAGAGAGATTAGCTTCTGCAGCTATTAGAGCGCAATGTTAAATGTGGGTTTTGTCTCCGCTGATCCCTGGCACGAAGGCGGTTTTTGGCATCCTGCAGCTCGGGTTTGCTGGGCGGTTTCTGCAGCCTGATTAATATTCCCATCGGCTGCTAGGACCGCTGTTGTGTGGATAATTTCCCCAAAGGAAACCACCCTTCTCGGCCTCTTGGAAGTGCTAACGAGTAGAGATTGCCCTACCAGCACAACCAGCGCCTTCTGTCCGCTGCCAAAGAGCCAGATGGAGGCGGGCAGGAATCAGGTCGCACAAAGAAGGGTAACTGAAAGACTTGGAGGAGGCAAGAACTGGGAAAGGCTATCGCAGCTATTTTTGATTCTTGAAGAGGAAAGATTAATTTAGATCTTTTGGTGCACACAGGCAAAAAATCTGTTTGAAAACAAAGGGGCCCAGTCCTGGCTGTTCTTACGGTCTCTGCCGTTAACTGCGCTGATGAAAGGAGAACGCAAACCGTTCCCGCGGCATTGCTGAGCCCCTGCCTTCCAAACAAACAGTTTCAGACACGGGGCTTTGTTCAAAGTAGGAAGGGAAGGAACAGATTCCCTGGATGCAGACACAGATATAAATACGGTATCTAATGTGTCTCTTTAGGAAAGACCCGAGTTACGTTGCATTGAAAAATAGTGTTGCTGACTCACTGTAAAAATCGATGACACGTTATTACCTCAGCCCAGAATAAAAAATGTAGTATGCTGAGGTTTAAGAATGGTGAGTCAAGTGAGATGTCTTCAAATTGAGTATCATCACTCTTCACCAGGGTATTTGTACAGCAAATCTTATCAACAACTCTCCTGCAGAACCAACCACCAAAGTGTTGCAAGCTCCATTTCGGCTGGTGTCAACTGGAGAATGGTGCTGTAGATAGCAACGTGATGGAAGAGAGGGCTGCAAGTCAGGATTATAGCGGTGGCATGATGAAACACTGGGTATTTGCAAAAAGAAGACTGAGATACATTTATTGATAGGAGGAAGAGCTGATGTTCCAGAGGAGGTGCGTTTTCAGAGCCCTGTGCATGCGTGTCGTGTTCCCTTTGCTATCATGCAGATTCTCTTAGGACCGCTGTGTCTGTTTGCAGCGGTTGCTTGTGTGGTACCTTGTGTGACCATGGGAAACTCCATCCTGCTCTCAGCTGGGCAGGGAATATTAACGGATTCCTCCTCCCCGCCCCCCAATTAAAACCCACCCAAAAGCAAAAGCAGATTTTATTTTTTACATAAAAGAGCTTTTAACGTGTAAAGCTGTGGGAGTGGCAAAAAACCCAATGCTTTAAGAAAGCAATTAACATTTGGCAAGGTAGGACAGATGTGCAGTTTTCGTGGCCATGATGGAGATGTGCAGGGGCTGTGTGAGAGCATCCCCTTCTCTGGAGACTTGTCCTACTTGCACAGACAGGAGAAAGCTCAGTTTTCTAAGCTATTTTTTCAGTGAGAAGGGTGAATATTATGGGGACCGAGTCCCAAAAAGCTCAGCAGTGTAGGGGCGTATTGTCTCTAGCTGATGAGCTGCGTGATTCCTGCATGGACCACCCTCTTCACTGATGGGTTTGCATTGTGTTTTAGCAGAGGTTGTGCAGACACCCCTTAGGAACGGGTTTTGTAGAGTAGGTCGTGCCTTGCCCTAGCTGGACTTCACTGCCATGGCACCTGGAAGGATTTATTATCTCAGACAGTCACATGTAATGACTTGACAAGGAGATAATTACAGTGTCTGAAACACTATCTGTCTAAAAACCAGAGATTGAAGAGTAAAAACAAGGAAAATGGGAGCTGACATCTGTAAGAAAAAGCTGAAGAAGCAGTGGAACAAAAATAGGGAGAAAGGTCAAAAGGAGCGAAGATGGAGCGAACGCCAATAGACCAAATGGGGTCAGGGATGCTGAACTGTAAAACGGGTGAGGGTGTGAAAATCCTATCGTTTCAGTGATCTGTTCTTCCCCCCTTGCAAATATTTGAATCTGGAAACATTGATCCAAGACCAAAAATAGCCTAGGAAGAAGCTAGAAAGCAATTGAAATAATCACAGCAATTCAGATACCATGTTTTAAAGCTCAAATAAGTTTAGAGTAATCCTAATCATTGCGATAGAGACAGCTGAGGGACACACAGCATGAGGTGGCAGCGGTGCTGTGCAAGCCCCTGGATCTTCTGCTCATTTTCTCGTTCCTTTTTTCCCACATTAGCTAATTTTGCTTTTCTGACAGTGCTTAATGGAACTGTGTGCTTGGCGACATGGCGAGTGAATGGAAACTGCTGAAAATAGAAGTTGAAATATGGTAGAAATAACCAATAGTGAGGTTGGATCCATTCAGAAGCCAATTTTAGGAGTTACTGGTGTACTCTTGTTCACCCATTCATCAAACAGGGGTTGGTAATCCCCATGTTGTCATGAGAAACATGTTCATTCTGGCACAAATACAGCAAATGAAAACTAACTCAAACTTATTAGGAGTGGCCAAGTCTTGAAATGCAGATGGGTTGAGGAAGCATCTTTGAGCTGTGAGAGAGAAGACCTGATAACAGAGCAATGTATTGAACTAACCCTTCCCCTCTGGTATTTAAGTTTAGCTTACCCTCTGACCAAAAGGACTGCAAATCAATTAGAGCTGACAAGTCCAACTTCAAGCGCATCGGCAGGGCAAATGGTAATGTCTCATCATTAAGAAAAATCCTCCAGCACTTCTGACCTTGGATAAAGCAAAATGCCCTCTGCTTGTCAGCATTCAGGGCTCACCCTGTATCTGCAGAACTGCCCGTGTGTACTGATTACATAGCACAAGCAAAATAGGCAAAAAATATCTACTCGTGAGCATCTGAGTTGGAGAATGCTCAGGCTTCCCAAAGCTTTGTGAAAGAAGTGCTGGATTGCTTTGGCTGAGACATGACCGCCCATAAGCCATTTGGAGAAAGAAACTTAACTTACAGGGCTTTATTTCCATCCCTCCTATAAGAAGGTACAGGGAAATTCTCTGATACATCCAACTTAGAGTTCATTCCTCCCTAAGAAATGACGTTTGGTCACAATGTCTAATGTCAACGTGCTGAGGCATCCAAAGAGTGAATGGCACGTGTCCTTTAGAAAGCGTTAAACGCAGAGCCAGGGAAACTTGGTTGCAGCGTTCGTTCTTCTCGGTTCTTTTAACGCTGAAGCTGTTATGGTGGAGCAGGAACGGGTCAGCAGGGACTGAAGCATAGAAATGAGAGTCAGAAGTGTTGTTAGGCCCACTTATTTATACCTCTGAGGATGTTTGCAGTGAACTTTTCTCAGCATCCCAGGCAATAGCTGTTCTTCCGAACATTTCATTTCAGGAAACAGATCAATTTTGTTTTCTGAATACTTTTCTCATATACAAGCTGAGGTCCAGGCTGTGTAATTCCTAATTTGACATCCACAGAAACCTTTTTGAAGTGCTTCTGTAAGCCTAAATGTGACTCTTGGAGCAGAACCAGACAGTCCGTGATTTAGCTCTGGATGTACTATGTTGAGGTGGCTCATCAGCATGCTCGAGTCTCATCTACTCTAAATGTTTTCAAATGCTTAGTTCCATTCCCTTGTGCTTTATCTTGTCCCCTAACTAACCCACTTCTCTTCCTTTTGGTGTGTAGATCATCCACTTCTCTCAGGTTTGCCCCTTCGTTGTTGGTATTTGTTGGGTGCACTGCAAGATCAGTCTAATCAAAAGCAGCCGCCCGTATTACTGGAGCAGTTGCTGGCTTATTTTCTGGTGCTAAGAAGCCTTGGGCAGCAGGATTTCACCTGGATTCACCCCATCCACGCTGCCTCAGGGGTTAGAACCAGCCTTTAGTACCGGTTGAGACGCAGATAGAAATCGCAGAAGGACAACAGAGAGCACCACGTCTTCCTGCACCAAGGAGATGCTCCCACTTGAACCACATGAAGCATCTGCACCTCTCCCCACTTTGATGTTTACACGCTGCTCAACGAGGGCAGGATGATTGGTTCAGGTTTCTGGTTATGACAAATCGCTGGTATCACCCTGATGAAATAAGTAAAGCCTTGAAGAACCTTAAACTTCTATTACTTTTTAATATGAGTAACTTTAATAGAAAGGCTTAAATGTTTCTTTCTATTGCAATGCCTCAGCATTTCTATAGTCATAAATTCTCTCACCAGTCTGCTGTTACTGATGTAGCAATTCTTTCTACTTCTTTGAACACTAAAATGGAAAGAAAACAAGGTTTTAGGCTTTATGTATTTTTAATTCAATGAAATTCAGCTTAAAGCTATAGGAAAACAGCTCTCAGCGTGGAGTGCTCCGATCTTTGGAGAGCCCTCGCTAAGGCGGAGCAGCAGGATGGTCGGATGTAGGATTGCACGCCTGCAGGGTGGGAGTGTTTTCCCAGTTTTATCTTTGTGGCTTCCTCTCTTGTTTCAAGTCGCCCCCTTTTCCATGTTAATTCTGTCGAGTTGAGTTCATAGTGCATTTTATCTCGCTTAGCCCTGCCCTGCCTTTCTCTGCAGGGGAGAGTGATGAGGCTGAGGGGAATTCCATTGCTGACAGAGTGGAATGAAACTCAGCCACTGCTCTTTCAGACAGCACAGTTATAGCCCTGGAGCTCACCAGCAGCACAACTATAGTTAAGTATCCAGATAAGAAGGGATTAATACTACTAGTTAATGAATATAGGAGTGAAGCACAGGGAAACTGAAGTCTGTATTCAAAGACCATCAACATTCACCTTGCCATCCTCAGCCATTCACTCTTAGGGAATGGCTGAGGATGCTCATCCTGAGCCAGTGCAAAAACTGTTCCCAAGAGTGCAAAATCATTACTTTAAAAATGACAAGGCAGATAGCGATGCACAAGAGAGATAAAGGGATAGCAGGAAAATGGATGCGTTTCAGTGGAATTATAGTTGACATAATCAACGAATGTATTGTCTTCCTATTGTCACTGTGCTCACAGTGTGACTGTCCTGGCACTGGGAAAACATGCATTCTTTTATTGTTCCCGATCATTTGAGTATTTCAATCAGCCATGAACTAACACAAAATGCTCTCAGTGAGCAACAATGGGTTTAATAGCGATGGATACAATGGTTTTCCCTTTGGAGAGGGGTCATGGAAAGAGTAGTTTCTCAAGGAGCCTCTAGATTGCAGTGAGTCTGCATCTTAGTGAAATTCACAGCATCTCTTGAGTCACTGTATGAGTCTGAGGACAAAGCGCAGGTCCATCTTACATAATCTTTATCCAGCCACATCCACTTAGTAGACATTTCAGCCAAAGGCACTTCAACAGTTCAGTCACTGAAATAACGTTTACTTGGGGGAACCTGGCACTAAACAAAGTGTTCCAAGGTGCTCAGTTGACAAGGTAGCTCATAAACACTAAAGAATAGGCCACAGCTGTGACTTAAACCTGAATTAACATGTCTGCTGGAGCTTGAAACCCAATGTGCTGCTTACAGATGTGGGGCACAGAGCAATGCCAGCACACCTGTGCTGTGGGGCAGCCCCCTGGGCCAGCTCTGGGGCTCTTTGTTAGTCAAAGCCTGAGCTCTGGCAAGAGACAGTTTTACAGGAGACTGAGGCAACCAGCTCCTGAAGGTTTAAAAATAGAGCTGAGAATGTCCCTGACCATCTGCTGCCCAGAGCCGCTCCCAGCCAAGGTGATGCAGTCCGCTCTGCTTTGCAGAAGCTCATTTCACACAAGACAGAAGGAAGAACGTGGCTGAGGTTTGTCACTCTGCAGGATTAGGACCCCTTGGTATGTTGTGGAGGTTACTACAAAGCAACAGGGAGGCTGCAGAACTCCAAAATCCAGATAATTAGCTTGTATCTCAGAGTAGCTTAGAAGCATCTCCTGTGGGCATGGGGCTTTTGCTGGAAGCTGATACACATTGTTAAGGCAAGGCAGGGAGCAATATTTTAAACTCATAAATCCTCCCCCAAGAAAGCAGATAAAATGTTTGGCTTTGATCAAGCTCAGGTACTTTCAGCCCCTCATTCTCTGCCCTCCCAAAATGTCACATCTTGGGTGTCTCTTCCTTTGCTCCATATCTCATGATCCGTAATGCTTGTTGGTCTGGAAGGAAAAGCAAACCTTCAGTATTTCCAAGTCTGCACTTCAAAGTGTTTCTCTGCATATAAAATGCTATGCCCTATAAATTGAGAGTCAGCAGCTTAGCATCCCCTGCTCCGGTACGATGTAAATCTACGAACTTTAACAATCAAATTATGGAAGCTCAGCATAAAAAATGATGGCTGTTCCGAAGCCACCGTGACCCTTGATGCATCAAACGTTGGCAGGGGGCCAGCCTACCACTTAGTGCGATGGCTCTGGAAAAAACAGGCTAAATGACACTTTTCATATTATCTGTCTTTTTCCCCTTACCCTAGCATGTTAAATTCAACTTTGCTCTAGGCGTGCCAATCCAGGCTTCTCTTTCCGTTTCCTAGCTGAGTTTTGGAATGGCATATTGATCTAGTAACAATTAAAGTCCCGGTGTTATCTTATAATGAAATGGGTCGTTATTTCAGTAATCCTGCTAGTACTGTTGTGTTCTGGTTTTGCAGCTTCTTTCTAGCGTAGTTGTGGTACAGGAGATGGAGAGGAGAATATAGGTGGATGTTGTGTGTAAATTTTGAGTACTCGAGATGCTTAAATGAGTGAGTAGGAGGATGGCCTGATTCCTCACCCGAGGTACCCACTGGAGCACTTGTGACGCACGGGCTGCCACGTGGCTGAACGGTGGTGTGTCTTATTTGTACGAACAAGAGCAGACTGGTGAAAATACCTTTCCGACTCAAAAGGGCCAGGGGAATTCCTTTCCTGTGTAAGGGATTTGGGCAGCTGAGTGTTTGGCAGGTGCTCCCTTGGCAAAGCGAATACGGGAGGATCCAAAGGAAGAACCCGGAGTAAGAGCCTGGAGCTGGGCACCTCTTAAACCTGGTGATCTCTGCAGGGACCGAGGTGTTAGGAAAAGCACCCTCCTACTTATTCTCCGTCTATCGTGCTGTGCTGCTTGTGAGCAGCAGGTGGGGTGGATTCTGTCCCCAGATTAAGCAGATGGTGTGGATATTCCCATACTGGGAGTCTTTACCTTGACTCAGTACTTTTTTTTTTCCTGGGTTAATTAGGGACAAGGAAGAAAATCCCTCCTCTGTTGGCTGTGCCTTTCGGTCTGCAGTCTATTAAGCTACTGCAGTACTGTACTACACAGCATTTGAGCATGTGCGGCTTCTTTTTCTGCAGCCCTTGCACATAAATATTTAATACCCACAGTGAAGCAGTGGTAAGAATCCATTTAATTAGTCCAAATGCCACCATTGCTTTAGCATCTTAGGTGGATTTGCAGGACTAGACGAGGCTTGGTGTGCTGATAGCTGTGGTCAGTGGCACCTGTGATCATGCCAAGGCCTGGCTTCCTTGCTATACAATGAGAACCCTGTGGCTGCAGCACACAGTGTCACTCTGGTGTGGGGGGTCATTGCCCCAGCGCTCTCTGTGCAACGCGAGCTCCTGCTCTTCCTTCTACCAAGGGACAATTTAGTTTCATTGAGATATTATTGAAGATAAGAAGTCTCTCAGGGGCTCTGTAGAGCGATCAGACTCAATGTCTAAAGCGGGTGGGATCCCAGCTGGCTCAAAGGAGGTCACACAATGCACTGCCACCGAGCTCTGTGCATTTCTGAACGTGTTTTGCTTCAGCAAGAGGTGTTTGCAAAAAGGAGAAATTATGCCTGTGCTCGCTTGCAAAGCCCAAGCTATCACGTTTTGCTGAATTGCCCATTGCTATGAAAGCATCTGCTAGCTTTGATGCCTATTTTAAAGCCCTGTGGGCAGCAGCAGTCAGTCATTATAAGGGGCACGGGGTAGTTTCTTCAGGGCGATGCTCTTCTGATCAACTTCATTCTGTTTTCAAATGGTGCTCTCACCCTCAGGGAAATGTTAGGCCACCTGCAAATGTGCTAGTTTGCTATACTTAGTTACTCCCAGTGTTTTAAATCTAGTCTGGCTCCAGTGGGGCCTGGAGTGCGCTTTCATTGTCTGGCTATATAAATGCAGCTGTATGCAAGCAGGCTCCCCCTGCATCCACCAAACGCAGCGATGTGCTGGGTTTATTCAAAGGCAAAATAGGCAAAACACTTGGAAATGTCTGGAAGAGATCCTCCAAGGATGCGCTAACGCATCTACGTGACGTACTGTAATATGCATGTGCATTTGCTTTTGAGGCTCCTGCTAGCTTCGGCTCATGTTACTAAGGCTTTCATCTACAGTTCCTTTGAAACATCACTTGTCATAACAGAGAAGACACTGTTTGAAACAGGCTGAGTAATCTTCTGTGGTTTCTATGGTAACTGGGTGCATTCTCCATTATCATAGGGACTTGCTTCAGTTTTAACAACATGACAGAATCAGGTGTAGGGCTCATGAGACAGGCTCATGTCAGCTGGAAGCTGCCAGTCACACAAGCCCATGCAGATGTTTGGTGCTGCTGCTTCCCCAGTAAAGAGGCAGACCATGAACCTCCAGTGACTGCAAGCAGAGGAATTAGGAAATCCCATTTACATTATGCATAAAGATGCGGTTAAATGTGCCATGGAAGCAGCTTCCAGTTTGTAGTGCAGCGCTGCGATGAGAACAGGCCACTTCTCTTTAATGACTTACATCGTAGTCCCGTAGCCATTGCATCCTTTGGTTAAGCACAAGCACGTTCAGCACATCTGTCACAACAGCGGGTAAACTTGGTATGGGTCACAGAGCAGCAGCAGAATGGAGTTCTGGTAAATAATGTCTCTTTAGACAGTAAGCGTCCAGGAAATTGGGGCAGGTGAATGTAGCCGTGACACGTTGCTAACCAGCCTGACAGTGGTGATGGTTAGATTGCATGTCATGGGTAGGACGCAGAATACAACAATGCGATATTTACTGAAAAGAAGGAAAAGGGCACCTGCAATACCCAGCAGCTTTCGGGAAAAGCAGAACCTCCCACGCTCCCCCCCAACACCACCAAGCAAACAAAACTAGAAAAGAGAGGATCCAAGTAGAGATCTTAAAGCTGTTCATGCAGAAGGCAGGCGTAGTTAAGAGGATTCAGATTTGTACATCTCATCTCATCTCTGCCTTAAACTGATAAATGGGAAGGCAAACCCATTTCTGCCAGCCTGAGACCCTTGCGGGATACAGCAGGACAGGTATCGCCCAGGGCACCAACCGTGCATCACTGGCTTCAAAGCGTGGAGCTGGGCTAAATAGAAATCATCTTTATTCCTTGCATCCTCTCTTTTCACGTTCGTTCTTGTAATAAAGTAGTAAACAAGCACTGGTTGTATTCAGGCCAAACCCTGGAAGAAGGAAAAAGGCAGATCAGTCCTTGGAGGGACAGACAATTTGGCAATAGAAGATGGTTTCACTTTTCAGGGCATTTTTGGATCTCTGTGTAATTAGGAGGTAGTGCTATAGGTAAATAACGTATTTATCACTTTTATGAGTGACTCAGAATCTAGAAGAGCAGTCCAAATCACGTCTGGCTCAGCGCATGCTTTGGAATTATGGACAACAGGATCTGGCAAAAGGAAACAGTTTTGTTTCCTTCCACTGTAGTCACATTCGCAATAGCTAAATACAGAATAACGGGATTCGGGAATGGCGATGGGGCAAATGACTATTGCTGCAACGTGAATTGCATCAAGTAAACGAATTGAAATCTGAGTGGGATGTCACCCTATTGCTGGGCTGTTTAACCCCTTAACTTCTGATCGACATCCTCAGCAGCTTGAATTCGTAACGTTCTGTGTTGCCAGGGATGGAAGGATAAAGGCAGAAAGATCAGTAGTCGAAGATGCCCAGGGGAAGTGTGCCAGCTCCTCATTAATGGTATTAGAGCATCGTTCTCAGCCCTTACCCCAGCTCCCTGCGTGCCAAGGATACTTGTGTTATTTTGGTAATCAGACATAATTCATGCAGCTCAGTCTGTAATTCCTAGAGTGCTTTTCTCCTATGCAGTTGTGAGTGAGTCTGCAGAGAACTCTTCGTATTTGCATTAACTCAATGCCTGCTGGCACTTAGTGAGGAATATGTGGCTGTGCAACCCCAGTAAATGTGTGAAACACAAGAGTACCTCTAGATAACACCTTCTGTGGTTTATTTACCAGAGAAGACACAAATCTCAGAGACTTGGAGTAACTCAGTTTTTCAGCAGTTTCAGTTATTTCATACAAGAAGTCCCAGTTTTGACGGAAAAAGTGATGGAAGAAATAGGGGAGACCCTGGGACATCCCATGGTGTGTATATAGTGCAATCAGCTGAAATGTGGGATGACTGGATTCAAGACCCTATTCTGGCTGTGCCTAATTGTATAACTACATAGTCTGGAATAAATGATGGCAACTGATGTTTCTCTGTGGATTAGTTATTGTAATAATAAATAGGTGATCAAGCCAAAATTTGGTAGTAAGGTACGTGAGAAGGATAAAAGTTGGTATAAAGGAAGGATTCTGTATCGCATCTTTATAGATAGCAGCCTATTTTCTGTGTTCATGCATGAAGTATCGTCATGGTTTAACCCTGGTAGTGCATTGTCAAAGGCTGAGTCTTGATCCTGTCTATGCCATCACCTTTGCACATCATCTCCATATTCATGTCAGTGCAAACTGAGCTCCTGATCCTACTGTGTTCTGTGTCAGAGGAAAAAAAATCCTTGATGTTTCTTGCTATTCCAAATGATTTTGAATTTCCAAAAAGTATTCGCACGCATGCACACCCACAAACTATTGTGCTTGTTTTGCAGCCCTTCGTTGCTGTCAATAGGCTTAGCAGAGATAAGAGATCCATATAAACTTGTTTTGAAAACATGATGAGACTTCTTGATTTGTGTTTTGCTTTGCAGTAGGAGAGCAGGAGACCCTAAGTGGGGCTTGAATCATAAAACCAGCACAAGCTTTCCTATTGAGCTCATTGATTTTTCAGCTGAAGCTTGCAGGGTAGAGTGATGATAAATTAATTTTCCTAAAGGTAGTTGCAACAGTTCTGAGCAATTTGCAAGGATAAGAGGTTAGATAGCATCCATCACATTTGATCACTGCATGGGGAGAACAAGAACTAACGTGGGTATTTTGTGTTCTTCCTCATTTGTTAAGTGTCTTTCTGAGGAGAGAGAATTTCCCTTAGCAAGAATAGAGGTGTGTGGTATATTCAGAAAAAAACCCTCCAGCTACAGAGCAGAGGACTTCATACAAACACCTTGCTGGTTTCTACATTATGTCAATTTTCTGAGGCTTTGGGAATTCTGGAGCATCTGGCATGTCGACTTTAACGGCACTTGTGTCTCTCTAGACAGAATACATTGGCTGTTGAGAAAACGAGATTAAAACAAAATGAAACGCAATCCAGGGAGAATCCTGAGGGCTTTCCCCTAAATTGCATTCCACTTTTTCTTTGACATGGGTCCCCACTGGTGTGGTTTAGGGTGGGAAGGTGGCTGAGTGGTGCGATGCTGGACACCGAGCCTCTCCTGCCTGCACAACGGGCCCAATGCACCAGAGGCTGCTGTGAAAGTGCTGGTGTTGGCAAGGCAGTGTGGTGAGAATTGGCAAACACCCCCATTGACAACAAGCCATTGTCTATGGCATCTTCATAATGAGATTGAAGGAAACTGCCAGCAAGTCAAAATTAATGCAAATGAGTGCAAATTCACATATTCCAAAAGGATTAGGATATCATTAATGTGGGCATTAAATATTTAAACAATATCTCTATGAAAGAATTATGAGCTTTCAAAGCTTGTCTGTGTTTCATGGCCACATTAAAGCAGTTGTAATGACATCTTCTATGCTGAGACTAGAAATTACCTTTTGGTTTTTTTTAAACATCAGCCAATGATCATGCCCAAAGCCACCGTTATACCCACAGGTTATGGTCGCTCTGTCTGTTTTCACCAGTTTTCAACTCTGGTGGATCTATCATGTTAGACGAGGCAAGGGTGAACCATGCATCACTGTGAACATGCTTGTGCCTATTGAAGAGCCAACCAGAATAAACAACATGAGCTGTTGAGAGTCAATCCCACCGTCAGAGATCATCCGTGCTTGTGCTTTATGCATATTGCTGGATTCAACCTGCTGGAGAGCAGATAGCTGTTCCATGGCTATGGTAGACCATGTCCCTAGAACAATTTGAAGACTTGTTGTGCCCACTGAAAGCCTCCTCAGGTTCCAGCTGTCTTCCTCTGCTTTGCCAATGACTGTTCACGTTGTGCTTGATCTCCAGAGGGTACCTTCAGCCAAAGCTTCGCGCAGGTAGAAGTGAATTTAGTGCCAGCTGCTGGTGCAGCCAGGCAGCGAGAATGCTTGTTCAGTCTGAGGGTTCCTTACGTGATCAGGCTTTATTCACATAGCCAATATTCCATCCGAGTTGTGTCTGATACTGTGCCTTTCTGCTTAAGCAAAGTGGTCCAGGTAGTGATAAAATACAGTCACATTTTATAAGCAGGTAGAGTGAAAAGTTCTGATTTCTTGAAACGCTTCAAAATGAGTTGATGCAAACAATGCTTTCCCCGTCTTTAGCCTCTCTGAATGTTTGCTGTTTACCCCTTTCCAGTACAAAACAGGACTGTACGCAGTGTGCATTTTAGCACATTGTCAGCATTGAGTACTATGCTATTTTTCTTATTTGTTGCTTTGCTTTCCTGCTGTTGATGCAAAGTTGTTTTGCTTTGTGCATATATATGTATTAAAAAACCCCAAATAAATGAGGACAGCGCACACTGCCTTTGCTTTGATCGTGGTGTAGTTTCTCTAGAGCTGTCCTGATTAAATCAGAATGAGAATAAATTGAAATAGCGTGTGTTTGATTTATAAGACTTCTTCAGGTGTTAAAGAAGGGGAGAGATAAACATCCAAAGAATCAGGAGAAGACGGTTTACTGCTTCATTATCAAATAATACTGTTGTCTTCTGGGATACATGCTACAGGATTTCATGAAACTAGGTGGGAAGTGCCAAATCTTCACCCTTACTGATCTGTGTCCTGAATGCAGTGTTTTGCAGTGAGACACTGCAGTGGTGAGGAGCTCTGCAGGGAAATGCAGGGTCTGGGACTCCTCACATTAATGTCTGGTGTCCCTTGACCCACCTACAAGAAGGGCCTTTTGTTCCCACTGTTCGTTTAGCACTCTTGGGAAGGGTAATGTGATTGCAGGCACAGGCACCTGGAAGGACTGGGCACTGCAGTGCGATGTTTTCTCTGCAGATATGGCCCTGTGTCTTTTGGGTTGTTCTCTGCTAAGGCCACCCCTGTGCTCGGCTTCCAGTGAGGACACAAGGCTGAGGTGGCGTTGTCAGCTCAGGGAGCCGAACGAGTGGGGAGAACTTGTCAGGAGAGAATCTGAGGGCTTAAGCAAGTACTAAAAATCAGCGAAAGGCAGAGACATCATCTCTGCAAGAGCCGCTCCCAGAGCGCACAGGCTGTTCCTATTAATAACCGCATTTGCAGAGGAGGAAAACCTGATCCCGCTGAGGTTTGTGATACTGTAAACATCAGATCTTTGTTCTCGGTTGTGTCTGTGTTCCAAGCAGGAATCCTCAGAGGCAGAGCTGCAGGGCTTTCTGCTTTCATCCTGCAATGTATTCCCCCCAGTCACACGCCTGTGTCTGTCTGTCCTGGTGTGCCCGTACCCCAGGGCACAGCACGATGCCCTGTGGTTAGCGTGCTCTAGCGCTCATTTCCAGTGGCAAATTCAGGAAGCCCTTTCTAATTAAATGACCCCAGCACAGTATGGCACGTGTGTATGTAGATGTGTCATAAATATATATCAAATCTGGGATTGGACCGGATGATCTTTCGAGGTCCCTTCCAATCCCTAGCGTTCTGTGATCCTGTGGTTCTGCGAATGTGTATATTCAGCCCAAATGAGGTTAACTTTGAAACTAATGAGCTGTACCAATTTCATCCTCTCAAACTAGCAGTTGCTAGAAAATTCAAGCACAATATGCACTTCTGTGTGTTCCCTGCTATGCAGTGTCAAGGTCCTGAGGGTCACTTGTGCAGGTATTTTTGGAAAACATATTGTTCACGTGTAACTCATACTGGTATAATGCATGCAGAGCCCATTTCTCAGTCTAGAAAATGACTGTAACGAGGTACAGCTACAATGTAAGCAGATGATGCTGTATACAGCATCTGCATTTGGAGTGTTGCCTCACAGAGTAGCCTATGGAGGGAAATGGCATGGCCGCACTGCAGCGTTGCTGAGAACTGCATCTCAGCTGTTAATGATGAGTGGCGTTCAGAAAACCTCTTGATAGGAATATAAATATTTACCTTGGAAGCCTTCCCAGGAAAAAGAGAAAAAGAGAGAAAAGCTGAGGATGAGACTTGGCACTCGTATGTTGAAGTGTCTTAGAGCTGTGGCCAGTGCTACTTCAGTGTCCCGTTTCATTCCTTCTCCTAGGAACTAGTTTTGTGTCCTATTGCATAGGAAATACCTCTGCACACAGAACCATCAAAAGGAAACGCTACTGAGGAGATTCAGCAGCCTTTCCATCTGTGAGAGTCGGCTTCTGTAACACAAAATCTAGCAGAACTTTGTTGCTGAGGTCCCCAGGCGCTCTGCGTGCAGACGTGTGGGAACGTGAGCCAAGTCTGTCTTAAATCAGTGCTTCCCCACTATTGCTCACGTCCATAAAACCTGATATAGAACGACTCGGGGAAAGCGCAGGTCTCTGAAGTGCTCTCTCTCTTTCTCCAGTGACATTCTGTTGACAGGCAATTCTTTTTTTGTGGGCAGAGCCTGTCCGTTCCTCATCGAACAGGAGAAAAGATCCATAGCTCAGGTCTCTGGGTTGGTGCAGAAGCAGCTTTCCTCTCATTCCCACAGATACAGCACTTTAATTTTGGGGGAAAAGGCTTGTCACTTGTGGTTTTAATAGTATTGCTTTTACTTAAGATTGAAAGGCACCAAATTATAAATATTTTTAGCAGTAGCCAGCAGCAATTCCCCTGCTGGCTGCATGATGCGACACAGCTGTCTGAATAGTCCTTATTTGCACAGTGCTTGAGAGAAGCGTTTCTAGGCACATCGAGGGCTTCCAGGTGCTGCTACTGGGCACCTGAATGAATTAATTCCAGAGTTCAGGTAGCAAAGAGTTAATCTGCTCAGGAAAACATCACAGAATCATCAACAGGGAGCTAGAGGAAAGGTGGAAATCATGACAGGTGGCGGAGCAGGAAGGATGTGTATTAGAAAAGGTAGAAGGGGGAGCTCTACTCATTTATGGGTGCCTGGGGGGCCTGCAGCCTTGGCAGCAAAATTACTAAAAGCCAGAGTAATGTGCAGCTCTGCCCATGCTGATGGTGATAGACAGAGAACTGGATAGGAATAAATGAGATGGGTATGTGGTGAGGGCCTCCTGCTTCCAGACAAGAATACATGAGAAATCCTACCTGAGCTTACATGTGGCTTCTTGAAGTTGTGTTCACTCACATACCCCTGGCCTTCAGTACCTCAGAAGGGTGGTCCTCATGGGTTTAAGCACTAGGAGAAGAGGTACCAGCCTGTGCCTACGCCACCCCTGATGGGTGTGTGATTGCTGGTGTGCGTTGCGTGTGATTGCTGGAACGCTAAGGTGATGCTATCTGTGAGAAATGGAGGAAATTAATAAAAGCAAAGCAGTTTTACCCTTCCCACGTGGTTGAGCTTACCCAGGGTAGGCTACAAGGACCATAGGTGAAGTTAATTGCCGATGTTGCAGTGCGATACTGTAGGTCTTTCTATCAGTATTCGCACATCTACCCCCAACATGAATATTGAAATCGCTGGGGCCGCTCAGAGTCATTAATCTCACTTCCCCATTGTGGACAAAAGATGTTCTATTCCCGACCACAAAAAGCTCTGCAGGGATGATTGAGTTACTCGAGTTGCTTAAAAGCTGCCTGCAGCAGTGAAAGCCGACTGACAGGCAGGGAGGGGAGGTCAAAGGTGGAGTTCATCACCTCCCTAACAAAATTAATCAAGGGGAGAAAATCAGAACACGTTTGCTATTGAATGCTGAGTCAATGCTCGCCATGTAAAGCATCTTAGTGTGGTCCCAATTTAGAAAAAGATGGAAATGAGGAAGACTTGGGAGAAGTCTGAGGAAGGAGAAAAACCCCTTTTTCCTATGGAGGGAAGAGAATGAAAGAGGGGAAAGGAGGATTGGTTCGGAAAAGCCGCAGAAAACAAATGGTTGACAGATCTCCATGCTGCTTTAACCTCTCATGAGGTCACTAACAGGTGTGAAATCTGGCTCTGCGTCAGGTGAACCTGGGCGGGTTGGTGGGGCAGGGAAGCCACTGGTGTTCATCGGGGGGCATCCATCAAGCAGACAAACTCGGACACTGCTGTCTGGTGAGGATGTCTGCTCACATAAGGTCTAGTAGGGTGGAGGCAGCACCAACATATACGTACCTTAGGAAAATATACACAGGGGCACCGTACAGGAAGAGATTTCCTTTCTTCTACTCAGGTACTTTCAGCACTGAGCAGCAGTTACTGGGACTCCATCTCCTGCCTCTAAACTGCCCAGTTCTACATTCACTCTACACAAGGCAAAAGTTTTACCCCTCTTCCAGTTTTATTTGGAATCTGATAATCCCAAAACCTTCAAGCATTGAACATTGAGGAAGAAAACTTGACTGCAAAATACTGTCGCTTCTGATCTGTCCCAGCAGCTGCCACTCATAACCCCCCTTTAAAAGCCAGACAACAGACTAGGAAAGTAACCTAGGAAAGCTACCCTGATATAGAAAAGCTCCTTGCAATTTCCCTTTCAAATGTATCTGAGAAGAATTAATCTGAAGAACCATCATGTTTTGCTCCCCCCATCCTGTGATATTTAAGCTAATACTATTTCTTGAAGCAAAGAGAGAGGTATTTTAATGGAGCGTGCTCAGCAGATGGGATTTCAGTGGCTCTAGCTGATCTAAATGCTCTTCATCTCTGCCATACTTCTGTGGGATACTTCATAGCCTTACGTATTTCTTGTAAATTCTGTGATTTTACAGCCCTAAGAAATGAAACAATAACATTAATTGATTTGGAAAGTTGCCCACTGACTGCGCTAATAAAGGTTGCAAGCAGCTAGTGGCATCAGTAAATGAATGATAAGTGGAATAGAGAAAATTAAAGCCCATAATTCCGATGACAGTCACTAACTCTTATGACACCAGCACCAGCTCCCCGGCATTGGGCCAGAGCACACGTCCCCAGAAATCAGAGATTCAATCCTCTAGATGTTTAATTTCAGGAGGGATTTCTAAGCTGTGAAATTTTTGTGAAAGCACTTTTTCTTCTGAAAACAACAGATGCAAGCGAAGAATACAAAGAGGGGGAGGGAAAGCTGTTTCGATGAGTGGGCCTCTGAGAATTAAGAGCAAATTTCTGTGTGGGATCCCTTGGCCCATGTGCTCAGAACAGAGGATCACTCCATGCCAGAGCTGATTCTATATCCCACAAGACCCTTTCCCTGATGCTTTCTTTCAGCTTTGCCTTCTTTAATTGAACAGGAGCATACGCTGCGTGTCCATACTGTAATGGTCAGAAACCAGGTATTTGGCATGGGTAGAAACTATCTGCTTTGACAGTGGGCAACCCATAAGCTTTGCGCAGTGCAACCCACGTACCCCCCACCGGCAGCCTCAGCAGGGAGAGGGGACACTGGAGGCACCGAGTGCCATTTGTAGTGGAACGACACCACCACGTTGCTTAGCCATGCATCACTGGAGCTTTCTGTTCCAAGGGAGGCTGTCAACACTGAGCCACAAGTGTTAGTGAAGCCTTGTAATCCCCAACATCACCCTGCAAGATCTTTCCCTTGCCCTCTGCAGCTCTCCCAGCCCTGACCTGCAGCACAGTGTATGGACAAGAGCCCGTCATCTGTTTTGGGCAGCTGCTGTGAAGCAGACCACAGATGCTGGGCTCCATAATTGATTTATTTCTCCTCAGCAAGCCTCACGGAGGCTCACAGTGAAGTCCTAAGCTGTGAGGGGAATCTGTTGGCCCCCTTGACAACTGACATGATGGAGAAAATTGTCGTGTCACCACTTATTAGGGACAGCTCATTTCCTCACTGCTAGAGAGTGAGCCTGAGAAGGTCCCAGCCAACAACCGAAGCTGGGGTGTACCTGGAGCTGGTAGCCCTGGGCTGGGTGGTGAATTTGGACAGGCACGCTCTGCACTCGGGGGAGTCTGCTGGGGCCCGTGGGACGTTACAGCGCGTTCTCGTGCTTGACCTCTTCCTCAACTCTCTCTTTACCAAGAGACGCAAGGAACAATGTGCTCCTTTCTAAGTAACGATGCCTTAATATTTTCGGCTGCTTCAGAAGGGATGAGATCACAGAGGGAACTCATAGAAAACAATTCCTTTTCTTCCCAACTAGAAAGCATCACCATCTCTCACTCCAGTTGGGCGTTTCTCTAGGTCTATTCAAAACCACTTGCTGGCTCTTGCGAAGCCCCTTAAAGTGCGGGTTTTAGAGGCACAGAACTGGGATAAGCTGGCTTCAGTTGCAGCCTATGTCACTCTATCTGGGAGGAAAACAGAGCGGTAAATGGGAGTTCTGCATCACCATGTGAAATTGCTTAGTGCTATATAAATATGACAAGAGAAATAGAAGGAAATTGTAATCGGTATGCCAATATACCCTCTGTCATTTGAGGCTGCTCAGACTGGGTTTATATCTTCTGCTACAGTCACTCTGAATTCTTCACTCATTGCAAGAGTATAATCACTTGGCATCTATAATGTATTAATATATTCCTGTGTACAAAGGAGCTCTTAATAATTACCCCAAACCTTAATTTGTCGAGACTCAATCACACTAGCAGCTCATTGACATTGTTAAGGTTAATAACTAAGTGATTCATAAGACAGGACACATTACAAATCAAATTGATTGTAATAATAGTTGCATGGAATCATATGAACAATAGGCAACGTGTTATTTAGCAACACTGAACGAACACTTTCCCCAACACTCAGGTCTCTTGGGAGAACCGCAATGGTCCATAGCACCATGCTACAAGAAGATACTATTACAGTAAAATTCAAGCAGCTTTGAATGTGAGAGTTTTTCCTACATCATGGGGAACTTCATAGCCTGGCCCCGTCTTTGTGCAGAAAGAACCAGATGCTGAATCTCAGCCGTATTCTCTCAGGGAAGTTAAATCACAAAGACCAGGTATCTGAGACCCATCTCTCGTTCTGTAATTACAAATCTTAAGGGAACCAGGCAGATGGTGTCGGTGGGCTGGTCAGAAATGGTGAGATTTCTCACCCCAACCCTGGCCACCTGTTTTCCGGCTCTCCCACAAAAAATACGTTGGTGGGAAAGATCACACAGGTTATCAGTGGATTATACTTAGCAGTGGTTTGACCCTTTGCTCCGAATGTGCCCTTAAACATTTCTGGTCTTCTTTTGTAGAGCTGGAGATAGGACTGCTATTCTTCCTCATCTTCATCATCACCGTGTAAAGGAGTGATGGTTTTATACATGTGTCAGGGTGAGTTCTCAAATGATTCTTAATCACATGGGCTAATTAGAGTCTGTATTTGTTAATCAGATGTGAATAGCAGTCTGATTTTTCTATTTAAATAAATGTCGACTGGAAAACCTCTTGGCAGATGGGCAAATGCTTGCTGCCCATCAGTCTAAGTGGGCATTTTAGCAGGTTGCAAACACAATTTCATAGCTAATTAGGGAAAAATGAAAGCAGCAATTCTAGTGTCCACCATAGAGTCCCAGACGCCTTCCCTTGCCATGATCAAGAATTACTCTGAAGACCACTTAAATGTTTCTCTTACCAATTGCATTAAGTTGCCTGCTACTAATATACCTAGCAGTTCCTGTGCCAACAGAAGTGCTAAGTACCCTGATTTGATCCTGCATACCTATGGATTACAAAGAGATCTTATTAGCTGCTCAGCACTGACACATCTGTTTGAATAAAGGGGCTCAGTTCTTTGCAGGCAGTGGAGTGATCTTCCTGTTATGCTACTAAATATAGGCATTTGCATAAATGTAATCAGATGTTGGGTCTTAGTGCATATATAGTCTGACACTACATGCTTTGCTCGTGGGTGCTTGAAAGAGCTGCTCCAGCAGCGGGACTGTAAGGGCATTCTAGAAAAGGGTTACCGAATGTCTGAGCTGGACGGGGCAAGAGGTGGGAGCCTCTGCTTCCAGAAATCAATCTCAGCTTCTGCAGAGGAAAGTGTGATAGAGACACCATACCATACGTTGTGCATTCTATTATATTATACATTGTATACATTATATATTACAGATAAGAAAAGGCAACCTTCTCACTTTTGTCTGGAGGAGCTCTGGACTATCCCTTTTGATTCATAATGTATCATGTGGTATTAGTTTTGTATGTTTCTAAAATATGCAAATGTAGCACCCCAAACGCTGTGTGGTATCAGGCATTGGCTTTTGCTGTTACTGTATGAGCAGAAGAAAATGAGGGGGGGAATTTCTAAGCTTTCCATAACCATTTTTGCTGTTGTGGTGAACAACCACTTTCCCTTCAACCTCAGCTAGATAAGGGAACCAACAAAACCTGATGTGAGTCTGGGGAGAGGAGCTGCTTCAATGCTGGAAGGACTTACGATAGCCATGACCTTCTATATAACACAAAGGGATTTTGTGTCGTGCAGAACTCTGCATTAGGTTGAACTGAAGCAGGTTTTTTACAGGGCAGAAAGGGACGGGGTCTCTGCAGCCGCCCTTCTTAAGCTGATTTATTGCTGTCAGTGCTAGAAAGACGTGGGCTTCTTTCTTAGCTGCAACAGTATTAATGGTAAATGTATATCCCTGCTTATCACCGCCCGGCGTTGCTGCTTCCCTCCTGTTTTACTGCGTGCTTCACCCTTCAGCTATACTGAATTTGCTTTCGGATGGCAGAAAAATGCTGCCTTCCCTCTTCACCACATGTGCAAATGCTCAGCAGATGTCTCCTTCGCTGTGTGAAGTCTGACTTGGACTGAACACTTGGGTACACGGTGCTTGAAGAGCGGGAAGCTCATTTAGTCTGAGATGCGCGCGGCTGGCAGGTGAAGTCAAGGTGTGCTTTCGGGACAAAAACAGATGCACTCCTCATGCAGACTGAACCTTAAGCCACGTCTCCCGCATTGCTCAGCTTCAGATCCTATCTGGGCTCCTGGCTCAAAGCTTTGCTAATGAGTCCTTTCCCCACTGCCCTTCTGTCTCTTGCTTGCTGAGGAGGGACTTGGAACACAGGGCTGTGGATGCAGGGGCTTATGCAAAGTGTAAGTGACTCTTCAGGCAAAACAGTCTAAGACCTATTATTTATTCATTTGAATAACACTTTTCATACATTTCTAAATGCTTTAGAGGCAAAACGTTGCTGTAGGTTCACTGAGGCGCTAGCAGGGGACTCTTCATGCATTTTCAAAACATTATTGCTAACTACAGTTTATAAAACTTCCTTAAAAGTTACAAAATGAAGTCTGGTTCCTCCTCCCTTCCCCTTCACATGCAAACGCTTGACCTGGTATTGCTGGTTTGCTCCGAGCAGGAGCTGAAATGCGCTGCTGGAGAGATGCCAAGGAGGTGGCGCTTTGGCCAGTGGGTAAATAGAGGCTGTCAGCTCCCAAATCCCCAGTCGGTCTGCACTGCTAAGTAGATTGCCAGAGAAATAAATCAAGGAAGGGGAATGCTTTGAGAAGGAAAAAGGAGGATTTAATGTGCTTCAGCTGTTGCAGAAGAATCGTGCCCAGGCGGTGCTGTGAGGGAGGACTGGTTGCAGTCTGCTCTTCAGACATTGTCAACCGGTGCGGTGCCTTAGAGGTGAGATGCAGGTTGCTCTGGTGGGCAAGAAGTCTTTCTTCTGCAAACAAGAATGTGCTATCAACCCAAGCTGAGACACTCAGAGTGTATGTGTTTGTTACAGGGTGAGAGAGGAAGGGAAACCTGCTCCAAAAACCTGCTCCAAGGTAGCCTATTTATCTGGAATCTGTACTCTGTAGCTACTCCTACATTTATATAGTCCTAAAATGACATTCGGCCCTTTGAAGGCAACCGCAAGGCTGATGTGGCCCCTGGGGAAAGTGAGTCTGAGAGCCCTGCTGTGGATCCACACCAGGGCCACCAAGAGACTTACAGGATGATGCCCTGAGCACCTGTAGGGTTGAGTCCAGGGCAGATTTGGGCCTCATTTCCACGAAAGCCGATCTCCCAGCTGCTCCGCTGAGGCCATTGCAGCCACCAGTAGCACCACTGCATTGCAGAGGAGAACCTGAGCACCAAGGACAACTTCTGCTTCCAGGCTCTTGCAAATCTGAGGTCCCTATGGCAAACAAGCTTGTCGCTGAATTGAGTGGCTTTGAAACAGTGGTGGACTTGTCAGAGTTCGGTTTATGGCTGCACTCAATCTTAAGGGTCTTTCCCAACCTGAACAGCTCCATGAAGAACTGTTTGTGTAGATGTTTTCTGTTTAAACATGCTGCAGAAAACGTCAGCTGGTGACACCACTGTTGTGGCTTCTTGGCTGAATTTTGGATCTTAAAAGCATTTAGTTCCACATAATTCCCCCACCACGATAATGCTTCCTGTAGCAGTTACAGGTCAAACAGTAAGTGCGGCATTAGTATACGTGAAATAAAAGCAATCCTGGTCCCAATGTCCCTACAGAACTCATTTCATATCCAGCCTGATGAAGAGGTAATTTATCCTAGAAATGATGACTTTGGTGCAGTTCCAAGAGGCACGCAGTACATTTGGCTTGGAATTAGTGCAGGGAAGGAATTTCAGACACTTCAACAGGGCAGAACGCTTAAAAGAACTGGAAGGTATTCTTGAGAACGTTCAATGTCGCTCTAAATTAGACCATAAAAAGTGAGTGCTTTTTAAAAGCGGTTTTGCACAGTGGGGTCTGCATTGTCAGAGCTTCCTAGTGATTTAGAGCTTCTCCTGCCTTGCAGCTCCCGCAGAAGTTCAAGAAATGGGAGCTGGGCTGCTGTGAAAAATACCCTTGTCTTTAAATTTAGAGGAAAAGCTATATATAAAAATGTGCTAAACATCTATAAACCAGAGCCCATAAAACTGGGAGTCTGACAGCAGAGGTGTGCAGCGCTGCCGTGTGAAGAGCAGACCTGGATTTTAACCCTTTCGGTTTCACCTGATGCCGAGTACAAAGGTTGCTAGTGCTCTGATGCTTTTCCTTGGTCTTGGTTGTCAGGAAATGCTTGTAGCTGAGTCAAGAAACAGAAGGGATGAGTCAGATTTTTCTTGAATGCATATAAATTATCTACCTGACTCTCTACTATATGGGCTTCATGACATTATGTTCCATATAAGAGCTGAGAGCCACATCTAGAAGACATGTCTGAGTGCCTTTTCCCTTGTTAGCCCTTAGCTCTCCCCTTCTCACACAGTTAGAAGAAAGAAGACTAATGCCCTTTGGACCCCTCTTACTAGGAAGTGAGGGAAAGGGAAAGCAAGCTCAGTTTTCATTATTTTAAATACACTTTTTCCAACTCTTAGATTATCTGCACAGCCTACAGTAAGATCCCGTAGACAGCCTGATTTCTGATAGAAAAGTTAAAACCACAACCAGACTCCTATGCCCGTTCTGTTAGTATTAATCCATTCAGACTAATCAGACTACATTCCCTTAATTTCTCTGTTGTTTAGTCCACTCCTGGCCATCAACTTTA
This sequence comes from Patagioenas fasciata, assembly GCF_037038585.1. NCBI lineage: Eukaryota > Metazoa > Chordata > Aves > Columbiformes > Columbidae > Patagioenas > Patagioenas fasciata. Next base: position 7,058,478 of record NC_092543.1, read on the forward strand.
ATCCGCTTTCGCCTCCCTTGTCTTTGGGTCAGCTCTTATCAGCTACAGTGCCACCTCCCTTGCTGTTTACGGGACACTAATATGAATGGGAAGCGGCTCATTTATGGACGGCTCAGCTAAGCTCGGCAGAGGCTTCAGTGGGTTAAGAAAACAATGTGGAGAGGAATTAGCGCGGGGCAGCAAGATGCTGGCCTTTCCCAGCGTCCCAATGAAAAGCCCTTTCAGAGCCATTCAGTTTCCTGTGTCACTGGATGGGCTGGATGACCCAGATGACAAGAGACCTTTTAGTCCTGGAGTGTATCTTGTTGCTCTGGGTCAGCTTGCAGGGTTTAAACTCCTCTGAAAATGTGCACACAGGCAAAAAATGCGGGGAAAAGAGTCGGACTGGTAAATAACTTTTTCTTCCCCATCAAGTGCTTAACAGGGAGGGACAAGACGCAAGCACAGCTCCAAAAGCCTTATTCTAATCCCTAATGACATATCACGCTAGCAACGGGCAGAGGAGGAGCTCTTAAGCACAACAGCGAAGAGTAAAAGAGAATGGAGTAATTTTGTATAGTACTTTTGTCGTGTCTATTAGGGTGGCCCTTGGCTGGTACAGTAGTAGCTGTGCCTCACAGCTCTGCCACTGAATCAGTACCTTTTGTGACCCAGTAGTAAATCACAGCTACAGTCCTCATCCGAGCTTTGTAGCAACACAGCTAAATTAGTGCAAACTATAGCAATGACTGTAGTGACCAGGCAATCTGCAGACAACTGTGGCAATTACGTGTTTTCCAAAGCACGGGTTGTTGCTTATCTTATCTCCTGTCCCTCTGCCAAGGGATTAGCAGCGTGAGTGCTGCCCAAGCCACGCTGGTCGAAATGGGCTGAGCTGGCAAAACCCTGGGAGCAAATGCTTTAAGTACATCCAGAGAGGAAGAGTGCCCTGGGTACAGCCTTGCGGTTACTGCTCTGCAGGCTGTTCTATTATGCAAGGCACCCTTGGTTCTTGCGTAAACCCTTGCACTTGCACAGATTTGTGTTGCCAGATCTTTTTGTCCAAGTGAAAGACAGCAGGAGGCCGGAAAGGTGCTGCACACATCTAGGTTAGAAAGAGTCCCTGCTGAAGAGTAACTTCATAGCTTCATTTAACCACGTGTTGCTGAACCCCATCTGGAAAAGTCATCGGGTAGAATATTCTGGCCTCTGCTACTGCAAGTCAAGAGATCAGAACGAAGTGGTCACAGTTGCCCTGTATAGCCGAAGTCTCTTAGGGAAAACTACGAACCAAGGCAGTATCCGATCTCTGCTTTGCGAGTGAGCCAGAGAGAGCTGTGAACAGCTGTGAGCAAGCGGCTGTCGATAGCATCCTCCCCTGCTCCCACCGGGCGCGCGGGAAAACCACACAATTGATGAGTTGTTTTAACAAGGTGGTGAAGGGCAGGCAGAAACCCAGCAATTTGCATAGAAAGTATTGAGATCATGAAAAAGTCAAATTAAAAGCATAAATCAGGTACCTCATGGTTTAACCATGAGGGCTGGCAGAGCTACAGTATCCTCCACCACAGCAGATGTGTCTGCAATGGCAGCGCCCTGGAGGAACAAAGTTGGATTCTGACGCCCCAGGCAAATCTACACAGGGCTTTTCCTTTTCTTCCTCCTATTTGCTTTGGTGAACATCTTAAATTAGAATCAGCACTATGAGTTTGATCAAAAACGGCTTGTAAGCTGTGCAGCATCAATTTATGGCTTCCCCTTCCTCCCCCCGCTCCCCCTTTTTGTACTTTAATGCAATAAACAGCACAATTGTCAAGCTTGGGGGGCGGAGGAACCACACACACATCTATTAATTCTGTTCCCCAAAGCAAGATGTGGGTTCAAAACTCTACCCTGGGGCAAAAGAGCGATGTTTTAAATGGGGGAGACGCTTTCGCTTACAGCCACGCTTCTAGATGATCTTTTATCTCTCTTATTTATTATCATATTACTTAATGTGGAAGGCCACTTCAGCCCTGGGCTCTAGCAATTAGCACTCACAGCTGATTACGCGGCAGAGGCGGCACATCCAGACGGTGTTCGTTGTGCATGGACGTGCACCGCAGACTTATTTGCCAACTTGCCACTGTTGACCACCGGCCAGCGCCGGGTCCTGGGGCCATTGGGCACCTTGGACACTCAGCACTACGTATATTTTGGCTTTCACACACACACGCGTGAGTGTGCACACACAGGAGCCCCTCGCCCAGGCATGGCGGGAGTCCAGGTAGCACTTATTTCTTTTATATAATGAATAAGGCCACCAAGTGTTTCTTCTCGCACTGCCCTGCCTGGCAGCTCCAACACGGCCCATGCTGAGCACCACCAGGGGGCTCAGAGAAATGTTTTAAGTGCTAATATCATACCCTTGTTGGAGGGAGAACAGTCTGGAACACAGGGAAGAGGGAAAGAGCGCTCACAACTGCAAATACTTGGAGTACCTACTGAGATAGGGCAGCCTGAGGTTTAAATTCTCTGGAACTTTTCTGGGATTTTATTTCAGTCCCGTTCTTGCATGGAGAAAAGGAAACTGGTGTTTGATGTCCGAAGGTGTGGAGCGGTGGCGGACGAGGGGGCGGAGGGGCAGCAGGGACAGGGATGTGCCTGCACGCTGCTGTCGTGCTCAGCGCCCAGCGAGGCGGGAGGGGAAGGAACCGGAGCCTCAAACATCTGCAGTAAGATTCCCAGTCTGCCCGCTTTCATGCCCAAATGAGCTCTTTTTGGCTTTGGGAGCCCATCCTCCCGCGTGGTTCAGAGAGCATCAACAGAAGCAGATACTGCATTTCATCCCGTTAGCCAGGTTCGAATCCCGATAAGGATGTTTCTTGTTCTGATGCAGTTTCTGTTCAGTATTCCTCCCCTCTCGTCAGCGGGTTTGGTGACTGTCAGGATAACCCTGGTTCATGTGTCTGCCGCATCAAGATCCCACGCTTCAACGTATGAGTGCTGGGGGTCAGTAACGTCCTATTCCTAAAAAACAGGGTAAGCACGTGTATCTCAACTATACAGCCATACAGGCTGTGTGAGGACGTGGAGGCGATGTCTACCCTGGTTTGCTGAAGATAACCTGGTTTCTCTCTTATAGGGAGTAATTTGGGAATTGCACAGATAATTAAATTTTCTTTTACTTGATATTTGGTCCGGGAGCTGCTCTCCTCTCCACTCTTATGCATAGACCCGTCTATAGAGCAAAGAGAACAGAAAGCAGCCTTGGGAACAACCAACCCACCCCAAAACCAGCGGTATATGAAGTGACTCAGGAATCCCCAGGGGTGTCTCTGCTGTAACTGCGGAGTCATCACCAGCAAAAACCGTAAATCATTTCTTCTCTGCCTTCCTCGCAATGTCTTTCTGCTTAAAAATGCAATTAGATCTGCATGTTCCTTGTTTTTAATTTTAATTTTAATTATGTGCCTGGAACTGCATTGTTAAGGTTGTTCAATGTCAGTTTCTAAATGAAAATAACTACTCTATCCTGAATACCACTGCATTTTATTCCACTTTAGATCAAGTAAAGGTCCTATTTAAATAAAATCTTTAGAAGACATTTAGTACCTTTTTTACTCGACTTTTTCCTAGGGATTTCTACCTAGACTGCCTAGAGGTTCACATTATTTACACACAGTCTGATAGCAGAGACACCTTGCAATCCTCAAAACTCCCACTGTTTAGAAAGAATGGAAGACATTGAAGTTGAGCAAAGCACTTTATTGGCTAATTTAGGTATTTACTGTGCAGTAGGACCCCCCAACAGCAGCTCTGACCTAAGAGTGCACTGGATGGGATGCTGCAGAAACACACAAGGAAAATACGTGTAGTTCCTTCCTCCATAGAAAGAGACCAAAATAAAACAAGCTGTAGATATTATATGTATATATCCAAAGATACTTGGGTAAAAACTGCCTTGCAGCCTTCTGTTTTGTGTGTTTAGATGTGTTGGTAGAGACCTCAATAGTTAGTGACAGAAGAAAGGTGCTTTTAGGTAACCTGGATCTACAAGTTGTGTTGGGCATTAGCAAAGCTGTGAATCCAAAAAAGGCAGAGCCAAGGAGGGAAGTGCTGGCAGTGTTTTGCAGATGTTCTGCCACAGGCAGCTTTTAAAGATGAGCAAAGCGGCCTCATTTTGTCCACGGTGGTGTGGACTGAGCTGGGATCCATTGCTCGGGTATGGAGGCAAGCAGAGGAGATAAGTGATATAGCTGATGGCTGAGAAAGATCTACCATCTTCTCATGGCCCTTTTTTCCAGTTCTTAAAGGCCTTGCCTGTCCCCAGTTCTGGCCTTATCGCCCTCCCCACCGTGTTCTCTGGAACAAACACCACCAGGGTCCGTGCTTGCCCGTCTGCCGAGTGGCCGCGTGATTCAGTGGGCCGAGCTCTCCAAGTTCCGCACTACACTTCATTTGTTTTATGCTCCCTGATGGAGTTCAAGCCAGGCCAGCAGCTACACCCGGAATTAAACGTGGCACACTTCATGTCACCGCGGGGAATTCTAATTCTGTATGAAATACCACTCCGTCCGGGGCCCCTTTGGATGTGGCACTCGCTCAGCTTCCCGGCCATCTGGCCGCTGCTGTCTGCGGATGCTGAATAATAAATAAAATGTGCACATTTATTTTAAAAACCGCAGGCAGAAATGGCCATGTGTATAACTGGAGTTCCCTGGGGGCCAGAGACGTAGTCTGGGACAGCGCTGGTGGCTCTGTAGGCTCCAGTCGCTGCTGTCACATAACCAGCAAGACCCAAATCTTACATCCCTATGGATAAATCACATTACAGAAATTCTAGATGCCTCTAGCTTCTTAAAACCAGCTTCTCAATTGGCATGCACAGGAAGATAGAGAGCTACTCTGTTCCCTAAAAAGCGTGGTTGTGGTACAGCTACAACAGGAAGAAGATTGCCATTGGTGCATGAAGTATAAGCACATAGCAAAATACTGTGCTTCTTGCCCTTGAGAACTTTGGCTGGAACATCCTTAAGGAATTATAAACTCCATTGGTACTGCAAGCAAACAATATAAGGAACTCTGCTTATGTCTTGGGCTCTTTGGAAAAACACCGATTCAGGATATTAATCTCAGGATGCAGTGCCAGCTGAATCACCCTTAACTCCAGGTTCAGCGAGAGAAGTAAAAGGTAATAGCTTTTAAAATAATTAGACTGGTTAATAAAGCATGCAGACCTGCCAGCTGAGTACTATATCCACGTACCAGAGTCCTGGCCTCTCCAGTTCCACTCCAGCCAGTCACTTCATAACTCCCCGTGCTCATCTACCCCTCTTTGTTACGCAGCTGGCACATCTGGACTGTTAAGCAGAGTAGTGCTTTATCTCTTTGAATGAGAGTTGCTCCACCTGCTCATCTAGAGGAGTTTCCCCTCCAAAGCACATCCTCGATTTGCAGGGAGATAGATGGCGCTTTGTAACTATTAATTTAATGAGCTTATTGCAACATCACCCAAGCAAGGTAGAGTTTGCATCACACGACTTGGGAGAACCCGAGGAACCTGAGGTGATTTGGTCCTCAGCTTAGCAAAGGTGTTTTAACACGGGGCTGACTTCAAGAGGTTTAACGAGGCTGCTTTAAAACAAGGCAGCTTATAAGGGAGCTCTGAATGAACTGCACTGATCTTTTATTCTTTGTTGCTGGTACTGGTGCAGGGTTTTAAAAGAATCTATCAAACAAAAAGCCACCAACAAAGCAAAAAATAACAAACAGCAGAAATTTAGATAAGTGGATATACACCGTTAATTGGAAACGTCACAGCCTTTGTTTGGATGGCAACTGTTTGGTCCCCGAGGGGGCCATTCTAGTCCCTGTGTTCTCTAGTGCAAGAAGTAGAAATGCTGGTTATACAGGGGGAGATTTCAGGACCAAAACAAACCCATTGATAACCTATTTTTTAGCCCTGTAGCCAAAAAGCATAGGAGCTTGGCGTGATCTTGCTGCACACTTTCCAATTTGGGACCATTTTAATATTAAGCAACCACAACAACTTCTAAATTCCTGGGCCAAGCTGCAGCTTGGATAGGTCAGAGAAAGGCTTCTCTCTCACCTACGTAGCTCCAGCCTCTTTATTTTGCCTTAATATTTTGATCTAAGTCCTTCTGCCAGTTGCAGTCGGTATCTGGTGCAGCCGCCTGCTCTCTCTCTTGCCAAGCGTCTGCCTTGCATTGGTTTTCCCAGCAAGCTATCTTGAGCATGTATATCTTAATATTTTTCCTCTGCACGACTGCAGCATTGTCCCAAATCTTTTCCTTGCCCTGTGAGGCCGGTTACATGCAAAGCCCTTCCTTAATCCGTGTAGCTTTCACAGCTTGGTGAGTTTCCTGAATTTATCTGTAGGCTATCGAACAAAGGTACATCCTCCGGCTCCCTCCCCTTCCCAATCCTCTTTCTTTACACAGAAGCATAAAAAGACTCTTTCCTCCTCAAAAAAACCCCATGACCTAGGAGATACAGCAGTTGCAAGAGGTGTTATAGGAACAAGAAGTGAAGGTACTCAGATTCCAGTGACTCCAGCACTGAAGGCAAGTTTGTTCCTTTTTGTGATGAAATAGTTGGGAACAGAGCTAAAGCAAGAAAAGTTGTAGGTTTTGGCAAGGAGGGACGAAGCGTGTTAAAGCAAGAAATTAAGCTCCCATGAGGAACAGTTCTTCAAGAGCCGGGTACCTCCATGTTCAAGAATTCGTGGGTCAGCAAAGCACTGATGTGTGAGAATCCAGTCCATACGGGATACAACAGGCAGAGACGTGTAAATGCTTCTGCAGTTTCCATTAGTCTGTTGCAGAAAGCTAACCAGAACGTTGTTCCTCTTTGTCTGTATTCACCTCCAGTCCGAGAGCTTGGTAAGAAAGGGACTAAATATTTTTATGGAAGAAGAGATTACACGGGAATTTTTAGCTCAGCTCTTATCCTGGAGCAGAACTGCAACGTACACAGGCAGAACGTACAGCTCCGGGAGCCGGCTTCTGCTTTGCATTACAGTGTGTCTGGGAGTCATTAACGTACATGACGGAGAGCTGCAGGACTCAAGCCCTGCTTTGCAAGTCCTTGCCCACTGCCTCTTGTTACAAGGAATTCATTCTACATGGCTTCTTGTGTTACAGATCTGAGTTTATTTCCCTGCGTTCCCTGTGCTCTGAACAGTCCCTCCCTGGCGGGATTGACCATTCTACCCAAACACACAGCATTTCAGAACTTGGCACGTTTCCCCTAGGAGAGAAACAGTGTTGTCGTGTCATCGTTGTACCAGTCTGCTCCCAAAACACGGGATGAAGCTACAGAGAATTGCCACCCAGTCCTACTGTTGTGATGCTCTTCTGAGCAAGAAACCACAGAGTAAGATCCTACCCAGAGTAATGGGAAATCAAGCACTATCAGTCGCTGCTCTTTGGGTAGAGACTGTTTCAGCGTGCGTTCTGTGTCACGGGTTAATAAAGCTATAGTGCTATATGTGAGGGACAGACAAGACTGAAGGGGTGACTGTGGGGTGAGATTGCCTTACTGCCTCCTACTGCAGCTGGTCAGGCTGCAAACAGCGTACCCAAAGGAGAAAAGCCTCATTTCTTAACACTTTCCTCCCAGTTTTCTGTAACACAAGGCAAGGAGATCCGAGATATTCATGTCTATCTACACACTGTCTATTGCTGACTTATTTATGTATTTACATTGTGGCTTTATTTTAGTTTGCCAAATATTGCTTGGTGGCTGAAATCTATCAGACCAACCTTAGCTGCACCGGGAGCTGGCACAGGCCTTAGCATTTAATTTTGCCAACATTCCTCATTTCTAATTTATACACCCGGCTCTATAACAAATTGAATTTGTATAACACAGTAAACAAAACGACTTCTACCTCCAGTTTCCTGTAATGGAATAACGTTATTGGAAACACGCATTAAGTGGAACAGACAGACCTGGGGAAAAGGCTCTGCTTACCAGCTGCAATTCCCACAGGGTCCAACCTGGTTATTTTGCAATAAACCTAATAGAAATTTGCACCTGGTGTGATTGTTCCTAATGATATTCGCTATTTCCCAAGGTTTATGCAGCCTTCTGGAAGGAAATGGGGAGAAATCCCAGGCATACAGTGACAAACTAAGAGGCAATTCGGTATTATTCTGAAAGAGGTGGTGACAGGGAGTAGTTGGCATTTACTGAACACCGGCTGCTATGACTGTTGCTGTCAGCTGTGCTGTTTGTCACCATGGCTGTGTTTTCACTGGGGACATTGCGTTAGCCACCCGCACAAGGACACGGAGCAAATATATGGTTATCTTGGTGGCTTTTGTTGTAGATGCAGCCCAGCTCGGATTGCCACAAGAGGAAGCAATCACAGGCTTATCTTTCCCAAGCAAAGATAAGCCTGTGATGGCTTCACCCGGAAAGGCCATTAAAGGAAAACCGTGGTGGGTCTGTCTTTTCCCTAAATGAGAAATGGATGTGAAACTGAAATAGATGCCTCTGACTCTGTAGAGAATCAGCTCTTCATTAGCACAGCTGAAGTGTAGGGAGAGATGTTTTCAGGGTCTCAACAGCTGTCAGTGTCCGAAATGTGCCCATACACCCCCCGGTAACAACCTGGCTCTGACTGCCCTCAGGTCTCGGTTCCCAAACTCCTGCACTTTTACTAAAGGTACCGTGGTGGGGATGCACTTGCTTCAGGCTCTGATCTGCTCCTCAGGGGCGTGATTTGGGCCCAGATGGCTTGAGGGGAGTCGAGGCGTGCCTGTGGCTGCTGGAGGTGTTGGAACTGGGGTTCAGTGTCGCTCCGCTTCCCCCACGCTCATCCCCTGACCGCCGTTCATGCTGCTGTTCCATCTATCTTTCCTCGCCAGCCTGTTGTCATCCCCCTCCTGTGCTCAGCCTTTTAATGGTACCTCTGTTTATTACGATTCTCTCCCTCGGGAGCAGCCTGGGGGTGGCTCGGCTCCCTGAGAGAGAAAGGGAGTAGCTCTACTGGCTTCCTGATGTAGCACCTGGAAGCAGAGCCTGGCCCCGCTGCTCCTGTTCGAGCTGGCACTGTGGCTCTAGGATGCATTTTTCCCCGTCTTCCTCCCTTTTCTGTCAAAAACCTGAGCTGCTCCCACCCTCTAAATGCAGATTATACAGAAAACAGAGAGGAATGCTTGCCGCTTTTTTCTTTTGCATCTGAACACAGAATCCAAGGAGACAAAGTCTAAAATTAGAGCGTATCACAGACAGCGGCATCTGAGTAAACTCATTTACTGTCACTCCAGCAACGGCCCCTAGGGAGGCTGCAAATACACCGGGATAATAAAGAACATCTGAAGGTAGAAACAAAAATAAGCGAAAGATTCTTTTCTATTCATGCCTGGTAGCAACTTGCTCACGTTGGCGGGTTTGTGGTGGTTGAAAGCAGCACACAGCTCATGCTCTTGAAGGGAAATATGAAGAATAAAGAACATGCGTTGCCTGCAAATAGAAAGGGTATAATTTTGATGACATGTTTCTGTATCAAATTAGGAGACCGTCACATATTATACAGATGGCAGGTCCCGTTTGATAGAAAATAATATTAGCAGGGAAGTTGCTTGTACGTTCACGTCAGGGAGGAGCCAACTCATCACTCTATTTTTCATTTGTGTGGTTTGCTTTTTCAAGCTGAAGGTGGTTGCAAACAACTTCAAAGCGTTTGCCTAAAAGGATAAAGCAGTTTGTTGTGGTTAATAAAACACACACAACCTGGGCAAGGGCTGGAGCACAGGGGACTTCAGCATAGAAGGAAAGAAGGAAACAGAAGTCAATGGGACGGTAGGAGGGGGAACTTGGTCTTCTCCGAAGAGTCTGGCTGGCTGAGGAAAGTCACAGCTGAGGGATGGTTTCAGGGGAGGTTTGTAGTGCTCTGGCCAGAAAAATGGTTTGGTGGTCAGGCTGCTTTCCCTGGGGGAACAGGGGGCAAGGGGAGGGTGGCAGTACAGTGCAGTTAACTGAAAACTCCCAAAGAGACACAGACACAGTCGTGCTTTGGCAAATGTAATTCTTCAAGCCACGCAGAAGTAGTTTATAAACCTCTTATCTGCACCCCAAATCCGTGTTGTTCCTGGTAAATGGACTGACATCACCCCTTAATCAAATCTCACTACAACGCAGTCTCTAACTGTAGTTGTTATACAGAAGATAAGGTTCTAACCAAGTTATGCTTGAAAGCTCCATGATGTTATTACTGATGTAACATTATTACTGATGTAACAATGCTTCTTGAAGCAAAAGACAATTTTTCCTCCTCTCTTTCCTCTGGAATCTGCAAAAAGCCATCACCTTGCATCAGACACACAGGCTTTCAAACAGCAAAGCAAAACAGGTTTGGGTTGCAATTCGCACATATTCACTGCTCACACGCTCCCTCTCCCTAAGCTGGGTCCTGGTCCATGGTTCCTCCTCTGCCACATGTACTCAGGCTTGCTTTATCAGAGCTGATAGCTGCAGATTATAGCAGTCCAACTAGCAGAAGGCCTTCATAGGAGAGGTGTACAGTCCATAAACACCCACACCATTTTAAAAGAGCCAGTGCCAAGTGCTCCACTGCAGGTGATCCAGCAGGAGATACGGCCAAATCTGTTCTCACAGAGGTCTCATGCAGGTTGTGCTGTGCCTGCACCTACTTCATGTGGTCCTCTAGAAGCCTGGAGTCTGTTTAAAATCTGTCTCAGCTACCATTAGTATTTGCAGTTCCACTAATAGCCTGTTGCCTCCCTCTCTTCTTCATCACGCATCTGGGCACCCAGGTTTTATTGTTATCTGTCTGCTGCCAATGTCTCCTGACTCCTCATCGCTTTGGCCCTTTACCCATCTGGCTGCTTTCAGTTCTGTGCAAGAGATGTTGCTTATGGGCACCGCAGCCAGGTGCAAATGACTGCAGCCGAGCGGCTGGCTCAGTGGATTTATCTGTTCTCTTTGCTGTTGGGCGCATTCCCATCACCAAGGCCTCTCTGGTGCCGAGGCTGCAGCACTTGCTTTTAGAAATTTAAATCCCAATCTCCAGCTGGGTGTCCAAGAGCAACAAGAGCCAGCAGCATCAAACCTGATTAAACACCTTTCTGTAGCGTGAGCTCTGGTTGCATAGCAAAGGTGCAAAATGAATGTGCCCACGAGGGGCAGCTGGGAAGCTGGGCTAGAACCAGCGCAATGGGCTGTGCCGGGAAGGGTTTGCTGCTGGCATCCATGGCAATGAACGGCTTTCCTGTAGCGTCAGCCGCTCTGCGGCACAGTGCACCACGCTCCTCAAAGTACTGCACAAATATTAACGAAGGCTGCAGGCACCTCTTGTTTATCTCTGGTTCACAGATGGGTAGGATAGAATGAGACCTTCCAGAGACTCCCTCAGGGTTGTTCTGAGGCCCTGCAGCGTAATCAAAATTAAAACACTTGCAGGTGTGTCTGTGGCTCTGGGGGATGAAGCGCAGGCAGCTGCCCATTCCAGCCTGGCTCTGCTCTCCAGCTCCCAACGCTGCAGGGATGTGGGCAGTGCGGTGTCAGCCGGTGGTGTGACGGGTGTGCAAAGTGCCCCTGCTCGTCCTCGCTGCTGGTAACATCTGTCTCGGTCACAAGGAGGAGCGCTTGGCCTCGCTTTAGCTACAGGATACACTGCAGTACCCAGGGAAGCGTATTAGCCAGGGAATCGCTTTCCCATATCTTGGTTTTGGTTTATTCACTGCTGATAAGAAACTTATTTCATCAGAGCACTGTGGGCTGGCCAGTTCACCTTCGTAAACCAACACCTGAAATAAATGTTGCTGCTATCTACCTAAGAATAGCTATGTTGGTGTGATGTGTCTTCCAGCACACTCTGGAAAAAGAGTGCGGACGTGCTGAGGAAGCCCAGGTGAGCCAAAGAGCTCAAGTACATCAGGAGAAACAACCTATATAAGACACGAGTGAAAATGAGGGAGCAAGTGAGGATGGAACATTGGAGCTTGGCCAGCAAGGTTGGCAAGTAGATCTACCCAAGGGGGAAACAACCTTCGTCCCCACCACATATAAAGCAATAGTTATTTTTGTAGTCAAAATCTGCTTTGTTTTGATTTGCTCGTCGGATGTTTGCATCGAACAGGCCAAATTTGCAAAAAGAAAAAAAAAAACATAACAATTGAAATCGTTGGTTTTCATGTAAAAGTTCCACAGGAACTAACACACGTTTAGTGACCGCTCCTGCAGGCTTTCTGGAACAAGTTCTGCCTCCCGGAGTCCCAGGGGTATCTGCACTGAAAGGCTGGGGAGGGGATGGAGAGTGGAACAACAGAAGAAACAGACTTTGCTTCTTGCCCACGCTTTGGATTTTGGCCAAGAACATATCAGTTTTACTACACGCATGGTGAACAGGCAATACCTGCTTCCGGTGTGTGGCGGTTTTATTGTTGTTGGCTCTTTGTTCGTTTGGGTTTGTTAGGTTTAATTTCTCTTCTGTCCGGCCCTCGTTGAAGCATTCAGACGCTGAAGAGCTCAGCACTGCGTTCTTTTCCCCTCTCCTGTCCCCCCCGCACTGTTCTGTCTCTTCCAGCGTGTGTTCCATCAAGGCACTGTTTTGATTTGCTGCAGAAACGGCCTGGAAACATTATAATGCTGTAATTCACCCATGCTCTGTCTATATGGTTACATAAAGTTTATAGCAAGAGGATCTTGATGTCTAATTGGGACCCCACACGAATGAGTAGCATAAAGAGTTATTCCTTTTTGTCGCCCGTTTTTGCCCATGGTTTGCTACTTTTCTCTTATTCTGATGTTTTCGCTTTCAAATTCAATGTACTTGTTCAAATGGGCTTGTCTAAACTGAGTTACAACATCTTCAATGGCTGTAGGGTTCACAAGTGTTTGTAGGCTACGAGCTGTGCAATGTTTTCTGTTCCATTTGCCAAGGGCTGCGAAACCAAGGTCTACCTGGTTAGAACTTATCCGTGCAGAGCAGCCTCAAAATATCACATTAATCCAGTATCTATTTCCATGCCCTTATGGTTCTGCCTGTTTAAACACCAGGTAGCAAGGTGGTTAACAAGAAATGCGTGCATTCTGCATCCTGTTGCAGTGATTTGGAAAAAGCTGGTGATGAAAGGCTGCGGCCACACCGTGAGCTGTGGGGAATCATCTCTGAAACACGTGCAGTTGCATTCCAAAGTAAATCATCTATCGATCCTAAGCTTTTAAAATTCCCTTCGAGAAACCTCTCCTGCTTTCTTCTTGTTGTTATAGCTGTACCTTTCAGTTTATTATTGTAGTTTATTATTATTATTATATAACGCTATTATAGGGCCCTTTCTGCCAACCATTCCAGCCCCTTGTCTACCAAAGGGATCAATTCCTGTATGTGGCTGCCTTGAAAAAAATGCAGCAAGATGCTTTCAAACCCTCTGCAGTGTTCTTTGAGATGCCTGAAACATGCAGTTCTGCTTAGGAACGTTGACGGCTGACAATGCTGACGGTTTCCAGTGGCTTTGGAGGACTCAGCCTGAGGTTCCTGGGGAAGGCAGGGCTTGGGTTGGGTTGGTTTGGTTTGGGGTGCGTTTTTGGGAGCAGGTTTGATTTGTTTCCTGTTGTCCATGCACAGCTCTATGTGCCCGCCAGCGGCAGGTTCAGCAGACACAAAGAATGGAAGAGCCATTTGAAGCTTCCTTTGCTAAAGGCAAAACCTGCCCTCAGAACAGCCCCACCAGGCTGGTGTCATCATGGTCTGCACACCCAGGAGAAACACACCCTGCTTTTGCCTACATTCCTCTTACCCAGAGACCACGCAGAGCAGTTTAGTGTCTAACGCTGATTAATCCATCACAAAACTCTCTGGAAATGTGCTAATGAGAGACAACCCAAGGAGCAGGTAAACAGCAGCACGGTGCTGAGACAGGTGCAGAGGCAGGAACTGCTTTTTGACACGCTAATCAAATTATGAGGCATGAGTTTCCATTTGAACTAAGCAAAATAAATACTCTTAACCCAGAAACGCTTAGGGGAGGAATGCCAAGAGACTCGTAAAACCATCACTGCAGTCTTTGCATTGATAATTTTAACTGGGACTTTACAGTGTAGCATTTCATTTGTGTGCTCAAGGCAAAAGAATCCATCCCCAAGTCAAAAAAACATTAAAGGAAAAATTGATTTCAATAAAACAGGGTATAAAACCAAGAAATAACTGTAAATGGAATTAAAAGCAAGCTGCATAAAGCTCCAGAGTGAGGCTTTGCTTTCTATTCCAGAAACTCTATCTCCTGCAGCTGCAATGGGATCAGTATTCATACCTGCTTTCCTAAGAGTTTATGGCTTGTGGTAATATTCAGTGGTCCTTCAATCATGGGCATTTGTGTGTTCATTTCCATAGCTGCTGAAAATTAAGCAAGAGCAGGTATGAAACCTTCCTCCTGTCGCCATCTGATAGATGCACCAATGGTGGGATGAACAGAACAACAGTTTCTCGATTGTTTAAGTGATGAAATGTGGGATGTGGACCAGAGGAGCAGGAGAGGGGAGGGAGAGAAAACCCCTCCCTGAAGACAGGAACTGTGATTTGCATTCCAGCAAAGGGTTTTCTCCCTGCAGACACGAATGTCGGAGTTCACATAACTGCAAGAACACTGCACAGCTCTGCTATGAAAAATGGGAAGTGACTTTTCAGTGCAAATTTGTAGTTCTGCCAAGGGGGAAAGCGCTTTCTTTCAGAGCTTTGAAAGGGGCAAAAAAAAATTTGGCCAATTGCATTCATAATTAAATAACTAAATGATAAAAAACATTTTGACACGTGAATCTCATATTGCAGGCAGACTCAGGCGATTTCACACACGGTACATGAGTGTTGATGATGCCACTGCTCCACGCTTCCTAAGCCGGGGGCACAAGGACTGAGGTTCGCCAGCATACGATTCCCCAGTTTTCAGGCAGTGTGATAGAAAAATACTATTGCATCCTTCAGGACCGAGGAGTTATCGTAGTGGGACTGACAATAACACCATCCCGTCCGCTGCTCCGTCCCCAGCAGCCTGGCCTGGCTGCTGGAGAGGAAGGTACTGAACAGTTTGCAGAAGGCAGTTGTGGATGGTTTTCCAGAGACAAACGTTTCCTCCCTGGAGTCAGTGCCAAACCTGACCCAGACATGAACACACAGAGCTGCACATTTTCTAGCCGATCCAGCTTCGCTACACTACCCCTTCCCAGCCTCTTTAAGCTGTAAACAGATTAGGGCTTGGCTTTAACCATCCCAATGGAAATCAACCTAACATAGAGAAGCCTGCAGCTGGTGCAAGGTCATTGAGTTTAGGTGCTTCTTGGCTCTCATGACTGTGTAGCCCAGGGTTTCTCCTGCACTCTGGCTCTTCTCTGGGACAGTGAAATGCTTTGCAGCTGGGTTTCAGCTAAAGCTGCCCCTTTCTGTCTCTCATGTGAGCTGAGGAGGAGAGGGGAGTAAGGACGAGGAGCTGCTCCAGCTCTGCACTGCCCTGCTGGGACCTTGGCTGTGACGAGGAGTGTTCCCTTAGATGTGGGTAATCGGACCAGTCTACACGGTACCCAGGAGCTAACAGGTACCTACTGAAGGGACACTCTCTCATGAGAAGGTGATTCCCATCTGTTCGCTAAAGCTTGATAATCCAGCCTCTCCCATTGCCCATTCCCTCCATGCCACAGTTTGCTTTGACCATTGGAAGAGACTCCTCCAACACCTGTTACATAAATGGATGAAGTTCCCTTATTTTCTATACTTGAAATATATACTTCCAAATAAAGATGGCACATAATAAGCCTTAATACGAATTATTGCTTAGCTGGAAAGGGAGGTGTGAGCGTAACGGCAGTGGAGGAGAGAGAACAGTAAATGGGTACCTCACACAGGGAGAAAACAGCTCTGATTTCTATTATCTCGGTAATAAATGGCTGTTTGACATTCTTCAGTGTTACTATATATGGTTTGATATTACTGTACACACTGTATAACTCAGTTACTCAGAGCGAGAGGCTGCGGTATCCTTCCAAAATCTAATATAGGAGAAAGGGAGATTTCTGCAAGGAACTCATCTCTCTCGGTGTCACGGATTTGCTGAAGAAACCGATTGGCAACCAGTTATCTAGGGGGGATTTTTAAAGGAGTCTACGTGTAATATTTTCTCATTTTACGTGGATCAAATAGAACGCTAAGTATAGAGTCACTGCTGTTGTCAGCCCGTGGAAAAGGAGCAGAATTTACTGGAAGAGTACGGTAGATCCTGAACTGAAAGCAGCGCATGCTTTGCTGGGCCCTGATGTGGATTCCCAGACGTTGGTTATTGATCATTACCCTTTAAGCCTGGTGAACCAGCCTATTCGTAACCCATTCCTGAGGTCCACTCTTGGCTTCTAAACATGAGTGCTGCAAGATAGGGTGTATAAACATCACTAAACTGCATCTTTGCCTCTTCCTTTAGCCTTACTGTCGTGTTGGCCACCTTTCTCAGCACCCTTGGAGCCTCCCGCCCGGCCCCGTGAATTTGAATATGTCCAGTTTCTCTAAGTAGTTCCTAGCTTGTTACTCCACCACATCCGAGGAGGTAAAATCAGTCTTGGCGTTTCCTCCCTAGCTGGCACGGCCGATGGGCACAGCGGCAGAGGCCATGGGCTGGTTGTCCTTGGGCAAACATTTGAGCTGGACAGAGGACCCCAGGTTCAGGTCACAAAGCCGTTCTGGGCACGCTTCACAGAGGAGCTGTCGTCTTCCTGCCTTCCCCACACCATTCCATATTTAACTTCCCAAGGCTCATTAACCACCAGCCTGCACCTTGTTGCCACATCAATTCAGCTGGGTTACTTTTCAGCTGCAGTTATGCTTCAGTTTGGAGTATTAATTTCCTTTAACGCTTGTCCTATTAATCACTTTAACAATCAAATTAAGACAATTATTTTAATGAGTTAATGTATTATACAGAGCAGACGATACACATTTATAACCACTTATGCCAGAGCACTTTTATAAAAGTCAGCCTCGTCAATAATATATTAGACCATAAATGTACTCCTATAGGGTTGGGAGAAGGGATGGGAAAGTATTCCGTTTGACTGATTTAAATATGTCTGCCTTATCTCTGTGGGAGCTTTTATGTGCTCTGGGCCTATTAAAATCAAGTGCCAGTCATTCAAAGGAAGAGCTGTTATTCTTTTCTGGAATATTAGTGCTGGATGGCAGGGTATTCTCTTTTAGATTGCCTCTAATGTGGCTGCTCTGGACATATTGTCAAAATGAAGCTTTTTTATTACAAGGAGCCCTACGCCACCTACGAAAATGGGGTCCTCATCAGAATCAGCCTCATCTGGCTGAACTAGGGAAGTATAATCCTTGCATCGGGATTTCCAAACTCATGGCACTCCAGACAGAAAGCAACTGCTTAAAATGTCTTTCTACAGGCAGAGATATATCAACAAGGCTTTGCTTTCCACAGCTGAACCCCGTGATTGATCATACAATTTCAGTGCGCAAAAATCCATCTATATTCCTGAAGTAGTTTCTGCTAAGATAATACTTCAGTTATGTGGCCATCTATACCAATAAAGTCTAGGGCTCACAGATCTATTGGAATCTTTACAAGGGATATGCCACAATTCTGCTGAGATAAATGACGTCTTTCCAGTTTAAAGCATTGATTTCCAGAATCAATGTATGTGCTCGTGGGTGGGATAGGAATATACATCAGAAAGACTAAACACAAATGACTAGGATGAGTTGGGAGGAGCTGAAATCCATGTTGTTGTGACCATAGATAGATTGTTCTTTTCATGATGGTTGTATTTAGGGTGTACATATGGAAGATTTCACTTGACTGTTCTTCAGAGAGGAACAGTAGGTGATAGGAAACTGCCTGGATACACACGCTTGTTGTGTGAGCATCCCTAGCTAATTGTTGCCAGCCTGAGAACCCTTAAAGGAATGTACATGGAACAACCTGGGGTAAGGAAGAGACTGTGCCTATGACTACTTTAGCAAGTAGTGCAGCCCAGTGACAGAGGATCTATAGCATGAAACAACTGGTGGTGAGGACCCAATACCCATGTTCCAAGCTTTGATGGACTTTCTGCAGTCACATCAGGGGAGTCCCCAGAGCACGTTTTCCCATTCCATTCCTTCTGAAGGAGCCCACGTTGCACGGTTGGTGACAATGGGGACATGCGCTTCAGGAAGGTGCTGCTGATCTGCACTCAGACACCAACATTAAAAGCAGCGCTATAAACAAAGCTTCAGCCGGGGAATTTTGTTCTTAGATCTTGCTGCAAAATAGGGGTCTTTTTTTGTTAATGGTATCATTGCCGCTCCTATGATCTTGTTCAGTTTTTCTAGAAATTAGGATGATTGAGCACACCGAACAAGATTTCATAAAACTATTAATAAATGATTATAGGATTCCAAATAGGTAGGACTGAATCTTTTGCCTGTGCAGACGACATAGCAATTTTACAGTAAATGATTGAATGCTGTAATAAATTTTGGAGGTCACTGGCCTCTAGAACAAAACCTGACACCTCTCCGTCCTTTGGATTCCATTTGGAGGTGGCGTGCAGCAGCTGACCCAAGGCTACTGTCTAAGGGCTGCTGAGCATGGGAGATTTTGCTCTCAAGCCCTCTTGCAGCAACACTCCTGGTTGTACCTCACAGTCGGGAAGACAACAATCCTACTCTAGCCAATACACTCAATGCAGGATTCTTTATCTCATGTCTTTTCACTAAAGCTTGTCTTTTCCCTTATGCTGTTGAAGCTACAAATCAGCTGCAGAAATGATGCCTATGTAATGGCTTGTGGAAGGTTAGCAGAATGGAAAAGTTTTATTTATGATGAGCACCGTGCATCTTTTGTTACTGCATGTAAAGAGTAGAGTGCAGGAGACAATACTGGAAATAGGGACATGTTTATCCAGTTCTCCTTCAAAAGAGAAGCAGCTTATCCTATTATTCCTGTTACTACAGTCTGCATGTGTGCTGCTGACCCATGCTGACCACTCCATACCAATAAACTTGTGGTCTGAGAAGCTGCCAAGTCCCCTCCTTGCTTGGCCTCAGAGAAAACCTTGGCTGTTATCCTTGGAGACACACACGTAGATCACTCATTGTAATTTCATTAAGGCTGCAGAATCTTGTTATCAACTCCTCGTTTAGTGCGTTTTACAGGAAAACAGCAGGCTAAAATCAAGAGAACTTTTTCCTCTCTTCTTTTTCTTGGTAACTTTCCAGTTGGAGTTCACAGTTCAGCTCAAGCTGTTTGACTGAGTGCTTGTTCATCTGTAACAGATCAGACTGTTGGTGAGTGTATCCCCACTGGGGAAGGAGCTTCCCAGAAAGGCACTGCTGGAGCCAGTCATTCACAGAAATGACTCAAAAAGGTCGTTTTGGCTAAATACCATCTCATAAACTAAAGCTGTAATCATCCCACACTACTGCTATATATGGTCTTAGGGATCTGGCCTCTGCGAAGCAAGGAGCTATCTTTCCAGTGTTTTATGGGCTCAGCCTGAAGCTCTTAATAGAGTTTACTAGCTAATAGCTTTTCAGGAAAACTTATGGCAGTTGAGAGCCTCTTGGGAAGAGCCTACCTGTGAATATAGGCAAAGGTTAACTTTGTACTCGAGGGGTAGGATAGAGGAAAAGAAGAAAAAAACAGACATAACAAGTTAGGCTTATTAACATTCTTGCCTCTTAGAGCGTTTACAGGAGATAGTCTACAGCCTAAGACAGCTGGTTTTGGTCTAAAGAATAAAGCAAAGCTTTGCTTTAGTGTGCTGCTGTTGCTAGCTCCTGATGCTTCTGACGTGGTCCACAGGAAATTCAGCTTTTCATGCGCTCCCGCACTCTGCAGATTGCTTGTCCTCTGATCTGACCTACAGTGAAGCTCAGGCACGTAAAGAGTAAATTTCTCCCAAGGCTAGAATCAAAAATGGCTTTGGAACACGGAAGCCCATGGATCTGAGGCACACAGCTTTCTCTCACGGAAAGACAGAGCGCTTGAAACTCCTCTTATCACCCCTTGAAGAACCGTGGATGGTTTCTGTGTTTAGCAACAGAGGAAATGAGGCATCTAGCTGTGGACTGAGCCTGGAAAACGGCGGCCAGCAGCAGCAGCACGGGCAGCCAAGGAGCACGGCTGAAGGAGACCAGCGACTCCGGCTCCTCCAACACACATCGCACGTTCATGTCACATCCTTCATTCCTGCAAAAGGAGGAGGGGCAGGCGCTGATCTTCCCTTTAGCGACCAGTGACAGAACCCAGGGAATGGCAGAAGATGTGCCCGGGGAGGCTGAGGTTGGACATTAGGAAGATGTGCCCAGGGGTGCTGGACACCAAACAGGGTCCCCGGGGAGGT
Organism: Patagioenas fasciata; assembly: GCF_037038585.1. Lineage (NCBI taxonomy): Eukaryota > Metazoa > Chordata > Aves > Columbiformes > Columbidae > Patagioenas > Patagioenas fasciata. Next base: position 7,078,809 of record NC_092543.1, read on the forward strand.
GTGACAGCCCCAAGCTGACAGTGTGCAAGAAGAGACTGGACAGCGTCCTCAGACACGCGGGGTGACCTGTGGGGTTGCCATTGCAGGGACAGGTCCCTTCCAACTCAGGACGCTCTGTGATTCTGTAACAGAGGAAGCAGAAAGAAACAAATGGCACTGTGAAGCTCAAACGCTTTTTACCAGGTGAATTCTGGCAGCGGGTCTGTAGGCTGCCAAGTGGTACCCGATTTGATGACGGCGCTTGAAGTCAGCCGACTGTATTTTGTGGGAAAATATAGATGCTGATCCAACAGGATTTATGCAACTTGCGATGTCTTTGTTGTCTTGGTAGCCCTGCAGGTTGGTTCCACTGTTCACATTTGCCCTTTTGAGGGAAAACAGAAACCCTCGATTTCTGGATGTTCCATTCCTTCCAGGAACTGGCAGTGGGTCAGCTCCTCCTGCAGAGCTGCACAGGTTTCTTAGAGCACATTCCAGCTGGGACCAGAAGTTGCCAAGTCCTTGTGCCCCTTTTTCCGTTTGCCAGGATAATGTCAGGCTGGGGATGGGACCCTCTATAGCAAAAGCTCGGAACTGATTTCAGTCCACCTTTAGATTTGCAACAACGTGGATGCTTTGCTGTATCTACCTCAAATTCTTTGGTTAGAGACCAGAAAATGTCTAAAAGTTGCTGTGGCTGCCACAGCCGGACTCATAAAGCCCATCCAGCTCCTATTACACAACTCCTCAAATGACACAGCTGTGGTTTGGCTCTGAGGAGCAATCCCAGGGGAAACAGGGGGGCATGGGTTAAGCAGCATGTATCAGACAATTTGTGAGGGGTAATACCTTGTCGTGGGTTTGGGATTCTTGAAGCTTAGATCACGTTAGATGAGCCTCTATAGTGAGTTCTGGGTTTTTCCAGCTTCTTGCTGATAGCACCACTTCTACTTCCCACCTTGAATGAAATCGGGAGATGCTGCAAATGATAAGGTGGAAAAGCAGATTTGGTTGCAAACCTCCACATGAACTCATTCCAAATGACTGCATGTTATCACCAAAACAACTGACTCCCTGGTAACTTAGGATCAGATCCAGATGTGCTTACTTAAGCTCAATATTGTCTTAGTCCCTTCTGATGAAACTATGGGATACAATTCCATTTCACCTGAATCAGTACAGCAAGTCTTGCTTTTATTAAGTTATATCAAAGCAAGAAGCTTTAGAGGATTTTACCGGTTCAGAATTGGCTTCTAAGGACACATAGGTGTTTGGAAGGCTTGCATTTCATTAATATTCTGCGTTTACTTCTTTGAAGCTCCTTTGAAAACCAAGGCCAAATAATAAGTGTTTGCTTCCAGCTGGAATTAGTAGTATTTTAATATTGTGAAGTTGCCATGGACAGGGGAATTCTGGCTTCCATCCACCTGTATCCGTACATATGTCTCAACAACTTCATGGCGGTTACATCAAAGGGGCTATAAAAGTGTAAATCTTGACTGCATATTTTTAATCCAGATGTTGAATAATAATGTCACACCAAATAAAGTGCTCAGCCAAACCACAAAGGTAACACGTGCTCGTGCGGATTTATATTTGCCACAAGGCAAACAAGTACACTCATCAGGGGAAAGTACAATATGTTCAGGTTTTCATGTCACAAAGCACAAGGTAAACCATGTTCACGAAAAGATAAAGATCAACGGGAAAGGTGAGGTGGACCATTTGCAGCCATTCTAGGCTTGGGTTGCCATGGTGACTTGATCCCAAAGCTCCTGGATGTGTTTGATTTCTATTATAAAGACTCTGAGTCGAGCGGAGCAGTTTGTGATTGATTTATGGCCTCTAGAATAGCAGAACTTCTCAAAGTTATGCTGCCTTTATAAGCAGAGTAACCGCGAGCACCCCTATTTCCCCCTCTCTCCTGTGTATTTTATCTACTTTGAGCAGCCTCCCGTGCACCAGCACAGTTATTATTGGCACCCCCATGGCGTGCAGGCTGACGAGCACAGAACACCCGCAGCAGGGCACACTGGGTGTGTTTTCAGGGGGTCCACCCCACGGGAGGGCACAGAGGAAAGGAGGTGGCATGTCTGGTATGAACACCCGGCCCCCGGGGGCTGGCAGGGTGTGAGGGGGAAACCTACATCACAGGTAAGAGGAAAAGGAGAGAGGGGGATTAAACTCATAGGAGCGGCATCTTGAGCCGTTACTCAATTCCTGCAGCAGCTGCAGGTTGAATAGACCGTCTACTGCCAAGGAGATGTGTAGCTACCAAAAAAATGCATAACAGCTACCACGGCCTGGGTTTCTATATGTGCTCTGCTGGCTGCACCTCTCTTTGCTCCAATGCCTTTCCCACACTGTCTGGTGTTGCCCAGGGCTGTCAGCTTGAGCTCTGTGGATGTTTCCAAGCAACCGGGTCTGCATAGCACTGTGCAGCCCCTGACAGAGATACCGCTATAGGTCCTGGCAGCAGTGCAGTTTCATTAGTGCTGCTTCTCTCTGACGTTAATTAAGTTAAGTGCTAGAACAGGTTGCGGTCACAGAGCTTACCTTATAGGCAGCTTACTCCTTTCTGTACTGCTTTACGTACAAAGCAGAACTGGCAAGTCGCGCATGTTCCAGTTCACTGCTGGCTTCAGAAAATCTTGCAGTTCCAATGCGCCTCCTCTACCAGGAAAAACAACCAACCTGCACACTACTGCAAAGCAATCCAAAATGCTTATATTGCCTTTTGTAATCCTTTTGTTCTTCTTTGTATTATACAGTATAATAAAGCACGCTTAGGTTATAATATCCTTATTGTATGTTAGCATGTCAAAGACTGATGACGTTATTATGCATCACGAAACCCCAGGATGTTTGGTAGATTTAGAGTTTAGTGTTTTAAAGAGTGAAATCCTCAGCATCCTGACACTTTAAGTCTGCTGAAGGGATAAGTTTTATCACCCCCAAAGAGGCTTCCTAGTGATTCCAGCACAGGATGCAGGAACCTACTCCCCTTGTTCATTCCGATGCTTGAATCCCACCCTACCTCCACCTTTCAGGAAAACACGAAAGAGCTTTCAGCTCTTGTTGAAAGGAGCTGCTTGTTGTTTGTAGCCCAGACAGTATCTGTTTTATGGTGAGATGAAATCCTACTGATGCCCCTGTTGCTGGGACAGATTGGTTGGTGTTATGAAGCAAACAGCACTACAACATCACCTCCTCTCCTCCAAATACTTGGTAGCTTTGTGACCCAAGTGACACTTGACAGTCGGAGAGGATGTGGAGTGCTTTCATTATGGAGCACGCTCTGGTGGGCTTAGGAGAGCGCTTCTGGCCTTAAGCCGGATGCCAATGTAAGTGTTCTCTCCATAGTGTCATCTTTTTCCTTGCTTAGGAAAACAGATACACCTTAGGTTTCTGCTTTGCTGAAATGCCAGCAAGTGCTGCTAAGGCTGAAGTGAGCACTGCCTGACACTGTTGGGGATGACAGGCCCACGCCTCGAGTCCATGTTCCTGGAGTTCCTCACGTGGTTACACTAAATTTCAACTCTTCTTAGCCAAAAAAAAGTTAAAAAGGGAAGAGAGAGACAGAGGGGAAGTTGCTCCTGGCTTCCAGCACTTGGAAGAGAATCGCAGATGACGCAGGACACGTTTAATCTGCATTACAGTTGCTCTTTTTCCTATTTAGAGGTCAAGAAAGTACGTTTTTGAATCCAGGAGCTCAGACAGTTGCCAAGGAAAACTCAGTGTTCTAGAGGCAAAGTCGCTATTACATTTGCAAAACTTGAAGTTTCTGTAACAACTAAATGTAAAACAAATGTGACATAAGGAGGAGGAAGGAGTGGGTGGGAAAACGAGGAGATGAAGTGGAAAGTCAAATGAGCGTTTAGCACAAAGTCCTGAAGTCAGCTACGTCCCTTTAAAGCACAGCATTCGCAGCCCTGAGCTCCACAGGATACGCGTGGAGAGCTCTGTACTGAACGATCCCCAGGCCAGGGACTGCGTGTTAGTCTGGTTTTGGGCGGCACTGCTACCAACAGTACGTAATAATGAGAATCCACGATAAAATAACGTTCTCAAAATGCGTTGAGTTTCTAAATATACCAAGTACATTCACATACTGTTTTGCTGTCACACATGAGCGTGTGCTGCTCGTGTTCCAGCCCATGAGCCTGGCCCAGTGCACAAATGAAGCAGCCGCGTCCAGAGGCACTAAGCTCACCCCAGTATTCCTCCTGTGCAATTCTTGTTCTCGGGAAAAGCTGTCGCTGCTATTCATGGAATTATCGTTCGTTTTTTGATTTCCAAACAGAAGAAAAAGGGTGTTTTACAAACAGCTGAAAGGATTGAGTCTTACACAATGAGAAACAGGTAGTCCTCCTTGTGCAGCCAATACACCCAGTCCACCCACAGCCATAGTGCACAGGCACTGAGCTGCTCCAGACCGGTATTTGAGAGAGAAGAAATTGAAAGTATATATAAATCTGCAACAAGGCAGACTCTGCTTTACTCCTCTCTTAAGGTATGTGCCAATAACAACACTGTCCAGAGCACGTATGGAGCGAGGGAGGAAGGATGCTTCGCTCAGCGGCCACTCGCACGCTGCAGCAGCTCCAAAGGAGTAAGCCTGTCCCACTTGGCTTTTGCAGCAGCCCCTGCCTGGGGCTGGGCTGAATTGTAACTCTGACTTTCCCCAGCAGCCTCTGTGTGCCCTTGTATTGGATTTAAGAGTCAGCACTCCAGGTGAGTCTATGCAGGACAAAAGGATGCACAGAGAATTGGTCCCCTCTGCTCACTGTGGCTCAGAGCCCAGAGCCTGGGAGCTGGGGCAGTCTTTACCCAAAGGCAACACACTGAACACACAACAGTATTTTCCATTCTGTCACGTATCTATCAATTGATTTTCGCTGGCAACAAACGCTCTGCTTTGGGGGTTGGCATTAGCTGCGGATCGATGGGGTTCAAACGTCAGCAGAGGGATGGTCAGACGGTGCGGCACCTGCTGCCAGGGCTGCTCTAACTCACTAGTGGTTGCACATGCGTTTTGCAATTTGCGTTCTTTAGCCTGTCTTGAACTCGTGATCGCGGCCTGCCTGGCAAAGGTGACTGTCCCCATGGTCCCAGCCCTGTGACAGAGCCCGGCTACTGAAGAGAGATGGGGAAAGTGTTCCCGAAAGGGCTGATGAGAACATTAATGCTGGCAAGTGAGAGGGCGCCTCCTTTCTGCTGTTGTTTGGGTGGCACAACATAAATCACGGGACCTGCTGCACATGTACAGGACAAATTGTAGTGGGGCACAACATTTTTTATCAAAGGGGCACGAAGTTTTAGTATATTTGACATAACATCAAATTTTAAAAAATTATTGACTGCTTGTAAGTGCAAAGAAATTAATGTATGGTTTTAAGTAAGAAATACAGGATAGGTAATACTGCCCCATAAACACTTCATTTGGGCACAGAGAGATTATTTATTTTCATGATTCTTCATACCACAAGACAGAGGAGTAATTGCTCAAGTCATGTATGATGAAATCTAATGTTGTGGTATAATTTTTCCCCATCGATTGGGTCCTTCCCTATCCGGGATGATTTATAGGAATAACTAGGGGCAGGAACTTCCTGCAGTACGGCAAGGGCCAGTCAGCTTTATGTGCTGTACTGGTGTTCAGAGTTAATAGATTTTAAATTATAGTCTGTGTAGTACACGTGGTGATGCGAGCACACCCTGAGGGGCTGAGCAAAGAGGTGGGCGGTGGGGCAGCAGCTGGCACAGCTGGCACAGCTGGCAGCCACCTCACCCTTGTGAGCCGCACTTGGATCACTTGGGGGTGGCTGATTACGAGCAGGAAAACAGAACCATCTACGCAACCTCTGATTATAGCAAAAAAGGACCACAGCTCGAGGGCGTAACTCAGCACTGCGTAGTTAAAAATCAATGGAGTTATATTGACCTATGCTACTGGGGGTCTGGATCAGAAATTTGAAGGCAAAGAGGTTAATATTCCTTTCCTTTAACACAAAGATGAAATACAGAACCAGTGCAGCTGAGCAGCCTTCAGAGAAACCTCTACCATGTGTTGGGCTTGGGTTGACACGCCAGGGTTTCCTGCTCACTCACAAGAAACCAAGCACACAGAAAACTCAGGAGCTGTCATTTACCGATCCTGGTTTTCCTAATAACGAGATTACCGGAGGAGTTTTGCAGTAGCTTTGAGGAAAGCCGGTCTTTCATATCTATACTTTCATCTCTTAAACTGGGGGAGGGACGGACCAAGAAATGCGTCTTATTAAAACAAACAAAGCCTATTTGTGTGAAGAAACCGAATCAATTTTCATTAGCATCCTGTACACAAAACAAATACGACAAAGGGATTCCTACAGTTCAGTCGCTTTCAAGTGACACTGATTTGGTTGCCGTTCTGTGGATTGCATGCAATTTCAAGGGCTGTGTTTGCTTCCTTATGGTTTAACCAAAATTTTAGGTAATGTTCTTCCTTGTGTGGTTGCTTTATGTCTAAAATACTTGCAATACCTGCTGGCAAGATAATCTGATAGATGTCCGCAGGCACTGCTTAATTCTGTTAAGACACATGGTGGCATCAAACAGCAGCAGAGCTCACCAGGAAAAAGCAATTATCTTGCATTTTGGAAAGGGAGTTGCAGAGTGGCTTGCGGGGTGAGAAGCTCTGTGCAGGGAGACGTGGCTGGAGGAGCTTTCCTGAGGGCTGTGAAGGACTAGGCTGAGATTATGGATGCAAGAACCAGCTCCATTCGCTGTCTCCATGAGCTGCTTGGGAAAGTGTGACGCGCTTTGCTGGAGAGAGGCAGCGTGGTCTGGGCGTGAAAGAGGAATTAACACTAGGAAAGCTGTGAGGGTTCCCCAGGTAGAAACGTGGGTTTCCAAGGAAACTCCGCCACACGATAACGTGACAAACCTCCCGGGGTATACGTGGCATGTGCAGTCTGATGTCTTCACTGCAAGCGTGGAACACGCGCCCAGCGGTTGCTCGAGGTGCCCCAGCGCAGCCGGAGCCGAGGCGAGTGGGCGCTTCCCAAAGCTGTTTTCTGGCAAACTCAGCTCCCCAACCCCTCTGGGAGAAAGCTGCTCAGAGGAAGGAGGCGGCGCGGCTCCCTTTTCAGTGTCAGGAGGGCTCAAGAGGCGGGGAAACAAGCAGAGAGTCTTGCCAGAGCGGAGGAAGCATGGAAATCACTTTCAATCTGTGTTTTTGCAGCGCACGGAGAGGCTCTCACCGCTCCGCGCTGGTGCAGCCGCGCTGCCAGACCCAGGCCAGCTTCCGAAACGCTGCCGGGCGCCACAGTGCGCAAAAAGTAGTTATAAGCTTCTTGTGAAACTCTTCTCTGAAAGAGAAAGAAATGTTTTGCTTTCCCCTGTCAAATTGTAACCGTATATCGGCAGAGAGATAAACGTGTTTTGGCACGCAAAGAGGTCGGGCTGCGCTTTGATGGCACTGTTCACACTTTGTCCCTGAAACAGACTGAGCATTTGGAAGAGCAACACAATTTATTACTGAACGAGAGGATGTGAAGAGCATTTGAGCTCAAACTCTCCACCAACAGACGTTTTAAAATACTCCTGGCAAGCTGTTCCTTTCTGATAGTAAAATACTATCAGAAGTTGGTGGTACGCTGCTCTTCCCAGGATCTACTTGCTGTAGTAAAGTGGAGCAAAGACGAGGCCAGGCTGGGGTCACTTGATAGATGACAATAGCTGATGTTTCAGGTAGTGTGTCCTACAGTGCGATCATGCAGACTGCAGGTGTCATCACTGCCCCCTGCCCGGTGGGGTGGCATGGGGAATGGCAGTGGACTCTTTTCTGGCCCTGCCAAGCGGTGTGCAGGTGGTTTACTGATGCTTGTAGGAAGCTCCTGTGCGCACAGCAGTGGTCTGGAAACTGCCCTCTCTCCCCATCCCCTCCCCAATCCCCATGCCATCCACATTGCTGGAAACACAGAGTTTTGTCCTTACATGGACGCAGGGTTGGGGGGATCCCGGTGGGAGCCCTGCTCAGCATCCTGCCCTGCTCAGCATGGGAGCACTTGCACCACATTCCGGTGTTAATGTGCTCCACATGGCACCATGCCTTTGGCTTGGCGCACTTGAGTTAGTGCCTGAAGGGAAAAGAAGTGGAGGGAGCGTGCAGAGTCTCCTGCTCTCTTTTCATTCGTTTGTTATCTCCTTTTAACACACACAGCCCGTCCTCAGGAATCCTGTCCTCTTCTGCACCACCCTGCACGGTCTGCGGAGGAAACGGCATCAGCTCAAACTCCAAAAGTAAGGAAAAACCTGCAACACATGGGCTTGCTGATTATCTACAGCCCTGAATAAGCTCTGGGCATTTCCAGGCATTGCTGAGGGCAAGGCGCATGCCTGCTCACCCTCTTCTCCCCCTGGGTTTCGGGGTGCAGACCATGGCATGGATTTCTGGTGTCACTGGGCTATAAAAAGACACGCGTGCATCACCCCTTGGCTCCCTAGGAGCGAATAAGTGATCGGATTGGAAGTGTCATCCATGGCAGGCTCACGCAGTCAGGTGTCACCGCTGCTTTAACACCACCACGGATCCCGCGAGGCTGAAGAGGGTGACATATCTGCTGTGTGCAGAGGGGTCGGAGGCATTTCCAGGCTGCTTTAGCGTGAGTGGCGATAATCCTGTGGGCTCCCTGAGCCGGACGATGTTGCTGGTTTCTGTCAACACCGAGCCTTTGGAACTCCCCAGGGCCTGCCTGGGAAGCAGAGGGACTAGGGAGGTCAGTAGGCATTTCTGTAGCCAGTATGGTCTCTGGGGGCAGGAAGATGATGGCACAGGGAGTGCGTTAAGTGAGCTGCGTCTCTACTAAACACGGTTCCGTGTGTTTCGGGGCCACCCAGGGCTCTGTTACACATCCCACAGCCATCCTGCCCTGCATCTTCAAAGCCCATTTCCAGAAGGCGCAATGTGAATGTCACTAAAGACGTGCAATAAGCCTCTTGCAGCGTGCTGCTCTGAGGTCCTTCTCCCACAGCAGTCTTGCAGATAAACTAGAAGATGGAGCTAGGATTTAACCTGACAAAGGTAGGGTACGAATCTAGAGGTCACACTTGTTGAGCTCAGCAGGTGGGACATCAGCACACTACTTTCTCTGTAGCAAGCTGGTTTGTGTTTCATCCTCTTTCTCTGCAGAAGAGGTGCTGCCCCCTCTCTCCTTCCAGCCCATCCTTCTCAGTAATGCACTGCAACCCATGACCCTTGGGAGAAAAGACGAGAATACTAATTGCTCAGAAACACACCACAGAAAGTGGACTAATGCTGAACAGCAATGGAAATTACAGCACGGGCATCATCAGGATCCATCACAGCTAATGAGATTAGAGTGGCGACCACAAGCATTTATAATGATCCGCTCAGTGCCCCCAAATTTTTGTCAGTGCCTCTGAGCCAGGCTTTGCTGTTCTCCTGCCCTCTACTTGCACACTTGGAAAGTACAGACAAGGGAGGACCCCAGGAGCCTTTCATCCTGCTCTGTACCTCTCTTATACAGCCCTTGTTTCTAATTGTGAGCACACACAACGGCAACAGCCCTGACTTCATAGCAAACCCCCTTAATGAATAAATCATCCCAATTTCAAGGCAAAGTTAGTACAACCATCCACTGTGTCATTTTCATGAATCACGGTGATAAAGGGCCATGCTTGTTGAGACATTGCTTATGCAAATGCCATACAGCACTAATGAATGTAAGCAAGTCCTCCAGTGCCAGGACAAGGAGGGCTTGTGCCAAAACTCCTAGGAAGCGGCTGTTCCTTTGTTCAAAGGAATAAGTGATGGGCTGGGGCAGAGGGGCTCTCAGGAGCCTGGGTCTGTACTATTCACTCATTTCAGATCCAAGGTTGTGGTCCTTATTCTTCAGGGACATACTTTCACAGCAAATATTTCTGATTTATAAGCAGCGAGGCCTCTCTTTGCGTTTCTGGAAAATTGTGATAGGGGAGGAGGTATTGTGAAGCAGGATGATTCCAAGATCAGCTCTTTTATGATGAGATAGCAGCATATTGGGAGCGCAGTGTAAGGCTCCGGAAAAGACCCACAATACTCTGGATTTCCTTCATTATTCTCCAAAGCCCAATCTAATTTAACACCTTGCAAAGCAGAGCTTTGCTGAGGAGGTGTCTCTGTTTTCAAGCAGATCTCTTTGCTTTTGTATCTGTGCTGACATTTGGAAGCTTGACGGTATTTTGTGTTTTCTAGAAGCCTACAAAAGAGGTCTAGAGCCAAACAGGGGTTAGGCATGCGGTGCTTGATGACTTATGAGCAAAGCACAAGAAAAGGCCCTGCCACAAACAGCCAGAGGGACAAGATAGATGGGCGAGGGGCAGGACAGCAGAGGAGGGCGGAATGATTTCCTCAGGGTCACACGAGTCACCGTACAGAGCTGGGAACGGGCTGGATGATTCACGGGGAAGGGCACTGTGTTGTGCTGATGCACGAGTCTGATATTCCTAACACACCACGGGAAGAAATTATCCCATGCTCCAGAATTCTCTGGCACCAAGTATCGGCCAAAAAAGGTCTAAAACAGTGAACGGAACTCAATATGCGGCACCAAAGGTTTTCTGTTCCCAACAGGTGCCAAGCACAATTGAGTTTCATTTACAGTTGCTTTCTTTGTTAGATGATGTCATGGATTATTTATCTCTGAAAGCATTAAACGATACAAAGCACTTGGTGAGTCATTGGGAAAAACAGCCTTCGAGTCTAGCTGGTGCGAGAAGAAAGGACCATAAATTCCCTGGCCTCAGTGTTTCCAAGGCTTGAAAGCCATTGCATCGGTCTCATATAGTGAATGCAAGGAGAGCAGCCCTCCCGCCATTCCCAAGTCATGCAACTGAACAGCTCATGCTTGGTATTTCAGTTTCAAAGCCCAGCAGCATCACTTGTTGCTCCAGAGATCGGCACGTGAAGGCTCCTTGCACCAATGCTGTTTCACTGTGCCTCGGTGGGCCAGGGCTGGAGCATTAGTGCTGTTCATTCTGCAGCTGAGCCAGTAAAAGGTGTAATTTCCCCAGTGGATAACACTATTGGAATGCTCGACCTGCCAGGTTGGTACCCCTACCATAGTTCTGTGTTTTATTAGGTCCATGCAATCCCATTTGCAGCCTCAAAACCAAAACACGCCTCAAGCACACTGATAAAGGGCTTTTGAATGGAGACAGATGAATCGCGTGTCACTTCACAATTAGCACTTTAATTTTGCACGTTAATTAGGGCGCTGGTGTTTGGAGAGTTTAGTTCTCATCGACCCACTTACGTTGTTCAGAGGAGGCCTAAAGTGATACTGAAGTTTGCAAACAAATCAATAAGAGAAGTGAAAAGTCAGTAGCAGCTGATGAGCTGAATAGTGGTGACCTGGGAAGTGCTTCACAAAAAAGACCTGGTTACTAGAGCATGGAAGAAGCAATATTTCAGTTACAGTGCACAACATTATAGGTGGGAATCCACAGTCCGCCTTTGGTTCACCAGGTAGTTCTCCTAGGCACTGTTACCGTTATCCTATCAAGCTCTGACATCCTCTGATGCAAGAGCAAAAAATGTAGCTTATTTGGTGGTGTAAACACAATAACTAAAGCCAAAAGCCTGTGAAGAGACTTGGGTGTGAATTCATCACGAATACACTGATTAAATGAGACTTACTGGCTCTTCTTTGCGTAAGGAAGTGAAGTCTGGAAATAGAGACAGATGGAGACCAGCACATTCCAGCCGTAATATAAACCGGACACGGGCAGAGCTCCTCTCCTAGGATGTGACCACGCAGCTGTGGGATGTGACCAGTGATTCCCAGAGGTAGAAAGGAGGTGACAGCTGAGGTGAATGCATGTTAAAGCAATAGTCAGCTCTGCTAGGAGCAAAGGCAACTGCTTTGCCTGTATGGCTCACATAAGCCAGAGGCCTCTTCATAAACGCAAAACTTCACCTTTCTCAGCCTCAAAAGAAAGGTTTGTACTTGTTGCTTCGATTTGCGTTCTTTTCTCAAAAGTTTTGTATGATCCTGCTCTGGAAAGGGATATATGGGCAAAACAGTGTATCTGATGTACTGTCTCCAAGAGCATAGATATCAATGCAAACAGGTTTATTTGTTTTACAAGTGCCTGTACACATAATATTAAAATCAAATATTGGTTCTGAAGTGGGGACTCATAATGGGATAGATTTTTACTTGGTAAATATAGCTGGGTTTGTGTGGGGATTCATATCAGGCTCCGCACAAACAAACCCAAAGTCAATGTTTGCTGATCTCGCTTGGGACTTGGGCTGCTGCACCCCTGGAAATGGGACAAATCCTGCAGCCTGTTGCGGTCTGCACCTTGTAAATTCATGCCCTGGGCAGGCAGGGATAGCAGCACAGCCTGAGGTGAGCAGAGAACGCGGTTCATCCTTGT